>NW_027176263.1:3484596-4084596 GCF_023349555.1 Cebidichthys violaceus | reverse complement strand
ATGAAGAGATGTATCCATTTTCTACAGAAATCCTCCCAGATTGTGACCACTAACTTTAACTTCTTCTTTGTCACAGTAGAGAATCTTGTCATTGGAATTAAAAAAATAAATTAATTTAATTTTGTAAGTAATTACACAAGCCATTAGGAAAATAAATAACTGTAAAATTGGCAATTACTTCTAACCGAATAACACAACATACTGTACATTACAATCCAGCACTAATTTGATGTCAAAAGTAATATCAACAAAAATGTACAATATGCTGTACTAATGCCATTTTAACCATTCACCTTCATACAAAAATGTTATTGTTTCTTATAAAAAATAGATACATGCTTAGGCAGGATTTCCACAGTCTGTGCAAACACTTCCATGTTTCTCTGATCTCTAACTTTATATCAAGTCCTCCTACGGTGATTTTTCTTCCAATTACCCCTTGATTTAATCATCTGTTAGGGTGTAAAATAAAATGAGGGATAAAGGACAAAGACATCAAGTTCACAGCCTGAATTGACAACAAAGTGAAATGAATAAGATGCAGCAGAAGATGGCCCACCGTGGTGGGACTAATAAACCTGCAGGCGAGTTCGAAAAGAGGAGGATGCACCTCCATCCTGCCAATTAAATGAAGAGGAAGTTAATGTATAAACAGTTTCACTGGGGATCAGAAATGACAGATGCTGCTGTGAGCCCTGCAGGGGACTAAACCGCATCGCCGCCACCACCATCACCACCATCACCACCCTTGTGTTGCTAACTGCCTCAAGGAACAAGCACACTTATTTATTTTCATATTTTGTTCTAATCTATCCGTGCCATTGCCAGCAACACCCTTCAAGAGTTTAGTTCTCAGGCAAAACTATGCTAATGTGATCTTTTTTAGTATATTTGCTCTTATGCAGATAAGTCTTCTTATCCCTTGCCACACACCTGCTTTGCTGTTGGCTATTTCTGCCCATTATTTTTGGATTGGACGATTGAGTGCACACACCGGGTTATGGCTTCAAAAACTTGAGGCGGATTTTCATATGATTACATGGTACCTGTAACTAGTGAGACAGCCACATAGTGGCAACATCAAATGCAGAGGCTGAGAGAGTTTGAGTGTATTCATGTGCCTTGTCTAACCCTTTTAAAAGGGATTAATTTGAGTAACAGCCCAGAGCCACTAAAGTGATTTGTTCTCATCATCGGACCAAAGCACTGATGTGGTTTATCCATGTCTCTCTGTTCAATCTCAGTGCCCTGAAGATTGTTTTGATTTTGCCCGCTTTTACATGAATTCTATTTGATCTGTAGCACTTTGGCAACACCTGTGGACGATGTTGCCATGTTATGCCCCGTTAGCTCCTTAAAATTGAGGCTGACATTCATTCTTGTGGCTCCAGGCTGGGCCATTGTGCCCACATCACTATAGTACGAATGTCAAATTGGCTTTTTTTTTCGGGGATAGTGCTTGTTCAAACTGCGCATTAATTTGCCTCAGGCCATTTGAGACACACCAAAAAACAGATCACAGGCAGCCTCTGCACCCACTGAGATATGACTTTGACAACATACTATTTTTCCCTTCTACACATTTTATAATAAACATCCAACCCTGAAAATAGATCATGGTGGCCATTTACTCGTTCTGTACAGATGAAAACTATTACAAAAAAATGGAATCCATGTTTAAAGGCTGTATAACATTTCTACTGTTGTTGATGATTTAGTTTTCATTAAAAATGGGTATAGGTGGCTGCATAAGAGTGCCGCCATGGAAATATTGTGTGTTGAAGGGAAGGGCTGGCTCGCTCCTGCTCTGGGGCACAGAGGGTAGCAGGGAGTGAGAAGATGCCAAACAACAGACTGAGGCAGGATATAAATCAAATCTCTCTGGAGACAATGGGGCTCACGGCACACACACACACACACACACACACATGCACAGTGTTTTCTGGGGTCTGCCGGTGCTTCAGTATCTCAGCCACCAGGTTAATGACTTCTAAACTTGTTGGGAACAAAAGCACGCAGAAGTGATTACAACAGTAGAATAGTAATTATAATGGAAAGAATGAGGGATTTGAAAGAAATTTGTAGGAATAATAAGGTATTATCAGTCAGGTTTGCCCTAGCTTATAAGGTCAGGTGATATAGTGTGCATTATGTTTTATCTATACAGAAAAAAACCCTAAAAGAATCCAACAAAAGACAGCGGTTGAAATTGTATAAGCACATGTGAAGGCAATGTCTCCACAGATTAAAGCCTTGCCCAAATTTAGTGATTAGATGCTGTGACTTCACTCCCTCTTTTCCTGCTGTGGTTGAGTGTGTGATTGGGTTCGGAAGCCAAGAGGCTGAGTACGGAAGGACTTTAGGAAACAGTCTACACCTGAGAGGATCGGGTCTATTTAAGTGACTTAATTTTCTGATCTGTCTTTTCTATTCCTACTGGACCTCCACCAGCTAGTTTGGGGTGAGGTTTTGTCATTTTTTGTATCTCTAATGTGTGATTTATGTTTTTGTTTCTTACATTCTAGGATGGATGCTGCCATGTTTGTTTGTTTGTAATTGTTTGATCCCAGTACTTAGAATTTATAACCAGTAAAACGGTTTATTCACACAATAAGTCATTCTAATGTATTCCAGCCTATGCACATGGCCTTCTCCTGTACCAAAGCTTTGACCGGGCCGGGTGCAGCACACAGTCAGGTTCCTCTGAGGTTTTAATGTGTCACAATATTAGAATCAAAATCCCCTGACTCCTCCATCGACTCCAAAGCCTGGATGGTCAGTTTCAGGCCTCTGTATTTTTGGCTCCATTAAGATTTCACAGAAGGTCAAATATACTCAATTAAACAAAAAGAAACCAGCAGAAGGTTGCTCCTTTGGAGTTCCTTTATAGTGGTTTTGGCGCATGCCACTTTATCGCAAAGTCCAGGATTTGGTTCCAGCCTTGGAACCTTTGTTGCATGTCATACCCTTCTCCTTTCTAGTCTCTGACAACGATGCCCATAGAAATTATGTTCAAAATTAAATAATTTTGGTCCTCTGACTTTACAAATTAGATTTTCTTTTGGAAAAACAAAGTCTGCATTGCACATGCGAGCGTTAAATGCAGAATAATCAGAGTTATGGCAACCATATTTGCATTTCATTTATTATTAATCATTGTTTAATTATGGATTATATGTATTTGACACATCATATGTCATGCACTGCATAATTTATAATTATCACAAGATGAATAACATGATCACTGAGATTGAAGATGAGCTCACTTTTCTTTGCAACACATTGCACTGGTTCTTCTCAGAATGACAACGTGTATGATAAGTATTCCAGTTTATAGAAGATTATTGTGCTGCTGTCTTAATCTTGTGACTCTTTCCAAATACTATTACAATATAATAAAATGGCATAGCACTATATGTTAACCCTCTATTTAGCGAATGTATCTTATAGATAAGTTGTAAGCAGATATACAGTGAGGGGTTTATTAATGTACTTGACAATTACAAATCATCCAATAAAGTTGTAATCACTTAATGGCAAATCATATACATTCAGTACTTTTCAACACACCTATAGAAAGTTTTAAACAGATGTATACTCAAAATAATAAATACTTGTTACCCACACTGTAAAATTTGTATAAGCCACTATAATAATATCAAAACAATTGAAGCAAAACAACATATCCGGACATAATAAACTATTCTAAACAGTAACCTTGACAGGCTTTGCACATGTGCATAATCAAATGAGAATACATAAATGTGTATTATAAAACATTACCAAGCAATTAGGACATCATTATTGAAATTGTCATATTCATGAACAGTTAGAGCATGTGTGTCCTGCACATCTGATATGGGTTTTAAATGATACATTTATTATTAACATATGGACTGATAGCAATTATACACTGTGTGATAACAACTTTATTATCTGTGTATACATATTAAAACTACTGAAGACACACAATTTATATGATATGTCATGTTTTCTCCACTGGAGGGGCACCCTAAAGGGCACTTCACCGCTCCCCCTGAGTCTACCAGTGCGGCAGAGAGACTACTCAGTACACGTACTGTAAAATATTAAATTTGTAAATGTACTTCTTATTGACTGTTTCTGGGATAGGTAGGGTATTTTAAGAATGCCTCATTATAGTTTAAGAGTGTCCAAGCTGGCTGCCACTTGCTCTTTAAGAAAGCATTTCTTGCCTCCAGTTTCATTATACAGATCGATTCTATTGTGTTCTTGTCCCCTAATTTACTGACTATTACATATTGCTTCTATTACATCTATTTTCATTTGCCCTTGATTAACACATTTGTTTTACCATGATGCATTTTGTGCTGGTTATGTGACATAAATAATCCACATGACTTCTTCCATGCTTTCGTTGTCACCCCTCGCTCTCTGTTCCTGACTGTAAACAATGTGCAATGGGGAGCCAAATCAGTTGGCACATCCATGACTGGCTACCACCTGCCATTGACACACAGTGATTGGCAACCACCTGTCATTGGCCAGGCTCTTGTTTGATTTAATTCTCATTCCAAAATCCATCCGAACATGTGTGCTGCCTTGTGCATACCAAGCAGAGGGCTGCCTGGGAGGTTAAATTGTTCATTATCTGATTATAGAAGACAAATTGTGGTATCACGCCAGCCATAATGATAAGCAAAGAATACGATTTTTGGTGGGAGAGACTTAAATTTAGCATAACACAGTCGATATTTTTTATCACAGGCGTAACACAATGAGCACGCACTTTGGGCATGTTAACTAAAATTCATATTTTGTTCTGTGCTGCAATAACTGTGTCATGTTCACACGGTCCAAGATGTTAATTAATTATGAAAAATTACAAGCCGTCCATGACAACTTGTGCCTGATTTTTTAGAAACTTATTGAGGGATGGCTATTCTCATACTGAAACAATGAGGAAAAACATGAATGATTTCCTTCTTTGTATTAAATGGGTGGAGCAGTAGGTCAAAAGCATATCACGTGGATTTGAGAAATATTTAATCACATTTGAACAAATAGCAGCTTTTGTAGAATCGCCATTCATTCTCTAACATCAACAAAAAGACGACTGCATGAAAAATGATGTGCTGTCATGAAGATTAATGAACTACTTAATTGTGGTGGCATTCATTGTTGTACTCTAATCAAACTTGGAGCTAATACTTTTTGACTCCAGGTAAGCAGATATCAAAGCTGGTTTTGATATAAAAATGGAACATGCATTCACTTTTTTAACAAGGATAGAACCAACAGGGCACATGCTACAAAAGATCAGGCGTGACTCTGAAAGCTGAATATGTCTCAATTTGCTCATGAGAGGAAGTAATATCTTTCGTGTAAATCAGAGCAGTGCTAGCTCGTCATTCAAAGTCAGATGTACAACTGTATAATGCATCTTTCAAGTTGCCAAGAAATGCTACTGCATAGTAAAGGAGAGACACATCTGACATCTTTATCCGCATAAAAAGGAAGGATGGTGACTTCTTACAGACAAAAACTGCAACATTTCTTTGATATAATCCACATGTTTTATTCATCGAGAGCTTACTGGGAGATTTGTGGTTTGGCCAAGTGCTGCTTGTTGAGCCATTTAGCACTAATTCCCCCTGAAATAGCTGTTATTGTTTGTGCTTTAACGGCAATACTATATCCTTTAAATCTGTTGGCTAATGGATCTGTCAGACAAACACAAATGGATTTTAATTAGATTAAACATCTCTCTGCAGTTATTGGCCAAACTCCTGATTGGACCAGACGTATTGAGTTAATATGATTAAGCTTAGTGTTTATGGACAAATGATTCCAACCTACCTGAAAATCGATAAAGGACACCTCAAGGACGCTTTTCATGAGAAGTAGCCTGCGTTGCATAATAAAGTTTCTCCAGGTTCTGCCCCGTAAGTAATTACATTCAATACTGGTGTTGAGCTTAGTCATTTATTTTGTGTAGAGAAGCGTAAGCTGCTTTTATGCCCATCTCAGATTCAAATATAAGGCTTTTAATTCCTAATAACTTCCCTAGCTGAACTTCAAAAATCGTTTAGACGTAGTATAACATCAAGCACGTCTTTGTTTGGGACATTCAGTCACACAGTATCCAGTGGCCATTGCTGAAGGGTCCCTCAGCTTCCCTCTAGCGCTTAATCGAGCGAGAATCGCTCCGCCCCCAAGGGTTCACAAACACCTCACACAGCACATTTGTTCAGTTAAAAGATCATTATTCACCATTTCATATGACAGTGCTGCTCTACTTCTTGTATTATTTTTACAATAATTCCATATCAGAGTTCAAAAGTCTTGTTTGTTGGCATTGTATATGTGTCTTCCTGCATTTGCTTTTGACCTCACAACTCATCTTACTTCTCTCTAGTTATATAAAGCGGATTAATTTGACGCAGTTATTAGCCTACATTATCTGTTTTTGCCAAATGACATACTCCAAGCATGGTTGTTCCTCTTGTCTATTCTGTGATCATGATGGATGCTGCAGTTTGAAAATGACAAATGAAACAATATTTTCTGTTATGGTCCCATTATGCTGGTAATAGTTTGAACATTTCAATCAGACATTCCAATTCATGTCACATGCTTCTGCGGTGTCTTTATGCACCTTAATGATGTGTTTGATGTTCTTTTATTTATCTTTTATATTCTTTAATGTTCATTCTGTAAGTTTCAGATGTCACAGGGGTTGTGTTCTTTGACTGCCTGCATTTGAGGTTTGCATTTGAAGAAAATCAAGCCTTGAAGTTTTAATTGATAATTGGGTTTACACAAGTTATTAGTGAAAGTCTCACATGATGTAAATTTGGTGTGCAGGATACTGTGCAGAAAATGGATTGGTTTATTTGTATTTTTGGTTTATTTAATCATGAATTAGGATTTCTATTATAGCATTTTCAAATTAATAGACACTTTTTAAAGCTAATTTAACAGCTGATTTACTTAATCAAAGTTGTGAAATTGCTTTCCATTTTTGAAAATAAGTACTAACAAATTACTGGAAGCCCTGGCCTTCAACATGGTTCACAATACAGCCTCATATATTGTCTATCTTCCCAACACTATTCATTACATAGATGTTTAAGACCGTCTTGAGTGGTCCGACCAAATGTGGAGAGGCCATTTGGCCGTTGCCCTCTCAACATTGAGAGGGCCATACAATTACCAACAGGATCAGTGCTTAGGAATGTGGAATAATTAGATCAGTCTTGCATAACATCATAAGTGTAGCATAAAATCAGAAGTGCTTAGTACAAGAGTGTTTAAGAGTGTTTCTCCTCTCTTTCGCAGTAAGAAAGGGGACAGTTGAGAAAGAAAATGCTGATGTATTAACATTCACCAGGTTAGGATTTTGGAATTTGCAGATCAGAGCTTACATTGGATCACTGTGGGATACGATAAGGTACATGTATACTATACAATCTTAGGTGCAGAGTCAGCACTTCCATCTAATGTGCTTGACACTGAGGTTGTTTTCACTCTGCTTAGCAAGATCTACAGTATGAAATGGACAAATTACTTGCAAACACAGCACACTAAAGTTGCTTCAAAGTCTTTCTTACTCAAACATGAACTCAGTTGTAATGTCATAATGTTCCTATGCAGCTATAGATTCTGTGTTATATAGGAAGGGTCTGATTTAACCTTCATTCTCAACAACCGGTCACTAAAGAGCAACAGGCAGAGCTGGAAATGTCTAGTTTGCCTCATCAAATTGACAACCACATTGTTAAGACTCAATGTTGCAGGTATTGGATTTTGACCCTAATACTGTAGCCTATGCATAAGACATGATCATAATCGTCAACCTTTTTCTTCCCCTTTTCTTTTGACCTTATTAAAACCCAACATGTTGAAAAGTAGTAAAGTGGTAACCCTTTCCTTTGCCACAAACTGGGCTTGCACAATTAATGAAGGTTGCAATATACAGAAATGGACATGGGAATTTTTATTATACCAGAAAAGGAAGAAAAATGTCAGGTCTTATAGCCTATGTTATACTATGAACAATTATACTGTATATTCTCTTTGTTTGCCAAAGACAAACAAACTGAGAAATATACAATATGTTATCCTACAGAGTGACATTACTTACTGCATGTGGTCAATCAGAGGTGTCTAACTCCCTATCAGACTCAAATTGTTACAAAATTAACAGAAATCCAAATTGACATATTTGGTATTTTGTAGGTATAATGCTGCGTAAAAAGTACTGTCAACACCAACTTTTAGAGAATAATGAGAGTCCATTGTATTTATCAATGTTTATAGCTGGGATATCTAATTAACGCAAACAAATCTATACATCATTTCCTGTGCCTGACTTCCAACACGCAGTGGTGGGCCGTCAGGGCCAGCAAAGCCTTCTCTGCTGGCCTAGACAGAATCACAAAGTTATATCTCTATTTATCTACATCACCCCATGAAAAAAGTTTCAAAATGTAAAAAAAATTTAGAATTTTTTTTATATCTAGGTTTTTCTAAAGTACCTAAAAAATTGTTTGAACATATATTTTTCATGAAAACGAGTGAGTTACATTACATTACATTACAGTCATTTAGCAGACGCTTTTATCCAAAGCGACTTACAATAAGTGCATTCAACATTGGTAACCAAAAGAACTAGTCACCAGAAGTCATAAGTACATTCCCTTTTCCAAACAAGCATCTAAGAGCATGAAGCAGAGCATAACTCAGAGCCAAAGTACAGTGCAGAAATAAAGAAAAACAGTTAGTGCAAAAAAGTAATACGAATACAATAAGTGCAACAAGCTAGGTGGGTTTTCAGCCTGCGCCAAAAGATGGGCAGCGACTCTGCTGTCCTGACGTCAGTGGGAAGTTCATTCCACCACTGTGGGGCCAGGACAGAAAACAGCCGTGACCGGGTCAATTGGCCGCAGGGACCTCTGAGCGACGGGGCAACCAATCGCCCCGAGGCAGCAGAGCGAAGTGGTCGGGCGGGGGTGTAGGGCTTGACCATGGCCTGGAGATAGGAAGGAGCTGTTCCTTTTACTGCCCTGTAGGCTAGCACCAGAGTCTTAAACTGGATGCGAGCTCGTACAGGTAGCCAGTGTAGAGAACGGAGAAAGGAAGTTGTGTGGAAGAACTTGGGGCGATTGAACACCAGGCAAGCTGCGGCTTTCTGGACAAGCTCCAGAGGTCTGATGGCCGTCGCCGGGGCTCCGGCGAGTAGAGAGTTGCAGTAGTCCAGGCGGGAGATGACAAGAGCCTGGATGAGAACCTGCGCTGTCTCGTCAGTCAGGAATCCTCCTGATGTTGTAGAGCAGGAATCTGCAGGAGTGTGTAACGGATGAAATGTTTGCTGAGAATGACAGTTGGTCATCCAGGGTCACACTCAGGTTCCTCGCAGTCACCACGGTATCATCAATGGTGATGGACAGGTCCCGGTGCGGGCAACCCTTCCCCGGGAGGAACAGTAGCTCGGTTTTGTCTAGGTTGAGCTTGAGGTGGTGTGTCGTCATCCAAATTGAAATATGATCTATGGAGGGGTGAATAACTCCATTTCATGGACCGGGTCAAATTCACCCGGGAACATCATTGCTGTACATGAGAAACGAACATAACACGGGGGGTTGAGCAGATTGCAGTACTTCTTCTTTATAGTCACCATCATGTCATACAATTGTATTAATACGATGCATATTTAATTAGAGATCTAGAAACATAGAACATTGATTTGATTTTTTATTTGATTTTGTTTGCCGCCGGGCCAGCATCCTGTTCCCCAGAGCCCCGACTCCAGGAGTCCGAGTTCGGTCTGCCTGAGCACCTGTGTCCGGAGCAAGTTTGGCACTCCAGCCGACCTTCTGAGCACCTGTGTCCGGAGCAGGTTTGGCAGTTCAGTCGTCCGCCGGAGCACCAGTGTCCGGAGCCCTTCTGCCCTCCGGTGCCGATCCACGGGACATCACGCCATCGATCTGCCTGCCCTCCGTTGTCAATCCTCGGGACATAGAAGGGCTCCGGACACAGGTGCTCCAGCAGACAGCCGGACTGCTGAACCTACTCCGAACACAGGTGCTCAGTAGGACAGCCGGACTGCCGAACTTGCTCCGGACACAGGTGCTCAGGCGGACCGAACTCGGACTCTCGGAGTCGGGGCTCAGGGGAACAGGATGCTGGCCTGGCAGGAGCTGGAAGCCGCTGCGACTTGGAGGCGGCTGGAACTGGAGGTTCTGTCTTGATTCCTGAACCAGCTTTAACCCGAGTACCGTCTTCTGCCTTGAGTACTTGTCAATCTGCCTACCTCTGGTGTCGATCCACAGGACATCACACAGTCAATCTGCCTGCCCTCCGGTGTCGAGCTGCCGCTTTCGAGCCGCGGCGACCTCCAGTTCCCGCCGCCGGGCCAGCATCCTGTTCCCCTGAGCCCCGACTCCGAGAGTCCGGTCCACCTGAGCACCTGTGTCCGGAGCAAGTTCGGCAGTCCAGCCGGCCTTCAGAGCACCTGTGTCTGGAGCAGGTTCGGCAGTCCGGCCGTCCGCCGGAGCACCGATGTCCGGAGCCCTTCTGCCCTCCGGTGTCGATCCACGGGACACAGAAGGGCTTCGGACACAGGTGCTCAGAAGGACGGATGGACGACCAAACTTGCTCCAGACACAGGTGCTCAGAAGGACAGCTGGACGACCAAACTTGCCCCAGACACAGGTGCTCAGAAGAACGGCTGGACGACCAAACTTGCTCCGGACACAGGTGCTCAGGCGGACCGGACTTGACGGCGTGATGTCCTGTGAATCAACACAAGAGGACAGGCAGATCGACGGCGTGATGTCCCGTGGATCGACACCGGAGGGCAGGCAGATCGACAGCGTGATGTCCCGTGGATCGACACCGGAGGACAGGCAGATCGAAGGTGTGATTCCCGTGGATCGCAACCGAAGGTCAGGCAGTTCGACGATGTGGTACCCGAGGTCCGACACCGGAAGTAAGGCATCTCGACGGTGTGGTACCCGAGGTCCGACACCGGAGGTAAGGCAGTTTGACGGTGTGGTATCCGAGGTCCGACATCGGAAGTAAGGCATCTAGACGGTGTGGTACCCGAGGTCCGACACCGGAAGTAAGGCATCTCAACGGTGTGGTACCCGAGGTCCGACACCGGAGGTAAGGCAGTTTGACGGTGTGGTATCCGAGGTCCGACACCGGAAGTAAGGCATCTAGACAGTGTGGTACCCGAGGTCCGACACCGGAGGTAAGGCAGCTTGACAGTGTGATTCCCGTGGATCGACATCGGAGGTCAGGCAGATCAACGGTGTGATTCCCGTGGATCAACACCGGAGGTAAGGCAGCTCGACGGTGTGGTACCCAGGGTCTGACACCGGAGCGGTCGGTTGCGCCAAGCCCGGAGTGGACTGAAGCATGTGGCAGTGATGGTCTGGGTTGTTGAGGTGTGTGAGAGAGACAGGATAAATGGGGCAGTGGGTGGATGAAGGAAGGGGAGGTGGGGCTGGAGGGAGGGTGGGGAGGTGAAGCGGGGAGGAAGATGTTGCTATTGAGCCCTGTCAACATTTCTGTCACGAAAAAGACGTGACAGAAAGCTGAAGCACCTTGTCTCCTTCTCATCCTTCTCCTCCTTCACTTTCTTTTTCATCTCCTTCTGTTTTTCTAACCTTTTGGAGAAGAGCCATTGCTTCTTTTTCTCCACTGGCAGACAGATATGTAGCAGGACTTTGTTGTCCTCTCTCAGCTGATAGATGTCTGCCTCCTGGCTCTGATGGATATCGCACAACAGGTGGGTCCTAGCGATCTCCTCGTTTAATCGATTGGTCAGACCTTGGTTGACCGATTGTAACTCGGTCACTTTGGCTTGCCAGATCTGGTCACTGCCGTCCAGGACTTTGTTGCTCTGAATGTCATAAGCAACCTTCCAGGCCTTAGATTCCTGGCCGAGGTCGGCTTGTATGGAAACAAGCATGTTTTCAGAGTCTATGAGGTTCAGCGAGAGGCTCTCGTTCTGTTCGCTGAGAGCAGAGTTTTCCTTCGTAGTCTTCAACCATCTTGTTGTAGTTGATGATCGCTGTCCCCTGCAGACCCTTCAGTTTGTCTATGCGCTCTCCATGAGACTCTTCTGTAGACAGCTTGATTTAACCTCGCCATCATGGACCCTTTGACAGAAGCTCCACTTTTCACTGTCAGACCTTTGTTTGGATGCCTCCAGGTATCTGACACGCTTTCTCAGGTGGTCAATCTCGGTGTTAGCAAGGGTAAGCTCCACTTCAAGAGGATTGGCTTTCGGAGGAGGTCGCCCTGAGGAGTGGCACCGGGTGTAGCGGCCAGCAGCGGTGGGGAGACGGCACTGGGTGTAGCAGTAGGCTTTATTATGATACTACTGGTGCCCTGAGCATTGCAGACGTTGATCCTGCGCTCAACGTTTTTGCGGATGTCCATGGCACCAACAGACGAGTCTTTAAAAAGACTGATGGTTTCGGTAGAATATATGTCTTTAAAAAGACTGTACGGATGTGCTGAACAACCGTGTCATTAAACTCTTTATTAACAAAGAAAGCAGGATGACTTTGTCTGTTAAATAGTGAACAGCAGCTTTGGTAAGTGAACTGCAGTAGCTTTAACTGCCATAAATATTATTTATGTCATTATTTAATATGTTTGTTTATATATTATTATTTGTACAACTTGTTTTTATGAATATGGATTTTTGTTTGGTTTTATATGTGATAGGAACTATTGCAAAGTGCGCAAAGTGTTAAAGTTAAACTGTTAAGTTAAGTTTAAGTGTTTAAGTGATCTACTTTGAAGATTCATGTGTTTTCAAGTGGACTCATTTTCCCTCTCGGTGTTGACAGACGAATAAATCTGTCAGTAACAACAACTAAGGTGTTGTGTATTTCCTGGAGGGAGTGATAGGAGCGTTACTACTGTGTTAATTTGTCTATCGTGTAGTTTTCATGATATGGGTAATATAGTTCCCTCTGATATGAATAATATTTGAATGGGCCGTGCTCTTGAGTGTGTGGCGGAATGTGTGTTTTAGCTGAATTGATTTTGACTATATGCATTGTTCGTTAATGACGCCGCATCCCGTCATGGGGGTATTCATGTACAGTATCTGCACTCTGCAGTTAGTGTATTTGTAGGTGTTGAGCTTCATTTTTACGAGTGAAGGCCCAAGTATAAAATCCACGGCCCGCCACTGCCAAAACGTGATATCAAAATCACATTTACAAGCGTTTGGTGATTATGGAATTCAAATAATGAGATATCAAGGTGATAAAACTGTGTTAAATACGTTTTTAAGATGTTTTTAAGAGAGTCAGGAGGTCTCCAGGATCCCTAACAGAAGATTGTGATTAAATGTAGGACAAGGAGACCAGCAGATGAAGTTTTAACAAAAGCTGCCTTCCAAACCCTATACTTTTTCATTTTATTTTTAGTACATGTTACAGTTGCCCTTACAAAGTAAGTACTGCTGCATGCACTATGCATACAACTTCCTCATAACATGTTACCTTAAACTTTGACTCTCTTGCTAATGTATTTGCTGCGCTTGAGGTTTGTGGGTCAGAATAGCGGAGTAGTAGTACAACATCCTGATATTTTTGCCATTATGCATTTGACATACTATGTATTGATGCATACTAAATATTTAATTAATGTTTTTCTTGCATGCTAAATTGTATGGTATTATTGGTTTTGGTACTCACAGGACGTTTACTTTGTTCGTTATTCAAACAGGGAGACAATAAAGCAGAATAGTGGCCTCAAAAGGTGGGAAGAAACAGCGATGACCTGGTTTGGAAATGAAGAGAAGTGCATAGTTTAAGACTAGGGAGCAGATTAGAGAACTGACACCAGGTGCGCAGGTGGGCGTGACTGTCACGTGACAGCTATAGGCAGAAAGCGCTTGAAGGTGTAGCATGTGCTGAGATTCCCGAACAAATTAGTGACTAGCTATCTGACACCAGGAAAACTGATTCTAAGCAGTATTAACAACTGATTGTAGCCATAACACACATTCTGAAGTGTTTATTATTTGGCCCATAACTTCACCACATCTTCTCGCTGTACGAGTATATTGCAGGCGTTCAGTGAAGCTCCAGAGAGATTTGGCTTAGTTCCATCTCACTGATATTTAATTCATTTAATGCTCCGAGTAGAATAACAATGTCAGAATGAAATCACATTTCTGCACCAAATAATATAAACCTACTCAACAAAGTGTAATCTCAGAATGTGTGTCCCTAAATCAAAATTGTAATCAATAGGTTTAAATCCGGTTACAGCGGATTGGGCATGACATTTGGGAATCCTTGAGTGTGGATAAAACTCCTCTAGAACAACTTCGGGTGGCGCCAGAGCGCAAGAAGAGAGGGGGAGAGGGGAAATCAACACAACGACTGGCTTAATCTGCCCGGAGAATCGGTTTATGGCTCTGGCCGTCTCCACGTCCCGCTTACATGATGTGTGAATCTTTTACAGCGGGTGGTTGGACTTGCCACCTGTCGGCAATGGTGAACGGGCTTCCTCGCTGAATACCGAGCCGACCTCTCCCACTTTTTGTCATCGGAAAAAACGTGAACATTATTTTGTGCAGGGTTTCGCCTGCATTCGAGAAATAAACGTGGAAAACTTTGTCTGCCCGGCTGCGCAAGAGAAGTGAAGTGACAGCGGTGAGATTATGAACGGAGTCTCTGAGCTCCCCTCGCGCTTTGAAGATTAGAGGGTTGACGACGTCTGAAGGACACTAAGAACTGGATTAGGTATTGTGCAGTGTAACCTACTTCTCATCACTCCTACATCTTGTCCTCTGAATATTTGCGCAATGACCTTTGGTGCACTTGGAATACAGCGGGTGCGTCCGTGAGGTAAGGTAACATTTTTATACTGAGGGTATTTTTTTTCCGGTTGTTGGGATTAATTACATTATGTTAAATTGGGACAGCTAAATCCATTCTGAACATATAACAGTTGGCGTTTGCAAAAAAAAAGACATCCTTTATCGGAGTATTTTACGCACACAGGTGCCATCGCAATCCCTTCGAATAATAGCATCGAAATCTACATTTATTTGACAGGCGTAGACTTCGTGGAGTGTTATCCCTCACGTTGTATGGCTTTAGGGACCATGCATTAGTATTTCACACGCTTAACACGTCAGCCTGCTCAAGCGCTCTGTAGCAACACATGAAGGCTATCTGCAGAATATGCACGAATTCAGAGCTGATCGACACTAAAGGGTTTTAGACTGCGTTACTGCATGTTTGGTAACCTGGTCAAAGCTGCCATAAAATGTCTCGACCTACTCTAAACGGGGCATCGAAAAATGAATTCGGTGTGAGCTCCCGTTCCTTCGGAGTGCCACTATTTAAAGAGCACATTTGATTTGGATCGTAATTTTTACCTCTCCAGAAGCTGAGGGAGACGTCTTTCTTGTCATAAGATATATATATATATATATATATATATATATATATATACATGTATAATGTGGAGTCGCTTGATGGATCAACAGCATTAATGAAACACTGAAGAGCATTGCATTTATTCTGTGAAGAACACAATCAGCATTGCATAATGCTCCCCTATAGAGATTTAAATAATTTACAATGAAGTTAATTAGTAATGCAATAAATCCTTAGAAACACACTTGATGAACTTATGGTGATCTTGATCCTGAACAAACTGAGGGCACAGAAAGCACCATCATTTTATTAATGCATTGTCTCATGCCTTGAACTTCAGTCTATCGATCTATACTGTACAATAACAAGCAACTGAAGGCCAAATGTATAAGCACAAAAGCCATTGTAATTTGTTTAGTATTGATTGGCACGATTAAAGAAACCCCCTGTGCATCAATCTGTTCAGTGCAGCTTGAATTAGATCATTATAGCATAATATGTCAAGTTTAAGTTTACAGAGGACAATAGCACACACTTATTGCCGACCCTGACCCATCTTAATTTCACTGTATTTCTGTGATTGTATGTTGCTGCAGACAGATGGGTAGCTATTAATCTCAGGATTAATTCAGTGCAATTAAATATAGTGATGTAATAGTATTTGCATTGTGCTGCTTATAGTAAGCATCAAGAAAAACTAAAGGAGTTTTTAAGGTACTCTTTTCTCTCTTGTCTACTATGACGTTATTTTATTCAGTGTACTACAGTTCCCAGCAGCCACAGGTTTGGTGTAGTGCCCTGGAACTGTGCAGGGAATACTTTAAAAGCATTGCTACTGGATGTCTTCATCAGTCGAGGCTTGGACCACTTTTTTCCAGAGGCTCACATTTGGGAAATGAGAGGTGAAGAGTAACGTGGCTCAAGCCAGCCAGACTCCATTGATATTCTGCTTGTGTCCTGCTCCATAGGCAGCCCATTGTCATGGCTCGCTCAGCGGGATAGCATCTGATGATTGAGGGGTATGCAAGAGGGTTGAAAGCCAGCTTGGATAGAAACTAAAGGTTCATTTGCTGAAGGTTAAAGATGTGTGCCCACAGGAAAGGTCGATAGCTTGTCTGTGTGAGAGTTGCATAGAGATGAAGTAAATATTTAAAAAAGCAAAAATATGATAGCTAGTATGGTATTTTAATGATAGTTCATTTGAATTCCATGACATGCCATTGCAAATGTGGTTTATTATTCATTATTAATGTAGTTTGTTTTTGTTTACTTTTACTTTCTAAGAGTTGAATTGCAAAAAACCCCATGGCCTTTTTCATTTTTTCCAATTGTGCCCTAGTTGGCATTCCCAAGCAATGCAGGTGCATCCCGAGTTTCAAAAGGTTGAGCTTCCGTAACGTCAGGTGCCACACTGCGTGTCCACTCAGCCCTAGAAGATTCATGGCCAAGTAGAGAGACTTATCCATCATGAGTGCGTGAAATTGCAATGCTCTGCAGTGTGCTGTCTAGGGCCAGTGAGAGAGACTGATCCTTTATTGCTTTGGAAAATAAAGAAGTAAAAGAGAGGAGTTGCACACAAAAAAAGTAGTGAGCACCAATGGCTGCCTGTGCTCTGTGTCAGGGAGAAGTGATCAAGGCTGTAGTCTCTTTTTTTTTTAAGGAGGGAAAGAGAGAAAGGAAATGGGCATAAAAGAGTAGCCACAATTCCTGTGATGAGTTATAGTTATAAGAGTAACTTTTAAAGAGTTACGTGGAAGTTGACACTGACTTGCAAACGTTTGTAAGTTGCTGCAGTAGTTGGATTGCACTCTCAGCTCAGCATTGATTATTTGTCCTCACTGTTTAGGTATTTAAACTTTCCAAATTTGCTGCCACTTTGTGTGAAACTCATTGTTGATTTACAACTTAAACGGCTTATAAAAAGTAAATCTATCATGCTTATAAATTGATTGGCTTTTGCTTCTGTTTAAAGGATTGCCCTTAATGTGGCAAATTCATATATTTACATACTATACATGTTTGGCTCATGTTTTAAAACTTAGTGGCCACAAGTTATAGAGTTTTATCTGTACCATTGTAACAAGACGAGTTAATTTGATTATAGTCATTACATTATAGATCAACCAAATTAAAATTAATTTGAAAATGATATAAAACTGTCAAAACAGCCAGTAGTATAGTTTCATGGGCTGCTATGACCTACAGTTTGAGAATACAACAGAGAAAATAACATTTAATCTTCTTGATCCTGAGGTGTTGTTAATTTATAGCCAGAAGCTTGTAGCTGCATTAAGTCTTAGTAGGGCTTGACTAACCGTGGTGGCTGGCAGCTGTAGCAGAAATCTGTGCCCAAGTTCCCCCTCCCACTGAAGCATGAAGGGAGACGGTGGTTTCGTATAAGTTATCTCAGTGTGGCAACACCAATAGTCTCAAAATTGATGGAAGGGGGAACTTGATTTGATTATGAAAATCCATGCATATAGAGGCACTGCAGATCTATTCTGTGCTTTCCTACTCTTGTTTTATTTCTGTGGACTACAGTAACTACCGCTGGCTGGGCAGCAGTGTGTTGTAGAGAAAAGGAAGCTTAAAGTGTTGTATGTTATGTTTGGAAATGCTGAGCTTTTGATTGTAGTCAACAGTGAAATAAGTGGTGATTAGCTGCATGTACAGTATACGCTATGTTTGTGTAAGCCAATGCATTTCCTCCATATGAAACTCTCAACAGATGTGTCTGAGTAATAAAGAGGCTGCATAATAATGTTTCCACTTCATTGAATTGCCCATTTTGATAAGAGCGTCAAGCTACAACACCAACTTGCCAATTACACCAGCTGCAAAAGCTAAAAAGGAGCATTTGTCGTGCAGTTGATAATTGGACCTTTTGCCCTTTGACTCAATCATTAGATGGAGGCTGAAAGCTGTTTGTTGTTTACGCTCCCTTCAGTTAAAGTCCATCTAATGAACCAGTGCATCAGTAAGTTAACATTGAGCGTCATCTCCCTCTAGTAGCTCAAGTTTTGAAGGGGGAACTGTGTGAGAGAAGCAGATATGGAGACTATTTACATCTATAAAGTGTCCATATGTTTGCTGATTGAATTTATTTTAGCGTCAATTAATATTTGCCCCAGCTCCAAATATATACTGCTGTACAAAAAGCAAATAGAGAGGAAGGATGTGAATTATCATACTATGATAATAGCTCGACTTAACATTGGCTGCACCATTTGAAAATGTGGACTGATAAAATAGTGGCCATGTTTTAATTTCACACTTGAGCAAGAGTATTTATCTGTGGCTGGTGTGGCAGAATATAGTATTATGTTCTTTATCTTTATCATGCAAGGCAATTGCATGGACCCTCTGTGACCTTGCATCTTTATGCACTTCATGATTATTTGATTCTGAGAACATTGTGAAATACATTACTTTAAAAAAAGATAAAATAAAACAAAGATTATAAACAGCAGTGTGCCCTGTGAAAAGTTTGGGTTTTGCAACAAAAATCTTCACTATCTCTGAGTACTGGAAGTACATAAAGGTTTTGAAGTTTAAAAATGTGAAATCCTACTAGGATTGTACAGCAAAACATATTTTGTCATGTTGAAAATGTAATGGTAGGCACATCATAATTTTAATTGACATGATGAAAAGATTATAATGCATCTGATTTTAAACTAGCATTAATTGAGTTTTGGCCACTTGGTGGCAGTGAATTGAGCTGTAAACACAAAATGACATACTTTATTATCACCGGATGAAGTGTAGTAGTTGAACAGTCAAATTCATTCCAGAGTCCAATTTTTTCACTCCTCTTTGCTCTGTTTTGGTCTGCACTAACCGCCCGCTTAATGCTCCACTATGTTCACCAGCTCCAGCAATGTTGCTGGAGCTGAAATCTATCATTTTTTTCAACTCAGAATTTCCAATAATTCCAAACATCTAGGTTACACTTTTGGCAATATCGCACAAATTAAAAAAACATCAAGACCCAAGGCAACCTGCTGAGGCCTGTGAAGGATTTTAGTCTCAGAGGGATGAATCCTGAAAGCATATAAGATCCACCCTCCCACCTCACCAATAAAACATCTTCAAATCCTCATGCTCTCTATCTCTCTCTCTTGAACACACACTCAAACAGACAGACGAACACATACGCAGCTCTGCTTGAATATCTATTTCAAGCCTAAAAATAGTAAGATGCACACACAATACCATGGAGCTCTAAGGCAATCACAGGTTGTGGAAGCACGATATGTGATTTCAGGGTGACATTTAATTGATTATGCGTTAAGTCCTGGATAACGTAAAGCTGTTGGGATTTTTTTTTTCTCACCACATGATGTGTACAGTTTGCTGAAAACAATCAGACACTTGAAGCCTTGAAGCTCCAGGTAGTGTCAAAAGTAGCTGATAAGAAATGTTTGGCCTGGTGGTGGCTTAACCAACCTCTTCACATAGACTTAGCTGCTCAGTTGAAATTAACAGTGAGACAAGTTAAATGTGCACAAATAATTGAGACGTGTAGTAAGAATATCAAATGGATTCATGACTTTGATGACTAGACTATAATGATCTTTGCCAAACTTCTGGTTTGTGATATTTTTGTAATAGGTACTGTTTAAAACTTCCGAGTATGAATACATACAGTACACCAATATTTTAAAGAAATGTATAACATTAAAACATTTATAACCACAATGCTAGGAGGAGTCTTTTAGGTTGCTTTTAAGTGAACATATTGTTGGCGAAGTCTACAC
This sequence comes from Cebidichthys violaceus, assembly GCF_023349555.1. Lineage (NCBI taxonomy): Eukaryota > Metazoa > Chordata > Actinopteri > Perciformes > Stichaeidae > Cebidichthys > Cebidichthys violaceus. Next base: position 4,064,432 of record NW_027176263.1, on the reverse strand, counting down.
TTCACGCAAGACATACTGTTCTATTCTTTAGGTGTATAAATACTGAATTCAATCTCACCGGACATTGAAAATGCTCTAGGGTCATGAAGGAGATCGGTGTCTTGTGACCCAAGAGATTTATAAACTGAGATCACGTGGAGCAATGCCATTAAGAGCTTTTTTTCCCTCTACCAAGAAAGTTGTGGGTATACAATGGAGGTTTCTGAGCAACAGAAAGATGGGGTCTGATTTATTTATTTTTTTTGTCATGGTTGGAGCGGCTGTCTCTCTGAATGAGCTGTAGTTTGTGTGGGCTTTTAGCAGGTAGTGTTCATTTTGTGAGCATTTTTTTTTTATTTAGTCTTAGTTCTGTGTCAAAAGTTCAATTCAGTCAAAATCATCCTTTTTGCTTTTTTAGTCAAGTTTTAGTTGCCGAAAAGTCTAAGCATTGTAGTGTCATCTTGTTAAAGATAATTGTAAATATTTTAATTTATTTTTATGAAAACTGTTGACATTTTAGTCTTTTTTTTAGTCATCAAATTGTATTTAACATTTCAGTCAATCTAGTCTAGCCAAAATATCACCTTGTTTTTTTCTCCCAAGGCGTGTTTTGTCATTGTTAACTTAAGTTACTCAGAGTCCTTCTGAATATGCTCATTGAAGATGCTGGTGTAGTCCTTATATGGCACAGGAAACAATACTGGTGTGCATTGAAAAACAACATTAGTTTTTTGTCAACTAAAATACAGAATTAATAGAAAGTTTTTTTAACTACATTTTAGACTTCTTTTTTTGACAATATTGCATGTTGATATAGTCGCAGGTAGTGTTATGACATTTGTGCCATCTCAGCCAGCTCATGACAAAGACTCCAAATTCAACTGTAAGTAGTTTTTAGAGCCAAACAAGCACTTCATGTGTGAGTTTATGGAATTCAGGTGATCAGAGGGCAGTGATATGAGAAGTTGTGTATCGTCAACATAGCTATGGCAACTAATGTTTGATATTGTCACCAAGGGTTAAGCATACAGTTTAAGTTGGAGAGGTCCAAGGTAAGTCATATTTGCAGGAGTCAAAGCCACCAAATGTCAGAAAAACCCACTCAGTTCTTCATCATACAGTATCGACCGAGATACCATGTCGGGTGAATCTTGCATGGTCATGCATAAAATTGATTTGCATGCATTAGTTATGTGCGGGATATGGCTCAGGCTGTACCAAAATCAATACATGAAAACGCATGGAGTATTCCATGTTTTTGATTAAAAGCGGCTCACCTAATAAGCAAATGGGAGACAAGAATTGGTGATCAGCTTGAAGCTGACACACCAACTTCTGCCTTGTTTGACTCTGCAAGGTTCAGCAGTTTTAACATCTTTGTTAATTTCCATTGTGCCCTAAAAATAGTCTGTTCATTGAGAAACAAAGCTGACATGTTCAATCTTTGTCTCTGTTGAAAATTGTCTCTCATGTCAAACATGAGACAAGTCAATTCTATTAATATTGCTAATTAGTGTCAACATGAGCAAACTCATAAAACATCAAAGACAGTTGACGTTTGGGGAATGTAATAATGCAATTATAAATCAGTTTATATTGGTAGCAGGTTCTGTGCTAAAAATGTTCCCACTAAACTTCTACAAGCCAATAACAGACCACAATAAATATGATTTACATTTATTTATTCATCATCCGAGTGTCACCATAAGTCTACTATCCTTCAGAAATGTCCTTCTGGTTAATTTGGAGAGAGGATTGGGATTCAAAGAAGAAACGGGGAGATCGGGATGTAGAAAGTAAAAGGAAACAATACAAGAAAATATGCAATGTAGGCTGAATATGTTTTGTTGATAAATATTTAAGTAAAACTCTGGATAAAGTCATTAACATATGTTTTATTTTGTTTTAATGGTTTGTTCTGGGCTGGTAAATCCCTGCACTTTTACAACACTTAATTCTTTCAACAATGCAACAATATTACAATGGGTCTCTGACCTTGTATGGCCTACACTATATTCAAATTAATTAGGGCAAGAGGAAACGATTATATGATACATAGTTCAAAGTCTTTCCTGAGTTATATTTGTGTTAGTCAGATGTGAAGTTTGCATCATGTAAAGTGAGCTGATAGTTTTAGTCAAATAGCATACAAACAGCTGAAAATTATATTATTGTAGTTTTCAGTTCATTGCTGTCTTGTTATAATCCATACATCTGTCATGTTTATGCTTCCATGCAGAACAATAAATGTTTTATTTCGTTACAGTACTGAGTTAGTTGATGGCCAAGTTTCTTGTCAAATGTCCAAACCCTTCATGCCTGAGTCGTACAGTTTTTCTATTACAAAATCGTCAAAAGCTAATTTGATGATTAGGATGACTGGAGGAGTTTGATGATGGTCAATTTTTATTTTTATTTCAGCGGGTGGTACAATGTCAATACGTAAAAACTCAAAAACACAAACTCACACCAATAAAGCAGAAGCTGTTAATAAAAAGAGGGAAACAAATGGCACTGTAACATTCATTGCCAGCAGATGGCGCTAGCACAAAAATAACTGCAACAGCTATTAGTTTCTTTGCCAATAGGAGGCAACATTGACATCTCAATATGTTCAGGCCTGAAAACGTTCTACAGTCGGCAGGTGTTAAAATGCTATGACAATAAGTGCAGTTCCATCCAACCTGGCATGTTGAACTTGGGCATTAACATCCTAAAATATTGGGCAGAGAAAGTTGTTATGCTTGGCTGAGGAAGAAAAGTTGGTTTATCAATAAAAGCTAAATGTGACAAAGTGCAATGGTAACAGACTTAGCAAATGTTCATGGTGTTCATGAAGCATGTGACGTAAACATCCAATGAACCACTTCTGAAGAGAGTGACGAGGAGACTGTAACCTTCTTCACATTAATACATGAAACATACATAAATGCTGTATTTCCGTCATGTTTTTTACAGGGTTGATGCTAGAATATATGGTCCACAGGGGCGAATGTTTAGGATAGCCTGTTAAACAAGGGATAGGAAGCGCAGGGTCGGGCAAGAGCCCATCCGGTCCATCTATTCTAGCATCGGCCTTTTTTCATTGTTGCATTTCTTCTTCTACAATATGTAATGGCACCCGTCTGGAGCATTAGCGCCTCCGGCTGTTTATCTCGATGAACCAACTCTTAATATTCACATAACATTAGTGGAGCAAAATGTGCATGAATTCAGATTTTCTTTGTTAATTTAGCAAGCCTTGGATTTCAGAATTGATAGTGGCTTTTAACTTCAAACAGTGAGTGAATATTCATACAGCAGCTGAAGTACATACTTTGCTAAAGCGTATTCGATTTAATGGCTGTCAGACCTTTCTTGGCAATAACAAAACATATTCTTTGCTGCTTTCGCACTGAATGTATATTGTTTTTAGTTGTTTGAACAAACGACCAATGCTGCTGTTTTTTTTCAGAGAGACAGAAATAGTCTTAAAATATCATCCAGCTGGAGGGGCTCAGTCTATTTCTCTGCATGAAAACAATATCCAACTGTTAGCTGCATGCAGAGAATGACTTCTTAGCATGTTTCTTTTTATAAGTATCATCTTCATTATTTATTCAAAGTAGAAAATCACAGAATTTGTATCACTTTGATTGTAGGTACACAAAAACACACCTTATACCTTGACATCAAAGACACTGAAAATGTCTCTTTTGTCCACCTGAGTATTACCTGGCAGTTTAGCTGCATGTGTGAAAGTGAGACAGGTAGAAGAAAGAGATTTTGTACAGCAGTCAGTTTCTGTTGTGTTCTGCGCTCTAAAAAGAGCAAAACAAAAAATCTAGATTTAAAATTGCTCAATACGAAATTCAAAGCATAACTTTGCTTCATACGGCTCTCAACGTGGCGACGGCTGAGCCTGTGCCTGTGCCTAGCAGCTAATGGTGCTAAGAAGTGCTGAAAGAACTAACTGTGATCATGAGCCTTTAGTCTGATGTTGCTTTCAGCTGCAAGTGATATGTTTCAGGTGTGAATATATATAGCCACCTAATTTCAGAGTCTATTCACTGTCACACCGTAGGTCCTTGACATATGGATTATGGATTCAAGAGCAATTTTTCTTTGCGAGGTTTGGTTTATCTTTAGTGTGATTTGTCTGTCACATTGTTCTATGAAATGCCACAACTTAAAATAATGTGTCCTTTTTGTTCCGCAGCTTTTTTTCCAACAACGCCTTCCCACGGTTGTGTGGCAAAGTCTTGTTTGAGACTGATGTGCCTGATGTGCCCTAAAAAATAAATTCCCCATTCATCATAAGAAGGGGACATCATTGTTTTGATGTCTGCTGATAATCAGGTCAGATGAAGTAGAGCTTGACTTTATCAAAACCAATGTAGATCCTCATCTGTAACACGTAATCCATTAGTCGCCCAACAATGAGCAGACGCTACAACCAACTGCTGTGATTTTGAGAAGCGGTCCAGTCTTGTAAACACGTTTAATACTGTATATTTTTCACTCAAGGAAACTTGTCAAGTTATAAACTTTAAGGTTTCAAGATAATTGCTAAGAATAAAGCTTGATCTGTATTTAATTCATTCCTTCTGTGTGAGTGCGTCAGGTTGGGTGACACTCTTACATTAATAATGGCTGTTAAAAATTAGACAGAAGGCAAGGATCCAATAATAAAGTGAAGCCAGAAAATCTAAATATTTGGAAACGGGTGCCTACTTCACCTTGTTCTTTACCTGCCATGAAGTGACTTGAGCCACACAACTCTGCTGTTTTATTTCAGTTTTGCTTGTTGTTTCTATCTGGATGTAAATAAAGATTTATTTTATTGAAAATGGTCCTAGAAATTCTGCACCCAAGATTATATATTGTGTCTGCTAAACTGATAAAATTAAATTTGACCAGAACCGGGGGAAATGCATCTAGATTTTTCATTCCTTTACAAGAATCTTGAATTGTTCAATTGAATGTTCCTGCCTGTGGACCTGCTCGTGGAGTGTTGATTAGAGGGAGTCACGAGTGGTCCAACCAGTCAATTAGGGGTATCGTCACCTAATTAACCTCTCTCTCTGTTACTGGAGACGCTTGCTGAAGAGCTTGTAGACTGAAATACCACAGTACATGTCTTGGAACTGAATAATGAGAGTCCATTACAGGCCTTTCAGCTTTAAACGGCTTTCATACCTACAGACAGCTGCTGTAAGAGGAACATATAATTAGATACTTATTCCCAGGAGAGGAAGACTGAAATAATCCATATAAGAAAAAAACACTGCTGTTTCTGACTGTTACCCTGCACTTATACGAGACATTTGGTCAATGTGTTGCAGTTTCTGACAGGTGGTGGTCAACTGTGGGGGTTTTGTGTAGGCGCAAAGTTTCTGAGCTGTCTCAGTTGCGTAGCTATAACATGCACTTCCTCTGATTTTGTTTTTGATCGTACAGCAATGCAGCAATGTTTTGCTTGTACAGAATACAGCTAATCATGAATTACATTGAATCATAATGTTTAGAATATATCTATTACATGTTTTTTGTTTTGTTTATCTCCATCTTGATTATAGTAGCAAATGAAAGTATGTTAGCGCTGTATCTGTCAGCAAGCCGGCTAATTCAGAGTGTGCCAAAATCACCACTTTGAGCAGTGGCCAAATGGATGTTGGACGTCTACGCTTTCAAGTCATTCCTTATCCAACTCATATGCTGAGCGCAGCAGGTGCATTCACACCTATGTCTACTTGACGAGGTGGATGAACTGTCACGGTCAGTAATGTAACATAATGCCTGTGTTATAAGTAGTATGCTGGCATCTTCAGTTGCACCAACTGGCTGCTTTTAGCAACTATGCAAGCTACTTTTTTTAAAAGGAACAACAGGGACAGGACAACAATTTACTTGTCAAGGTAACATTTGACATCCATGGCCACTAAGGCATTTCTTGGGATCCATTTGGTGTCTTTAAAAACGCGATGAAAATGATGATGCAAGAAATATCTGAGGACACCAGGGCAGTTCAAGGCAAGCTGCAAGGTTTCCTTTTAGAAAAATATATTCAAACTTTTGAGCACCACAGTACCACTGTATTCACAGAAATAGAAGGCTTTTTTTTTTTTACCTCATGTTTTTCACTCTCCAAGTGATAATCACTGTGGTGGTCCCTAGTCCACACTGCTTTTCCCTTATTTTGACATTTTATATCAAATATTGTATTAATCCAGCCTAGCAAGGAGCTGAAAACACTGTTTGAACATGACAGGCTCAAGGGGATGAGGAGGGATGGGCTTTTAATGAAGAGGACAAGGTTTTAGCTTGGGAAAATGAACACCAGCTAAGAGTGGGAATTACTTGTCTGTTGCTTTGAAGTTAATGTGAGAGCCTCAATTAAATAAAAAAAAAAGTCCTATTTTTCTGCACTTCGCTCTGCTTAGCAGAAATCCTTAACCTTTTGTGTACCTTTTGCCCACGTGCTTTGGATGTCAATGCTTCTGCATCTTGTTTCTTACACTGCAAGATGAGGAATTTGGTGCTTTTGCTGTATGTGGGATATGGCAGAGAGAAAGACTGATGGATAGAAAGAAACTCTTACTATAACATGCTATATTACACATCATGGCTCTGTTCAGGGGGTGGATGGGGTCATGTGCTATGGTGAGTGCTTTTCTTGTGTCACTTGTGGTTGACAGTGGTGTGTAAATGCACATTGTCAAGGCCCATTACCTTACCACTGAGTGGTAGCGCATTCAATAAAGAAAACGACTTTGTGGTTCAGTGAAATAAGTGAATTTTTCTCCATATGAGAGGATAAACACTTTTCTTGCTACAGGGATTGGAAATGCAGCTTACCAGAACAGTTCACAGCCTTTTCACAAAAGTCAAAAACATGACCAGAACAAAGTCTTATTTGCACAGACACTTAATTTACCATAATCCAAGTTTGCGCTGTTGCTTTGGTGAGCATTTACAACACATAATATGCACACCTTTTGCGGGAAACATTTGCATCGAGCTGACATTGTAGAGGACATCAGGAATAATATATACATTTAAAACTAACATTGTGTGCTCCCAGTCAGCAATTCAGCAGATTCTACAGAATAACTAGAGATTTGCAGATATCTCTCAAGCCATGGCACGGAATTAAATGCATATTACAATAAGAATGGATTTAGTTAAACATCAGCTCTCTTTCCATCTGAATTACCCTCAAACTGCATCTTGTGTATTTCTGATGTGATCCTACCTCAGGCAGTGGGCTGAGAGCTCATGCTGAGTATGTAACAGACTCACTCTGAATTTCTAGTGAAACATTTTGTTAGTCTGTGTAGACTCAAAGCCAGACTAGGCCACGGAAATTTAAATTTGGGATGACTGGAGACAAAGAAGCCAAATCAAGACAGGATCATTTCCAATTACTTGAGATGTAATTTATAAAATGGAATTACAGAAAAAATGGGCAGTAAAATGAACTGTAAACTGTATACTGCAGTTTTTTCACATAATGAGAGGAACACTCAAATAATGTGGAGCAGATGCACAATTATTTTCGGAGTGTTTTCACCAGCGGCAGCACAAAGAATACAATTTTTAAGCAGTAAGACCTCTGTCATGTTTTGTTATGGTTTAATATGAGTTGTTTCTTGTAGTTATGCATCAGTGAATGAGTCATTTTGAACATTACCAACCTCATGGCAGTGGACTAAAATGAACAGGACAATTTGTATCTCTTTCATTACAGTAGTCAATTGAAGCTTCATTATTGTAGATCTCCTGAAAACTTCTAAAAGCCACATTTCCACTTTCCGTTGGCCATGTTCTTGTCCTTGTTTCCTACTTTCTGCTCTGAGGAGGACATCTATTAAAGAGGAGGCCAAATCAAACCTTTTTGCCAGAATGTGCTCTTCTTTTGTCCAATCCCCCCCCCCCCCCCAGTACCTCCCTTATGAATTATCCTGACAACTCCAATAACACCGGGTGCTGGAGGGATATTTATACACCAAAACTACCATTTGCATCCGAAAGCCAGTTGGCAAGCACAAAAAGAAATTCTCATAACACCCACAACATGGGCCTCTTACGAGTATTTCCTCAAGTTTGACGGCATTTATTCAGCGGGCAGGCTGAGGGAGCAAATGGGCAGGTAACCTTGCATCCCATCGTGAAGGTTAGCACTTTCCCGAGCAGTGTTAGAATATCTTGCAGGTGCGATGACAATTTCACGACCAATTACGCTCTCCCTCACTCATCACCACTTGTCATTGTCACCCCTAGATGAAGATGAGGATTTTTACTCCTATTAGAACTGAACTTTCATGCCCTCATCCTTCTTACTTTTCTCTCAGACAAATAGAGCTGTACCTACTGTTGAATTAACTCTACTTTGATATTATATCACTGAACGCTTCTGAAACAAATTGTTAGAAATAAGGCATCTTGTTTGTGCAATACAATATATTCAGAGTGAAACTGCAGGGCAGGGCTCATGCTGATGGATAAGCAACTCAAGGTGAAAAAAAGGGATTCTGGAGCCAGTGCTCGTGCTCACAGGCTGTCAACCTGCCAGTGCTCAGCCGAAACTTCAAGTGATTGCATACAGACTTCAGCACAGTCACACATGAACCACACAGGCCTCATGATAGTGTACATACAGTGTACTGCAGATGGAATCAATCATAATTGAATGCTGGTAGAAACTGCATAGACTGCAGAAGGCTATATGCAGTTGGAAGCCAGTGTGATTTATACATCATGTATATTATCGTGAAGTCTTTATTAATTAATTTGACGATTTGTTGAGTTATGCAGTAAAACTCACAATGCAAGCTTTGAAAAATGTTTTTCTTTAGACAACCGGCGCAATTAACTTGCCCCTTTGTCTGCAAACTTGTTAGTCAGATCAAGGGGTATCAGAATGAGGAGATAACATGATGTTTCCACTCTTCTGAGGGATGACATTTACCCCTCCCAACCCCCAAAAAACAAAAGCATGTACAGTGAACGTAGCCTTTATCAAAGTAACAGACAGTGACATTTAAGAAAGTGCCACGTTGCACTTGTTTTTGTGCACTTGTAAGGCTGACGGCAAAGAGGCTTCGGCTCAGCTAGAGGCTTCATTTATGGTTTTCTGAAAGTTTTTTTCTTTTTTCTGCACTCAGCAGGATTGTGCAGTAGCCATACAGACCTTGTAATGTAAATAAATTAGCTGTGAAATGTGGAGTTGTGCTGATGTCAGGTTTTAATTGAAGCCCTCTCTTTCTCATTTTCAAGGTGGGCTACTTAAATGTTTCTGTTCTTTACGTAACCAAATAGAGCATGTCAAACCCTCAGAATAAAAAGTAAATCATAGATCATGCTAGTCATTTCTTTTGTGTGAAAATGACAACACATTCATTCACTTTGTCTGCCCATGTCAGCTCTTTTTCTGCGTTGCAGTAGGCTGGAGTCCTGCTCAGAATTTATTGCCAGTCCACACCATTATAATTGTACAATAGAAATTAGTTTGTATCCGGCACACAGTCCATTCTCTGTGCTCCTGTGCCCCTAAATGTTTTCCCATTTAGCAGCTTTTGTTTCTTACCGTATTGTGCAGTCTGATAGGTTATCCAGTAAAATTGGACATGTCACCCGAGATTATTGATGTTTTGCTTTGTGACCTTAAGTTCATGTGGTAGAACTCAGTCCAGTGCAAGAGAAATCACCGTGGTCTATTTATGTTTATAGTTTCTTGTGATCGATTTTCATTTGCAGAACCCAGAGAAAAATCTAGGCCACCTTTTGGAAAGGGCAGCAATGCCTCAATGAGCAATCAATGGCCAACATTCCTCTTTTACTGGAAGTGTTTTAGTGGGAACACCAGCCATTTTACATTGAGCACTTGTATGTTTAATGTTACACAATGTAGTGCTAAAACACATCAAACCCAAGTTTTATTTTGAAGTTTACCAGAGTAGGGCACAGCACCACATGAACACCTAACGGCTGTGTCTCTTTTATTTAGTAGCAGGTCAAACCGAGGTCTTGTTTTGGCATGAACCTACAGGGTGTAGTCAGAAAATGGGGACACTGGCAAGCAGACTTCTTGCAGTGCCTTTGTCTTTGTAATGGTATATCAAGCTGCTGCAGCACTGTGGTAGTCTATAATTTCCTGCAAAGAAAGGTCAATGAGAATTACTACTAACATTATCACTGTCCATGAGTGATCATCTTTGTCCGCTGGTTAAAATGGTGAAAATTCCTTATTATGCATTTCAAATGGGCCCACATGCAATTTAAATTACCATTCATCTGTTCATGAAAGGGACATTCAATGCACTCCCGTAATTAAATCATATCCCTGTAAGGCAATGTTTATACTGATTATTGCAGCTGTCATGTTAATAACCGGGTAATCTTGGGATCTTATTTGAAATTAATCATATAAGGGTAGTAAGCATAGCATGATTAACAGAGGTGGTTACTTTTTTACAACCTCAAAATGGTTCATTTAACTTTAGATGTAGCCAGAAAGTAAGTAAACTAATTTAATGAATTCCTATGTTGGTGGTATTTAAGATAGTAAAGAGTCTACAGCCACACCAGCAATTGCAGCATGCTCATGTTAAGCAGGTATTATGTTATCCATGCTAACCGTCATGGTGTGCTAACACTTACTAATTAGCATTAACCACAAAGTACTTCCAAAACTGATGGAAATATTGTTTTGACATACACCCAAGTATGAGAATAAGTGAAATATTCACCTGATAATGACGTTGGATGTGATGTTAAAGGATCACCAAAGTTATTACAAATTCATGGCAATCCATCCAATAGTTGAGATATTTCACTCCAAATGTCATCACAAACGTCATCCTCATGGTGATGCTGGAGAAAAGGTCAGAAGATCATCAAAGTCGGTAGACTTCATTCTCCTGATACCCTGTCTGGTTAATATTTCATGGCAATCCATCCAATAGTAGTTGAGATATTTGGACCAAAGTAGTGGACTGACCAACATCGCCATCCCTAGAGCCATGCTGCTGGCACAGCTAAAAATAATTCATTGGTACTAGAAGATAAGTGAAACAAAACACAACAGAAACAAAGCCACAACAGCAAGACTACCTGTACCATCTTCTCAAAACAAGGTATCAGAGTAAACAAAAGGTGTTGCTGGGGTAGGGAGGTAGATGGTAACGAGCCCTTAGTGTTCACGGCCTCTTCAACAAATGGAACAGACGGGCTGCATCTAAGGGGAAAAGGACAGAAATGTTAAGATAAACACCACAACGGACCAACAGGATGACCACATCGCACTTCTTAATCTTTCAAATAACTCTTTGTTTACAACTTGGTCCCGTTTCTTTCAGCTTTTCGTTTCTGCACACGTTCCGGATGCAGGGAAGCAAGAGCTCAAGTAAAGGAGCCACACTTCCTCGTGAAAAGCAATTAATACCAATGAAGTCCCTCTTCCCACTCCTCTTTTTCCTTCCAGACACATGCTTCTAGATTTACAGAAAGTGAATTATCAAGCAAACCCGTGTGTACTTTTTTAGGTTGTAGTCAATTCAGAGCTGTTACAGGTGAAAATAGAAAACTCAGTGCAGTGTGTTCGAGACCCTCAGCTTAAACCAGAGCCCTCAAAATGTGTTTTCTAGACTCTGGACAACTGCCATCATTGATCATCGCTGTGCTGAGAAAGATAAGATAAAACTCATTACATTGCATTAGTGTTTTCTACTGACTGACTGACTGTGCTGTTCAATGGCATCTTCTGTAATTTCCTGGACTAAATGGAAAGATCTCTGTCCCTTTCTATCTCTCTATCATGCTGCCTCTCATTTACTGAGTCTGTCCATCATTCTATTCCAAAGCGGCAGTTTGAATGTGGCTGTTTTCTCACTAGAGAGCGTCTCAATGGCTTTTACTGTCCATTAAAGCACATCAGCAGAGACACGTGTTAATAATAAGGAATATCTCAGCTTAATGGCTACCACCAAAGGTCCAGGGCTGTCAGACTACGAGTGTCACGTGCTGAATTAATTCATAAAGGCGTGATGCTTTTAGCACCATGTGCTGACGGTGCTGATGAATGATCCCATTAAGTCAGATGTCATGCAATATGCAGGGTGACTGCATTTGTGTACAGTTGTTAAAGGTTGTTTTTTTATGTCAGTGTGATAACAGTGATCATATAGTGAACAACCATTTGTGAACAATCATTGACTGTTGAACTAACATCTGGCACAGATGATTCTTCATTAGTTCAATATGTTTTGAAGTTGTGTATTATAGAATTTAAACCGTTGACATTGGTTACAGTGTTATCATGTTTTAATGTTATGTAACAGAAATACATAAAAAACAAGCCATACCAATTGGAAGTTAAAAAAAAAAAGTATGCATTTCTAATTTCACGCTATGCATGCAGATTTTCTGGTTAACCCCAACCCACCCACCTCTATGAAGGTGCTCCAAGCAACCAGTAGGAGTTGGTAGTGCAGTGTCAAGGATGTAATCTCTCACTGGCTTCCCCCTATGAAACACTAACAGTAGGCCTAATGTTTGTTGGATGATAATTGCAGTGAATTCCTTTTTTCAGTTTTCCTTCTCTTTTTTTTTTCTTTTTTTTTGCAGGCCTTGCTTTGCTTTCTTTTTTTTTCATTGAGTTGTTATGGGTAAACAAGTGCACACACAGTCATGGTGTTGTTCAATCCCAGTGCCTAGCTAGGTGTGCAGCATCAGCTGGTTCTGTAATTGAAGATGCTATGGTCTTATAAAGGTTTAGTCAGTTTATTTTCAAGAAGAACAGATGCTCACTACTGAATTGCTATGCTCAACTAGCTTGGCTGTCTACACTATTAAATTGGCATCACCCAGACTTAATCCATCCTTAATTGTCAAGCAAAGCAATGCACCCTACTAGTCTTTGTCAGCAAAAAATCATTGTAAAGCTTAATTAAGAAAGGTAACAGGGAGGTCTGTGAAAGAAGACCTGTCAGGCTACAATTGGAGTTTCTAGGTCTAAGAGCCTGAGATGAGACACTGCTTGAGCGACTACATCCAGGAAAATAATGTTGCCTATGTTGATGCCCAAAGTCATCAACTGTGATGTGTTGTTACTGAGATATGCATGGTTGGATTGACTAAATTGTTGACATTCAAAAATTGTGTCTAACACCAGACTGCTGGTAGTGAAAAATATTTAATTCATGCGTTGACTTAGCCATTACATTTCAGAAAATTGCTCAAGATGGAAATGCAGCACACCAGCTACCAGCATGTTGATTCATGATTTACTGTATATATAACTTTGAATCTTATGTGTCAATCTCATGCAGGGCTCTCAGGAGCCAGAGCAGCACAGTGGATACTGTAATTACAGCGTTGACAACAAACACCTTGTTCTCGCAGAGGATGTTTTTACAGTTGCATTTCTTCCTTCTGTATGCATCGACTTTTCATTGTTGTGTGCTGCTTCTTTATCCCTCCCTCTCGAGTCCACAGATAGACAAGCTCTTTCACTTAGGACAGATTTTCTCGTCCTTTTTTTTAATGAATATTAGGCCTTACTACAGGAATAATGAATATTAGGCCTTACTACATTACAGGAAGCTATTTAGTCAATAGCTTCCTGTGGCTAATATCTAAAGATTCAACTGACTGTATCCTGTTTATAACACTTTTAGAAGGCCAGAACCTTTAATATAGCTTTTGGAAATAATTCAACAAGACATTAATTAGCCTGCAGAAAATCTCTTGAATGCAACATGAACATACATCCATGCTTTTAAATATCTGCTAAGATTAAATAAATGTTAATAATTGGCCTAATGGGGAAAAAAAACAATGTATTATCATTTAAAGAGGAGTTTATGAAAATGCATCAGTGAAATAAAAAAAAAAAACACTAGAAAACTAACAACCTCAGGTTGGGTGAATGTGAAAATCCTTATTGAATTGTGATTATATGCAGATGTGCTGTTCTTTCTTAATGCTACATGGATTTACTAATGCCCTTTCATTATCATAACAGCCAGACTCTGAGACAGGTTATTAAGAGTGTGGCGCAGCGGTGGGGGCGGCGCTCATACGCTTCATAATTCTTCATTATCTCCATTTCTCTGAAGTAATGTTCTTTCTGTACTTAAGCATGTTTCTGTTTTTTATCATCAAAACTGAAGTTCAATTTACACATGAACACATCATTTTAGCGTTATGCCAGAAGTTCTAAGACTGTCCCCTCTAGAAAAACTACATGTTTGGCTGTTGGTCTGGTGGATTTATGCAGTGTTTATTTCCTTGCACAGAATGCTCACATGTCAGTGAGCTTTCCATAACCTTAATCACGGCAACAGTATATCAATAACCAAGTGATTTAGTTGGTTAATCTTAACCATACAGTGTCCTAAAGGAATGGTTTGACATTTTGGGAACTATTGATGGTATATATCTGTAAAAGTCTCATATCAATCTGTTAAAGTTACAGCCAGGAGATAGTTAGCTTAGCATAATGACTAGAAGGAAAATACCCCTACCAGCAAACTTTAACATTTTGGCTAAGTTTTATCTTGTTAGTTTTATCCATACAAAAACTGATTTAACCTCGCTTTCAGTCTTTATGCTAAGCTAAGATAACTGTCTCCTGGCTGCAGTTTCATATTGAATGGACAAATATGAGAGTGGCATCGACCTTCTCATCTGACTCTCTTTGTCAGTTTACAAAACCTTCATAAGTGTTGTTTTTGGAATGCACTGAAACCACCATTTTGTCATTCATGTATGAGGCCCCAAAACAAGATTACTTCATATTGGCAGTTGCATTGGTCGATGGAGACTTCCACGGCCACCGGGAGAAGCTATTTTGAAGGCAGAGAAAAGCACCATATGGCCTCAACAGAGATGCTGCGCACTTTATATTTTGCGAGTTTATGTGCAAGATGGCCAAAATAGGATATCTGCGTCATTATTATTTGGCATTTGGCAAAATGTTAAAAATATTATAGGATTTATGGAACCTAAGCAGTTGTTTTAATTTGACCTGTACTTTCTAAATAAATCATAGCTGAGGTATTACCTAAAAAAACTGCTTTGCGTCTCCATAATCTCTTCTTCTTGGATAGACATTGTCTACTGGGTACATTTGTCAGTTTAGCTGCTACGTCTCGTCTCCTACGAAATTACGTTCCTATACAACTAAACTACTCTCTCAAATACTTTTTGAGGGAAACATATCTTCTTACGGTCTGAATGGTCAAAGTTTTTAACTGTTTGAAACATGCGATTAAACACGAAACAAAACTTTCTAACTATTCAAAATGTTTGCTAAATTTAGGAAAAAAACATCATGGTTTGGCTTGAATTGAAACAAAACAAAAACGTATTTGGTTATGTTTAAGCAACAAAAGTATTTGTTCATATGGGACCCAAACAGCAGCGTTCTGGGTGAAAGCCAGACTTTAGTGGACTCATTTGAAATGTATTTATGAAACGTCAAAAACAAATGTAATCCACGTCAAAGTAAGTTTCCCTTGCATCGTAATTCACAATGCAGTTTATTTGCATGGGATCGTAATTTTTTAGGAGACAGGGCCGGCTGTGAAAGAAACTACTTGCAGCCAAGCTCTGTCCATCTCTTCACTTCTTATTTCTCTCATATTTTCCCTCCCACTCCCCTATTCTATTCCTTTGCTGCTTCCCCTCTGCCTTTTCCTCTTTCATGTTCCCTCTCTCACCCTGTGCCTATCATTTCCTTTTCTCTCCCTCTCTCTCTTGCTCCCTTCTCTTTTCTCTTGTTTCCTTTGAAGTGCTAAACAATGAGAGGGCTTCACTCCCTGTTAAGCTCGTAGGAAAATCCTGGCTGAAACTGCATGGCACAGTGCAGCGAAGCTGAATCTTGTCCTCGGGACCACAGGGGTATGGGAGGGGTGGAGGCAGCATCAGAAGTATAGTCAGCATGCGGTGACAGTGACAATGGTTGCACAGAGCCTTGATCCTCCAAGCCGTCGCCAGACTACATCAGCACAGCATGACGAACGCTATGACTCATTTCCAGAGAAACATGCCAATCTGTGCCTGTGACTGATTGTTGAACCTTGACAACTGACCGTTTCTTGACGTGTACGAGACTATCAGGGTGTAATTATGGAGACCAGAAGATTTGCATGTCAGGGCCCTATTGACTATAATTATTGAGTTTCATTAGTACAGCATGTCAGTGTGGAGGAGAAAGACAATCACTTGTCCTTCCATTGTCTTTGTCTTCCCCCTCCTGTCTTTCGTCCTTGTATGCAGACACATCCATGCAGTGATGAATGCTATTCATTACTAAAGGATGGAACGGGAAATGAAGCAAAATGAGTGCTTTGGGAAGCAATCCGTGACTGGGGCATTTACTTTAGTCTGCTGAAGCATCTGAGACATGTGTTTATCCACTCCCACATATTTCCTTGAAGCTATATCTCCCAGTTGCTCACATATTTCTGTATGCACCTCCTTTTGAAATCTGATACGGCCTCTCTCCTCTACAATTTCCACTGCTGTTTGTCTCTTTCTCTGATATTCATGCACGCAAATTCCAACACTGCATGATATTCTTTTATGTGGCCCTTGATGAATTTCTTAAGTCAGTCTGTCTTAAAGAGCAAGCTTTATAATTCGCCCTCCATCAACCGCCCTCCTCCTCATATTGACATGACTGATTCCACATAGGGATTTCTGATGACAACTTGACATTTCACATCTATTTTCACGAATCAAGAATATTACTGAGCTCATATCTTTGTAGTGAAATATGTAGCTAATTTGCTTTTTCTCTGCCTATAACAACCTGCAGTGGTGTTTGTGAAGCATGTGGGTAGAAGATTGCTTCATTCTCAGTGGGCTCTGCAGTTTCATCTAACGGCTGTTTAATTTGTTTGATTACTCTGATGAGGTGAGCAAGTCTTACGGTCGCTCCATGCTGATAGAATTGCCTGAATTCTTAGTTCTCTGCAGGTCATTTCACTTCATTAGAAACACAATTTGATAATTACTGAACCTATACTGAGAATGATTTGCAGAAGGTTTGAGAGACTGATGTCACAGTGGTCACTGATAATTGTATAAATGCAATATGATTGAGTCATGTGAAAATATTTGTATGTCATTCTTTTTCTTATTCATCATAATTGACACATATCCATGTGCACCGTGTTAAGTATGAAGGACTCTGTATGAGAGGCTCAACTTATCCATGTACAGTAGTCCTCAATGCACAGCAGTGTTTTTGAGTTGAATGCTAATGTGAGCATGATAACATGCTTACATTAACATTTCAAACATGACATTTTTAGGATTGAAAACTTTCGAAGGGTGGTGTGTGTATCACGAGAGAGACATGACATGATCAGGCCGGAGACTGTAGGTGTTCAAAGTGACTGAAGGACAGGACTCAGCAGCCAAATAAAAGTCTCAAAAGACATCTTCATGGGCGAGCACTGAGCAGCCGCCAGCGCGTAGGGAAGGTCGAGCTCTCGCTCCACATCACATAACAGTCTATGGTCACGGCCTCTTGGACGCGGGACAGCATTTATGCAGGCGGAGCAGAAATGCTCCCTCACCAGGATGCTTTCCGCTCGCGGATACGGTTCTGTGCGCTAGTAGCACGTTTATGTGCACGGGTTTGACTAAATAAACGCAATACTAGTATTTCTGTATAACGTTCGTCATGAACCGGGGACAGCCTAGCTTATCTTTAAGGTTGTTTGCTGGGTAAAGCAGTTGATCTCTTAAATTAAACAAATTTTCCTCCCAATATCTCTTAAACTGACCTTAACTGTCTTTATAAATGGTAGCCAGGCAAGCTTAGTGACTGTAGCTGGGACGGGATTTCTGAGATGCTACACTGTTCCCAGATCAAAAAGTAGCTCTAACAAGCTAACTGCCCCTGGCTGAAACCACTGCGTTTTCTATTATTGAATTGTTTATGTGTTTGTTAGTATGTGTTAAAAAGGAAGTTATTAAGTTTGTTTAAAGGTATATTGTTTCACTGTTGATGTAGGTAAGCTTCTCCTTATTTCCAGTTTAGGTGCTAAACCAAATAGCATGCAGCATGTTGACAACTGGCATAAAAGCGATGTTAATGCTTTTTATGCTGTTACTCAAAGATCAGGGTCAACATCGAGGTTGAATATATTGTACCCAATTACAAAACAGTCTTTCATACAATTAATTTAAGCTACAAACTAAACGGAGTAAACAGAAAAACACCTCTTTTTGTCTCTATTCAGAAAAGGGTGATGATGCAGGTTAGGCCTTTATGGAAACCACAGGTCTTTACCAGCGTGTTGCAACAGTTATGAAGGTCGATCTGCATGGCTCAGTTTCCTTGCACAATGGCTAGTGGCACATGTACATGTCCAGTGTACTAAAGGAGTTCAGATGTGTTCATTAACAAATGTGATTTGAATCAGATAAAAGACTTAACTACCAGGCTAATGATGCCAGTTGTACGGCCAAGCTGATAGTTATCATGGAGTTATCAGTAAAATATCACTCAGGATCCACCACATTAGAGTATATAACCTCCTACAGTACAAGTCTACTCAATAGCTGTTTGTGGAACAGCTACTGTATGCATCACTGAACCTTATAATGGAGACTGACAGAAAACGTGGGAGACTGAAGGGATGTTATCTGATAATGAGATTAGAAATTTCGCCCATATTCACAAATAAGTGAGAAGATGATTGCACTTCAGTTTATTGAGGCATGGTTTGCCTCTGTATTTGCTTCTATGTACAATAGATGTTGTGAATTGTCTTTCATACAGTAATGTGCATTATGGATCTAACCCTTTCCTCCTTTTTTTCTGTATAGGTTTGTGTGAGTTTGACTACAGGGCGAGATGTGGTGTGATCATAGGAACTCAAATCAGGTATTTGTCTTTCTGATTTTAATGTTTGAGTTGCGTGCATGTACGTGTGCATTGGTGGACTTAGAGTGGGACATCCCAGAGACATACTGAATCGGACAGGATGGACCGTGGAGGTTTTTAAAGCATTGCTTTGCTATGTTTTATTGATGTCCCTAAGATGATTCACCCTGACATTTTCTGATGCTCTCTGTCTCAAGCAAATCTCTTGCCATCATAAAACATAAAACAGCTTGTCCAGGGTCCACTTGGTAAATATTTAAGGGTCCCCCCTATCAGTGTTGACCAGTGTCTGAGGCCCAGATTGTGTTGTCTTTAGAGTAAGATTTTAACTGTTATTAGGGATTACCAAAGTCTATTCTTACCTTTAAAGCTGGGACAGGAAGTGAATTCCAAGATAAACAACACACATTTGAGCCGTTGTGAGTCAACCAAACAGCCTGGCACCTGCAAAATGAAAATGGCTAAGATCTGGAAAGAGCTGCAGTCTGTGGAGGTAATTTCCAGAGGGATTCACAGTACTAGCAAACATTTCCCTCTGCAGGGAATTATTTTATTCAGTGTCGCAAATATTCTATTCTGGAGAGCAGCATTTAGGCTTTTGTTCGTTAATAGTGTCTTTGTGAACAATAGTTCACTATAGCATGAGTATCTATAAGAAAAGGAGAGTCCTCCGTTTTACGTCCATTACTCTCCTCAAAGCCGCAAACCGTGCCTTCAAACGTCCGCTCCTTAGGGGTGATAAAACCACTGGACATGCTGCTCGCAAAACGTGTAAATAATAGCTAGTTTCCTCCGCATGTAGGCAGTAGTGGTACAGTAGTAGAGTTATAAAATGCATGATTCAACAGCTGCTAGTATAAACAACAATGTCAACAACGCCTGTAATTTGTTATCCATGTTGAATTAACCACTGGTAGTCCCTCTGTAATCAAGGCTAATGTTTGCTATCTTCCGGTGGCATGGCGAATTAGGGAAGAAATTGTCATGACTGCTAAGACCCAATCAATAGCGAACGTAGGTGTCTTTGTCATCCAAACTAAAACAGCATCAGCAGCCTTTTTAAAATATGTGTTTTAGGGATTCTAAAATGCCGGAATAGTGTGGACGCTAGTGTGAATGTAGCATAAGTTAAGCTATATCTACGTGTTTGAGCCTGACCTTAATACATCTTCACATTTTGCTGTTCAGGGGTCTCTAAGACACATTGACTTGACAAGCCTCAGACCTGTGATTGAACCCCTCCTTTATTATTGTCTCAACAGATGATTCTTTCTTTGCAATTTGCTTTCTTTTGTTGTGAAAGGGGTGAAACAAGCAGCACATCTTGATCAATATCTGTATGCTGATTGGGCGAGGGAGGCATTTAGAAGACAAAGCGGTTGATAGAGCAGCAACTGCTGCCTCTGCCAAACTCACGAGGAAACATTGTGTTTTGCTAATAATTTAATTAAACAGCTAGACTCTTTTAAACATTTGCATTCTTCATAAACCAGAATGATGTAAGAGACTGACAACTCAATGTTACCCATGCAAGACAGAATCAGAAGTGACACGTCAGAAATACATCAGTTGATCTGCTTGGTAACATCAGTTAAGTTGAGCTCACATCTCTGTGCTGGAGGGGACCACACTCAAACTGAGATTCATGTAATTACTGACAGAATTATTATAAAAATAGCTTTTCCCACCTGGTTCTGATGAGTTTTAGATGAGGTTTATGTCTTGTTAAATCTTTGCACAACTGCTAATTAATGCAGGTTCTCTAATTTTTCTCCCGGAAAAAAAGTCTTTTCATAGCTGCCAGATGCAAGTACTCATATTTTTTGCAAATGCAAATTAGGACTCATATGTTGATCATTTAAATTTCTCTCTCTTTGTGCGTTTTTGTTTTTGACTGCCTCACATTCACTCTCTCAGTTTCTTCAATTTGCTTGTTGTGGAAATAGGAAAAGTTTGACTTGAGCTTTTGGTCCACCCCTTCTGAAGGTAACAGGCCTAGTACTTGTGACAGGTTCAGAGTTTGTGTGTAAGGTGAATAACAAGGAGGAAGGAGATGAGATGGGATGAATAAAGAGGCAGCGGTGCAGGAAGAGGAGAATGTACCGCAGCATATAGGGAATATAGCCGAGGCTGAGCAAGTGGTTGGAGCGTAAGGGGTGCAGATGAGGTTCAGATGGTTGTACTCACAGATGGCGTGTTCGGTCAAGCACAGGCACAGACATCAGGCTCACATTGCACTAAAATGGGGGTCAAGATCAGACATTATATGTGTAGGAACGGGAAATCACAGCTGGTCCTAATCCAAGGAATATGGTATCCCTGCACTCCATTGTAGAGGAACCAGTGAAGGTGCCGAACCAGAGACTCATCTTATTAATCATATTTCAGGAGAGACAAGTGAATGAAGAAAATATCATTGTTTATTATAACAAATGATGTGTGATAATGTCTTAACATAAGGTCTATGCTAAGACTCTGAAGGGAGATTTGTAATCGAGGGGCATCTGCCCTGACCAGCAGCAAGATAAATCCCCCCCCGTGGAGTCCAGACTCTGGTGGTGGTGTTTGATGATTCTGGTGAGACTTGTAGGCTGACGAGGTTGATGAAATGTTAAATCTGATGAACCTGAAAAGACTGGGCAATATTGGGAAGTTGGAGCTGCAAGATGATTGGCTAACATGTAGGTGTGTTGCTGTGTTCTTGGATGGATGC
The DNA here is from genome assembly GCF_023349555.1 of Cebidichthys violaceus. NCBI lineage: Eukaryota > Metazoa > Chordata > Actinopteri > Perciformes > Stichaeidae > Cebidichthys > Cebidichthys violaceus. The sequence goes on along the minus strand of NW_027176263.1, from coordinate 4,042,854 downwards.
GACCAGCTGATGAGAACAGTGGATATCATGATTGAAAACCCCCAAACGATGAAAGCAAGGAGATTATGACTAAGCGTGCATGAGACGAGTAAATGGTAGAGAGGAATAAACTACTGGCCTAAGCATGCAAACGTGTAGCGTTCCTGACTCTTCATGGGGTTTCTATTGGAATAGAGGAAGGTGAGAAAAGCGTGCCTTTGAGGCAATCCAATTCAGTGCTCCTCTTCTACGGCTTTGCTATAACACTAATATAAGCTCCCTCATCACTCAAGCTCCGAATGCATCTCCCTGACAAAACAGTAATCAGTGCTCTGTCTAGCATCCCTTAATGGGATGTTAAAAACTGCGGCAAGTTTATGACTGTTGTTTCATTCATCTCCAATTTGATTTGGATGTTTCCAGTAGGCAGAACACAAACTGCAATTCAGGGAGGCTGTGCTGTCTGACAACATGGCCTTTTTATTGTGTGTTTGTGTGTGTCTTGGCAGCTGCACAATTAATCAAATTTTTATCAAAATCTTAATATGGCCTTCTGCAATTTTCAAATTGCAGGAGGCGCAATATTTTGTTAAAGGCAAAAATGTGTGTCTAAATAAATATTTTAATTTAGATATTGCAGAGATTCCCTGGCCTACACATCATATTCACTGCGCAAATAACACCACAATCATTTCAATATTTTTCTAATGAAAATAAGAATAATAATGTAAAAAGTATCATTCCCTTTAATATTGCAAATCAAATTGCAATTGCAATATCTGTCAAAAACTAATTCCAATTGGATTTATTTTCAAAAGTGTTCAGCCATACTGATCTGCAGCACACCTGGAATTGGCTTTTAAAGGGTTCAGGATTAAATGAACACACGTGGTGTGTAGGTGCAGAGCACACAGCAGAAGGAAATTGCTGTCTTTGTGTTTGTTTGCTATTTTGCAGTGAAGATCGCCGAGACATTTCTGTGTGTTCAGAAAATGCCTGTGCTTACAGTATCTGAGTTTTATTCTGTATTTTTTGTAGCTGCATTTCACAAATCGTTGTGAAGCAATAGCGGCATCTGAAAGAGAAGATAGAAACTATAAAATTTCTTTATCAACAAATCGCTTTATCCATCCTGTACGTTGGAGTGTAATAACGCAGGTGTTTTTACCGAGCTCCATACTCTGTTATTAAGATATGTTGAGCGGGTTGTTTGTTTAGAATGTCTGAAGGATTTTCCACACTTAGTCTGAAAAGGAAAATACGAAGGAATTGCGTTATTGTTAAATCCATGTTCGTTAAATGGCGTCACATGTTGTCACCTATCAAGTCCACATCTTATTTTGTGAATTATTACAATTTTGGGTCATTATGACAGACTGAGGTCACCTGTTACAACAAAATGTGTCAGATAAAGATGAATGAGAGGAACAGGAAAGAGCTTTAATCCCCCTGTAAACAAATACAACATAATCCTACCTCAAACCCACTGCTATTTGGTAAAACTCACCATACTCCTCATGACTTTACCAATAAAGATGAGCCTTCTTTTGCATTAAAGCACAACAAGCCCATAATCATCATTGCTGGAGTTCGAACCATTGATGACGAAAAGAAAATTAAATGGAACACAAAGAAGATAAAATTTGTATCTGGCCATTGGTTCATGGTCCACTGTTGGACCAATGTAGAACATTATCTAATATACTTATCTAATACAGAGTATGACCAATACATTGGCAGGTTGATTTGATTCACCATTATCACAGATATATCAATAACTACATGTATGTTTGCAGATATGTATGTTTAAAGTTTATTCAATTCAAGCTAAATATAATTTTAAATTATGTGATTTTTACAATAGTTATTATTTAAAATATTTAAATTAAAATTTTTCTGTTAACGTATTGTCTGGTTAGTCAGCAACTTTACTGCATACCAATAAAAAAGGTGAAACAGCGTCACAAAAGTGACACTGGATTTTTGGGCATATTTACAGTTTGAATGTTCACAAAAGTAATTTTTATTGACAAAGAAGTGGACCATCCTGCCAAAAATGTATCCTAGTTGCATTCACAGTTGTTTTGAATAAAAGGAAAATATATTTTTGAAAACAATGAAGCCCGCTTTTCCATATCTACTCATCAATGAGCCGGTGTTTTGTTGTGTTGAAAGGGCTTATTCAGGAGACACAGTACCTGACAAGTAATAAAATACATGAGTCTGCTGCTGAGTCCAAAGCTATGATTAGGGCCAAATTCAAATTCACATCATTTGCAGTTCATCTGACAGCTGTCTGTCTCCGGTCCTGTTTTGCCTCCAGTGTATTCTAGATGTTACGACTTAGGAGTTCTTGAAAATCAGCCCACTCCACCACCTTCAAATCCAATCTCTGTCACGTCACCTCTGTCTGATTGCCTGTGTGAAAGGTGTTTATAAAAGTCTGAAACTACATATTGTTCATCACACACATGCGTCACACACATGCATGTACACACCAAGTCCCCCAGGAAGAGGACCAAGCTTTTAAGCAAATTTTACATCGTGGCCAAACTGTGAGGTCTGTCACGTGATGCCATACGGCCCAAAAATCCAGGGTTATTTTCCTTCCTCAGTTCATGTGAATGAGCCCCAGAATGGAGGCAGAGGGCTGGGACAATGGGTTGAAGGAAACACTAAAGCGGAAGATCGCCGGAAGAGCCGCATATTTTCATCTGAATTTTACTCTGAAGTCAAACTTTATTTGCTTCATGTGTCACTGAGTATCTTTTGTAGAAAAGAACGGGGCGCTGCCTCTGAAACTGTATCCAGTTCTCTTTATACATCCGTGGTCCACACACACACACACACACACACACACACACACACACACACACACACACACACACACACACACACACGCTAACACTCAGGAAACGGGAGCGAAGTGAGCACAGAGTGGCTTTTTTTCTTTTGACTTGTCGTGACCCGTTTCACAAGACAGTGTTTTTGTCTCATATGAACACTAACACCGAGGGAGATTTAGCAATCTGCTTACCGGGCATGCAGGTCAAGGGCATTTTTCAGGAAATGGAAGTTTTATAGCTTTTGTTTTCTCTCCCTTCCTCTTTGTATCTGCTATTACTCCTATATCTTAGCCCCATATCGGACTAATCTCCCGATAGCATCTCCGCCCCCTATCTCCTACATCTTATCTGTAGTGCCAGACACAAGGAAATGCAGTACAAGAAAAAGAGAGATAAAGGGAGAAAATGAGTCACGGAATTAGGGCGAGATGGAGAATAGATGGTGTAAGAGAGTGAGAAAAAGAAGGATTCAAAGGCTTTCTGTATAGGTGCCGTTAAGCTCCATAATCGCACAAAGTAAGTCGGTCTGTGTTTTTCAGTCACCCTCTTCACTGCAGAACAGAATGAATGTATGTATTTGTAATTTTAATAGTTTAAATATTTCTATTCAATTCTGAAAAAAGTTATTTCACATCATGAATTTAGATGAGATTTTTTTGTGTTCTTTTTTTTTTTTTTTACATTTGTACAGGATACATTTGTTTGGATAGAATACAATGCATCTTTACAGTCTTGTTTTGAGTATGTATTGATTTGCACTTTGTGCCTATCCCAGCTCCGTGCACAAACAAACTGTGACACCAATCAGTGTCCTCACAAAGCCCTCACGTTGGCACTTAATTGATCTTTGTTTTCACAAACTGTCATGTTTTAAAGGATGATAAGGACTTGATTTGATTCTGTCCACTTTTTAAAGTTGAAAGTCAGTTATAGAAGTCAACTGCTCTTTTAGGTGCTAATGGACTCTCTGGAGGTCTGGTTGCCCCTGGTCACAAAAGTAATAACCTGTGGTTGCTGTCAAAGAGCTCCCTCCCCAAGGTTGCCGAGGTGCAAAAGGAGGAAAAAAGGTAGAAGGGTAAAAAAAAAAAAAGTAAGAGGGAACATTTTCATTACAGCCCTTAGTGTTGGTGTCTATAGCCGCTGGGATTCCCAGTAACAACTCTGGTGTTAGTACTCTGGTCCCCATGTGTTCCAATTATCAAACCACTTCAGCTTCTATGCCCACGTGAGCAGCCCAAAGAAATCACATCTCATGAGTATCTGCTGTCACACAGCTGTAGGGCAACTGAAAGAAAAATTACAAAGAGTATCATGGAAATAAACATGCAATTATTTTCATTTTAGTTGCAACCAGTTATTATTACTAGTAGACATTATTCCATCACCAATGGATCACATAATTACTTGTATTTGTGTAATGATTTCACAAAGAATGATCCCATCTGTAGTTCCAAGAAGCTCTTTAGAGCATTTCAGCATCTTTCAGCAAATTCTTTTGGTTTTCTGTTTTCCGCTCCAACACAATTGAGCATTTAGCAGCTAAAGGGTGACAATACATCAACATTATGGCCACACAGCGTGTTTCAGCTGCTCCCAAGTGGCCCAAAGAAAATCAGTTATTGCAGGTTTAGAATCGCAAGACATGTGTACGCAAACTGTTGCATCTGAGTAGCTTTGCTCATGTTCCTTTTTGTGTGATGATTGACCTGATGTACCTTTGCATCACAATCCAAACTGTACAGTTGCACATCGATCAAGGATTTACTACACTAAAAGCCTTTTCACACCATGGATGATTTCTCATGCAGAAAACTCAGACAGCTATAACGTATAGATTGACTTCAGGTCTGCAAGTGGCTCAAATCTGGGAGCAGTAAGATATTCTGCATAATTATACAATTTCATTTTAATTTCATTGGATTTAAATTCCCATTCTTGTAGAGCATATTTTCTGCATCAAAAGGAGCAGGGAAACACCACAACACGGAATTTTGAACAAACTAGTCACAGTTATTTTTAAGTCCTACCCCTGTGCAGACTTAAGCCTGTGGATATTCAATGCTTAACTGGTGAGTCAACATGTCTTTGGCCTAAACCCCCTTTCTTTTCTTTTGGTTTGAATAACAGTTGAATAACTTCATTATAAACCCAAACTTGCTCGCTGGAACCCCTTAACTGTTTACAATGTTCAGATTATTGACACTGGATTTCTTAAAGCAGCAGCATCATCTTCCTCTTCAACTTATCCTCAGGGAACTGACAGGTTACAATGGGACAGAATTGTTAGTATTGATGTTTAAGCGCCCCTATTATCTATGGCAATGATATATTTCTAAGGCTTACCCGCTCTCCATGTGTCTTTTTTTCTTACTGTCTTGTTCACTTCTTTTCTTCTAACTCTTTCTCTCTCACTCACTCACTCACTCACTCACTCACTCACTCACTCACTCACTCACACACACACACACACACACACACACACACACACACACACACACACACACACACACACACACTGTCTTGTCAGCTTTCTCTGACCTCCCTCCCTCCCTCTCCCTCTTTCTTGCCCGCCGTCTCAGTTGCTCTGACCTCTCAATAACACACAAGCTGTCAGTGCCAAACTATGAATGTCCCTTGACACTTATTCGACTCAAGACTCCCTTCGGCATTTCCATTTGCACAGCGCCAATTTCAATTTTTTTATAGTGAGTCTGGTTGGGGCTGTTGCAAAGCCTGGAGTCAGAATAAGCCAAAGTTGAAAACGGAAACAAGCACCCTGCGCAGAACTATGTGTGTTTGTGTGAATGCCTGTGTCTGTGTTGGTTTTCACTCAACCATGGAGGCTAGCTGAGTCCACCTTTGGCAATTCTACCATCTGAACTAACTACCCACCATCCTTTAAATAGCTTGACAGGTACACATATTGACTTGTCAAGTGCATTCCATGGACCTTTCTTACTTTTAAGATAAATCAGCCTAATTAATAACAATCTGTTAGAGAGATAATTAGCATGCTAATGAAGACTCATGGCAGAAAGCTCACCGCTGGGAGTGCATGGTGCTTTTCTGCTTTACAGAGATGGCTCTAATTCAGCACCATGGACAGCATCAACTACTTCACTGTGTGGGAGGCTGCCTTCTGCCCACATCGATGTATACATAAATAGCTAATGACATCACACACTCACCATTCAAGTGTGCAGGAGTACCTGTATTTTGTAGAAAAGTCAGTTGGAGCTCTGGTATTTATTTGGTCTCAAATGTGTCCTTGTGCATATTTGTCAAGTTAAAGCTCTAAAAATGTAGAAAAACACTGTTATTTCTGTTGTTATTTCTTTTGCTCAGGCATGTGCATGCCTTCTAAGCAAATGCAGGGGTTGGTGCTCTTTTGGGGATTGTATTATGAAGTCCAGCTCACATGCCTCCAGAAAATGTACCGGTAGAGAAAGAGAGAATGTGTCCTTCCACCATGCTGTGCTCAAAAAGCAAGACATCCCCATCCTATCCTAGATTTTCTTCACACATGGTGTCACGCATCAGCAAGTCTGTTAGCTGTCTACTCATCTTTCAACCTGTGGTACTTGGTGCGGTACAGACGGTACAAGGAGTGAGAAGGCTTTTTGTGTTTTTTTTTGTTAATATTGTATTACCAACATTAACCTCTAAAATAACAGAATAGTCAGTAATTAGACAGCTCGTTTCCAACGTCACATTGACATCGGGATCTCCTTTACAAGCAAGATCTAAGTACAGAAAATATATATATAAAATAAATATTATGATAATGGTAATAACAAAGGAATATAGTTATCACAGTTCCCGGAATAAGGTTTAGAAAAGACACGGATAAAGTGATGAGGAGGCAGCAGGTAGAGTTTCAATGATTTAAAGAGAAAAAAAAAAGTTGAAGTTTCAGCTGAAAATCCCAAAACAAGCAGGAAACAGAAATGAGTCGAGGGCTGACAATCAGAACTGGTGTGAAAACACACAAGAAAGGAAGTGAAGTGATCTGAAAGAAAGGTGAAACAAACAAAACATAACCTAAGGGTAGAGCAGATTATGACAATAGTAATAAATTAGCAAAGACTTAAATATACATACATATTCTAAAATATCCTTGGCGTAGGCATAAAAAGGAAATAAATTATGTAAAACAGTCATACCTAAAACCATAAAGCCTCAAACCAAATTGTTTGAATTGCCCTATTTATGTCAGTGTGTCAAGTTTCTGTCTACTTTGTATGTAATTCCAGACAAATGGGGCAAAATAACTGAAGGCTGAATTTTCAAGATAGGTATTTACTGTAAGAACATATAGTGTACGCCAGTCCTGAGAACTGATGTTATATATAAGGTGGTCATTTTTCAAAGTAACCCTTTGTATAGGTGAAAAGATAAAGGTGCTGATCTCGCCTGACAGAGAGGGAGGGCCAGCCCACCTTCTGATACAAGACACAATGATCGTTGTGGCCATATGGGTCGTCAGTAACAGTGATAAGAGAGTGATAGGCAGCATCTAGATGTTTAAGGTTAGAGATAGGAGCATGTCTATAATCCATTCCTACAGTACAATGGCAAACGAGAGCTGTTCCTATGAAAAAAAGTTGCATCCTTAATTTGCTACATAAGTTGTCTATATGAGTTTTAAAAGTGGATTTGTCATCAATCCTCATGCCTAAGTATTTATAATGAGAAACGTGGTCCCTGTGGGCACCGTGTTGGCTACCTCTGCTATACGGTATTAATGAAAGTTGCCGATTATGTAAGATTTTCTAGTGTCTTTTTTGCTATTTCCAGGCGCTGAATTTTAACGAACTCTTCCTACGGAATTAATTGTATCAACTTCAAATTTGGTCAGTACAATCTAAAGACCTTTGTGATTAAACGTTATTAAAGGTTGGTTGTTTCGTGGAACAGTGTTGTCGTGGCGACGCATTCTTCACCATGAAAAACTAAAGCGTTTTTGAGGGGCTAAAAATACTCGAAACAGAACCAAACATGGCGCACAGATTTAAAGTCCTAAATGTAGTTACAGTTGTGGTCAAAAGTTTACATACACTTGTAAAGAACATAATGTAATGGCTCTCTTGAGTTTCCAGTTATTTCTACAACTCTGATTTTTCTCTGATAGAGTGATTGGAACAGATACTTCTTTGTCACAAAAAACATTCATGAAGTTTGGTTCTTTCATGACTTTATTATGGGTTAACAGAAAAAGTGACAAAATCTGCTGGGTCAAAAATATACATACAGCAACATGAATTAGCAATTTTGGTGACTAAGAAAGTTGTGTCAATGAAATGAGCTTCATAGCATGGCCTCTTAACTTCTTGTGAGTGATTATGAGTGACTACAGCTGGTGACTTCTCTGAGGCCATTTAAATAGGGCTCATTGGATACAAACGCCCACAAACGCTACAATGGGAAAGTCAAAGGAGCTCAGCATGGATCTGAAAAAGCGAAGTCAGGAAAGTCACTTGGAGCCATTTCAAAGCAGCTGCAGGTCCCAAGAGCAACAGTGCAAACTATTGTATGTAAGTATAAAGTGCATGGCACTGTTTTGTCACTGCCACGATCAGGAAGAAAACGCAAGCTATCACCTGCTGCTGAGAGAAAATTGGTCAGGAGGGTGAAGAGTCAACCGAGAACCACCAAAAAGCAGATCTGCCAAGAATTAGAAGCTGCTGGAACACAGGTGTCAGTGTCCACAGTCAAGCGTGTTTTGCATCTCCATGGACTGAGAGGCTGTCATGCAAGAAGGAAGCCCTTGCTCCAAAAGCGGCACCTTAAGGCTCGACTGAAGTTTGCTGCTGATCACGTGGACAAAGATAAGACCTTCTGGAGGAAAGTTCTGTGGTCAGACGAAACAAAAATCGAGCTGTTTGGCCACAATGCCCAGCAATATGTTTGGAGGAGAAAAGGTGAGGCCTTTAACCCCAAGAACACCATGCCTACCGTCAAGCACGGTGGTGGTAGTATTATGCTGTGGGGCTGTTTTGCTGCCAATGGAACTGGTGCTTTACAGAGAGTAAATGGGATAATGAAGAAGGAGGATTACCTTCAAATTCTTCAAGATAACCTAAAATCATCAGCCCGAAGGTTGGGTCTTGGGCGCAGTTGGGTGTTCCAACAGGACAATGACCCCAAACACACATCAAAAGTGGTAATGGAATGGCTAAATCAGGCTAGAATTAGGGTTTTAGAATGGCCTTCCCAAAGTCCTGACTTAAATCCCATTGAGAACATGTGGACAATGCTGAAGAAACAAGTCCATGTCAGAAAGCCATCAAATTTAACTGAACTGCACCAATTCTGTCAAGAGGAGTGGTCAAAGATTCAACGAGAAGCTTGCCAGAAGCTTGTGGATGGCTACCAAAAGCGCCTAATTGAAGTGAAAATGGCCAAGGGACATGTAACCAAATATTAGCACTGCTGTATGTATATTTTTGACCCAGCAGATTTGATCACTTTTTCTGTTAACCCATAATAAAGTCATGAAAGAACCAAACTTAATGAATGTTTTTTGTGACAAAGAAGTATCTGTTCCAATCACTCTGTCAGAGAAAAATCAGAGTTGTAGAAATAACGGGGAAACTCAAGAGAGCCATGACATTATGTTCTTTACAAGTGTATGTAAACTTTTGACCACAACTGTATCTGATGTGATTTTAATGCTTCAGAGTGACAAGTCAGCTCGATAGATTCCCCTACAAAATTTCGACGATGCAGCCCTTGCAGTACATTTGACCTACGTAGATGTATAAAATTTGGTAGGTACGTGTATCACATGTAGACTTAAAATTTGTGTATAGGTGTCCATGCTCTAAACCCAACTGGAAGTCAGCCATTTTTAATTTTGTATGAATATGTCATGTTTTTTTAGCTATTTCCAGGCACTGCTTTAACAAACTCCTCCTAGGGAATTTATCACATCAACTTCAAATTTGATCACCATAATCAAAAGACCTTTGTGATGAAAAGTTATCAATAGTTTGTTGTTTCATGGAACGGCGTGAACGTGGTGTGGCGGCCATTTTACATGGTTCGCCATCATCCAGCAAGCTGTTGTAAGTCGACTGCACTTTGTCAAAACTGTCCCAAATTTGACAATGTTTATTTTTTTTTTATCAGAGCAGGAGAGGTCTGGCAAAATAACCTGGCTACACCGCTGGTCCACGCAGGAAATACCGTCTAACTCATACATGCAGTTTCTGATGGTTACAGAAATGCACGGCCGCATCAAAACAGAGTCCTGCCAGTACCCTCGACGTGCGTGATGCTGTGAGGGCCCGATCAATGCTGCTTGCAGCTTTAATTATATTTATATTCTCTAGGAGGAGAGTGAATAGTAGGGGATAGTAGGACATTTAAGTTTGATATTCTGCTTGGAGTGTTGTTCAATGTCAACACATGAGATTTGATTTATGATTGTGCCAAATGTTAGAGAATTGTTTGCCGTGTTAAGTGAAAAATGTGGTTTAGAACTCGTCTCAGTATAAAGCAAGAAATGTGCTAGTATTTTAGCAGATTTGGTTCAGGGTTTGGTATAGATTGGAGTCATTGTGTCTCTCTCTCAAGTAACAGTATTAGTTAGGGCTGGGTGATAATTCAATATGATGATTTATTGTCTTTCAATGGAATCATTTTGTGATTAAATCATACATAGAGATATTGTGATACACATTTACAACATTTTAATTGATAAAAATAGCACAAACTAACTCAAATGTCTCAGAAAATCTAATTATTATTTTGCTTTCAAGCTCTTAAATAAATGAGAAAAGCACAAGAGTATAAAAAAAGACTATTTATTGAGTCACCAGAAAATATGCTATATTATGATAGGCCTATCATTATTAAGATATGAAATTACCTATATCGGGATAAAAGATTTTGACCATATCGTCCAGCCCTAGTATTAGTACCTCAGCAACTGAAAAAGAAAAAGGATGGAGAGCACACTGAGGGAATGAGGTATGGTTTGAAGGCCTTGCCTCGTTTAGTGGCATTAGGTTAGTAAACCCTGAGCATACGTCTTGAAAGAGGCAGCCAGTTCAATTGCAGGCCTAAGATTTGAGTCTTTCGGCTGTTTTGCCGCTTTAGATCTGCGTGTTTCTGGGCAGGTAGGTGCATATGCAGTTCTATGCGCATGTACAAACGCCAATGGGATTGCCTAAAGGGAGCTCACAGGCAGAGGATTTGGGGACTGTACAGCTGAGTGCATAGACACCGTCCAGGGAAATGACGCTTCAACAAGAAGAGTTGTTCAATATGTCTCAGGTGAAAAAAACATATTCAAGATGAAGCATGCCTTTTTGTAGAGTCAGTGTCTTCTTGCACCTGATTTCTCTCTAACACAAGGCTTGTATCATCACTGGCGCAGCTTTGATGAGTTTGTTGACAATGTGCTCAAAGCGCTCAACTTAAAGAGGCAAAGCAATATAAAAAAGGATTTTAAAAAGAAGACATCCAAAGAATTGTGAATTTTCTGCTCATCCAAGTATGACCATGCTCTCCTGAAAACACACCTGTGGATGACTTAGTTTGCCGTTGATTCGTAGAGCTTGCACCATCAGTTGAGTTTTTCTCAAATAAGAGGACAGCATCGGTTCATTTGCCTTTCCTTTCCAGATCAATGTTGACTGGATGGTTGTTTTGAGTCACACATTTAGTGCAATACGTTGATGAAGCTAAATAATGCTGCAGATGGTGTGCAACCAATTACGGAAACAGTCTTAAAACATCCAGTCACTCTTTGAAAACGAGTAATATTCAAACATTTTAATGGCCCCAAAACCAATTAAATGGGTCGGCACAATTCAATGGGCAAACAATTCTATACAAAAAAAAGATTGAATAAACACTTTCTCTCGTCCCCAAATGTGAGACAAGAAGTATTCATTGGGAATAATTAAACCATTGCTATCTGTCACTGCAGGGAGTTTACATCTGCGAGGCAAATTCAGTTCTCTGAGCTTTAAAGGAACGACTAAAGGTGCTGTGTTAATGCAATATCACTAATAGGAATTATTTTCCCAGAAGAAGACTTGCCTGCTTAGTGATTGAACCCTCAACTGACTACAAATAAGCAGTGTGCGTCATTCATAAAGGGACCCTCAGGCTTCCCTGGTTGTTCAGGGGGAAAAAAAAGCCACAAACATTGATACAACTTTGAGCATTCTCAGAAGAATAGACAGTACCTCAAAGTCAACTGAACCGCTCCTGGTCAAAAGTATTTTGTGCCTGTGTAATTAGTTTTAGAGAGACAAAGCTTGGAAATTTTAGATGAAAAAGACTGTTTCCATACTCCTTTTTGTATCAACATCATTAGGATGGGCAAAGACACTGCAGTTATTTGAGGAATGATAGTATGAATAATAGAATATTGATGAGTGAGAGGCCTGTTCATTTTTTTGTTATATGTGCCTGCAGTTATTGTTCATTTTTTTTCTCCATTATTCCTTTCTCTTGTTTTACTGATTAACTGACGTATTAGCACAGATATGTGCATTCACACATACTGCTTTTATACAAAGACACACACACACACCTGGATATGTATGATGTCTGTTTGGCGATTTCTCACTAATAAGACTTCCTTGGGGGCGCTGAGAAGAGACATGTTCCCAAGTGCAGGATATCCCTTAATCACCCTCCTCTGTGGAGTGTCTTCACTCCTGCCTGAACCCCTGGCCCCTCGTTTTCTCTGCAGCAACAGAGACAAGATGAGAGGGAGAATTAGTGCGGTGGCAGGGGCTGATTATTAGAGAGCTTCTGCTCCAAGCCTTCTTCATACCAAAAACAAGCTAGGCCAAGTGGAGGTAGCGATGACTTAACCCGGCTTAGCTCTGCATACTCATCCAGGGCCTATGCTTGCCCGTTAGAGGGCTATTTCTATACAAATTTTAGCTTGAATTATGCATTGAACTATGCAATGATCTTGCCTTGTCTGTATCCTAATGGTTCATATGTATAATTTACAAATCTGCTAGATGTGTCTGTATATAAAGTAATATGTGTAATATGCGTTTGGGATGCAAGTTATTCAACCGACATGCTAAACAAAGGTGATGAGTCAATTAGCATATATATATATATATATATATATATATATATATATATATATATATATATATATATATATAAATAGCAGCCCCTCAGTGGCTTATAGGTTTCTTGTTTTGTCAAGTCAAGCCTCTACAATGTCTTTGACATGACAAATCACCCAATAATAATAATAATAATATTAATGATAAAAGTATAGCTACATTCTTTTAAAACATGTAGCTGCTATAAAACACAAACTGACATGATGCGCTCTCTAATGAGCCGTCGGTCTTGAATTATACATTGTGAAGAAGAGAATCCATTCAATGGATACTGCGAGATTGCATTTTAAATCTCCAAATGCCTAAGTGGACCTTTTGTGTTGAGATTCTTCCTGCTCTCAAAGGTCAAGAGTGAACATCCATTCTGCTCTGAATTATGCATATCGGTAGTAATATTTAGAGCAGTGGTTCCCGACTATTTTTTGGCCGAGGTATACAGGCCTCAGATTCCCTTTCATCGAAAACTACATGTCACATTTTAAACTGGGTTATTTAACGTGTGATTATTTAAAAGCACATACTGTTAAAATGTTGTTACGGTTTACGTCTTTCCTTTTTTCTTTTTTAGCCACACTCTAGACATGGCGATGACGACCGGTCGGTCCGCCTCTTTGTTCCAAACTTTAGTGATCCTCTGTCTGGCTCAACATCAGCATGTTGCTGCCTTGTGAAACTCATATGTGAACTCCAAAATACTGCTGTTGATTATAAACTGCATGTGAACATTTTTTTTGTTCATCATCTCTAGAATACGTTGAGTTACACCACAATCTGTCTATATTTCTCTTTGCAACTGCAGAAGTAGAGACAGTTTAGGAATCCTTCATTTATAGGATCACATATAGGGTCACATTTGAACCGGCAATCTGTTCAGCTGTCATCATAACAGCTATGCTGATTTTGATGATGCATGGATTCTTATTAAGGTAGATTTGTGTCTTTATTACGCAAACAAAATCTTTGCTTTCAAAACGAAAAGCTACGGTTTCAAAACGAAAAGCTACGGTTTCAAAACCAAAAGCTACGGTTTCAAAACCAAAACCAAAACGTAAAGCTACGAGTTGAGTTTGGACGTAGTGGGCGGGGCATACGCTGCTGAATGAGCCAGGAGTTTCTATTGGTGGGTTTGACTTGGATCCCGGCATCTACTTCCACTGTAGAGGTTACTGTGATGAGCGGCATGGAGGTAAGTTGACATTATATTGCTCTGGTAGCACTTCACTTTGTTTTCATGTTGTTAGTGTCGTAGAGTCTCTTTTTTTAAAGAACGACATGAGGTGTTGTTGACATGAAGCTTCACTTTCTGCGTGCATGTAACGTAAGTCGAACCCACCAATAGAAACTCCTGGCTCATTCAGCAGCCTATGCCCCGCCCACTACGTCCAAACTCAACTCGTAGCTTTACGTTTTGGTTTTGGTTTTGAAACCGTAGCTTTTGGTTTTGAAACCGTAGCTTTTCGTTTTGAAAGCAAAGGTTTTTGTTTTGCAACCAAAAATTATAGTTTCATAAGCAAAACTAACAAATAATTTATTCTCAGTATATATTTTCACTTACAAACTTGATTTTTGATTGCAGTGCGAGAAATTTGCTTTCAAAACATATTTTTTTGTTTGCGTAATAAAGACACAAATCTACCTTCATAGGATTCAAGTGTCAGTTTTATTTCCATTGGTTTGGATGGTTGTGATATTCCCTTTATTAATAGACACATGGCAAATAGTTCATATCTCACCATTTACATGTACTGTTTGAGAAAGGTAATTTCATATTTTCAGGAGATTTGTATGAAATTTTACCACTGACAAGAAACCACTTTGTATATTTTTTGTAGAGGTTATTTTTCAATATTCCCTGCAACCTTTATTTGGGACTTATTCAGCGCAACATCTAATTAGAGTGATGGGAAGCTTTTTGTTCCTGGTTAAGCTGAAGGGAAGAAAAGGCTGGTGAATGTTGCAAAGTGACAGGTGAATCATAGCTAGCCGCCTCCAGTGGTATTATTTCTCTGCTCCACTCCAATCGACCTTCAGTCAGAAACTACAGGTCCTCTTTGGATTGAGAGGATGGCCTTGCAGTCCACACACTCCGTAATAAGTTATGGATTAGTTTGACCTTCGTGAGTGGATTTGGTGGCTTTTCTTCCCCTTCTTGTTCATCACATAGGAAAGACATCCTGCTAAATATGATGCATCTGTCTCAGCGGGTGTGTACATGAGTTGGCTGGGTATCTGGCAGATGTGAGGTGGGAGGAGGGGTAACGGAGCTTTAGCCGGGATCACCTTTGCTGACCGGTGTAATAAGATTAGCCTACCTGCTTCACACGTCATGACCGGAGAGAGAGAGAGAGAGAGAGAGAGAGAGAGAGAGAGAGAGAGAGAGAGAGAGAGAGAGAGAGAGAGAGAGAGAGAGAGAGAGACTTGAAGCGGGTTGCCCCGTGCAGTCCTCTCGCATTAGACCCAGGATACATCCTCACGGTGAGGTGCACCGTCTCTTTCTGTGTCAGGCTAAAGACACCGGGGCAGCAGAGCGCGGATGTGCCGGTGTGACGAGGCTGTAGCTGCCCTGCCAGCCGGTGTCTGTGGCTTCTTTTCCCGTCCGAAAGGGATTTTTTGTACGTACTTCTGGAGCCCAAACATGGTAAGAAGTTTTCTGTTATTTTGTGGACGATTATCGTTCTGCTTCACGCGCCGTCATTTAACTACCACATGGGCGTTACGATTCGCACACATATTGCCCAAGTGTCTCCTCTTCTCACTGCGTAATTGTCTTTTTATCATAAAATGGGAGCTTGTTCGGGGGGATGCATTGCCAGCATTGTCACCGTATTATGTCGATTCCCGGCCGTGAAATGAGTAATCCATTGGCGAGGCGCAGTCGTTCACATCAACTCTGATCTGTGCCGCTAATCTCTGGAGGGTGAAGTTTTCAAACAGTGATTTAGTGCATCGGCGTTGACTTTGGATTATTTTAGGACGACATCCCATCGATGGCTGCGTTTGACTGCAACATGCAGTTGACACACCATGCAGAAGCTTTTGACATATTTCAATGAGCTATTACGCGAGTGATTACCCACATTTCTGTGAGGTGAGGAAACCTCGTTGAGTGTGTCAATTCATCGGCTGAGCATCTACAGCTGCATTTTCATTTTTTTTTATTGGTTGACTTCTCTATCCCGCCTCATATGCATAACAATAAGGGAATTTGATCGAGAACACGACTGGCATGCAATAACTTCCTCTGCGAGGAGGACCGTTTAGGTGTCGCGCTGCAGGAGGCGCGGCGCGTGCCCCTTCAAAACTAAATTCATTCACACGGTCTTTTGACAGGCTCACGAGGGTATATTAATAAAATGTAACATGGACGATTTGGTGCTTAAGTGGGCCATAGCCTACTCGATAGCGTACTCTTTTTAGACATTAGAAACCGTTTTATAACCTTAAATGATTGCAGCATATTCACTTTACAAGTAAAAGCCCATGTCTCGTGGAGGTTGTAGACTACACCACTAACCTCACAGCCTTATAGAGTCCTGTTTGGGATCTCACGTGTCTGAGGTAAAGTGGAGGCATGCCATAATTTATGTTGCATGCAAAATGCAGCAATAATGATGTAGTCACCTACAGTATAGTCTTCAATTTAATGCTTATGTTGTCTAATTTCTTGCTCAATAGTAGGTTTAGCTCTAACAAAGTACCTTACTAAATGACACTTTAAACTACAAACATACAGCTTTGAAAGGTCAGAGTTACAATAACTTGCATAAACACATTTTCAACATACCTAAAAACAGCAGTAGATTCATCACGTACAAAGCAGTCTAACTCTACATGACTACGTGACAGTTCCTCTTGATACCTCATGTTTCCATTGACGACACATCTGTCAGCCGAAAGGCAATTAACCCAACACTGTGGCTATTCAGCCAACCTGAATAAATGATTAATTATGGCCCTTTGTTGATAAAGGTTTCCATCATTTTGGTACTAAAGCTAAATTCACATTGTGATCTTATTACTGAATAGGTCTATCTAGATTCCCAAGATATGCATTTTCCTCTGCAGACATTTTGACATAGCAGCAAAAGCAGAGGTGTACTGATGGCTGCTTTACATTTAAGCGTGCATAGTGGCTTGTTCTGATGTGACACTTTAATAGAATGGACATCATTGATGTTATTAGCTGTACCTATGGTGTTCTTGCTATGGTGAGTCAAATGTTTCCTGTGAGGAGGCAGTGTTAGTTATATTTTGTACTTTAATACAAAAAAGGGTAAAAAGCTTTTACTGTCAACTGACTTATTACACCTGAGCCTTGCTTTCCAAGTTTGGCTAAAATAACATTGTAGAAAAATAACAAATAAAGTAAGGACTTGTCTGAAACTCAGAGGAGCTGATCTAACCCTAACCCTTAAATTTACATTGCAATCCACAGGTAGTTTAGATCCTTCACAAGCAGAAACACATCGTCAGAAGATGGAGCAGAAGTTTAAAAATGAGAGTGCCTAACATAATTTCCTGCAAATTTCTTTCTACTGTATAGAAGCACTTATTTGTAATATTATTTTCAGTGGGCAGTGCTATAGGGAATTAAATTATGCACTGTAGGTATAGCAAAGAGCCCTTCCCGAGAGGGAAACTGGTGTGCACTTGTACACTCTAGGTAGAAGGATCTGTGGCCTTGAATACTCTTCTGGATACTCGACCAACTGCAAAAGTGAAAAATGTAATTTGAAAGACATACAAACCAATTATTGTATCTGTCTGAAAATGTCAGGGACAGCGTAGTAGGAGATTAAAAAAAAGAAGTTATTTTTGTTTTTTTCACAAACCACGATTTTATCAGGATTTTGATTTATGTTTGTTTTTAAGAACGACACAAACCAATACCACACCAAACTCTGTTTTGAAATCGAACACCTCTTTAAATATTTATCAATTACCTTTTCGAAATCCACATGAACCACTCTTCACATCTTCATGTAAAATAGATCCACAGTGCAGCTGTTTAAAAAGAAGATATGTAATTTTTAAAGCTGGTTTGCCAGTTATTCTCGTTATTCCCTTCTTCCAAAACAGCGAAGAGCTTTTGTTCCAACAAAAGTCTGATTGGTGTTTTAACTGGATGCCAAATTAATCAGAGCACAAAGGGTCAAATTGCCTCCTTAGATATTGGTACTGGTTGTGGACAAACAATGTAGGACTTAAAAGGCCATTTTTTAAAAGCAGGCTGGCGCGGTGCTCACTCAACATTAAACACACCGTGTACATCCTCACAGAGAACAATGAGGATCTGTTTTAACTGAATATTCCCTGGTCTACCACAGCTGAAAACACAAAAATACAGCATACAGCAGCATTGTATCGCTGTATAAAGAAGAGGCATTTGGCCATAGAACTGCAACTGATAGAATGTGCAGTGAAGGGCGATACTAACAAATCCTCTATAAAAGGATCAGCACATTATCACAGTTGAGAAGCTGCAATTAAGGGATGTTTGGCATCTTTGATGAAAAATATGTATACTTTTGATAATTGATCAACAACTATCAGAATAGTTGTTGATCAATTATCTGTTGATGGTGTTGCAGCTCTAAAAGCATGATGGAAAACCCCTGTTAGCTTAACCTCCCTGTTTTAATATGCTATGGATAAAATTAACATTATGGAAATCTGGATGAGGTATCTGTGAAGTTTGTCAGTGGAGGTGGAGTGTTTTTTTTTTCAAAATGCCCATCAGGGCGGGCATACGATGGCGTAATATTATCATAAAGACCCTGAACTTTTTTGGGGGGGTTTCTTGGAGCAGGTGTCTAGTTGCCATCAGATGAAATGCATATTAAAGGGCTTCTGCACTGGTTGGTGGTTGTTGTTTGATTGATGTGAGGTCCATAGCTCTGCTAGAGATTCCGGTCTGGCAAAAGGTGTATACCATTTTTATTGTCATAATGGAAGAGAGGAAGCTCAAGGGGATCTTCCCTTTAAGTATTAATATGATGAACTACTGTAAAGAGGTTATAAAATACTGGTAACTGAAGTGAGCCAGGGGGGATAAATTAGGCAGTGGTGAATTATCCTAAGAAGTGGTGAAGGGTCTTGTTCATACCAGACGATGGAATGGAAAGCCTTCGGGGTATGGCTCATATAGGTGGACGTCAAAATGAGACTAATCATTTCACTGGGCGGTTGGCTCCCACTAGATGTAGCAGGTTATTTTTGATGGAGCAGCTTGTTAGAGAACTGGATGGCTTTCCATGTTCTTCCACCTCAGCATTATCTTTTATATTGAAATACAATGCTCAGCAATCCACAGCTACACAGCTCAAGGCTCCTCATGCTTGCATCGCTTGGGGTGAGCAGTTTGCATTCATTTAGTCTTCACCTCTTTATTACATGCACTCACACTAGGCAGATGTGTGTGTGTGTGTGTGTGTGTGTGTGTGTGAGAGAGTGAGATAAAACGGTAATTAACAAGGGCTGCAACAATCCCATGGCAGACTAATGATCTAATCTTGTCTGTTGCATCAGCGCCTTCACACAAAATGCATTCTGCTGCTGAAACAAATACGACTGCACTAATTTTGCAGCCCTTGAGCACTGAAGGCAGAAAACAATCTTCAGAGTTTAAAAAATTGTCTAAATTTAGGCTTTTGTTGTATCGTCAAAATTAGTAACATTAGCCGTCGCTAGTTAGGTTGAGGTTGGCAATATTCTATGTTCATTATTAAAAAATCCCATTAAAAACACTCGTTGGTGAGGAACTGCAGATGTACATCTTCAGAAATAAGTCACATATATATATATATATATATATATATATATATATATATATATATATATATATATATATATACTAACATTTTGTGCATTTGTTGTTGACTACACCCAGCCACAGATTTATTGTGCAAGCAAATATTTACAGCAGCGGGACCATGTATGTGGGATCGACTCCAAATAAACAGCGCCTATGTTGATCGTAAGGAAGCAAAATGTCACCCAGTGGAATGGTGTTCTACATTTAATATTTTTTGGACATCCAAAAGAGGTCTATGGCACAGAGGAATAAACTTCAGTGTATCAGGCTTTGGCTGCACAGGCAATACTGTTGGTTTTGGTCTTTTCACTCAATCATGACACAATCATGTTGTTTTTAGAAGGCAGGTTGTGTTTTGAATGATGAAATCTGAAAGGTTTTCATTGTCTGAGTTGTTTGAACTTGTATTAATTGATTTTTTTTTTGGCCACTTGGGGTCTGCGTAAGAAACTGTAACCACAGCATTGACATATTAGCATATGCATAAGGAGTGAAAATGGACCAAAACTGTAAATTTGCTCGCCAGAGGCTGTGAGTTCGTCTCTGAGTTGGTCTGTATGTGTTATACCTTTTCACATACTCGTGGTCATTTGAAACATTTTTCAAATACAAATATTTTTTAGAGCAGCTTTGAATTTGGCTACATGTTGTTTGGACATGTAAAAGACTTTGAAACACCAGAATTTCACCCACAAAAAAAGGCAAGAATACAAGGTCTAGGAAGTTATTAGGCGAATGGTTACAAGTTAGAGTTGACTGAGTTTGATATTTCAAAATTCAATAAGTACTTAATTCTCGATTTAGAATTCTTGCTCTCAGGTTTTACAAAGTGAAGAAACAGGATGAGTTATGAAAAAGGGATTTCATCATAGGATAAAAAATATTTCCCCTACAGTGCATTACTATCATAACTTACTTATCATTCAGCAAATATGTCTTCATTCATATGCACAATGGACACCTCAGGGTAACCATTTCAATATTATTTGATAAGAGACTCGTGGGTAGTGATGCCTGAAATGATTTGGGCCCAAGTGTATAGTGAGAGGAAAAGGAAACGGGAGCAATCGTGAAATGTGTTTTCTTTCTTTTCACCTTCCTCCTGGTGTTTCAATTTCCAGTGATGTTCTTTCACATATGCAGAGGAGATGCTGTGGGTTGCAAGCCTGTGTAATGATTTACCACCTTCTCCCTTCCTGTTTCCATGTGGGGAAGGGCACGTACTGCACAGCAAGAACACCATTATCAGATCAGTAGCTCAGTGTCAGATATCAGAAGTAGTAAACTCCGCCAGCTGTAGTGGAATGAAATATGCGAATGGGAAACATTATTACCGAATGAGTACAAGAGGCTGCAGTGAGCATGGAAATGAGTCAAAGACACAGGGGTGGTACAGGAGACCGAAGGGTTATCTGATTTCTGTGCCAGGGGGATGGTGTCCATAGTTTGAATGAATCTATTTTAATAATCATACATTTCTTGAGTGGTGGATCTTTTCTCAACCCCCCATTAGTCTCAGATTGTCTGCATCTCTGCCCTCTTATCGCTCTGTTTCACATTGAACCATTCTACAGCTGTCCTTATTACTGTCAATTATGGATTTGTCACGAATTTTGCATATCAGTCTACCTATTATATGTGAAAAAACTAATTATATGTTGAAATATCTCATGCAGTATGATCTCTCTACATTCAGTACATCAGTGCCAGTTCATTGTGTGTCAGTTCTTTGTCAGTTCTTTGAGCCGTCATCTCATCTTTGCAGTTCCAGAGTGAGAGCTTAAACAGAGGTAATATCTCAAGGCTACAATACAACAGCAGTATGGATTGTCTTTAGAACTCAGCACAAGGTGTTTTGGGGCAAATAAGTAACCCCTAATAAGCTCACAGGAGGTATTATATAGAAGTCAAGCAGTAAAGTCAGTGAAGCGTGGGATTTTATACTCTGCTAGCTGTAGGCCACATATCACATATTGTAACTAGCTAACATCTGATAGAGTTTTTTCCTCCCTTAAAAGGTATTCCGTGAAATGCTATTGAGATGCTCTGGTTTGGAGAATAAACTAAAGTGTCTTGGCCTTTGACCCATTATTAGTTTACTTTGTAATAACAAGTTCATTGACAAAGAACAAAACAAAGTTTGAGCTGCCCTTCTCTCCACGCTGAGGAGAAGCAAAAAAAAAAAAAAGTTTTAAAGTTTAATTTGGGGCATTTGCATTATTTATTTGTTTATTGTGACTTTAGTCAGACTGGGTGTGTTCCAGCTGTGACTAGAGGGTGGCTGGCATTACATCTGTGGTGCCTGTCATAACTGCAGAAATTCCCTTGAGCCACGCTTTAAACCCTGTGGTTCTCTGCATTGGAGACAACAGTGTGCCGAACTTTCTAAAAACTTATACTCAACCATAATTCTAACAATTTCAAGTTTGGTGTAAAAAAACGCCATAACATTAGTATGTTTTCCACCCCCAGATTGCTTAAATTCTATTACATTGCATAACAGTGCTGTAGGAATGACGTATTTTTCTAGGCTAACCGAGAAGTTAGCATCATTCTGGTTCCCTCAACAAAAAGTCATGGCATTTACATTGGATTATTACATAAAATAAGCTTTGTGGCAAACAGAAGTTTACTACACCACAGTCACGTGAGTGTGAGTATACAAAGAGGCTATAAAGGTGGACTAGTTGGCGTGATGACGTTAAATGTCCTCAACAACCTCTGATGTCTCATTTAGCCACTTTTTTTTTTAGACACGAAGAAGCGTTAAAAATTCCTAAGTAGTATTTTCAGTGTTTTATGTCGTAGAACAAAATGTAAAATTCTCTCAAGCTTGTGTTAATAACTGACATCATTTCAGCCATCTAACCAAAAACACCTTCAAAAAACCTATTGACTTTGAGACGAGAACAATTTTAACTGATTTCCTGGTTTTAGGACTCATTCCTGCAACACTCCAGTATTTTGATTAGGACACACATACATGCATAACTTGAGCATCTCCGCAGACATCATCTTAAAACATTGTATTGCATCTAAATGTGTCTTGCGGAGGGCAAAGACTGCCTGTCAACTGCGGTGGCGTGCATGAGAGAAAAAGATAGCAAGAGTGCCAAGGCCTTGTTGAATATCCAACGTAGCTCCAAGCAAAACCACGCTAATTTTTCCATGTGCAGACATCAGTTAATAACCACCCTCACAGATTCTTACTCTGACCATAACACACTGAACCCCTGCTGAAATTTAAACAGCTCTCATTAAATATCTTAACATTGCCATATTATCATACTAACATTTTACCCAAAGGTGTCCATCTTTTAACTTATACACAATCTAAACCTTATGTTCAGTATCTAGTACCATTGCTACACTTGACGCAACAAACACAACTATTCATTTGTAACCATTTGATAGATTGCTTACCAGACATTATTGTGGTTTGGCTGTCTTATCACCAGGTTTCTGATGTAGACTATTTTGACTACTTTCAGTGAATCTTTGGGGCTGAGGTCAGAGATCTTCTGGATTTAAGCTAACCGGTAGTGTCTTACTGTACTTTTACTGCATTTTTGAAGGATCACTGTGATATATATTCATCTGAATGTTACTCACAGGGCTTTGTTGGCACATAAAAGACCCATTTCAATACAAATGAGTGCACTCTGTCTTTTATACCAGCCATTACAGAATCCTTTGAAGCATTTGATGCATTCAGAGGAAGTTAAGGAGGTGAGTGGATTGCGTTGTGTGGTGGTTTACATGCCACTTAAGCGGACTCTTAAAAGGAGAAATGAAAGTTTTATATTTCATATCTTGGTTGAGCCCACAACATATGCGAAACTTCTTACAAAAAGTGAGCAGTAAAAAATACAATTGAGATGTCTGATATAAAGAAGATATCATACAAAGCCATTGAGCATAGCACATCTGCCAGATATAGATTTTTGAAATGGATTAAGTGATTGTCCTGACCTTGGATGACTAGAACAGTACGATTTATTCATCAGTTTATTGAACGTCTGCATTGCAGGCAAGTGGCAGATGGCAATGCTGAAATCTTCTCTTGACGTACTGTGTCATACATTTGCGAGGTTTTTGTAACACAAATTGCACCTACATTCCTTTATAACAATTATAACAAGACCAATACTTTTGAAAACAATCCCTTCACAATATATTGACCGAAAGTTTTTTTTAAAGACATAAACACAACATAAACAGAATACAGTATAGGTTTGTTTTTAGTTTTTTTATTCTGACCAAGATGCATACTGAGTAGGAGATTTTAAAGTTGAAAAATAAACTTGTCAGTACTTTCTGGTGAACAAGATATGTGATTGGGTCACTGTTTATAAATTACCTCAAACCTAGTTTGGTATTTTTGTACTGCAGTTTCTTGTTACTTATTAGCCCACATATACACAGATACCAATACATCTGCAATAAGCTAATATCGACCAGCCTGGCTGATGAATTGTTACGGTGTACAATTTATATATTCTCCCCACAATATTTTTAATCTAGATAAATGCACCAAAAATCCCCACCTGCCTCATAATTCTAACCATTCCCTTTTGGATTTTATTTAACAATGAAAGGATAAGTCATTCCACAGAGCAACCTTGTGACCCTCATAGCCATGCTAGCGGGTGTTAAAAGTCACCCACTGAAGTGAAAGATTTACAAAAAGTCAAAAACAAAATCCTTTGTCTGGCATCAGCTGCATGTGTTTAAGTCCATGTGGCTAAGTGGTTCCTATTGTGCAGAGCTGTGCGCCTTGTGACATGGATAGGGCATTGTTGATGCTAAGCAGACAGCGCAGAGTGGTGGTGGCACCCACATGGGCTGAGCTCAGCGAGGGTTTAGAGATATAAAATGTGGTCATGAGATGACTAAGGCAGGGGGATTAGACCCTCTGAGATCTGTGCCTCGTTCGCTCTGAATTAGAGAAAATGAGAGGTTTAGTGGACCACCGGGCTCTGTTGACATTATCTACTTACTGCACTGCATGTGGGTTTACTTTTCAGCTTCCTATTACGGGTTCCTCAATAGTAAATGAGAGGAAAAATCACAGAGATATTATGGTGTGCAATTATAGTCTTTTTGAACATTGCATGTACTGGTGCTGATTTGTGCTTTTTGTGTATGGTCCAATTTTGGTTCAGTTTTTAATTAGTTTGTTTTATACAGTGTTCTTAAATGTATTCAACAAAACACAAATATATATATATATATATATATATATATATATATATATATTATTGACTTCAACAGAAGATGTTAGTGCACCCCTCATACACCCTTTTCATCCACATCTTCCTGACTTCACCCTGCCAGCTCCTCATTTAAGTTCCCTCATGTCCTGCAGCTGTCACTTTTTCTCGACAGATAATTCAGCGACATAAAAGCCAACTGCTCATTACTGCTTATCATATGATATTCTGCTTTCCTTTATTATATGTAATAGCCTTCATCAAAATGTGCAATAATGTATGATTAAAGCCCCTTACTGATTTTAGCTTTACCTTAACCCTTTCGCTACACTATATTCCACATCATTGATACTGGCCTGGTCTTTACCAGGGTATATACCTGCTTGTTACTTTGGCTGTATTTCCACAGGCCTGGTGTAGCTTGTCAAAGTCCCGCTCTGCCACGCCAAGCACTGAATACATGCGTTACCACTGCGGCCACACAATTGTAGATAGGCGACCCACGCTATTGGGGTCCTATTAGGCAGCATGGTCTTCAGACCAAAGCTTTGTTTTACGCTAAACTGGCTCTATACATGTGTGGCGTTGTTGATGGCCGGAGAGAAAGTACTGTTTATTAAAGTCTTTGTATTCACATCTTAGTACTTTTTAGGTTCTTCCTGAATGTCTGTGGTTTGAAGGATATTTTCACTCCTATGCTACTTCACATTAAAAGCTTTCCATTAGCGGAACACTTTGTTTGTGAAGCAGCGACAGAGCTATTGTTCAATAAAATAATCTACACTGCGAGACATGGACATATCTGAGGCTGTCTGGTGTTCTGGTCAGTTTTAAGGATTAAGGACTAGTAAAACATTAAACAGCCAGAGCACAATGGAAAGGCCTAGATGATTTGTCTGTGAGGCTAACGATTATACGCAACTTTCTGATATATTCTTGGATATGGTTCATTAACATCACATCCTTACTTGTTAATTAACTCATCATTGTCAGTTATCTAGAATACCTCTTTATCATCCAGACAGTGGAGCGCTAATTTCCTCTTTGTTCTTCTACTTAGAACAAGCATATTTTTTGTCTGTGAAAGTACATTGCATAAACAGGTGCACATGGTTTATCAAGCCATCTCAGCACATCACTATAATCATGAGAGCACTTGAGGCCCTCAGTAAATCTTTCATTTACTGCTAGCAGCACTGCAAAAGCACATAATGGTGTTTTTACATTTTCCCATTAGGGTCAGTGTTTCCAGCCGAACTACACAGGCTCAACACCACCCCCACCTTTTTATGTCTGTGTTTTGAATCAGCACCAGTCCGCTCAGCACGCTTTCCTAACATGATCAAATGCACTCCTTGTCAGAGGTGGGCTGAAAAAACATAGTTACATAATTAGGGAAACCAAATGAACACCAACTGTATAATAGCTTATCATTTCTGTGTCAAGTTTACATTGAGGATGCTGTTTCCACTGAGGGCTACTCTCTCCCACAGCCACATGCATCCAGTGAGCACTCAGTTAAGAATCACTTGTCATAATAGCAGTAACATCATCATATAGAGGGAAGCACCTGCAGTGTTAGTGATTGAAGACAAACAAGTAAATTGAATTCAAGTTCAATGCAATGGGGGTTTATTACAACCCATTACCAAACCGCCGCAGATACAAATACTATTGGTATTGATCGTGTGAATCCTGATTACTTTTGGTGCTTTAAGAAGATACAAATGCAGCCTTTAAGAACAGGATAAAACAATAT
Organism: Cebidichthys violaceus; assembly: GCF_023349555.1. NCBI lineage: Eukaryota > Metazoa > Chordata > Actinopteri > Perciformes > Stichaeidae > Cebidichthys > Cebidichthys violaceus. Next base: position 4,016,134 of record NW_027176263.1, on the reverse strand, counting down.
TTGTGCAATTGTATCAGGGTCAGATTGTTTACACACAGTCGTGGCTTATGCAATTAATTAAGCTTGATTGTCATAGTTACACTGCATTTATATCTCTGCTTTGGTGTATGCAGGTGTGCTGGATTCATGTGTCTGGAAGAACCACTGTGGTATTGTTTGATTGAATGAATACGACTCACAATTGGCTAACCCTTCGTCTAGACACAAATAGCCTGTAAGGCATCGTTAAACACTTACTACACAAAAGTCTCACAGTTGTTGTTTAAAACATGTCATACAATCTTGCCAAAAACAAAAAGTTGCTGAGTTGGGGAGAGGTACAGCAGTGTGTGTATTGGTAGTTCCGTTAGCTATTAGCGGTTTGCCAAACAAACTGTAAAAAGCAATATAAGTGATCCCAAAAATAGCTGGGGTTGTACGCAACCAATGGGCTGCAAAGTGTTGTAAAACACATTTCATTAAAACTCAAAAACAAACTGCTATGTATGCAAGCAATCGGCTCAATGTCGACGTATAGGACACGTCATACAGTATGTGGACAGACACAGAGGTGCACACACTCACAGACAAATGCACACACACACATGATTGTTCGCATGGTCATCCTGGTTGCAGATAGAAAAATATTTCAACACCTTCTTTTAAATGAATTCCTAATGCTTTTTACAGTGTCAACAGTGTCAGTTTGTAGTCCAATTTGACAGTAGATTAAACAGTGTTTTTCACAAATATGGATGAATAATTCTGGTAATGGCCACCGTAATTTTGCAGCTTTTATGATATGTTATTATGTTGATATATCGCCTAGCTCTGTAGGTTACATTATGGTTGTGTTCCTTCCTGCCCTCAGGAGGCAATATGTTAACACTCAAATTGTCAGTAAACTGAATGTTTGAGAATGTCTTGCTTCCTGAATTTTTCATACTGTACTAAATTTCCTATAATGAAAGATCAGGGCAAGCTATGTATAGTAATGCAGGGAGTGATCCCTCAAGCTTAAACCAGTCTGATATATGTAAGGGAGAGTCTTGAATAGCATAGCCACAGTTGATTTAGGAAAGAAATACATTATAGTCCTTTTCTTTGACACTCTTTGGTCCAAGTTCACTTCCTGTCTGCTACTGCATTCACAAACCTTGCAACAGGTAATAATAATAAACCAATTTAGAATGTTTGTTGTTGAGTTTGAAAATATCTATTGATTGAAGTTATTTGGGCATATTTTTTTGCCATAACATAAATCGTAAAATATTCACTATTTTGGAGGAAGTAAAACTGAGATTTTGATCGGAAAATGTAAGCTGTTACATAGGTGTGTATGATGGCATGGGAAATGGAAAAACTACTGAGGTATAAAAGCCATTTTTCATTTCACTGTGACTTTGAGAGCAAATTAAAAAGATGTTTCCTAAACAGCAGCAAGTGAAGCAACTGGATCTTTGCTGTCAGTCATCCCTTTAGTTTCCTTTACTTCCAAAACATCACTGACCAGCTGGATTAGTAAACATAAGCATGACATTTGCAGTTTACTGATGTCAAGTCCAGTTGAAACATTTAGTTCTCATATTAAAGTTAATGTTGCCTGCACGGTGCAGCTGAAATGAGTAAAGGGAGTGTGAAGGGAGAGTCTGGCCCAGCAGTGCAGCGCATGAGTTACACTGACCTCTCAAAAGTCTCCTTGTCTCAGTGATCGAATACCTTACATTAATCAGTTAATGAATTGTCTTGGTATCTATGAACCGGAGAGAGATAAGACTTTAGCTCCAACTGCTTGACTGGATGTGTAGCCTTCTTTCTTTTCTGTATTTGAATGCTATCTAAGCTGGGTGTGAGCTATGTGCAGGTCGGTCTGTTCGGGGCTAATCACTCCCATCATTAGAGCACGGGGTCTCCCTTACTTCCACTGATTACATCTCACAGTAGCTAATAAATAGCTCTCCACTGGTCTAGCACACCTAACAAAAGTGATTTAACATTTGCTTTATTTATTCATTATTTTGTTTGTTTGTTCTTTTGCGGAATTTGGTGCACATTCATGTATGTCTGTGTCTGTGTATGATCTTGCTTAAAGAGGCGACAGGTTTGTTTACGTTCCCTAGTTTTGAGTTACACACTAGAGTTGAGCTCCTGGTGTTCCATTACTGTGACAGGTATATTACGTGCTTGATTTTGCTTGCTGTTGCCAAGTAAAGATCAACTTACAGGCCCAGGTAAGACATTACACACATGTGATGTCATCTATTGGGACTTTTTGGTAATTACCTGTGATGAATGATGCACTATGTGGCTCTTTTTTTTATTAAACCATGACAATCCATTTCAGATTTAGTAGAGTACCATTCTGTGTTTAGATGCTCTGAATTGACCCCACTATAAGCCCCGCCCCCTGCTGCTACTCCCTCAACCTGTCGGAGCTATGGAGCCAAAAGGGTCCACAAATACATTTAAATAATCTATTTAGTATGTCAAAATTGATCCAGCCACAAAAACTAAAGCCTACAGATCATATTGTAAAAGTGGCCCACCACATTACTTAATGATCAAGACAGAAGACAATGAAATGAAGGTGCAACACTGTTCCTGTTCCCAGAATCATTAAAAAGCAAAAGCAGTTCCAACCTCTCAGATAACATGTATCACTATGTTTAACCATGACTAGCCTGAAATCCACAAAACCAGTCTGAAAATAAAAACAATCTCAAACGATTTCATGAAAATGAGTTTGCGGGACAGTTGTCAAACCCTGGTCAGAGCTGGCCGAAGTTACTCTATGATTGGCCAGTTTGAGTTTGTGGGGCCGAAGCTCAACAAGGATCAACTGTGGCTGCTTAAATTTATTCTAGGAGTAATTTGTTGATGAAAGTGAAAGAGATGTTATATCATGCCATTTACTGTATAAAGTGCTACATATTATTTTAGGCTATACCAGAGGTTTGCATCACACTGGTTCCCTCAACAAAATAGCTAATGGGATTTTCCATCGGATTTGTGATTATGGTAGAAAATAATCTTTGTAGCAAACAGACGTAGTACTTACTTATACAGTATATGTATCAATACAGAGAGACCCACGTGACAACAGGAAAAACCTACCGCAGTTAGATTTTTTTTAATTTGCAGGCTGGTTTTGTGGATTGGATGCTAGTTGAGGATAAATATTACGTAATAGTTATACTCATTAACCAGAAAGGTTAGTAGGACATACAAGTTTCTAAAATATGAAGTTTCTAAATAGAAACCTGTGGCGTCAAGTATTTCAGCAAATCATGAGCTAACATTAGCATTTTTATGCTTTGCTAGGTATTGAAGGTCTACTGAATATATGCTGCTTTTGTTTTTTCATGATTGTAGAAGTGAATAAAGACCTACCCGGCTTTAAAGGAACAGTGCTGATCTTAATTTCATTGTCTTGTGTTTCGATCGCCAGGTGATGTGGTGGTTCAGTTTTACACTGTGATCTGTTGGCTTTAGATTCTGTCTTTATCTTTTAACCTGTTTCGACTGCTAAATCAGTTTGACATCCTGCACATATCCTTCAAACGCATATTATAGACCAGAGGTCTTCAACCCCTAGGGTGTCCGCGGAGGTACTGCAGGGGGTTTGCAAAATCTTTGGTTGATTAGACAATTTTTATTTATTTTTTTCTCAAATTTAAATGTCTTTAAATACACATTAACATGAATCCAACGAATGGATAAATGGAGGCAGAATATGTTATCTTTCAGTCAGAAATGCACATATTCAGTGACGCACAGGAGCTCTCTCAAGGTGGGCACTGATTCACTCACAGCGCGAGACTAGCCTGGACCTGTCCCTCCAAGCCTCCTGCACACAAAGAGGAGGACCCGCCCCTATTGCTGCTGTGCCAATCACAAGGCCTCATGTTACATGCTGGCTTTGTCAGGTTCCCTGTGATTGACTGAGAGCCTATTCAGTCCCCAGCTGACTAAGATCCCAGACACAAGGACACACGCTGCAATATTATTTAAAGAGAAGATACTGTTGTAAAAAAAAAATAAAAACAACAACATTTACTTCACCCACGAATCCTTGCAATAATTTTTGCAAGATATTCCTGGCTAAAACACTGCAGCTCCTATCCAAGTGTATGGACATTGTTATGTGCAAAAATGGATCGTTTTGTAACTCGACCAAAAAACATGAATCTGTCCATTATTTTAATAGTTCAGTATTGTATGTAAGATAACAGGTATGTTTATGCATGGCAGTGGCACTAATAGGCCATTACTCATTTTTCGTTTTCCACATTTATGTTTAAAAAAAAAGGTCAATTTGAACCTTAGCTTGTATGCATGATTATCATGCAATTGGCAGTGTCACGGCCACCCTACTCACTGTACCTTGCACATGTTTAAAATAAAAACATGAATATATGAACCTGTGTATTATTTGAATAGCTTAGTATTGAATGCACAATAACAAAGTATGTTTATATATGGCACTAGACCCAGTTTAATACCAAACATAATTTGATACATTATACAGTGGGTACGGAAAGTATTCAGACCCCTTTAAATTTTTCACTCTTTGCTTCATTGCAGCCATTTGCTAAAATCGAAAACGTTCATTTTATTTCTCATTAATGTACACTCAGCACCCCATCTTGACAGAAAAAAACAGAAATGTAGAAATTTTTGCAAATGTATTCAAAAAGAAAAACTGAAATATCACATGGTCATAAGTATTCAGACCCTTTGCTGTGACACTCATATTTAACTCACATGCTGTCCATTTCTTCTGATCCTCCTTGAGATGGTTCTACTCCTTCATTGGAGTCCAGCTGTGTTTAAATAAACTGATTGGACTTGATTAGGAAAGGCACACACCTGTCTATTTAAGACCTTACAGTTCACAGTGCATGTCAGAGCAAATGAGAATCATGAGGTCGAAGGAACTGCCCAAGGAGCTCAGAGACAGAATTGTGGCAAGGCACAGATCTGGCCAAGGTTACAAAATAATTTCTGCAGCACTCAAGGTTCCTAAGAGCACAGTGGCCTCCATAATCCTTAAATGGAAGAAGTTTGGGACGACCAGAACTCTTCCTAGACCTGGCCGTCCAGCCAAACTGAGCAATCGTGGGAGAAGAGCCTTGGTGAGAGAGGTAAAGAAGAACCCAAAGATCACTGTGGCTGAGCTCCAGAGATGCAGTAGGGAGATGGGAGAAAGTTCCACAAAGTCAACTATCACTGCAGCCCTCCACCAGTCGGGGCTTTATGGCAGAGTGGCCCGACGGAAGCCTCTCCTCAGTGCAAGACATATGAAAGCCCGCATAGAGTTTGCCAAAAAACACATGAAGGACTCCCAGACTATGAGAAATAAGATTCTCTGGTCTGATGAGACGAAGATTAAGCTTTTTGGCATTAATTCTAAGCGGTATGTGTGGAGAAAACCAGGCACTGCTCATCACCTGCCCAATACAATCCCAACAGTGAAACATGGTGGTGGCAGCATCATGCTATGGGGGGGTTTTTCAGCTGCAGGGACAGGACGACTGGTTGCAATTGAAGGAAAAATGAATACGGTCAAGTACAGAGATATCCTGGAAGAAAACCTCTTCCAGAGTGCTCAGGACCTCAGACTGGGCCGAAGGTTCACCTTCCAACAAGACAATGACCCTAAGCACACAGCTAAAATAACAAAGGAGTGGCTTCGGAACAACTCTGTGACCATTCTTGACTGGCCCAGCCAGAGCCCTGACCTAAACCCAATTGAGCATCTCTGGAGAGACCTGAAAATGGCTGTCCACCAACGTTCACCATCCAACCTGACGGAACTGGAGAGGATCTGCAAGGAAGAATGGCAGAGGATCCCCAAATCCAGGTGTGAAAAACTTGTTGCATCATTCCCATGAAGACTCATGGCTGTACTAGCTCAAAAGGGTGCTTCTACTCAATACTGAGCAAAGGGTCTGAATACTTATGACCATGTGATATTTCAGTTTTTCTTTTTGAATAAATTTGCAAAAATTTCTACATTTCAGTTTTTTTCTGTCAAGATGGGGTGCTGAGTGTACTGAGAAATAAAATGAACTTTTTCGATTTTAGCAAATGGCTGCAATGAAACAAAGAGTGAAACATTTAAAGGGGTCTGAATACTTTCCGTACCCACTGTATATAGTAAGGGGTCCCTGCTCCATTTCTCTATCAGTTTGGGGGTCCTTGGCCTGAAAAACGTTGAAGACCCCTGTTATAGACCTTTCCGTCTGCTCCTCTCTGAAATAGCTTTTTTTTTGTCTTTCCAAAAAGTAGATGATATTTCTTCATAGAGTGCAGTTAGAGTTACCAAGGAGCCCACATTGTCACTGACAGCTTGACGGTGTAGCAGCGGGGGCGGGACTTAGCAAAGAGTGAATTGGCTGCGTTAGCAGTGCCGAGCTGGAGCCAGCATGCATTTTGCAAAAGTCAGAACCTACACACAGAAAGCAGTCCTCTTGCTGTGTTGAAAGAGTGCTGAGCTGCCAGCCCCTTTTCTCTTATTCATTTTACATTATATTGTTCCAATTCTTGTCTTCTCTGCTTGTTTGGTAAGTTGGTTGAAAAGCATCTTTAATTGATTTGTATTGGCTATACAAAACACAATCCATTGTTTATTTTAATTTTAACTTATTGTTCCCTGTGTTCCTGCAAAAAGACAAAGAGTGTTTGTTTGCTGCGGGTGTTTTAAATATGAATATTACAGGACAGTCTGCTGCTGTTATGATTCTAATTGGGTTGTAATCAAGTTGTAAACATGGTGATTAAACAAATAGTCCTTGTGTTGCAGTTTGTTTGAGCACTCTGGCATTATGGGTAATATAGTGTCCACTAATAACTAATTTATGAGCCCATGTGCTGCTGGCATCTCAAGGCTTTTATGACTTAGATCTTTGCATAATTTATAGTGCTTTGTTTTTTATTTGGTCACTTGATCAATCGGATGACATGGCTCTGCACTGTAAATGGGGATGAGGAGGAGCCCCTCAAGATGCAATCTGGTGCTTTTGTTACACTGATGAGTCCGCAATTTTCATTACCTGCACTAAAGGGAGGATGCTGATATGAGATTGACGAGGATGTCAAATCTCTTGAGAAATTACTGTTTTCTTTAGTTAATATATGAGTCACTTTGTTCCTGAATATTCAGCTCAGTTATAGATTCCAAGAAATTCAACTGCCTTCCACAACCTAGATAAGCTTATTATACCATAACTATGACGCTTATTTTTGAAAATAAATATTTGGCAGAACACTGACTTACAGACTTGGTGTATTGAAGTATTTATTTGAATAAAAAAAAAAATGAAATCTGTAATTCTGTTATTTTCACTATTGATGTGTCCACAATTTGTCCATAAAATGTCAGAAGTGCGTATCACAGTTTCCCAGTGTTTTACAAAGTCCAAGGTGACATCCTTAAATGTCCAACACCAACAATCCAAAACCCAGAGACGTTATATTAAAAGAAATTCACATTGGAGAAGCTTGCATTAGATGTTTCAGCTCTATTAGATGGACAGTATAGAAGCATACAGGAAACAATGGGAGAGAGAGAGGGGTACCACTAGCAACACAGTGACATGGGTAATGCTGCATTTGTGCTATGCACCTTAACCATCAGGTCTTCGGTAGAAAAAGGTAATTTATTAAATTTGTCAAATCCTGTTAGTGGGAGTTATGATAAGATTCAACAGTAATTCAGTATGATCTTTTATTGACTTTTAGCAGAATTTTATTGTGTTGCAACAATCTGATCATGATATTATTCTACACATTTGTGATTTGTAAAGCAGTGATTTTCAGCAAACTTTGATCGCAAATTACTAAAATAAGTTACTGAAGTTGTTGTGAGAGTTTGTTCTAATGTAATGATTAACGATGGATAACAGTTATTTGCTTTTTTAATCTAACATTTGCAGCGTGTCTATCGGTAAATAATCTTTTAAATACAGTGATAAGGATTTGAACAATTTAGCCCAGCACTCGTATTTAGACTAAAGTGAAATATGTAACAGTCAAAATAAGAGATTGTCCGAGTGGTGCATCAGTCAGATTATGTCAGTGAATTTTGGCTTTTCTGCCTCTAGTCCATTTTGTTCTGCTACAACGATTAACTGCACTGTTAGAGATTTAAGAGACCATGTTGTGACCCACTCAAAAATCCTCCAATGTCAGTTATCAAAGACAAGCAGCTTCCACACCTCCACTTTAACAGCTGGAAAACAACAGCGAGGTGTCATTACTTCACTGTCACCAGCAGTTTCACATTTCGAAAAACTGAATGGGTTTATTTTGACATAAAACAGACAATACAATTCATGGCGACAAAGCAGCACTACTCGGTTCCATACAGTCTACACATGAAAGGATGTGCTGCTTGTTTTGTAGAGGTCCAAGCTGTGCAGGGTAGACATTTTTCACCCATTAGTATTTATCATATTCAAAAATGTTCTTTTCACAGCTCAATCTAGGTTTAACTTAATTATTTTGTCAATATAGATTCAAAAGCTTTGTAAATTGAAAAAATCAGTAAAAGAGAAAATGTATCATTTTTAAAGGCAAATATAATTACTTCTCACTTTTTTTTGTTTAGCACGGTGGGTCAAAGCCATTTTTTTTTACCTCAGACAATAATAGCAAGGCTGTAAGCAGGGAAGTGGTCAAGGGATGAAATCCAGCTAGTCACGATGGTCTCCTGTTCAGATGGCACCCTCCAGTGCAATGACACATGGGGGAGCACCTCAGCAGCACCTGAACTAACTCTTATTAGTCTACCGACTCTCATTCACTGACTTGTGAATTGGAAGACAAGTTTCCACTTTTGAGTGGTTTGCTCACCTCTTCTGGGGTTTTTTCTGGCTCAGAATGGGCCTTTAGGGGGTGACTACGCACAACAGTAAGCATGATCGGTCTGTGTACCTATCGTATAGGTACCTTGGTGTCTTTATACGACAGGAATCTTAGCCATTTCCGGTTATTTCTGACAATTTGATAACCAACGATTATTACCTATGCTTGAGGAAATTAAACATCAATTAACAAAACTGGTAAAAAAAAAAAAATGTCAGACTACACAATCCACATTGAATGTGCATGTTGCTAGCTATGTGGAGATGCTGGAGGGTGAGGCGGCTTAGCAGCCCAAAGATTAAAGATTAAATTCTACCCTTAAAACCACGGGGCGAGTCTGGTACAGCCTGACTCTGGACGCTAAAACTGGGATCCCGTAAGCGCGCGCTTCAGACCCAGTCGAAACAATTCAGCTTAGCTGGCTTATCCAGCGTCAGGCTGTGGATAAGCGGAGAGATGATGTTTATGTTCTGTTCGTACAACAGTTGTTTGATAAATTGCTATTTAATACATTCAGAGAGGATTTGAATTACTATTTTAATTCTCAATTAATATAATGTTGCCGCTAAATGCTTGGATTTTCCTAACTGCTCCAAACACTGAATTACAATAAAAAGCAAAAATGAGGAATACTTTGTAATCTTTTAAGAAAAATGTCTAGAGAACAAAATTCTCTTCTGGATGGGATATAAGTTGCTTTCAGCAGTTAATGACGACAACAAATTAGCAATTGATTTGTAACTTTTCACCAAACTTATAAACAAACCTTCAGTGATGTTCCAGTGCATCTGTTTGGTGTTCATTGTGCCTGTGCCATTAATGAAAAGATCTTAAGCATTGCTACTTGCCGGTAGCAGTACATTTTTAATAGTATTATGTTTCCTGCTGTTGTTGACACGGTTGGCCTTTTAAGAGTTGAAAGTTGTGATTTCTGTTATCGAGACATCTCTGACAGTCTGTCAACACCAGAGCACATGAATAGGAAGAGGTGGAAAAAGAACTCGATGCCGGAGGAGAGTCGATCGAAGGAACACAGACAGCGGAAGAAAGAAAGAGACAAGCTGCTTTTTTTTCTTCTTCCAGAGAGAGCAAAACCCCTGCAATTTAGGGATAAAGAACGGCATCTTGACTTTTCGAGTAATCCATAACTGTGATTGCTTCATTCGCCTCTCCACACCCTACCTTAAACACTGTCTGCGTGTTCTTGTCCACCCCCTGCATCATAAGTTTAACCACTTTTCCCCCCTTCACCAGAAGAAGAGATATGATGGAAGATATAGGCAAGCATTTTCATTTTGCAGAATCACTTGGAGGGAGCTGTGGTTTGATTGCGGTGATATGATATGCGTTGACGTAGAGCAGAGTGGCATTGACCTGTTTCGCTGAGAGCTTCTTGAAAGCTTTGTGTTGCCACTGAAGACACGGATATCTGGTCATGATATGGCTTATGGGCCGCAATGAGAGGACTGCGTTGAACACAGAGCATTGGAGCCATTCTTTCTTTCAGCACCCAGTCAACAATCTCTCCAGTTTCCCTGTTCATTAAGTTTGAAGGAACATCGTTGTTAGCCTATGTAAATGAGATACAGCGTTCCCATGTCAACCGAGAGGAGATTTGGAGGAAGCTGTGGAAAGAAACGACTTCCCTCTTCAGGGTGGCTGTCTGTGCAGGTCTGCGTTTTCTCATGTGAAAAGGATCAAAGCAATCTCACTCAGCCCTGTTAAGAAAGATAGATGCACGAATGTGGGGAATCAAATCCGCTTCAAAAGGGAACACCACTGGGAGCCAGAGAGATGAGAAGGCAGTGAGAAAATAGGAAAACAGTGTGAAATCGCTCTTATTTCGCTGTAAGAGAAAAGAACACAGCTGTCTCCTGCCGTCCACAGACTGTTCATGCAAGATGTCTGTTGTTTTGGAGCGCTGGGTGCAGCGGGGTGAAATTTGCTTGGGTGGACGACTGCACAGATTTGTAAGAAAGCAAGTAAGTAAATACATGCTGTACAATGCATGGTGAAGAGAAAGTGAGTGGGGGAAAAAAAAAGAGAGAGGAATCACTGAGTGCTGATAGCATGAGTCAAAGATTTAGATTTTGTTCAACATGCTTTGATATGATAGTGTTGATACTTGTGAGTCCCCTCCCGTCCCTTTAGCATATGCTATGAAAGCTGATTTCACAGCTTATCGCCTGCTCTGAGAGTAAGCCTTGTGAGGAAGGTGTGACATCAAATAGCTCAGACAGACAGAAACCCCCTCTGTTCCTCCTCCTGACACCTTGGTTTCCTAAAGCTCAGAGTGGAGGCTGTGTGCTACGGATTTGTGTGTGCCCGAGTCTCAACATACAAACTGTATGCTTTGCTCGTGATTTTCTTTAGAGCCAGTTTGATCCAGGCGCCGTCATAATGTTTGGAGCTGATGCAGTGTGATCTGATTCTTAGGCGCTGGCTGCATGCAATTTTTTTGATACAAGGTCATAACTTCTGATTTATGTATTTCTTCTTGGACGTGCAAAATATTCCCCTTCTGTAGACTCATGTAATACCTTTAAAAATGTAGTACTGCTGGACTTTGAGAATGGAGGCTGTGGTTGGATTCCATTAGTCAGAAGTAGTATCAAAACTGTAGGGGAGGTTCTCAAGCATTACTTGCAGCATCATTTTAAAACATGTTTGTATTTAGTCAAGTACATTTTATTTATATAGCCCAATATTACAAATCCCAATGCACCTCATGGGGCTTTCACTTGAGCCCACTGGTTCCGTTCCAGTCTTTATTCGTTCCAGTCAAGCTTGCCAGCAGATGCATCTCTTAGCTGATTTAATAGTTAGCTGGCTGTCTGGAATTGCAACACTAAACCGTTGTGTGGTTGCATGTCTGTTGTAGGTAACAAGACAGATTGACTCTTGATTGCTCAGTGTTCAACTGAGTAAACCTCCTAAGACCCATCATGCTCTCATTGGTGACACTACTAAACACTCATCTATTGTCTATTAGGGAAAGGAAGAATGAGTGCTACTTGCTCTGAATTCTCCAAACAGAAGTCATTGAAAGTTTTTTGCCTAAAATAAATTCTCAAGCAAATCAAATGACAGATTTTACACATTGGTATCCATGAAGTTCTGATATACTGCTCAGCCCATGAGACAATGCAAATTACATAATGTCAGTTAATACGAATAAATCTGCATGTATGAGAAATCAAATTGTTGCTGTAATATAGAAAATCCAGTTGATTTATTTTTTTGAGTAATCCAGAAGTAACTGCATTCATTTCGATTGATCCAGATAATCCAGCGGATTATTTTATTTTCTGTAAACAAAATTGGATTCCCAGATTAATATGTTCTTTTAAAATGTTAACCTAATGATAATGTTGTAGGTAGATGTGTGTGTGTGTGTGTCTGTCCGTGTGTGCTGGTCACTGTGTGTGGGTGAGGGCTGGAGGGCTTGCTGAGACATGAATGAAAAATCCTCTCTCCTGTTTTTTTTTTTGTCCAGGTGGGCAGGCAATAAGGCTTGACAGAAGATGCGACGGGGGTGGTGGCTCGTCAGATGGCTGGGGACAGGAATGGCAATCCTCTCTTTGCTAACCCACAGCTGGGGCCAGGACACAGAAGGTATGAGCAGCCAACACTGAGGCCAACACCCTCAGGCCTTCCCTTTTTCACTTTACTATAGCTGCACTGCCAAGAGAGCAAAGTTGCAATGTGGAAAAGGCAATGTGTCTTTTCCCTGTCAGAGGAGCAGTATGGTGTACAACAGCATATCTGATAAATTGTTACTGATTAATGTGCCAAACTGAGTGGTGGACCACTTGAACAATATAAAAACCTCTTAATTAATTGAAAGTAAAACTCATTTAAAGAGTTTCCATCTGTTAAAGATTTTGAGATGTGAATGCCATTTGAAAAGTCATACATACGAATATGTAATGTTTATGTACTGTACTCCTGCCACCCACTTCGCTGTATTGATCTTACAAATAATGCAATGCTGTGTTTATGGATAGTAAGGATGATTGTTTTTCATGCCAGTCCAAATATATGACACTTTCCTGAACACGTTCCCACATTACTGAGGGAATCTCAGCATTTATTGTCTCATCTCACTGACTTTGTAGCAGATGCCAGTTAAAAGTGAATTTCAGCTGCATGAGATTGGCAGGTCTTTAAAGAAGGTGCTGAGATGAAGCTCCACATGCACAGAGAAGTGCTTAATTCTCCCGTGTGGCAATATGCACATAATTCAGGTCAATTTTGAGATCCCAACCCCGTTTTCTTCTTTTTTCATCCTATTCCCTGGTTCCCAGCCTTCCCTGACAAGCTCAATAATGTAAATGCATTTTTAGATAAGAGCATGATCTCTATTTACTGTCTTTTGAATCCAGATTTTATTTTGAGAGGTTTACTTCATGGGTTTGCATGATTTTAGCAGAGAAATTACTTTATGTCTGACTGATCCTTTGACGGTGAATGAGTGCCTTGTGGTTTCCTTTAATGAAGTAACCCTCCCAGGCTCTGACCGCATTAATAGGCATGTGTTGTTGTGTGGAGTGAGGAAGCCATTTACCCCAAGCATAGCAGCTGTGGAACTCAAAAACGGCCCTGTGGAATATGGGATTGGGGGTAATTTATAATTTAACTTGTGAGGGCGTTAATATACAAAAGTAGTGTTCATTTTATTTAACAAAAGCTTCATATGGTTTTGCTTGACTATAGGGCAAATTATTACAGTCTCTTTATTCTGTCATTTATGTTTTAATATTGGATTAGTTTAATAAAAACACATAGCCACATAAGTTTTTTTAACATTGCAGGTAAAGAAACAAGTTGCCTCCTTACTTCTTTCTCAGTTTTAAAATCCAACTCGAGCTAATTTGCTTTGCCAATTGCTTTTTTAAGGGGAAATATTATTGCTGCCTAGATTCTGTTTTCTGGCATTTATCTACTGCACAGTATTTAGGGAGGAGGTCAGTACGCCTCAATACACAGGATTGTGACACTGGAGACCCGGGGATTCCCATCTGGAGGTGACAAAAACACTTTGGTTAAGAGTAACCATGTCTGTCAACATTTCTGTATGGCATTGCATTTCTTACTAAATGTAATATATCTGTAGTATATCACCGTAAATTCTAGTCAGTTTCTATACCAGTTTGGCTTGTTATCCTCAGGCTTTTTTCCAAAATTTAAGAAGCAAACTCATTCTCAACATACAACTGCTGTTTACAGATTTTTTGTTTCCTTTTTGCTAAAAATGCATACTTAAATTATGCAAATGCAGGAACGATAAGGCTTTCGTTTTCATCTTCAAGCATCAAATGGTTCCTGTATTGGTATATAATCAAAAACTGTCTGATATTGTCCTGCAACCATAAAGGGTTGGTTTCACTCTGCTGATTGGAGATGGGGCTGCAGCCTATAATTTGACAGGTTGCAGACAGAAATAATTACGAAGGGGGCTAGCTAGGTATTAGTGATGCCTGCATGCTAATGAGCTCTGCTTGGATCAGAGTCTGCCAACGAATGACCCACAGTCTCATAGTTGTAATGAGGGAGCAGAGGGTGAGATAGAGTACATCAGAGTGAGGGGTGTGGGCGAATGTGGACACCGAGTCCGTTGGCGGGTCAGTGTCATCCAAGGATGAACTTGGTTTGAGCAGGGATCATCCCCTCCTTCAACACATGCCACATCTCCCCCCCATAAATCTCCCTGCTCTGCCCACCTCAAGGTGCTCTTGATATTTGGCTCTGTCAACTTGTTTGCTGTCTGTCTATCAAATGAAAATAGCAACCACAGTTTTTTTTTTGATGGCACTGATCTGAGGAGTGATGCATACATCAATTTCCAGTGGACGTCACAGTGTCTTCAAAGTCCTTAATTAATTAGCAGGGAGACAATATGAATATCAGGCTTCTAATTAACGTGAATGTGGACACTGAGAGAGAAAAGGGCTAACCTTGAGGAAAATTAGGGTTTCTTCAACTAATCAATTAGTGAATGTAATTGAAATACAGCGTAAAATTGGTCAGTGTTATTGTCCCCCGTCCGATGAATACATTGATGCATGGGTCTGAAATATATTCTTTATTGAAGTGGTTCTATGAATACTGCTGTGTCAGTTGCCAGTAATGACTGACTAATAGCTTATTCAACATGAAAAAGAACATATAAAAAGAACTATTAAGCTAAGAATTGTCTGTGTCTTTCAAGACGATAATGACAGCTTTGTCTCAAATAATAAGGGGAAGCCATTAGGAAAATTCAAGCACTGTCATCTTCCTGCTGCATTGTGTATGTTTTTCTCCTCAATATCGCTTCCCACATTTCTTCAGTATTCTACCTCTTAATACCTTTTCTTAACACCATTGCTGCTTTCATTTTTCATTAATAATCTTCCCTT
Organism: Cebidichthys violaceus; assembly: GCF_023349555.1. Classification (NCBI taxonomy): domain Eukaryota; kingdom Metazoa; phylum Chordata; class Actinopteri; order Perciformes; family Stichaeidae; genus Cebidichthys; species Cebidichthys violaceus. The sequence continues at coordinate 4,000,886 of NW_027176263.1, read as the reverse complement.
CCATGTGCCATGCTTTCATGTTCTTCTCCTTACCTTGGATCATCTGACTGCGACTCCACTGTACTGTAGTCTCCCTCAACAGAGATTAATCTTTGACTGTACATATGCATGTAAACACATGCAGTGTACGACACGTGTTGTCCATCGATCCTTGCGTGACTGGAGACTAGCACTGCCCAGCAGTTCAACAAATAGTAAGGACAAACTTCAATCCAAAGCAGAGCAGACAGATGCACACTATCCATACCTCTAAATCCCTCCATCGCTAAATCCAGATGTAGGACAAATGCATGTACACACACCCACACTCAAACATGCTCGCTTGTATTTGTTTGAGTGTGCGGATTAGTTAACATGCCTGTGGAAGCTTCTGCCATGTGACATCAGCCTACCTTCCCCTCTCACACTATTTCCTTCTCTCTGGCGGTTTCCCTCTCTTCCCTCTCTTCCCATCTGCACATCCATTCTGACCCACAATTGTTTGTCTATTTTTGGGATTGTCTGATTAGGGGCCAGATGTGCAGACTGTGTCTGGCTGCAGCAGAAGCCCGTGGAGTGGGGGAGCAGCGGAGTGACAGGGGGAAGGGGTTTTAATCTGCCCGCCAGCAGGCTGTAATCAGGCCCTGGGTAGCACAAGAAGGGAGGCGGGGCCGGGGGTCGCTCTTGGTAAGACTGGGCCCCGTGCTGCCTGGAGTGTGTACCAACAGGCTCAACCTGGGGCTCGGTACGTCGGCATGTGCGTGCTGAACTGTTTACTGGCAGTGTGATTGCAACCTTTGCCCTGCTGCCTGTGTGGTTAACCTGACGGAGACAAACAGAGGCAGCAATGAGGAGGAAGTCTGGATAAGAGAAGGAATGAGAGCTCTGCAGAGGGATTACACATCAGTAAAGTAATCCCCTTCTCTCTCTTCTCCATTACCAGCCACTAATGATTTACATGATGCTGCAGGAATTCATTCCCACCTCTATCGCTGACATTCTCAATCGCTAATACACTTTTTATTTCTTCACTGCCTGTCTCCTCTTTTTCTTTCCATTTTATGTTGGCATATTATGCCCATACGTCTAAGTACATAGTACACACAATTACAGCGAGAAGCCCTGCAGAGAGACCCACACTTTTAGTGGTTTGTAAGGAGAAAGGGAGAGACAGGAAAGAAGGAGATGGCGAGAGACAGATGCAGTGATTGCATTTCTTGTGCCAGACATAGACACACTGCAAGAAGAACGCACTGTCCGTCTGCACATTGAATTAGCAGTTTTTTTCCTCTGAGGAAGTGGTGACTGGCTTAATGTGTACATGTATGGGGGTTGTGCTGCAAGAGTTCTGGTTGTTTTGCCTTAAGTTGGGTTTGAATTATTAGATTGTTAGCTGCTATCATCTTTATTGTTTTGTAACTCGAGATCTGGTGTATTGGGGAATTAAATCTATATATATATATTTTTTTTTTTTTTTTATGAATATTAGTTTTCTTTTAATGGCAGTTTATGGGACAGTACAATTGTTAATATTTAAAATAATTAAAAAGACAGACACCTAAAATAAACACCTCTACAATGCAATCAAATACAATAACTTTATGAGGCTTTCTGACAGGTTTTTTTTGTTGAGAGTGTTACATTTTAGAGATCTGTAGAACATCACATAGATACACATATATTAAACATATGGATAACATAATTATAAAGTTTTAAGCAAAAACTGATCTACAATATGAACTGTCCAAAAATCACTCATATAAACATTTAATGGGTTTTAGACGTGACAAATAAATGACCAGTGGAGTATACTAAGAATAAGAAGAGACCTTTAAGATATGAACTGTAATGCACAGCTTTGACAGCCAACCCTAGTGGACGACTGGCCCCAGCTCCCCTTACTATAACAGAGACTGTTCATCAGTTTTGACCTGCTGTCTGCCCATGAGCAGCCATTACCAGGCAATGTGTATGACTGGACAGCTCCCCTTTGTGGGGTCTCACTTTCCTTTTCCAAGGCTTACTGGACCTGTCCCAGAATGCCCCTCTGGACATGGTTCCATGCAAAATAAACTATCAATCCAACTGGGAAATTAAAACAGTGTCCCTGTTTGCTCTGTTTCCACTCATCCCTGTCCTGGGCTGCCTGCCATGGCTGGGATTAGTGATGACTCTAACCTCCAACCTTGACGTTTTTAAAGTAGTTGCTTGTCAAACCAGAGGTCGGCAGTAGAGACGCACCGATACGGGGTCGGACATCGGTCCGATACTGACTCAGATAGATGGATCAAGTATTGATGTTCCGCAGTGTTGCTGCTGCTTGAAAAAGATTTACACTTTAATTCTTAAAAGTGGTAAGTAATTGCCGTAGATTTTATTAATTACATGATAAATAACAAATCAGTACATTTCAAATATGTATTTATTTGTTACAAGTTAGGTTTAAGTCAAGTCTTACACATGCGAGGACGATCCCAGTCACGTCCATGCAGTGAGGCATACAGCTTATTGAGGAAACACTGGTATTGTATTGATACTCAGTATCGGACGATACCCAAAGCACAGGTGTCGATATCGGTATCAGGACTGAAAAAGTTGAACCAGTGCATTCCTAGTCAGCAGACAAGAAATCCACATATTCCTGCCCTTGCTGGAGGAGCCTTCCAAAGGCTCCGTTAGACATTCCCTTATCATCACATAGGGCTTGATATTTATATGAAAGGGCAGGGGCATTTATGGTTGCATATGGACATTTAGTATGAGATGTTTTATGATGAGAGGAACCTTGTGTTGAGTTGGCCGTTTGCCGTCCATCTAAAGCACAGGTGTCAAACTCAAGGCCCGCCAGCCGAATTCGGCCGCAACGTCATTTTATGTGGCCTGCAAATCTGCCAGCAAAAAAAAAAAAAAAAGTTAGATTTGATCATAAAAATATCCCCATGGCCGAAATTATGAGATAGAAAGTTGAAATTATAAGATACATAAACACAACAGTCATAGAAGCAGCTCTTCATAGGTTACCCTACATTTGACATAGAAATGAATTGCGAGTACATTGAAGACTACTTTAAACGTGGCTTTACAACAGATGAAATCTGTGGGTAAATGGGTGCATTTTTGAAGCAGTGCATGCTAAAGGTATGTGAGCAGGTGTGCTCCGACCAGATCCAGGCTTTTAAAAATGTCATCTTGTGAAGAAACACCATCGCAGACCGAGTTCAGGAACTACCCGGAAATCTGACAACACAGCTAGCCGAAGAGACGAGCAGGTACTTGTCTTTTTCATTAGCTGTTGATGAAAGCACAGACAACACGGACACATCATACATCTATCAATGTTTATAAGAGGCTGAAGGCAGACCTGACCATCAGTGAGGAGCTCTTGGATGTAGCTGAATGCACGGGACGACGACGGGGAGGAACATTAGTGATGCAGAGAGAGGACAATAGCTTTGAACAAAGTTAATGTAATAACTTGTTTGATGATACTTTGTTATTTTCTTGTAAAGTTTGAGATAGAGTAATGTGGGTGTCTTAACCCCAAATTAAAATGATTTATGTTATAATAACAGAAATGTGCTTAAATATATTTTTACATTTATATAACTGCATGTACAATATTTTTACACTTGAATAAACAATAATCAAATGGAGAGACAGTTATTTAACAATATGTTAGGAGAAGTTACATTTATACAGTCTTACAGTTACAACCAGCCCTTTGAGGGCGACCATGATGCTGATGTGGCCCAGAGTGAAAATGAGTTTGACACCCCTGATCTAAAGAATGACAAATTAGCTCCTACTTTCCTCTTTGTTGCTTCGGCACTTTCTCAAGAATCCCTCTGTGCCTCCGTCTTTTTCTCTCCATCTCCTTCTTTGACAAATGTGGATAACATTAGTGGCTGCCCACATCTAGAGAGGGCAAGCGTGGTTTGGTGTTTGTAAATGTGAAATGATATGCACCTCCTAGTTATCTAAATGTGATGCCTCAGATCCTTTGTAGATTTATTGTGAAGGTGTGCCAGATTGATTGAGACAGTGCAGCCTCATGGACCACATTGCTTGTTAGGTTGTTTGTCCTTTAAAGCCTGTTTCTTTTTTAGATCCCCACTCCCAGGGAGCAGCAGTTTGATTTATCGGTTCCTAAAAAGGTGCTTTTGTAGATGAAGCCACAGGAAAGCACAGGCTATTGAATTGAGTGTCAGGTAAAAATGCCTTTTGAAAGTAAATGTCAGTGAGCAGAATTCATCTCGCCACTGCCTTGTTGCTTCGGTAATACAGCGGTCAATGAGCTGCTTTGTAAAGACTTGAATTTCTTAGGAGGTTGTCTGCATCTCGGACCATTATATTTCAAAAGTATCATGAAAGAACTATGTATAGAACAAAAACACATATGTTGGAGATGCATATGAAAGCTTTCATTTTCTCTGACTATATTATTGTCCCTATCACTGCATCTGGCCCAAAAAATGTATCTCAACACTGTTCAACATTTTGATTAATTCAGTCATTATCACTATTTTCTTGTAATATTGTATATGAGTAGTTCATCTAAGACTGAGTATGTTTAATAGTCCTCTAGTGTTATAGAATTGCTTATCTAAAAAGGGAACATGTTACACAAGCCATATTTTATTGTTTTATTTGCAGTCTGAGAGAAATGTCGTGGTTTTGCAAGGAAAAATGCAGATTAGTTCAATCACAAGCAGTAATCATTTCGTAATTGAAGCTTCACGGCTTCAAGTCAGCATTGTTCGGTTGATTAGGGAGACGATCTCTTTCGGTGAGAGTAAATTACCCCTGGGTCAAAATTAGAAGATTTTGATTGTCTTTGGATTAGGCCTCAAGTGTACAGTGCCCTGATTAGTGATTGAAAGCTGCTTGTTGCATTTTTTATGATTCTCGTCTTTTTAAATCCCTGACTCTACCCTGACCCTACCCAATGCTCATTTCCTTTGGAACGCAGAGATCAGGTCGTTAAACGATTTTTTTTTCTGAGATTAATTTAACCAAAGCCTTTTGAGCATCAGCTGAGGACTGAGAGGGAGCCACTACAGCCATAAAAGCTAGAAATGGAAGTACAAAATGTAATATTGAGGCTGCTCTCTTTGTTGAGGATAAGGAAAGGACCGCAGCTCTTAGTTGCTCCATTTGAAGATAACTTGATGCAGTATCCCAACAAACGCAAAGTTAGTCTGCAATGCTCCAGCTGTGTGAGATAAAAAATTAAAAAAAAGTTGGCTTTGAAGTTATGTTCCCTTGGAAATGAAAAAAATATATAGTATGAACATCAAACAGTGTGCTATACTTATCTTTGTAACTTCATTATTTGGGCTTTACTTTTACTTTTGTCTCCTCGACTATTTGGCTTGTGATTGTTCTGACCACCTGATGCAATCTTACAGGTGTATAAGTATCATAAAGATATATTCAATAATAGCCAAGAATAACCATAGTTTAGGAAAGTTTGGAGTCTCTTGTGAGGCAGCCAGCTAAACCAAACTCAGTCTTCTACTTCCACTCAGCATTTCCTCTCCAGTCAATGGTAGCTTCTGCTTGTCTTACAAACGTGCACATTATTATGTGTGGGCCTACATTAAATGTCAAACAAGGGCCTGGTCTTGTTTAGAAGGGTCAGTCAAAAATAGTTTACACCCACATATGAACTGTTTCAGCCACTGTTGGTAACTAGGCTACCAGAGTTTAGCAACCAGGGAAACTGCATATTCTTACACGTTCTTTCCAACACAATACCAACACAATACCAACATAATACCAACACAATACCAACACAATACCAATACCAACACAATACCAACACAATACCAACATAATACCAACACGATACCAATACCAACACAATACCAACACAATACCAACATAATACCAACACGATACCAATACCAACACAATACCAACACGATACCAACACAATACCAACATAATACCAACACAATACCAACACAATACCAATACCAACACAATACCAACACAATACCAACATAATACCAACACAATACCAACACAATACCAACATAATACCAACACAATACCAACACAATACCAACACAATACCAACATAATACCAACACGATACCAACATAATACCAACACAATACCAACACAATACCAACATAATACCAACACAATACCAACACAATACCAACACAATACCAACATAATACCAACACGATACCAACATAATACCAACACAATACCAACACAATACCAACACAATACCAACACGATACCATTACCAACACAATACCAACATAATACCAACACAATACCAACACAATACCAACACAATACCAATACCAACACAATACCAACATAATACCAATACCAACACAATACCAACACAATACCAACACAATACCAACACAATACCAATACCAACACAATACCAACACAATACCAATACCAACACAATACCAACACAATACCAACACGATACCAATACCAACACAATACCAACACAATACCAACACAATACCAACATAATACCAACACGATACCAACACGATACCAATACCAACACCAACACAATACCAACACAATACCAACACAATACCAACACGATACCAATACCAACACAATAAAAATAAAGTTCATAAGAGGCATATGAATCTATTTACTATAAATCTGGTTAAAAACATACACAACCCCGAGCCTGATGAACAGATTTGTTTGTTTTTGTTTGTTAAGTAACTGAGCTCCCTGTGCTGTTGCATACCCCTCTCCCTGAGCTGTGTGATAGAATGTGTCTTTCATCAAGCTCCCACCCTTCTGCTTTGTATTGTTTTTGACTAAACAACTGCATCGCATTTCATCATGAGATGGACATAACATTCGCTTATGCAGATTGAGAAGGGCACAATATTTACACTTTGCTTTTTATGCCTTTTTTAAATTTTTATCTGCATTTCATATGTATATACAGTACTTCCTATTACCATAGTGTTTTATGAAAAGCTTGGCTCTTCTTTGCAGTTTGACCCTCCTCCTGCTATTCTTTATTTTTAAATCAAGGATGTAGCTTTTTAGGAATTGGTCATGGTCTTCTAGATAACTGGATTAATCTAAGTAGTTTTCCAATCATGTATGTTACAGTATATGGATGGGATCTGCAGGTTTCATCTTGCATTATTATCTTGAGTGCTGCAGGAGGGGGAGTACGGGAGATTTGGTAGGACTATTTGGCTCATTTTTTGTGTACCCTTGTGTAACCAGAGAGCTATGGGGAAGTATTATTCTAGAAGGCTTCTTAATGGGAGGAACGCTTCATGTAGAATGTCGTTCAAAAATACCACCCACTGCTTAAAGATGTAGATTTGGCAAGAGGTTGGGATCATTCGATCTTGCTAGTGAACATGACTGAGCAGACCTTGATGCTTTGAGTTTGTGTTTGTATTCACATGCATGTGTATGCCTCACTTCATCAGTGCAACATGTTTGTGCTCTGATCGCAATATAGGCCCGTTAGCACTGCGAAGGGAGGCACTATTCTTTTTCTCTGCTTGGTTCTGCCTTTTGTCTTCAAAGCAGACTCTTCACATCTTTCTCCCCTACTGCCACAACTTCCACTTCAAGCTGCACACACGAACACGCACGCACATGTGCACCCGCACAAACACACACATATTCGTGCCTGAACACACATATGCAAAACTAACTAAACAGACTGTGATCCCTTAAAAAGCTTCTCAAAATGAGTGCAAGTAACTTTTTCTCCACACGCTCACACACACACGCACACCTGTGCACACTCTTTCTACTTCACAAAGAGTATATTCTCTCAAAGCAGATTTGCATACTTATTTTGATGTTGTTTGTTGTTTATGTCTCCATTTGCGAGGTGTGACCCACTTGCTCTGTTCATTTTGACACTAAAGGAAACCCTCATCCTGCTATTTCTTCAGCAGACGGTTACAGGTTTTGTAATTGCTATGGAATCATAGAACTCTAAAAACGAACAGTGAGTTCACCTTAGGAATAAGCAGTGCAAGACGAGTATGTGTTGATAATTATTCCCAAGTGATTTTAGATTAGAGAAGGTTGTTTGTGCTTACCGACGTATTGTCTTGTACTAAGAAAGGAATTTCATGCAGCCTATCTCATATGGAGCAAGATGAGATTGTGTGCATGGATGTGAATCTCTGCTCTAAAACTCTCCATAAAAAAATGTTCAGATCAAGACACTGACTTAAATTAGAAACAAGAAAATGCAGTCAATGATTTGCATGAAATGTTCCATGCTGTTGACGCAGGTTGCTATTGCCATTCAATTGCTAATTATTGTGTATATCTACACTTTAGAAGTAGCCATGTTTAAAATATGCAGCAACATCACATCCTAAGGTCTTATATCTGATTAAAATGATTCACTTTAGTGAAGGCTCATTGGCATGCATATTTAATAAGAAAACTATCCACTGTTACGCACCTGGCAGCAGGTGCCTAGTTGCACAAGTGAAGTCAGGCAACAGGAGGCGGGTGTGAAACCTTAGAGCGCTGACTGTTGGTGTGGTGTCATTGACCATGTGTCTTTATTTCTGTCCATCTCTGATTACATGTAATGTAAGTGGACACCAACTGACAGCAAGCTGCTTGAGATTCAATATCTTACAAGATGCAGGCAGAGCGATTTAAGAAAGAGGCCCATGCTCTTTCATGCAGTTTTTCAGAACACATGGTACCACTTAATTTACGCAGAGAAAGTGTTTTAGTTTTCGAGTTGATTCATATTTATAATGCACCCCACTGACTCTCTTGTGGAATAATGTCAGCCGGCAGCTACTGGCAGAGAGAAGAGATTGGCTGGCTGTATTTGTGAAAACTGTGTGTGGTTCACTCACATAAACCATTTTTCTAGCAGTCTAGCAGAGGCTTCCCTGAAACTGTCTCTCTTTTCCCCTATTTTCTAATATCTGGTCTCTTTTTTTATAATGATTTTCTCTCCTTTCCTAACATAAGAGCCGTTCCTCAACAAACTGTTTCATACTTTTCTTTTCTTCCATGCTTCTGCTCTGCTTCTCTCTGGCTCCACTAACCCCTGACCCCTTCAGACTGGCAGTATGAGGGTAAGAGGGCAACTATCCGTTGTCTGTTTTCCTTTTGTTTCATTACATTCCTATATTCTCCTTCACTGTTTCCCTCTACCTTTGTCTCCACTTCTCTCTTTCCTGTTGAAAGACATTTAATGCTGAACTTTCCTCACATCAGCTGCAGAGCGCCTCATCTTGCAGCGTCTATTCCTCTACACTAGACACCTCCCTTCCTCCTGTCTCCACCTCTCCTGCTGCCCCATCTGGCGCTGTCTGTCAAGCTGCAATTACCTGTATCCCATGTGCTCACACCATCTAGCTGCTGTGACCTCTCTCTATGAAGCCGCTCCCGTCAGTGCATTGCTTATGAGGTTGCCACATGCTTTGACCACCCTGTTTGTCTGGTGTCAGTATCGTACAGTCCATTCCTGTTAGTGCTGTGGTAGTCATAGATGCCACCTGCTATAAAAAAAAAATAAATGTTTTAACATGACTGCTTATGGCATGACAGGAAGACACTGAGACAACATTTGAGGTTTATTTCCTCAGCTCAATTAAATATTTACAATGTTAGCAATTGCATTGTCAGTTTTCTTTTTTCAATATTGATCTAACATGCTGTGAGCTATATTCAGATATTTCATATCAGTCCGTACATGGAAGTATTAGCAGCAAAATGTACTTAAACTATCAAAAGTAAAACAATTATTCACCTGAGAAACAACCAATATGACACATTATTATATATTACTATATTCAAATTGTAATACTGATGCATCAGTGCATACTGTAAGTAGCATTCCCTGCTGAGGCTGTTCGAGGTGCAGCTAGTTTTAACTACATTATAGATAAAATAAGGTACAACCTTTGGGCCCAGTGGGTCACACAATCTGGAGTGGGTTAGGGTTAGGGGTTAGATGATTATTTGAGTAGGAAAGCCGGAAAAAAGGCCTGATACACAAATTTGAACACTTTTTTTGGACCTTGCTGCTTTTTTGGTAAAATATACTATAATTTGAATTATTTGGGCCTTAAACAATAATTTGGATAAAACTATCTTAGAAGTTTAAAGGGCACATGTGCCTCTAGTATGAAATTATGTCGAACAGCAATATTAGGCTATCGTGGCTTAATTGTTGAGATTCTGTGGGATCAAATAGCATAAACATGATCCCATAGGCATCAAGTAATGAAACTAAGCAAGTAAACTAGGGGTAAACCAAGCTTTGTCTCAGACTTTAAAAACCCTTGCTCTACACGATATGCAGTCATTTTTATAAGCTGCCATGAAGCACAATATACTGTTGGGATTGCAAAGTAAACTGTTTAAATCAAGCACAGTGGAGTTGAGCTTCTTTGATGCTTTTTCTTTATTCATATGCAGAATGTAAGCTGTCCCGGCCAGGCCCCCCTGCAACCATAGTGACCATTGATGAGGAGAGCCCCAACGGTATGTATCAAACAGTTGCACACCTACGCTCCTCACTTATGTTTGCTCCACTTCATTCTGTGTTCCTGTATGGTAAAAGCTTATTCACTCAAGTGGCTTGTATTACACTGTTGGGATTGTGTCTGTTGCTTTGGTAATGCATATTAATGCTTCCCCTGTCGGGACTGCTCGGTGTTGTACAGTCACACAGCTGATGATCTCTCGGGGCAGGTTGGTTATTGGAGATGTTTTGTCAGACATATTGGAATGTCATTCTGGTCGTATTTTAAATTAAATATAAATACATTATAGTTGTTCTTGGTTTGTATATTTGTTCTGCTCTCCCAGTGGTGTGTGTCTGTGTGTGTGTATGATTGAATGAATACAGATGGTGTTTGGCATACAGATGTGACATGGGGCTCCATTAATGAGTTGTGTGCTTCCTTCGCAGGTTCTCTTTGCTATGGTATACCTGTGCTACAGCAGTACAGGAATTGCTGATGCATAGAGCAGACACACTATGGCAAGACCTTATAACATTTAATCAGCAGCATTAATTGCAATTGTAGATATACACAATTACTTTTTGACTAGTAAGAATTCCAAACTGCCTTATCCATAATGTCATTTTGACTAGTAGCAATTCTAATTAACTATACCTACAATTAATTTCTAACTAGTCAAAATGTCAATTCTTGCTATCAACTATGACTACTTTACTACTAGTGGAAATGTTCATTGTAGATGTCTGTAACCTAATTACAACTGGTCAACTTTAACCACTTCTATTCAAATTATTTGCAATGGAGTGCCACATATTTACTCTATGATAGAAAAACCAGCAGCATGATGTGTGGGCTTTTAGCGCTTGTTAGTGCATGTTATTGCCCCACTGGCTAGCTCACAGCTGCTGCTCTGCACTGCTCTCAACGGCAGTTACAGCTGATAACGCCGTCCCGACCGACAGCATTGTTGTGGAAGCGTAGCACCCACCTTCTGGTTCTCCCTGAGGCAAATACTTTTCTGTCAGCACTATATCGCAGTTGTTTGCACTGTAAGAGCTGTTAGCACAGTTAGCTATGAGCCGCCGGCTCGCCGTCGACATGTTGATATCCGCTGCGAGGCAATCGAAATGCTCCAAATATCGTATCTTTCAACAACAACAAAAAAGTATTTAATTAGTTTTAAACTGTCATTTTTGTCGTTTAAAGAGCAGCTATATACCTAAAAATAGCCTAACATTTCCACATATTGCACTTTTATGCCAATCATTATCACCGAAGGGAAATTCCTTCACCAGCTCTAATGATGCCCAAAATACAAAATGATTTGTTGATATGTCCGACCTTTCTGAAATGCAATTGTTGATATTTGAAATGGGAAATTACATTTTCACTAGTCACGATCCTTTTTCAACATGTGAAAATTCAACAGTTAGATATTCTGAATCATTATTCTTACCAGTGAAAAAGGAATGACTGATATCTATAATTACATTATTTTAGTTTTGACTAATTGAAATTAAATTAACACTTTAATCAGTGACCATGACCCTTTTAAATGTTGAAATGTAGTTTCTACTAGTGTAAATGAAAATTGTTACCAATCAGCCGAACTGATTAAGTGTAAAATGTCTTTAAATAGACTTCTCTTCTTTCTTCCTTCATCTTCTTCTGGCCTCTCCATCACCTGCACTCACTTCTCAGCTCTCTCAAGTTTTCTTCTCTTTTCATCTTTCGCCTTCCTCTTCACGAGTGTAGAGCATTTTCCATCTGCATTCTTCGTTGAAGAGCTTGTGTATGTACGTGCGACTGTGTGTGTATGTGATAGGGAGTGTTGCCTGCTGCTTGGGGAGGAGCTATATGTTCATTGTGGGAATGAAAAATGCATTCCCCCTAAATGGAGCAGGTGTGTGTTTGTCTCACTCAGTTCTCCCTGCAGATATTAGTACTGCAGGTTAATAGAGTTTAATGAGCAGCTCTGACTGTAGATAGAATCCAGAGCTTGTTTATACAATCAGAATACTATTCCACAGATACTTCACTTCCCTGCAATATGTGCTCTGGGCACTGCTTTGTAGGTGGTTGTGAGGAGAGATTGTCTGTGTGCACATAATGCTTACCCCTTATGTGCATATTTGTATCCCAAGAGTATGATTGGGTGGCGCTGTGTCAGATGAGGCTGCCATTCGTCAATGCAACAGCCTCCAATTCAGACTGTCATACTGTCTCACCTACTCCTTCCTCTCTGTGTGTGCAGCTATGATTTGGGGCTTTGATCGATTGCCGGGGGAATGTGTGAGATGGAGGTAGCCAAGCCTGCATCCGAAAGCCTCCCTCGCCCCACATGCGGCGATGCTCTGTGTGTGAGGGATTTGCGCTAATCTTCCTCATAAAGCACTCATTTACCTGGGATACGGGTCTCTTCTGACTCCACCGTCCTTTTATTTATCTCTCCGTGATGAAACGGCCCAGGGCCCATCCTCCCCATAATGGAATGTAAAACAGGCAACCAGCCGTTATTGACCAAAGCAATTATCCTTCCAAATGTGTTTCATCACTTTTCTTCTGTCACACAGAAACCATACAAATGACACGTAATAAGATTCCATCTTTTCGGAGCATTTGCCTTTATATTTGTTCATGTCAGTGAATAGGAAAGCAAACAACATAATCACTTTTCTGTTTGGATTTCTTTGACCTAGGTCGGAAAAGATAGACAGACAAATGCATTTAAAATCCTGCTTTCCTTGGCTCCTCAGAAGAACAAATTCAGTCAGAAAAGCTAAGAAGATACAGGGTTCCCTGTGAAGGAGGTGTGTTCCTCTGAAATATGTTAACATATGCAACTGTCGAGGCTCTGTTTTTTATCAACAGTTGTTTGTTCCTTGATTGTCGAGGGTTGAATCATATGTGGCTCTGTTAAGACAGTGAAATAAGCCCATTTTCTTGGTCCTAGCTTGTTGTTTTTTTTTCCATTTCAGCGTGCTGTGTTTTATTCTTGGAGGTTTTCACTTTAGAGAAGTAGATAGTCACGAGGGGATAGCAACCCAGTTGCTCAAATGAAGCGTTACATGTTTAATTTATCCAGGCTGCTGCTTCTGCAGACCCACTGACAGGTGCCAGACACAACACATAAAGTCTAACTCGCTTGCAGTGTAGATCTCTATTGGGAAGACACAGCTTTTATTTCTATAGGCTCCTTTGCTTATTCAGGCTATGAGCTAAATCCAAAAGCAGTTAATCAGATTGAAGAGATTTCTATCTCTTGGATAGGGGCAGCTGGCTATGAGGAGAGAGGAAAGAGAGCAGGGTATTTTGTCATTGACATGAAGCTTCCTACAACAGCAATCAGTGTGTCCATAAATGAGCGTGCCGTCTCCTAGCTTTTATCTTGTCTCTGCAAATTCATGATTTGTATCAACTGTTGCCTGAAGCGTGTGAGGATCCTCTCAACCCTCTGCATATTGAGCAACAGCTTATAGGAAGTCAGAAACGAGTGTTGCTGAAGGGCTTCATTAAAAACAAGTCGGTTTAACATTCTTGATATGTGGTGTATCTGCCAAAGTAGATTTACTCTAAATGCTGACAAATCATTGCATCGTGAGGAAGGCTGACATGTACTTGAATGAGCCAATGAAAGTAAAAGCCCTCAACAGGCTGATGATGCAAGTAATTGTATCAGTCAGTCACTAAAATGCACGCTTGACCTGAAACACCAACCCCCCCCAGTTATACTGAATGTCCACAACAAGTGGTTTAATGGTCCGATTGAATCTATTCCCCAGTGGAAGAGGAATCCCATTGGTTGTTGTACTTTATCTTTGGCATAGTAACTCACTAGCTTAGAGCAGGAATTCTGTGTTTTTTTCTCCTCAGATAAGCCTCAATCTATATATTTTCATCCATTTGGTAATCAAATTGATTCATAAAACTGTGTAATGTATGAATGTTTCCTACTAGTGAAGTGGTAGTCCATTGTAAGTCAAGCATGTCAGTGGTCCTGCTTCAACCTATAGCTGCTGTAATGTGGCAACAGCACACTTAAACACATTTTTGTGTCAAGCTATTTGAGTAATTCATCATAAGCCTACCATAATGGCTGCAGTGATTACTCTTCTTTACTCTTCGATTAGCCGTGAAAAAGAAAGATAACTGTTTGATACAGTACGATACTGAATGATATTATGACATATTGCGGATCAGAATGAGGCTCAGTATCAGCTTGCATGCATCTCTCCACATTAAATGTGGGGAGCTAAATCCAAAAGAAAATATTACCTTTATTTAAATATGATAGTGATGAAAAGTAAGACTTTATCTGAGAGAATCATGTTTTGCCCTTTTGTTGTTACAAGTACTCAGACCAATCACCCGTGTGATGGAAAGTACACTCTTTTTGGAAGGAAACAATATCCTTGTCTCGTCTCTGCCTCTTCACGCTCGTCTCTGAACTTGCACCAAAGTCAACTGCACAAAGCTCTTCTGATAAAAAGTGAAGTGACAACTGTGCCAGAGTCTGTATGAAGACGAAGAAAGACATCAACTTAAATCTTCTGCTTCAGCTGTTTTCTCTGGTCTATTGTCATCTCCTCACTTTCATCGTCTTATTCGTATGTTGTGTTTAGACTCCGTGCTTCTGTTTTTAGACCCAAGACAACTGGCCACAGAGCAGCGTTGATACGGCATTAAACGATTTGATGGAGCTGAAATGATGGCAAACAGAGAAAATGGAGAGTGCAGATGTGAAATACCATGCAGCTTGTTTAAAGGTCTCTCCTCTGCAGCTCTCATAGAGTTGCGTGGGCTTTCTTCCTGAGCACAATACCAGGTCTTGTGTCTACTGGTTTGTCTCCAGGATTGAAGGGCTTGGAGGCAGGACAAGAAAGTGTTAAATGTGTTAGCAGGTTTAAACAATTAATGCACTGAGCAAGGCTATGTGAGTGTTTTTCTCAGACACTGTGGACTCATTAGCTTCTCTCCTAAAAGTTAATTCAATCCCTGACACTGTTTCTCTCCACAGAGCTTGTCATTAGTTGGACCATACTCTCTGTTGCTTCATTCCTTTACATTAACATGTTGTGTCGTTATTCTGTTTGTAGGCTTTCCCTTTCTTTATGTCTGCTTCTGTCTCTCTTCTTTTGTCTATATTCCCAGACACGACATCTAGCTTGTTGTTAGGGGTGCAACGATCATATCAGCAGACAAAAATAGGAGCAAATATAACATTTAAAGATGCCCCAATTTATTTTTATTTTTTTTTGCGAGGGGGGGGGGGTCCATACGGATCGGGCATTTACTAATGTCCATTACATTATATCTTTTAGTTGGAGCTTAATGTTGTCTGTTCATGCCTTCTATATCAGAATCAGCTTTATTGGCCAGGTAAGAGTACACATACCAGGAATTTGACTTTTTTGCTCTCTTTGCTCATTTACAGAGATTGAAATGGGGGTAAAAAACAAGTACAACAAAGCTGAATAAGAAACGAAACAAGAACTTGAAGAAAACCACACAATGAAATATGGAAAGGGGTTAATACCCTTAGAAATTGACCTTAAATCATCTGTGATGCTTCTTTCAGACAGTGGATATTAAATTAGAATTTATAAGCAAAGCTGTTGAGAAATGGTCACATTTTTAAGAGCAAACTCACTGGCTGGAATTTAAATGTGTCGTTCAAATTTAGGGGCAAATTTCCTCATTAAAACTGAACATCCTCCGCCCTGCATGAGAAGTCTGCAACTTTTATTCCAGCAGTTGCACCTGGAAGGCAGTAACATTTCCTCCGGGGTTAGCCCAACAGTGGGCTAACACTCCAGTTAGACAGCCTAAGCATGTAGCGCTATGCCTTACTGTGATGAATCTTGAAACACCCAGAGTCCTGAATTCAACGGTTTTCAAACAATAGTAGTCGTCAGCAGGGGAGCAAATTGATGTATTGTGCTTTCAATGAGGTACTGTACAAATAGCAAGGGAATAATTTGTAACCTCTTCGTCAAGTTGGGTGAAAAAGTCTTGGTCCCTGTACAAGGTATATTGCTCCATCTTCAAGTGACAATTCACAAATGAGGACTGTTGCCTAGCTATATATCTAAATAATTGGCAGGTGTGAAGATATCATGAATGCACTTAAAAAAAAAATATATATATATATATATATATATATATATATATATATATACGTATATGTATATGTATATATATATATACATATATATATATATATATATATATATATATATATATATATATATATATGTATATATATATATATATATATATATATGTATATGTATACATATACAGTATATATGGGCATATGCATATTTCTGTTCTACTGCTGTACACTGTGTATGATACTTCTGAGACATGGTTACAAAGTGATGAGAAGTCACGAACACATTCTGCAGTACATGATCTGTGTTAAATTTAGGCCTGGCCAAAACCCATAAAAATATGTTTTTCAGTACAATGTGCCTCAATGAATGACAACATCCAATTTAATATAGGTTTCAACACAGGCAACATAGAAACTGAAAGCCTGCCCACTAATTAATCTGCTCCTTTCATGTTTGTTGACATTACGTTAGGTAGCGTTAGCTACCCGGCTAAATGGCAGGAATATCGGAACAAAGTAGAATCTGCAAACTGTTCAGTCGACTTCCGTCTCCCATGGCCTCCTCTCTTGTAGCGAGCTTTAATATATGTAAGCTATGTTTTTGACTGAAAATAACCTTTTGTGCACTTTGTAATCACTTGATTTTTACGATGCAGGCATTTTCCACATTATGCAAAAACAAAACTTCTAATTAATGTATGTTATATATTTCCAAGCCCAAGTCGGTGCCAGTGTGCAGGCAGCCATGTACAAATCCTTAACTTCTCTTCTAACCCCACATGTAGCACTTATCCCTAACCCTTGACTCCACAGTTTGTGGTTGCATTGTCTCAGAGCTCAAAATAGTTCTCATTGCAGATAAAAAAAGTTATAATTCAGTGACTTCGGTTTGGTGAGCGGGTCGATTTAAAACAGCTTCCATTTTTAAAAAAAACATTGAAAATACGTTTGGTATTCTCACAAGGATGGCTTTTTTTTCCCGATTATGACTTTGGACATTCCTATTCTTCCATAATATTTGCAATTTAGCAGGAGACAAAACATCTGGGCAAATCTGGCTACAGCGTCCCAAGTTACCAATTTGATTTTGTGGAGCTGTGAATCAAATCGAGCACTGCTGTTTTATGTGCACACACATTCAAGCATTTGAAAAGTGTGTGTGTGTTTGTGCTTGTTTCTGTTCATGCCGAGTTACAGTGTGTGTGTTTGTGTGTGTGAGAGTGGGGAACACGATTTTAATTTTTTACAAACACACACACACACACACACACACACACACTGGTCTCAATTCTATGATCAAGTCCAGTTGTGATGATTACTAGGTCATCAATATGTAATTAGAGGGTAGCTGAAAGGCGGGATTAGTGCACAACACCTGCTCCTTGTGGATTAGAGAGTTGAGCAGGGGCGGGGCACGCAGTGAGGCTCAATTATACACTACATATAGTACATTGTGACTATATCAATACGTCATTATTGTTGTATGGTTTATGCACCTTACAAGCTATTATTTTTTATAACGTAATTTATGGTAAACTCTGTCTGGTTTCCAGATGCTGAAGGTTAATCAGATTTAAAGTGGGTCGCGAAAGCCTGTACGTTCTCGGCTATTTGCCCCTAATTAGACCACTAGTGTGTTAATGCTATTGTTTTTCTTTAGAAGTGTAAAACATATTTTAATGTTTGATGTGCAAATTAAGAGAGCAATTATAGAATATTGTGGAGATAAACGGTCAGCATAATTGCTTCTGTTCCTGTTGTAAATCACTTTTGTGCTTATCCTGATTATGCTATAAAACAGGCCTTTCATGTGTTTCGCTGCACTGTAATATTATTTGCATGAACATACTTTGATTCGCTGGTTTAAATATCAATGTAAAATGCTCAGTCTCTGAGATGCAAATAATCTCTGAGTCAAATTGCTTAATGTAATTTATTGTGTTTACTTCATGCACGATCAGGGATAGGAAATGAAAAGTAAAGGGTCTGAAACTAAAATAAGCCAAATTATTAGTTTTTTTAAAAGCTGTTAGAATGAAATGCCTTTTTAATGAGTCCTGGTGTGAGCACACTACCCTCATTGCATTATCACTGTATTTTCCCCAGAAAATGGGAGGATTGTCAACATAGATTAATAGTGTCATCAGATAATGTGTTTTTTTATTCACATCCCTCTAAAGGGATCCCTGTGTTCTTTCTCTGCAGCATCTCTTTCTCTCACCCCCCTCACCCTCCCCGCCCCCCTCCCCTACTGTATGTACGTGAAGAGACTATAGAGCAGAATGATGTTGCTAGTATTCCACACTGTACTGTGGCACAGACAAGAGCAGAGATCACTGCAGTACGTACAAAGTACTGTGTTGGCCTGTGTTGGTCTGGTAGCATCTTTGGATATGCACACACTTGGTCCCTACTCTGCATGAGCAAAATTAGTTTCACAAATATGCTAAACAGTGAAAATTGGTCACCAGTTATGTAGAAGGTGAGTTTTTAAAACAGAAAATCAGCCTTTTATATTGTAAATCACTTGATATTCAAAGGGTTTCTCCCCTAAAGCTGCAGAGCTAACACTGTATTGATGGCATCATCACTAGAGAGATCCTGGAGCTGCTCCACTGAAACAATGATACCAGGTATGTGGACACCATAATGATGCTTAGGGCGGTTTCAATATATGCTGGCATTTTTTTTTAGCTTATAACTGTTAAAACTGCAAGAAAATTAAGGTTAATCAACACCTCCATGAGTCTTGAAGAATCGCACACTGCTCGTCAACAGCAGGACCAAAGAAGTTCTTGCTCTGTGACGGCCCCTTGTTATTAGATATTGATTGAACAGTATATTCTACATTATACCCCAGCTTGTAGGACCTATTAGTGGGGTTTTGCATCTCTGATATTGAAGGAAGGTATTTATTGACTTTCCATTGCAGGGAAGCACATAGGTTTAAGTGCGTGCTTGCAAAATAAATCTTTTTTTAATGCTTGTCTTTAAAATACAAAGAATTGGAGCTATTTGCATCACTTTTAAACGTAAAAAACATAATAAAAAAGTCTCTGTGTTGTTGGATTTATTTGTTTAAGGTCAGCTGGTAATTTGCAGTCCTCTGTTAATAAGATATGGAGCGTTCTCTAATTAATTTCCAGCATATTGTAATGAGATCGTGGATTAGTTTAATCCTCACATTAGGCTGAACAGACATTCAAATTATTGGTGATTCATATTTCATGTTTGGATTTCATTATTAAGCGCTGCAAATTAAATCCTTGCTGTTCAACAATAGAAATGTTGCTGTGGAGACTGAACCATGCATCTCTTCCAATTATCATGGTTGTAAAATGATGATGGCAAATGGACTGCATACAATTTGCTTTTTTGTAGGACGAAGTGCTTTACAGTTAGCTTCTGATTCACCCATTGACACCGGGAGCAATTTGAGGCTTCTTAAGTTATTCAAGGATTTACGCACTAACCCTGCTTTTACCCAACGAGCCGCTCTACCTCTTGAGCTACAGCTTCCTCCATTTGTCAATTTTTCCTCGGCGACAACACAATATCCAGATCTGCCTTGCCTGCTTGAGCTTTAAGTTTATGTGGAATGGCTTTAGGAGTTTGCTGACTGCTGTTGACGTGCTGTTTGCTCTAGGGATGACAAAGTCTGTTCGGTCGGCCACTTTCTAAACTGAGATATCTTAACAACCACTGGATGGATTGCCATGGCATTATGTACAAGCATTTGTAGTCCCAAGAGGAATAATGGGGATCCCATGGCTTTTCATCTGGCGACACCAGCAGGTCAAAGTTTTCTACAAGATGGATTTGGAACTACTAGTAGTCTACCTGTGGCCCCTACCGGCCTCCGGCTTTTTTGGAAGGTGTGTTTTGCGAACGGCTAACAGAACTAGCAATATGCACACACACTGCTGACTGCATTGCCGCTGCGGCTGTTCTGTGGCTGCTCAGCGGCTGCTCTCCTGGACCTTGTGTCTACACAGAGCCGGGATAGATATGTGCATGGATTGAAGCCAGAGTCCACATCTGTTTTGTGAAATGTCCTAGGAAAAAAAAAAACAGACTGATACACTTGAAATCACACACCTGGTGGAGATCTCTACTGAGTGGGCATT
The DNA here is from genome assembly GCF_023349555.1 of Cebidichthys violaceus. Classification (NCBI taxonomy): domain Eukaryota; kingdom Metazoa; phylum Chordata; class Actinopteri; order Perciformes; family Stichaeidae; genus Cebidichthys; species Cebidichthys violaceus. The sequence goes on along the minus strand of NW_027176263.1, from coordinate 3,980,181 downwards.
TCTCACATTATGGCTCAGACATTAAGGTGCTTATTACTATCTACAACACAGCTACAGTATATGCCAAGGCTGAGCCACTCTTGCGCAGGCTTTCTTGATCACTCAGCTGTTAGTTTGGCATAGAAGGTAATCATAGTTCCCATAGTTAGTTACAAATGAGGAGGGATGAGATGAAATATGAGTCAAAGACAACAGTGAAATTGGCGAATATATTGATGCCTTCTGTTTTCTTTACATGCACACAGAAGCCAGTCTGTTCAGGAAAATCCGGTTAAAGCAGCAAATTTGAGTTTACATGCACTGCAGTAACCTGGTTAGCATAAAACCCATGTTTGGTCAGTAATGACATTTCTCCCCCATGGTGCTTTGCCATATTTTTGAATGTTGGCTGCAATACTTAAAGTGCAGTGGTGATACTGTATGTGACACCTCAGCTCAAGGATTTCAGAGTATTTGGAGTCACACAGCACAGTGGGAGGACATACTTTGTAGTGTGAGAGCAGTTTTTTTTTTTTTCTTCCTTCACACAGAATGCAGCTAATGGCCAAGAAATCTGAAATCTAGCTGCATGTACCAGGTTCCTCTTAATACCATGCCCCAATTAAAGAAACCTTGTTTCTCAGTCACATGTTTATGATAAATGTGTTACTTGTGAATGGGTGAAGTTTTACTTTTAATGAGCTTGCACTGCCTGGAGTTTGTGGTGGGACTTTAAGATAATCAGAATGTTTTCACTCTCCTCAGGTTTGGCATCAAGTAGAGACAATAAAAAAAGAACGAAGCGACGGCAAAGTATTCAGTCATGTGGAGAAGCAAACCCGTTCTTAGTTTTAAATGTGGTTGTTGCATTGCCTACTACACTGGAGCTCTTGCAAAATGTGTCACACATAGCTATTTTTGTTCACATGTGGACAACTCAATCTTTCAGGTTGTGTATTCGTTATAGGGAGTGAAATGTTTTTCAGAAAGAATGTGTACATTTTTTAATTATACATGTTTGAATTGCAAATGGCAAATATGGATACACGTCGTTAAACGTGATCAGGAAACACTGCCTGGGTTAAATCCAGCTGTCAGAATCTAAAAATAAATAAGCCTTTCCTATGACCTGTAACAGTTTGGGGTGTGTTGGTGGATATTCATCACTCGCTCCCAAAGCTAGAAATAAGAAAGATGAGTTTGCCCCATCTCTGATGTCATTCCAATGTACAGTTGCATAGAGAACTGCTTAAAAATGATGGCAGTCATTGAGTGAGAGTCAGTTCCAATACCCTGAACATATTTCAAGCTAACGTTCTAGGAATGCACAAAGTCAGTCTCCCATTCATTATCAATGGAGCAGCTCCAGGCCGTAAATCAGAATGACATCACAGATGAAAATCTTGGATCTTGAAATCTGAGCTTCAGACAGCTCACATTTATATGAGCTTCAGATACTAACTGAGTCTGTTATAGACACTTCAGCGTCATGCTGCGGTGGTTTATTCAATGCCCCAGTTTTTTGATATTCACACACCTCTACTGACTTGTCCAATTTCAAATTATGACTACTGTGGTGCACATTTTAACCTTAAATCCAATCCAAATGTTAAAAATACTAAATCTCCTGCTGGCCGTTACTCTTTATGTAAAATAGCACATCTGAACGGTTATACCCAGTCATGTGAATCTGCTAATCCTGAACAATTACAACGTTATTCAAAGCAGTTGAGCTCCCTCTTTAACTCAGCTATTAAATACGTGCCCTGCTACTTATGTGCCTAAAATGTGTTCATTTAATCGAAAATCACCAAAGCAGTGAAGACAGACGTAAAGCTTTTTGGTATTAAAGCACTGATAGGACTTTATTCAGATCCAAGCAGTCTATTCTCTTTTCATCGGAGCTTGTCTCACACACCCCTTCATGTTACTCAAGGTAATGAATGCTCTGTCTACAAGGTTCTTGTTTAAAGGTTTCAACCTCTTTTCAGGGCTTTGAGTTTATAGATGAAGGTCTTTCAATGCCTGGCATGCTCACATGTAAAATCGATGATGTACAATCCACTGACATTTCCACTATATTGCATGTGATGTCAGTGACCTGATCAAGGACATATGCTAATGCTTTACATCCGTTCCAAAAGTCAGAAAATGTGACCTTCTTGTGCTAAAGGCGCAGGAACAGGAAGACAGAAAATATTTAATATGTAAAAATAATTTAATTTTGTAGCATAACATTTTAGTGAGTTATGGATTGTTCCAGCCAACAAAACTCCCAGTATGAATTGCTAGCTCAAGGCTGAGATGTGTCAGTTCTTCTGGTGGTACAATGCTTTGCAACAATAACGGCATTCCACAAGCACCTGATGCCGGTGCTTGTGGAATCGAACAAGTTGCGATTCGCTGTGCAGGTAACTATACATTTTATGACCACTAGCCTCAGCTACAAAACACTGTGAGCATGATGATAGAGAACGTGCGTCCCGCCCCCACATGCTCTTTTGGGATGTGTGTGTGCGCGCCAGTCAGCCAAGAGCTTTGTCTTCAGTGTTTGATAAATGGTAGCAAAAATTGCATCAATTGCACAGACAGGGGACGCCCTCATTAGACGGACTTCATAGGACACACAGACATGTATTGCTGTAGTCCTAAAACGCACTAGAAGCTTAATTCTCTTCCTTACAATAATATAGGCAAAATAGGCTATACCTCTGGTGTTGTTCTAGCAACAACAGCCTTACTATCTATTTTAATGCTGTCTATTTAGAAACAGTGCTGATGGCTTAATGCACTTTTCAGCATCATCATTAAGATTGTGTTGTCCATCTTTCCTTTCTCCACACAATCTCCTGCAACAAAGCAACCATGTTTATGGTTTCCCCTTGATTCTTATGTAAATAACATATAATCATCCTACAATAAGTGTTGGATTTACAATGATGAACATATAGATCATTTAACATACTGGCCTCTGTGATGGTTTGAGGCATACTGTATGTGACTCTCTATTGTTCAGTGTATTTCTTAATTTTACTCATATGCCTGGACTGTCCTCACCACACTGTAATCTGGCCTACAAAACAAACTCGTTCATTATTATGATTTTATGCAAGTTGCACTGTCAAAACTAATTTGCAGGACCAGTTTGCTTCTTTAGCTTACATTCAAAAGGATTATTATTGTTACACAAGAGACATGAAATCATCCTGACTATGCGGCACATGTGGATCAGACTGAATGAAACAATAATGTGTCACATTTGTTTGCGCATTAGTTTATTTTGACTGCAGTGTGACATCTGTTGCCACACCGCAATAGATCTATTTTGATTTTAATGAAAGTTGAGGCTGGTGATTAAAACATCCTCATTTTTGTCAAGTGATTCAAATTAGGCTTTGAAATTTAATTATTTATTCATTCATTTGCAGGTGTGGGAAATTGTTTAATCTTCAACTGGAGCAGTTGATGTAGGCAGCCATTATTAAAACAAACTAACAAGTTATAACAAACATACCTGTATATAAAGTCTATATATGTCATAGAACAAGTAAAATCAATATCTCCGGCTTATTTATCAAGCAAGAAAAGGGACAACTGACTTTCTGTCATCTTCATTTATTGAGACTAAATATACTTGTTTCACTTAAACCAACCAGCCTTACAAATAGGTACAACTTATCACCACAGAGAGCTTGAGACACCAATCAGGTTGGGTACAGGAAGCAATAGCCACAATTGGCCACCAGCCAAAGAGACAGCCACAATTCATACTTAAGATTGTGCAACATTATGAGAGGATGTACTGTCTGCAGACCGTAAAGTTCCCGGTGCTAAATTCAGATAAAAAGACATGTGTTTATGTCTGTGCGTTTATCAGTTATTTTGGATTGGAAAAGTATCTGTCATCTCTGCTTGATTACTTTAATAGCCCTTTTTCCAGCTTGGGTGAATTATGTATCTGAAGTTTCCAGCCTCTACAGAATGTTATAGCTCGAAAACGTTCAAAGACACAATAGCCCTCCTGCATTTGCTGCTGATGCAAGATAGAAGTGATTGTCAAGTTCTTCTCAAAGCTTACAACACTGAATGGTGTAGCTGCATCACATCTCATCTGTCATACCATGAGTGAAAACATTGAGCTCTTCTCTGCACTCACTTAGTGCACTTGACTTGACTATGTCATCTGGTTAACCCCAGTGGTGTTGGTAGTACAGCGTCTTCCAACACCGCTTCCCAATTTTGGAATAGAGAGAGAGAGTCTGACAATTAAAAACTAGATGTACTGTATGCAATTTGTGAACAGCTGTTAATGGCCATGCTAGTTATGTGGTGCTATGGATGGCAAAATACCCTTTTTACTCCACCCATTTTTCCTAAATGTAACAGGGCAATAATAAATGGTATTAATTCACCTGTGTTTATCCTACAATAACATTTCAAAACAGTTGATGTGAAAAAGGCCTTTTGTTGGTTGTTAATTGATCACATGTATGATCCCTGACTTTTCAGGTTGTACCATCATCAGGTCAAAGTTTCAATTTGTCCAATACTGTGGTTTATGACCAAATACCTGCAAATCTACTGACAGACCCATCCCCATCTGTCCTTTTATGTTCAGTGCTAATTAGCAAATATGAGCATGCTAACTTGCTAGACTAAGATGTTGAACATGTAAACATTATATTAATTGTATAGGGGTTTCTATTTTTTATGTGTGAAGTGGTTTAAGATCTCTCTCAGTCGTAATGCTCCTTAAATGTATACAATGCATATTCTGCTTTAAAGAGAATGTGTGGTTTAAAACTGAGATTAGGGAGAGAGTTGTATCAGTAAGTTTGACATCACTACGCTTTTGGTACCGTAGTTATTTTCAATTATCAATTTACAGTCAGGAAATTCTGTTTGTATTTGTGCATTTTTGGGCAATCCGCAGAGGCAAATTAGCTGACTGCCAAAGTGATGAGAAAAAGCTGATGGTTTCACTCAGGCTGAAATTAACCCAATTTTCATGAATAGCAGGGTGTTCATTTTATGCCCTGTATTGACAAAATGATGCACAAGGCCCGATATAAGCTCAGCATGCACGTACGTATGACATGCAACTCACTCAATATGGGAGGACATTAAAAATCATTCATATCCATCTTCAGAATTCCCTGGAGGAAGAGACTGCTGCAACATCATTTGGGATCCCTGTTTACTGAATAAAACAGCTGCAGCTTTTTTTCTCCTTTGTCTTCTTGACTCTGGTTTACTCTGGCAGACATGCATAAACAGACAGATGTTTTTCATGTCAAATTATATCAAAAGTAATTAAGCATTTGGAGTGCCAATATGGCACTGATATTACATCCCCCCTCATTTGGTGATGGCTGCAATGCACTTATTTTACTCTTGGCAGGGCATGCTGCACAGTGGGCTCCTTGACAGCTGTGCTCGTGTCTGTACTGGATGTGCATGAGATTGTGCCTGAGTAAGAAAGTTAAACACTTCTGTGCGAGTTTTCTGAAGCGATTGCCCTGCATTGTAAGTGTGATTTCATACTTTCCATAATTGCTCCATAGTTGCTGGTTGACCACTCCACACATTGTGAGCACACAGACATGTTCAGTTTGGAAATGTCTCAGTTGTAGGAGTTAGATCATCCTCCTCTTCCTCCTCTTCCTCATGTCAGGCATCACTGCTCAGACAGCAATTATGCACTGCGGAGGCCCCACAGTCACGGCTGCATAAGACCGTGATGAAAAGGGGTGTAGGCTACTCGACGTTTGTCTAAATGTATTGCATAATGCACCCTATATTGTACTTATTGTCTTTGGAGGGGGAAGGATATACACATCTACAAAAACACTTCACACACATGAAGTTGTAGACGGAGCAGATAAAAATTAAATAAAAATAAAATCCACATACCGTTTTCTCATCCCTTGATAACCTTAATTCCTGCATTTATTTCCTATTTACATATCTTATTAACTTTCATCCTATGATGTGAATGCTGATGAACACAGAAGTATTTTATTAGCATGCAATGCAATGCAAAAAGTTGTAATCTCTGACTGCGGATGCACTCGCTTTGAAGTGTTATTTGATCAAATGCCTGTAAAAATGTAATGTAAGTAGAAATGTTATTGCACTCTGAGATTGTTCATTATCAGGTAACTGGACCATGAGCTCCTGATTAACTCTTTCCAGAGTCTCGGTACCTGAATTGCAAAGGCTGATCTCCTTTGGTCTTTAGACTTTTGAACATCCAAAACACAAACTTCACAGGATCTCAGTCAGCAAGCTGTCGCATATGGAGTCCCCCAATGTGCTTTAAAAGTAATCAGTAAGATGTTAAAATCACTTCTAAATTTAAGTAGCCTGTGAAGTGATGCCAGGATAGGGAAATATGCTCTCATTTTAGTGCCAGAAAGATACTTTTTACCATATCCAGAAGAAGGGGAATTACAATAATCCAAATGGGACATTACAAAGAAAGTCACCAGGCTTGTTTTGGGGAGGAATCCACTTAATAGATATTATTAGTGTGAATTGAATGATGTTGAAGAGGCAGTTTGAAAACATGCCATGAAGAAATGAGGGTCCCGTCAGAGATGTTCTGAAATTACATACGCAGTCCTCAGACCTACACAATAAGTTTCGCCAGAGAGTTAAAGAACAGTAAAGCGCTATGTTGACAATGGCCACCCAGTGCTAGCTAAGTCTGCTAAACTATATCAACTGTATCAAACATTGCACAAAGATATAGACAACTTAAAAATGATTTCTCTTATTGTTTCATAATCATTCATTTATTGTCTTGAGGAAGGCAGTTTGAGCTCTGTGATAAGCTTTAAAAACCAGACTGAAACTTTCAGACTGGGTTCTCATTAATAATAGCCAGCAGTTGATCTATAATTTCCTCCAGAACTTTTGCCCACAAAAATAGATCTTTGAGATTGGTCCAAAAGTCACTGGGACCAAGTGCAAACCTTTGCAGCAGAGGTTCAAATGGTGCATTCAAAAAAAGACAAAGACAAAGACAGTGAACGAAGGAGAGCTTTCCTACTTAATGAGTTATAACTGAAATTGTTGTTAAAATATATCCTGCAGCTTTTTAAGAGAGCTCGGTTTGCAATAATTGCAGCTATTTTCACATACCACCTACACAGGTGCTCACCTTCATTTTAAGGAACGATTAAATGCTGGAAAAAAATAGTTTCACTAACTGTTTTCTTGGCTTTTGAAACAATTATATCATAGAACTTTACTTATGTAGTTATGAGCTAACTGCTTGTTATTACCCTATCATACCCACTTATTTCTTTATTTCTTCATGAGACAGATGACAGTATAGAGGCAGACTGGAAATGAGGGGAGAGATAGAGGGGTGTGTCATGCATCAAAGATCATGGCCAGAATCAAACCCGGATGTTGTATATGGCGTGCGCCGTAAACATTTGGCTACCAAGGCGCTCCATTATTTCTTTTGGTTTGCTTCCTTGTGGCACCCTCAACCTTTTATGAATTAAGATCTTGGATTAAACTCAAAGCATATTTCAAACAGGACTTCATACTAAAACCAATACAGCTTAATACAACTATTTTTTTTTTTCATGCAAAACCTGGAGCCCTATCAGAAACAGTCCTCCACACTTATCTGGTGCCATCATCAACGGATGCCAACGTTATTGATATTTGGGATAAAAGTAAGCCCTCTGTGTTGTCTCTGTGGGGTTCGTCCACTGTGAAGGCCAGATCAGAGGCTCCTCTGACCGGAGATGAGCCTGACTGAATCACAGGCTGCTAAAGAGAGAGATTTTATTTATTTAGAAATTAAGTACATATTCAGCACGGTGGAACTCAGGGTAGCACTTGTTTGTAAAGGTCTGACAGACTCTGGCATCCTATTGACTGATGAGGGCAACACCTTTGCTGTGTGAGATTGAGAGAGGGAATGGCCAGAACAGTGGGAGTATTGACTGTCAACGCAAAAAAAGCTGAAGTTCAAATAACTTGAGAAGAAAGAAGGCTCGCTCTGTTCTTCCTTGTATTATTATTAGCGGTGTAATTTACGACCAGAGAGTTTCAAAAATATGTAGCTCACCACTCAAGTTACTGAGGCAGATATATTTATGAAAAGCTGTGTTTTAGATTAATGAACAAGCAACAGGGGGGGGGGGTCTTTTGACTTTTAAATTAAATTCTTAGTAGATCCATTTTTCAGACAGGGTTTAGCACAAGTAAGACAGATAATTATAGGTCTTTGTGATTACAACACACTAATGCATCAAACCCTGCCTGCTGCAAATGGGGAGCACACTCATTAATAGTAGCATAAAATGCAGGAGTGGGTATTATAATTACAAGGCAAAAGCTTCTATCACACTTCCGTCTGCATCCTTCCAGAGAGCCTGAGTGACTCTGCAAAATGGATGAACCTGCTTTATGAAAGGATGAAATCAAAGATGTTATGGGCAGTAATTAAAAAACACATTAAAATATCACCACCCTCTTAGGTTTTACAGCTGGCATGTCAGGTACTTTTAGTTTCCACATTATTCAATATATATATATATGAACTCCAGTTGTCACCAGCTCACCAGCAAATTGTTGATTACATGTGAAATATGTGTGAATGTAAAAGGGATGAATTAAGGTAATTCATGTGTTTTTAACGGAATGCTTGAAAGCGATGATTTTGCTCACATGGTTTAGCCTGTCATGGTGCTGTAACTCCTAATGACTGAAAGCTTTATATTTGATTAGACAGTGAAATTTAAATTAATGTTCCCTTATATCTACATGACATGGATGATTTTCATACACAGCATGTGCAAATGAATATGTGTATCCAAATATCCTTGTGTTTGGAAAAAAACGTGTTACTCTGTGTTTGGTAACTGAATTGCTTATTCTGTTGTTGCCAATAATTGAAACATCCTTCACTTTGGCACGAAAGCACCGGAGTTTTGTACAATATATCCACCTGGATCTCCTACATGATCCGTCTCATATAATTTCAAAACTGTCTGGATGGATAACATACCAAAAAGATACTGATACTTAACATGATACACTGAGATTCAAAGCTAATTTGATTCGATCTACCCACAAAAATATTTTTAGATATATTTTTATTTGTTACATAAATTAATCAATTATTTTCAAGTCAGGATGTATGTGTGAGGTAACTGTAAATTGTTTCAGAAAGATAGAATAAGAAAGATTAGTCCAGAATAATGGGCTGTACCTGTATTTGCTATATTCATCAACTATTAATAAAGTGACTGCAATATTCCAATAAACAGTGTGACATAACACTAATTTATTACTTTTCATAGTTGGTTTTCTTTTTAGATATTTGTAGTATGCAGGCAGCTTTCTAATTACTTTTCCTAAAACTTTTGAAACAGTAGTTTTGTAATAAGAGTCTTTTGCTTTTCACTTTTTCAGCAAGGTGTACTTTTACTTAAGTATGTATTTGAATTCCTTTTTACGCCACTGATCTCAATTGAAACACCTCATCACTGCTCCTGCTGGCTTTTTCTTTTTTTAATGAACCACTAGTTATTTCATAAATCAACCAATTTAGCCACTAATGAATAAAACAATCCTCAGATTTAACAGGCTTTGGGAGAGTTATCCCAGAGGGCTGATGCGGCAAAGTTTAATCAGTCGCTGTTTGAAAGCTGTGTAATATAAACCAGAAAGTGTTGGTGCCCTCAAGGATGATCATTATCAATTTTAGAGATATACCTCCATGTGGAATAGTCTACATATATCTGAGGCATTATTTATTATTTTCTTTTAGGGCTGTTGAGTGGTCAACGCAGGAGTAAATATAAATAGCAGTTTATATAATATTTTAGATATTATAAAACTGTTATTCCAGTAAGCTTCATGGGGGTATTATTTAAAAAGCTGTGTTCTTTGTTTTTAATTTCAGCTGATTGCTTTTAAGTAATATGACCTTTATCCTCCAGTGCATTTGCTTTTTTAGTATTCTTTTTTTAACAACAAAACATTTTTCCAGTGCCGAACATGGGTTTTTGGAAAACACATTTAATGTTCCATCAACGAGAGGGTCGTTTATTAAGTAAAGACTACTCTGCCTTCACAGGTACCGTTTTGGTGGAAAACATGCAGATAAATGGCCGCGCCCAAGACCCAGGCAGAACCATCTCACTGACGTTGCTTGACAACTATGACTACTGGGTGATACTGGAACCAGCACGACAGAGGCTCTACCTCAACAGCACCGGGCGCATTCTGGATAGAGACGTGAGTACAGGACTAAGGATGGTGATGTGTATGGTAATCACCCTCGTGTCTCTGTGTTTTTAAGTAAATCTATTTTCCATTATTTATGAATACATGTGAGCTTGTTATGCGGATTAGAGAACAGTATTTCACACAAGCTATTAATCACTGGTCTCATGGTAATGATTAAGTGTTGTATACACACGGTATCCTTTAATGTTAATCATAGGTGAGTCAGTTTCTTCTCATTTATTTTTACCAGGGCCATTTAAATGTACTAATTAGTCAACATTATTATAATTTCTGAGGCCAGTGGGAGGCCATCCACATGATGAAAAAATAAAGCATATTCAGAGGTTTTGATTGGCTGTTTGAGGTGAAATGGTCTTTTTACAGTAGCAGTAACAAAATCTTCAAAAGAGGTTCTGAGAATTGTGTATCTTCTTGTGCTCATAATACAAAGAAGAAAAGCAACCAATGAGTCAAAAGATTTCCACTTGAAATAAGGTGCATAACATGCGTTGAGTGCGTAATGTGGATGGCCATAGCAGGAATAGACAGCATTGTGTTAATTAGACACAAGTTGTTGTGCGTGTGCGTGTCCATGCACTTTGAAACGTACTTTACTATTGTTATTTATTTCAGGAATCTATACAGGAAATACATGTAGGAAGTGGTACCAACAATTACAATATTTTAAAGCTCCCCCTAAATTTTTTGTTTTACTGATTAACTACTACATAACTTAAGTTGTTGACGCACCTGTACACATGACAGAGAATGATCAGTAACCTGGATAAGGTGTTAACTTTCCATAAAATCCCGGTTTCTATCAGAGTGCTCCAGCTAGCATATCCACGTTTCTCACCTGTGCAACACAGCAGGATGCTGTTATGTTGCCTCTTTTTTGTGGTTGTGTGTCATATTTCATGCTTGCAAACAGTAAACAGATAAGGAAGAGGATAAATCAAACATGTCATGTGAGATGGCCTAAATATGTTTTTTTGCAAATTTGACTGATATTAGCAGTCATGACAAAGTGATCAATACGATAAGGCAATTGATCTTGATTCAAACCGTTTAATCTTTACCATTACCATTTTAATAACTATTTGTAGTTCATGATGTGTTTTACTGTTAGCTACAAAGAGAAAATATTGTAGATGTAATGTAGCACCAATTTTGCATTGGTTCAGCCTAGATTGATAATTAACCCCTAGTGCTAAATATAGTAAGGGAAGGAATAAATCCAGACACTGTGTCTGTATGCCATATGTTCAGTTCAGTTCTCCAGGGTACCCAGTAAACCTGCAACGAATACAGATCAGTTAAAATGGTACAGTATAGGATGTGAGGTGTGGGGTTCACTGGGTGTTAAGTGCTGGGACTGCCGTGGGAAAGAAGCTGTTTTTGAAGTGTGTGCTTAGGTTATATGGACTATGGGGATGGAGCTATACTTGAAGCTGCTAATGGGAATATCTTAGAAATATGGCCAATTAACAGGAGAAATGACAACAGGGGAGGAGGACATGGGAATCAAACCTTTGCTAGTGAGAAGGAGAGAGGGGGAGGAATAAGCTGACCAGGCTGCATTACACCATTACTGCTTCTAAATTCAGGTGATGTCTGACAAGCAGTGGTGGCAGTGAGACAAGCTGTAACTGTTCAAAATACATTTTAAACAGAACATGGCACAAGGCCAGCAGCTCTGTTTGATCAGACATTTGAATAATTGATTACATTATTTATTTAAAAAGCTTTGATCATCATTTGTATGTCTTGTTTGTTTGCTGTACTGGTTAGGTAGCTTGTTTATTTGGAGTATTTGAAACCAGTGGAGGTCAGTGCAGCGGCTCTCATTTGATTGTCTCCGACGAAGTACACATGATGTTCTTTTGAAAAGGGAATTGAAAAACATAACAACGTTCATTGTGATTCTTCCGGAGAATGAAGTGTTTTTCTTTCTTTCTCTCTCTCTCTCTCTCTCTCTCTCTCTCTCTCTCTCTCAGCCACCCAACTACATCACCACGATCGTGGTTCAGGTCCAGTGCACCAATGAGCTGGTTGGTACTGTCATTTTCCACGAGGTACGGATTGTTGTGAGGGACATGAATGACAACACCCCTCGCTTTCAGCAGCCACGCTACTATGTTGCCGTAAACGAGGTAAAGGAGCGACTCCTGTTGTTGTCCTGTTGTTGTCTCTGTGGGATTTGTAAATCAAGACACTGTGTGCAGAACTTTAATGTTGATTGGACCAGTTTTGTTTAATGTGAAAAATTAGCTGATTCCAGTGAAAATTGGTGCAGCCTATGTCTTGTTTTCATCCTATTCATCTCGGTCTCCCCGAGTCAGATCCACAAATGAGGGCAAAGTGGCATACATCTCTGTTTGGCACAGAATTTGTTTGTTTTTTATCCTACCAGTGGGGTCACCAATGTCTGAATTATTCAAATCACACTCGTGATTGTCAACATGGTTCTGAAGAGTCAAATTAAGTTGTTGACTCAATGTTATTGAGGAACGTGACTATCTGACTGCCTGCAGCTATTAGTTATTAGGTTGTTGTTGTCTACACATTATTATTTACTTTCATTTTTGATACTGAAATAATATCTTCATCTTTTACAACAATTCGGGTTCAATGTGGCTGTACGAACCAAGTCCTACTACTCTGTCAGACATAACAGTCAACATAAAAGTTTGTACATTTGTTCTCAACAGTACGTATCCATGCAAACTGGCAGGTCAGGAGGGCAGTCAAAGAATGTTGTTGCTGCCCGGTCTGCATTAATTTACATACTTTTTGCCAGCACCAGGCGTGACAACCTTTTGCTTCCGGAACAAACCTGCAATTCATCAAATCTTCTGAATTTACAGTTCATGTGTTTTGAGATTAGGAGATAATTCCCTGCTGAGTTCCGTTGTTTACACTTTGTGTACATTGCATGTTAGAGGTTCCTGTCACAGTGTGTTATCCTAGCCGTATGCAGCTGCCCCAGCAGTGTAGTGAGTCATTCTACATTGCTGTCAACTTCTCCCCTGAACAAGCGCTCCTGCTCGCTGCCTGGTCCTGTGGACCAGAGCTGAGGGCTCTGGGGAAAAGCTGTGGTTCTCATACTTACTTTTTGTTATTCTGTCAGCACGTAAGTCTTCAGACTGCTGCTGACTGCGACGTTTCCTCTTTTAGATATTTTTTTTCTTTTTGTGTACTAATGGACTTGGGTGGCAACAGTAATAGCTATATGCATGGCAGGCTCCCTGCTGTAAGTAGATGTTGTACTCACAGGGGAATGTTTGAGCCGTTGACTTTTCTTTCTCCCCAATCTCATATTTTCCTGTAGCTCACACCAGTTGGAACGACCATTTTCACTGGCTTCTCAGGAAATAATGGAGCTACGGACATTGACGATGGGCCCAACGGACATATAGAATACGGCATCCTTTACAACCCCAATGACCCGGTATATGGACGAGTCACGCCATGATAAACACCCTCTACACCATTGTACATTTCTTCAAGAGTCATGACTTATTGCTCACATCCACCTTTCTTCCTGTCTAATCATATTGACTCTCTTTTTCTTTCAGACATCAAACAGAACAGTCAGTGTTGCAAACACCCTTTCAGGACACATTATTCTGGCAGAGAGGCTAAACTATGAGGAGAGAACTCGCTACCTGGTTTTGGTCCAAGCCAATGTAAGTGACTTTTGATTAATCTAGTGATAAGACTAGTAAGTGCTCAATGTCAACAAATATAAATAGACTCTGATTTTAAGTGAAAGAACTCACTTGCAAATACACAAATATCTCAAGATTCCCTTTTTATTCAGTAGCCGTGGCTGTATTCACAAATTTTCATTTGAAGCGAGGAATTGAATCACTTAAGGTCCTCTTTTTTTTCTTGGCCTAAGAGAGTAACAGTGTTTCCACCATATTTCAGATCTTTCAGTTATTTTAGGGAGTGGATGTTATTAACATGAGGTCAATAGTTTGCTGCTTCAATTAGTTCAAGTCAATATGCTGCATAATTTATATTCCTGAGTTAACTTTTAAAGCAAGACCTGGCATATATTTTCTTTTTTCCCAGAAATGTGGTCATCATTAAGCAAATCCTCCTTTTTCTTTTTTATTAGTTTTACCAGTCATAAGTTGGATTCTTGTTTCTTTTACACATATTAACACAAAGTAATTAGAGATTTCTCAGTTGGCATTCAGTGTAAGGGAATCACACAAACAAGATTTTTAACTCCCATTTAACTAGTACTAATTCAGAAATCGCTCACGCTCAGCGATATCAAGCAGAGATGATTGAACCCTCAATGCTTTCATTACTACTCACTTATTTTTTTCAGTAAAAGGGATTGAAGCTGTCTTTGACACATTCTGTGATAACTGTTGGTAGTATGTATTTTCCAGAGCATTTTTGCAAATCAGAATTAATTATGGATGTATAATTATGGATTTTACTTGGATTATGGATTTTACACTCTCACGGGGCAACATGTCTACTAGAATAATGTAAAACAAGCAATCCTAATGATGTCAGTATGAGTTATAATGCAGGCACTTTTATTCTCTTTTTCTAGTCCTTACCCTAAGCCACTAGGCAGTAAATGTCTGTTGACCAAGAGCTACCGCAAAGCCACTGGCCAAGAATTTGACTTCAATTAGACAAACACCCAGGCTGGGATTTAAGAGTTCCCTGTTTCTATATAAACAGTGTTGGATGTTTCCGAACCTTATTGATTGAAAGCCGTGAGTCTCAATATACAGAACCTTTCTTCACAAAAAAACAAAGGCAACAGTTATCAAAATTGACATCATCATAATCACTTCCCAGTCACTGATAACATAATCATTTACCTTAACAAGCAGTGGTAGAATATTACACCACCCTATACTATAAAAAGGAAGCACTGCAGGACAGATAAGCATTTAGCAGTTAACCAATCTTCTATTCTCTCCATTCCCTGCATGAGGGAGCAAAAGACTCATCCCTTTACTCTGGCAAGAGGTCCTCCAGGGAGATTTTTATTTTCTCTTTGCAAGAGCACGTCAGAGTAGAGAAAGAAAGAAGACATGGTATTTACTAGAACTCTGTGCTGCTTGTGTCAAGAGTTCAATTACACTAACAGTGCAAATCTTTGAAGTGCCGTGCTGCTCACTTCTCAGGGTACAACTCTGGGAAGCAGCAGTACAACAGGGGGCAACCTTTAATGATAGCTGCTATGTTTATTTGGCAATTATTATTTCATTAGAATGAGTTTAAGTAGAATATGGAGTTGTATTGTTCTATCTGGTTTGAAATGGTCTGATGTTAGGTTTAATATTTGCATCATAACATCACTTACATTTAAAAACACATACATTTATTATGTAGCAAAACATTAAGCAAATTTAGCTAACTTATAACATTTAACATGATGCTTTAACATCTAATTTATATTGTAGTAAAAAAAAGCCATTTGTTTAGGTGTTTTATGTCAAAACGCTCCTACGACCTATTTTTCAAATTGTGTATTATTCTATCTTATATAAACAAGTTTTCCTTATTGCATTGAGATAACAAATGGGTTATTTAGAAGTGATGATTGTCTGCTGTCAAAACAGCACATTCAAAAATGATTTTTCTTTTTTTTTTTTCGACTGCAGAAAATATTTCAATCATGTTCTACTTAAAGCATAAGGAAATGTGTTCCAGTACCCTTTCCTGAAGCCAGACAAATGAGAAAGAAAAACTATGAATGTATGACTGTGAGCTTACACAATGGCAAACAACTGTAATATATGCTCAAGAACAGCTGCAGAGATCTGTCATGGTTTTAAAATGTGATATTGATTTTAGCTCGAGCAGTGTGTATTTCCGGTGCACAAATCAAAAAATCGTCTGGGAGTTTGAAGATTGAAATTGAAAATGTTTTCTTCATTTTCCAGGACCGCGCTCCATACCCCCCCAACAGACGAACTGCTACCACGACTCTGACTGTGGACGTTCTGGACGGAGATGACCTGGGCCCCATGTTCCTGCCGTGCATTTTGGTGAACAACACCCGTGACTGCAACCCCCTCACCTACCGTGTTGCTATCCCTGAATTCACTGAACCGGTAAGAACCAGGCAGACAGGCAACTGTGAACACGCTGCTGTTCCACAAGGTCATTTTAAGAGAATTCCTCCTGTTATTGGTCTGTGCATGTTTGTATTTTTATCTCCAGTCGTCCCGCGTGTGCGTGCGCCACATAGATTCAGATTTGTGATACATTTGTACTACAAATAATCAACTATGCCAGCATGTTAAGAAGCCTAATTGTCCGCTTACACCTTGTTTTTGCCTCCTCACATGTAGGCAGAGTAAGCTTTGCTGTTGTGTCTCAGCATGGTTATTCCAGGGGCATTTTCTGGTCTGTTAGACCAGCAATTAGAGCTGAAGGCTGAGTTGACCTGGGATGACAGCCAAACCCTACTGGAATTCACAGAAGCAAGAAAAATAGAAAGGGAGCTGAGTCTGAGGTGGTGCACCAATATAAATTATATGTATATCTATAAACAGTTTATCTATGTCTATAGACATCTATATCAATTGTGTATTTCTATGTATTACAAGATCTGACGTGATATTAACTGAACTAGATTGTGCTGAATTATTGTATTTGACTTGACTAGACTTAAAACAATCTTACATCAAGGTCATCTGAGCACTGTTCTGGAGGTTTCTATCATATCACATTGCCTTCATCAGAAGATGGAGTCTGATCAGCTGACATGGAACTATAGATGTGTAGACTTTACATTATTCAGAGCACCTCAAGGACTTCTTATATAAGTTAAGAGTTTGACAGTTTATTCTTGATCTTTAATTAGGGCTGGGCAATACAGCAATATATTATATCCATATAATATTCTAGATATCGTCATAGATTTTGGATTTTGTAAAATGGCAAAAAAGTGTTGTTTATTCCTAGTTTTAAAGGCTGCATTACAGTAAAGTGATGTATTTTCTGAACTTAACTCACTTCATTGCCATTATTTCCACATCACTAATAATTATTTATCAAGAATCTCATTGTGTAGATATTTTGTGAAAGCACCATCGGTCAACCCTACAATATCGTCCCAATATCGTAACGAGGTATTTGGTCAAATATATTGTGAAATTAGATTTTCTCCATATTGCCCAGCCTTAACTTGGGAACAGCAGTTGACAAACAATCTCAACTAAAAGTCTACTTACTCGCTTTTTTAACTGTATTACACAGTCGTCATCAGCAGTCTAGACTCTAGACTACATTAGACAAGTGGACTGGATTGAATTGGATTGGACTGGAGAAGTCTGGATTGGATTTGATTGGATTTACTGGACTGTAGTGGATTGAGGTTGGCATTGCAGTGTCTTCAAAGCAGGAAGGTTTGCGAGTTTGTTGCAGTCGTTACAATATTGTATACTGCTTGAAACAGAGAAAATAATTACTATAACTATAAAATAATACTTTCACATTAACAACAAACTGAGTATATGTTGTTAATAATGTAAAATTATTATTGTGACATCAGAGCATTTTCCGAATATGTAGAATTGCTTGCTTTACAAATAAGTGACAAGTTCTTTTGTTCTTTTTGTCAATTGGAGCTTGAGAAACTAATTTATAGTTTGATTAGCACCACGAACTGAATTGTGATGAAACTGTAGGATGAACATAGCTGAGAATTCTGCTCTGAAGCAATATTGGGGAAAGACTGCATCAAGCATGGGTAAAGTGTATGGGTTGACATGTGTCAAACATATATAATTGAACTGAGACAGAGAAAGATTGACTAACACAGAAGCCTGCAATAATGACACAACGGAAGCTATTTGGATTGGTTAAGAAAATGAAAGGTTGTAGATTGTGAGCTACAGAGAGAGAAGGGGAGCTGCCACAGTGCGTCACAGTTGTTTGTCCAGATTTTCCATTCAGAGTTTGCCCATGTAATGTATAATTTATGATAAAAGGTTTGCAGACTGCTAAGTATGCAGGATCTAAGAGCACCGGGTGCACAAACCAAAGCTTTTTCATTAGTGTGAGAAAATGTTGCCCTTTTTCCCTGTCTTCCTGCTTTTCCCCTGGAAACACTGCATGGTTTCATCCTGCCCAAGCTTCACGCCAATAAAGTCTGATGTTACACTATTACATCCCTTTAATGTATGTATACAGTTGTATTACTCTCGATAGGATGTCTCCTCTTTACATTTAGAGTTTTTCCAAAATGTCTGTTTCTTAAGTCTGTATCATAACAGTCTTCTTTTACTTTCCTTAAACAGTGTTTAATTTCATAACTTTGCAGTTTTCAGTTTTTTGCTGGTCTCTGATTTTTTTCCATTCTGCAGTGTAACCATTATGCTAACATATCTGTCCACGGGGAGATTTGTCTTCTCATAATTGATGAGTGTATTGTAATTAATCACAATGGCTAGACAGGCATTATTAAGTTGATCTGTATTTATTTTTTGCCCTGGGGGGATATAATATAGGCTCTGGAGTCCCCTTGATAATGACTGCTGGAGGAGGGTATTATAGCTAATCATCATTGTGCAGAGCTAGGGGGATTTGATTTAGCGCACCTCCAGACATTGTAAAAGCGAGAGGGCTGGTTAGGGAGGGGTGTAAGGATTACTCCAGAGCTGAGGGATATAAATGTGCCCCCTCAGGGAGGGATTCTTCCTGCCAAAGAGCTGTTAGCCATGTGCCTGTCTATGCTAAGGAAGTGTAGTGCAGGCCTCCTAGCATACTCGCGCATACTGTATCAGCCATATTGAGGCATTTTGCATGAGGAGAGGTATTCTTAAATGTGATGTGCTAAACGCATTCCCACTTAGCCATATGTTGGTGCAAAAGTGTAGAGACAGAGCTGGGCAATTAGTGCTGATGACGTCTGAGTATGCATGAGCAGAAAAGTGGCCTGCAGCACCACAACAGATTATCCTCAATGTGCAACTCTGTTATGCATTTTCAAAATATGCAGAAATGAGAAATATGTCTTAGCACTGGCTTGTTAATCAAATATCCTAATAATTGGCTAGTGTGCTAAAAATGTTTACTGGCCTACATCTGGAATTTGGTTCTTTAATTGGATATCAGAAAGAAGGGATGCACCGATCCAACTATTTCAAAGCTCAGGCATCGGCAGATATATGTGTAAGGCAACATCAGGCTTGATTAAACATTGCTTTTCTAACTTTGTAAAACAAACTACAACAAGTAAATACATCGGTATAAATTAACTGAAATGTTATTTATTAAATTATTGATATCTGATACCAGCAATCGGCCCATTGTCACCTCTACCCGATTCAGCTATTTGAGATATCAGTATCGGTATAAGTGCATCTCTATCAGAAATATTCTCTTTGTTTCTTTTAAAAGTCTTAGTATTCAGTCTTCAAAGATGCCCAATTGCAGCAGCTCCTCTCATCCCCTTCAAAAGCAGAAAACAGTTTAATGGGCCAGGAAGAGAGTCCAGGGAAGCTTCTCTATAGAGATGTTTTCATTCGGAGGAGCACAGTTGCAAGCGATATACAACACGTCAGATAAGATTATACAGCAGCCAAAATATTGATATATATACCCCACACAATATGTTTTTCAGGGCTGATGATATCCCATCCAAGTGGAATTTTACGTTTCATAACACACCGAAATGTCTGTCTCTGCACAATCATGCTCTCATAGGAGACCATATCTGTGCAATTGTGGGCTACAACTTCACAGTCAACAGAAAATAAACAGGTTTGCATCTGATTGTCTTGCTGTGTTGTTGACTGACTCCCCCTCCTCTTGTTGCAGAGCAAACTGAACCCACTCAATGTGACCCCTGCAATTCGGGCCGTGGACATGGACAGAAACATACAGCCTCCATCAGACAGACCTATAATTCTTTATTACATCCTGGTTGGTAGGTTCATCCTGATTGATTTTACACATTTGATGTTCTTTGGCTCAGTCGGGAAGCCGTGACTTGACTTTGGGATATTCATTCGGCTGTTCTTGATGCTATCATAAAGTGCACTGAATCCAAAACTGTGAATATTTCTATTCTTTATTGCAGGTCATCCAGTCACATATCCAGAGTATTTCTCCCTGAATAGAACGACTGCAGAGCTGCGTGTCCTGCAACCTATCAGCAGGGATTTGTATCAAAGGTTCACTCTCATCATCAAGGTAAACATTACAATTCTGAACCAGTGCTAGTTTTATTTTGTCAAAGGTCACAGGACATCACCTATACTATTCAAGCATAGATAGAAATAGCTAAAAATGAAAAAAACAGAACATTTTTAAAGTCATGGAAATCCATTGGCCAAAATGTGAATGAACCCTGCATTTACTGAACCAGATGGAGCTTGATTGTCTTCATCAGGGTTCAGGTAAAATATTGGTTCTCCTGCTGCCTCTGCATTAGGTAAGCAAAGTTTTATGAAACACCTTAATTCCGTACTAATATGCTTGTGCCACATCAAGTTTAACTTATATCGCGAAAACTTAAGCATGCACCCTCTCCACCCCAGATAACCTCAGTCCTGAAGGCCATTAACCTTATCTTTAGCTGCTTTGGAGATTTGGGGGGTGAAAAAGATTTTATGATTTATGGATTTAGCAGGAGGATGGTCTGCTGCACTTTCCTGAATCCTAATTTAGAGCGGAGTCGGGGATTGCCTCGTTGCTGCTGGTGCAGAGCAGCAGTGCAGATGAACTTTCCATCCAGCCATCACTAACCTCTAGACACCTCTGAGCGCTGTGTAACCTGCTGTTTACTGGAATAGCTGGGGAGCAAAGAGATGAGAGGCAGAGCTGATTTCCACAAGAGGAAGAAGGCAAAGGGCGACTGATCATATGAGAGGCATTTTGCATGTCTTCGGGAGGATTGTGCATAGCTAGGGGAATGGAGACAGTTCAAAGGGGGAGCAGGAAAACACCAAGATAGATGGAGAGATGTGTGTGGAGGAGGCACTGTAGGAGCCTTATCTACCTCAGTCATAAAGACGCGGCAGAATCGTTGCTCAAGGACTCCAAGGGGCAGGGAAGGGAGAATTAGACTTTGGTATCTTGAGAGTGCTCTGATGCAGCACAGTATGTGGTGCACATAGCTAATGCTTTAGGAGATAAAAAAAAGTGATGGAATGAGCTGCAGTATCTCAAGCATATTTAAGAAAACATATCTGTTGTTCTTCAAAAGTCATGATTGATCAGAATGACTGGGATGAAATGAAGACAAGTGACAAAGGCAGATTGAGAAATAGAGAAAAGAGAGATCCAGTATGACACTCTCAGAATGATGGAGTCAGGACAGGAATCAAGGCTAATAAACAATGACTTTTAGAAGCAGTGAATCTCCTCCAGGTTTCTGTGTTGAATCGGTGGAGCGCAGGTCATTTAGCACTGCCTCCCTGATATAGGGACACCGCTAAAGAGCCGATTCACCAGGGAACACTGTAGACCTACATCCCGTCTTTTCTCTCTCAGACAAAAATGTGTGTGTCAATGTCGAGAAAAACAGCCGAGAACAGCCAAGCGCACACACTTTGTCCGTCAATGACACCACTTTCTCGTCCGGTGTTTGTGTGAGCAGATTGGATCTTTAGGTCAGTGCAGTGTGGGTGTTCTTTATTATCACTCAGATAAGGGGAAAAGGTAGAAGATGTTTGGAGAAGGGAGTCTTGCATAATCTAGCGATGCCAATAAAAATATGAAATGGAGTGAAACTCAACTTGATGTGCCAAAACTGCAAAAGAGTGGAGCAGGGCTCTGCAATTATATGATATACACACAAGACAAGAAGATACAGAGGGTTTTTTTTCTTTTGGCCCCAGCACTTTACCGTTTAGCTGTAGAACTATATTCTCCTGTTGCAATCGGTTCTCTGCAACACAAGCCCAGTGAAATCGAGCTAATGTGCAGAATCTGTTCCAGGTCATGGATTAAACTGATGTCGCCTCACTCCCCCTCTCCATCTGTATTTTCAAAGCCTTAATGTTTATGAAGCATCCCAGTGTGGGAGCCAATAGTGACATATGTGCTGAGGGAAAAGATTGCAGTGACAGCCTGGCCAGACCACATTCATCTGGTCTGCTCTCACTGGGCTGGTTTAAGACACAACTTGGGTTAAAGTGCAGCCTCTTCAGGTTTTTTTACAGTTTGAAAAGCTGGGACGACACACATTTTGATTTGTGGTAATGTACTGAGCTACTTAAGCAGTCATGTCACCAACTGTGCTGGAAAATGAGGGGAAGCGACTGTTTATGTTTTGATGATTGTGCGATACAGTTTGGTTCGTGTTCCACTGAACGTGACACAAATACAAACTGGTTTTGGATGCAGGTGAGTCAACATTTCATCTCTGGGAATTTATTAAGCTGATTTGTAACATTTAGTAGTCCAGTGACCCTGCCTGTTCCAGTATTTTGTAATATTTTATAGATTTAGAAATTATATTGATTACATGTAGTATATCTTGGAGAACATTGGTGGTTTTGTCATGAACCGACTCTTCCCTGATTGAGCAATTTCAATCTTACTATTTATATCAACTTGCAATGTGACATTTAAATGAGTTGTGTTCCACAGTTGAGCGCCGAATGTCAGTTTTTGGAGAAAGATATTAACGTGCGGAAGAGATGAAGAGGTGTCAGCTGTGATTTTGTCATATCAGACTGTTCCATGGTTCACTCAAGCTTTCAGGCAAAACAGAGACACTGTATGGAAACGCACAGCATTCAGCTCAGTTGAGTTATTGGAGAAAGACCACTCTGGAAACAAGTGCTAGTACCCTCGTTTATTAGTCAATTCTGGCACTGACTTCCGTGGGTAATATTTCTATTGAGCCTCCTTCTATCACTGGTCACCCACTCAACGGTGTAGCAAGAGCTACCAATTACTGCCTCTGCCCGACAAATGATGGGATTTGCGTTAAGTGCTCTGGTAATTACTAAGGCCTAATCCAAAGTGGACACTTGATTAAATTTAGTCAATGTAGCTTTTTGTAATTAAAATGACATTCAGAGAAATTATGGCTTTCTGTCCCTGTGCCTGCGTAAGAGTTTGGAGAGCATAAGTTTCATCATCCAACTCCTTATTAGTACTTCCTAATACATTTTCCAGCAGTAAATAAAGACTTCCTTGGCTTGTTGGTATTTGACTTTTACTCTCTCTTTTTTTCATTTCAGGCTGAACAGGACAACGGTCACCCCCTCCCAGCTTATGCCGACCTCATTATCGAAATCCTGGATGAGAACAACCAGGCACCATATTTCCAGTTTGTCACCTATCAGGGCTATGTGAGTGAGTCCTCCCCAGTGGGTACGACTATCTCAGCCAGTGCCAACCTCACTGCCCCACTGGGAATCATCGCTCTGGATAATGACATTGAGGAGGTAGAAAGAAAGAGCCTTTATCCGGCTATGCTCACTCTTGCCTACACTTTACACATGTCCACCCCTGCATGTGTGCATACAAACACGAAGCGCTTGTAGTGCATTGATTGAATATTGATTAAAGGTCCACATTTATCCATGTGTTTTTGTTGTGCAATCAAAAAGTAACACACACATTCATGAGTCATTCTCCTGCTGTATTTTTCTCCTTGTTGTAGCTGGCTCCTGGTGATACACCTGTAGGTAAAGGGGGTTGCTTTTAGGTGCAATGGCACATACACACACACACAGAGTGTGATTTAGGGATGTCCCGATCAAGTTCTTTCCTGAGGCTGAGCAATTTTGGGAAAATATTTAATTGAGACTGATATAACGATTGCGATTTGATTTCTGATGTGAATTTTCTAAGTTGAGCTTCAGTTCAGTTTCAAATATTTGTTGTTAGTGGGCGTATAAGCAGTCGCCTTAGGCCACTTCTGATTGGAGGAGGACGACGACAGGAGTTTATAAAACCATTGGGAATGTTAGAGATGAGCTGCAGGTTGCCTCAAAAGTAGAGAGAGTAGTCGATTGCAGCCCGGGAGGTAATCAGCTCAGAGTTGGGTTCACTTGACCTGCAAAGGTGGATGTTACTGAGGAAGTGGATGCATTAGAAATCCAACTATTATTATTATATTATCATTAATATAATTGTATGGAGATGGACATGATGATCACTGTCCATTGCAGTATCAGTATTAACTTAAAAGTATGAGACTGACTGATTACTTCACTCTGTAGATTACAGAAAAGTGCAAACAAATTTGACAATATTGTTTTTATCTCTCTTTCTTTCTAATAAGTCCAAAACTACTTAAATAAAGATAAAGAAAACTAACAAGATAGAAGTGGAGTTAAACAATATATTAACAAAAGCATAGGCATACCTGGAGCACAATAAGTTTCTATAAACAAAGGATCATAAGTGGATCGGCTTTACTTCGCCACTGCGGATCCATTTAAAAAGCCTTGATCAGCTTGATTCACACTTTGCAAATTGACTCGGGACATCCCTACTTTTAATTCATGCATCACTTTGCAAAAAGTAAAAACAAACTGAGTGCACTCATCACTGCTGGAGACATCCTAAACAACAATTTGTGAGCTTTTCAGTGTGTTCGCAACATCAGAAATGATATGTTTTCTGTTGTTTTGAAATTTTATAAACGGTGTATTAAATGCTCCGCGGCTCTCCGGTAATGATGAGTGTGTGTAGATTAATCTAGCTGATGCACTGACATTTGTATCCTAATGGGAGTGTGTGTTTGGAGTGTTTTGCTGTGCTGTGTTGATCATCTTTATATGCAGATGAATGTTTTGCTGTGGTTTCTGCAGTTTCCTCAGTAAAAAGTTATACAATGATTCTCTTTGAGTACCAACTTTGCTCTTTCACAATATTTGTATTGTTATTTTATGAATTGATTGTTGGGTGTGTAATTGGATAAAGTGGGTGTTTTGAAACATTTGTTTGACACATTTAACAAACGGTGTGATTGTGTGGGTGCATGTTTGTGTGCGTTTCAACAGCCACAGTGGAGAACACATTGAATTCCCTTCTACCCTGACTGCACTGATAGATTTATATTTGAATGGGTCGAAGCAAACAGTCACACACACAGTCAAAACAAATGACTGCTACCTCTAGTTCATCTTTCAAAATATCCCTTTACTCTGTCTTCGGAGAAGATTAACAAATCAAAGTGGAGTGGAAACAGAGATAACAAAAATCAATAAGCCACCCGGTCCTGATGTTTACCAAACTCTCTTAAGAGGACTCATTGATCGATGTGAATCGAAGCCGACTCGCAGCAATGGACCACAGTGGACTCAAGGTTTATTTGTTAACACAATCCAACAACCGCAGTTATGACACATCTTAAGCAAATGTCTCTTTTTAAAAACGTTATATGAAAATGTTACAAAAGCTTTATAACTCAAACCTTTTAGCGACTGCTTAATGTGGACGATATTTTTTCCTAAAAAGGAGCAGAGGCTATAATGGGTGTATGTTGTTTTAGCAGAAGTAATTTCCTCGTGTCTTTTTTTATTGAGACTGTCATGTTAAAAATACATTGGTTTCTGGTTCCCGTCCTTCGCTCTTTCTCCACTGTATTCTAAAGACTGATGAGAAACTTGCCAGTAGATTACTTTTTCAACTCTTTGGCAGATCAAAATGTACTGTTTGATGGTTTTCTCAGCCCCACAGCTGCAGCCTTGGAAAAATGATGAAACACTCATGTCACTATGGTAATGCATTTCTTTTTGTATATCTTTCTGTTGGAAGACGAAAGACCCCATGGTGAAGATTACCCTGGATGACTACGCCGCGATCTTCAGCCTGACCCCAACTGGGATGATCCGCTACCTGAGGCTCATCAAACCTGTGGACCGGGAGAAGCAGATGGCCTATACCTTCACGGTAGGCCTCGGACTCAGTGGAAGCTATCTGCAACACTACAGCCCTTCGACCTACATCTCCTATCTGTGTATATTAAAAGTCTCAGGTTAGCTCTATACCAAGAGGCACCTGGAGATACAAAGCTGACCTGACACTTTTAGAACAATATGACCTTTATCAAGAGTCAAATAGCAGTGAAGGTAAACAGTCTGTTCACTTGAATTTACAAATTTCCATCAAAAGGTAAACCAAAGGCACATCAGACCTCGATAGTTTTATACTTTCAGTTGGATAAAAAATGATCTTACGTAATTTAACTAATTTCTATAAACTAAGCACAAGCAAATGAAGAACCCATCTTCGCCAGTTTGACAACGCAAAGAGAAAATGAAATGCAACTAAATCACATTCTCCAGTTTGACAGCAAATATAGGCCATAAAGAAATATGCTGCAAGTACAGAAAACACAAACAAAGCAAGTTGTACAGAACACAACGAACAACAACAAAATGTCTGACCAACATTAAAAACTGATCAATTCATTTTTAAATTAATTAAAAACATGAGCTTACATGTATATTTTAGTTCCAACATTTTGACTGTATGATTTATATAATATTAGAAATGTTTAATTATTTATCTTTAGCCTGTTAAATAAGTACTAGCTTTCTTACCAGTTTTTTAGCTTCCCCAGGAAACTTACATTTTGTTGTAACTTAGTTCTAATGTTGTGAAGGGTTTCTCTATTTGCTTGTGTCTTCAGTATTTGCAGCACATTTCTGTTTGTCCTGTCAAATTGATGAATGTGATTCTTAACTGGCTTCTGTTTATCTATTTGCTTGTGATGCAAATGTCAGTCGTACCGTATCTACACGTTATACAGTAAAAAGTAAAACGTGGTTACAGATAATTTAAACACTCATCAACACACATCTCTAAACTAACTCTTGGCAAGAAGGCGAATGGGTGTTTTCCCAACATGTCAAACTATTTGTTTATAGCGACATATAAAGAGTGTATTTGGTGGGAACGCTCTAATCCTTTGATATATGAGATGGTTCAATCTCACTGAACTCTGCAGCTAAACCTTCATGTTCCATTAGGGTTCTGTAGTGGGTTACTTAATCTTTATAATGTTTTATTAATCTTCTTGCTGTATGGTGTTTTTAGTGGGCTTGTTTAAGTTTCTTTTTTACTGCTGTTACATTGATGTCAGCAGCCTGGTTCACCAAAGTGACTTAATTCTGCGCTGCTGCTCAGCATCTTGTGAAATACAGTAGGTCCTTACATCCAGGGGTATTCATCTGGTTTAGAGAGCATCAGCAAACCAACAGCGAGCTCTGTGGGAATGGTTCCCTGGAGTGTGCAGCAGTTTCTGAACAGGGAGGGTTCAGATCACTGTACATTCAGATGTAATGCTACGTTTGGATTTGTTGGTTTGGACATAAGGATTTATGCAGGTACGATATGTTTACCGTGTGTGTGGATGGTTGATGTGCCCAGGTTTGTTTATCTGTTTACAACCTCCATTCATGTTTATTATAGAGTGTTTTTATCTCCTGTTTGGGGTATGAGGATCTTAAATGCCGGTTTTGTTTCATTTAAGGTCAGGATACATTCTGACTACACAAAGCAGTGAGAGCTGACAGTGTGCCTCCGCTTTGCAGTTTTCAGAGGGCACTATGAACAGAGCAGCACGCTCCTGACTTAAAAAGCAGTTTTTCCACCTTTTTCTGGTGAAGCAGAGACAGTGACTAAAGCAGGATCAGTGAACCAGGCATTAGCTACTGAGGCCTTGACCTGCTATGCCAACTGTTAGTAGTAATGCAGAGATGGTGTGAAGAGGAGTCGGTGCTAGAGCCCACTATAGCTGTGTCGCTGTCCTTCGCTGTTACCATGTTCTGGGTGCCTTTTCAAAAAAGATTTCAACTATTACGCACCTAACTACAAAGGCCTTGCAGATTGTCTTATAGACAGGTGTGTTGGACCATAAACGTGTTTTAAAACGTGCTGCATTCAAAGTAATTCCCAGTCAACTGTCCAACCGTGGTGTTGTAACTGTATTTGATGTTCTTTTGCAAAGTCCAACAAATCTGCAATATACAATTCCAACTAACCACAAGGCAGTCCCGGTGTGAAGTAATGTTTCTGTATTTTGGCACTAATGACAGTTTTTCTGGAAAGTTTGATTATTATAATTATGATAACGTCCGTGATATTTTTGCCCACAATAATCGTGAAAATGTAATACTGGTACATACATAGTGTATATATAGAGTTCGATCCAGCTTGCACACGAGATTCATCAATCATATTTTTATAGAGCAAATGCTACACAAGCTAATAAGATGAACTAACTTGTTGTCTACTCAGCATGGGTTTTAGCTGAATTGTGGCATGGTATTTTGAGTTAATAATCTTAATTGGCTATATTATCAGATATGACATGTGAATACAATGCTTTCTGAGTTCTTGCTAAAAGCTTGTTAATACAGTGTTTATAAGATAACGGCATAGAGGCTTTAAATGTTGTGCTTTGGCTTTCTGAATATGGTGTTATTTCAGTCATTGAGAGAAATTTGTTATGAATGCTAGCATCAAATCAATTGTATAATTATTCAGCGTATCCTGGACTGAAGGGAGAGAGAGCACACAGATCCAATTAAGATAAATATCAGCCTTCAAAGATTGTTAGGTTTTGTGTCATATCTTACTGTTTGTGTGTGTGAGAGACAGGAAGAGAGGGAAGAGGAGGCAGGCTTGACATTTGACATTTGTTATGTGTATGTGAGTGTTTGTGCAGGGACGTGTCAGCATGTGTATAAGTATGGAGTGTCTATACATACAGTTGTGATGACTCAGTGAATCCAAATCTGTTTTCTCTCTTGGCTCCCAAAAAGTGTCTGGCATCTCTCTCCTGGGGCTGGCTGGAGAACAGAGACACTGTTTGATGGGAGGGAAAGTAGCTGCTGTCGTGTATGATATCATGTGTTTCTGTACAACACCTTCACCGTGAATGTGTAGCTGCCACTGAAGGCACCCTCCTGATGTACAGCATAACCGGCAAGACGCGTAATTTCCATTTCAGCGTTAAGTGCAAATGTTTGTGGAAAAGCCATTTCCCCAACAGAAACATGTATTTTTTGCTGCTGCCACAGTTGTTGTTCCTACACTTCATTTGTTGTTCAACTTAGTCCATTTTCTTTCTCCCCGCCAAGTCCTTGAGATCAGAGCTGGCAAAGACAAATGAACATGCAGTTTGCTCAGTTTGCAAACTGTCCGTTAGGCAGGCTTTATACTGTAGGAGCTCTCTCTTCTCATCTCTTTAAAAGGCACTTCCAATCAAAGGGTTTGGAAAATAAACATATGCCAAGGCAAAGTGTAAGTGACTTAATGGCACAGGTAGAAACAAGGTGCAGTTTGACTCATTGTCGTATCAAAGCAAAACAGTCCTGAAGGAATAAGCCTGAAAAAAGAATCAACTCTTTGTAATTTATTTCAACGGACGGACTTTGTTTACTTGTCGCTACAATATGTATTTTTCTTTCTCGTGTTTACAGATGGTGGCATCAGACGGCGTCCAGCAGAGTATCCCAGTAACTGTCAACATCCTGGTCATTGATGCCAATGACAACACGCCCACGTTTGCCGAGGTCTCCTACAGCGTTGAGGTCTTCACAAACATGCAGCCTGGGGAAACGGTACTACAGGTAATCAATCCAACAATCGTTTTCTCGCCTTTCTTCTCTTGCTCTGCCATTTCTGCTTTTCGCCTCCGCCTTTGTCCCAGTCCCGGCATAGGATCTCTCACACACACACATTCTTTCATTCTTAAAGTTAATAACTACAACGATCTGAGGCCCAATTACAGTTCCCTTGGTCTCATCTGCAGTCATGACAGGCAAGTCAGAGAGACCGTTTCTCTCCATCCACAACGCACAGGCATGGGAAACCTTTTACCCTGCAGAACAGCTGCTGTCATGACTGACGTGAATTAATTTTGGTAGGCATCAAAGAAGTCCATTTATCAATCTTTCCCATTGCATTAAAAGGATTTTTTTAAAAGCAGGATTTTGTATAATTTGATGCATGTTATGTATTAGGAACATTGTTTGTTTGATTTCATTAGAACACCGGCTTTAAAGGTCTGATCTTATCTTTGCATATTCACATTCTAAAACCAACTAAAGCAAGCTTTCATGCACATGCACAGGACACGTATACGAATATGCGAAGGCACATAGACACGTATATGCACACACAGTCGTCAAAATGTTAATCCATAACCCCATTCTGCGATATCTATTAATGTGGAGCGCGATCATTTCATTGTCTCTTGTTTAGTAGTTGGAGCATGATCTTTTCGTCCTTCAGTCGATCTGTCCTCTCGGCACAGCCTCTCCAAAAATAATGTCAGAGCCTGAAAAGGTCAAGTTTGATCTGTCTTCAAAATCAGCCGTTTCGCCCTGCCTGAAATGAGGCCAGGGGTCACACAGTGTCTGGTATGACCGCTTAACCGATTTTTATAAGCAGTTTATGAGAGCTGCAGGCCCCCGGAGAATGCTGCTGCTTATTTGATGCTACAGCTTTTACTCCAACGTCAGGAGCATGAAAAAGGAGGTCTGGGCAGCTTGGATTAAAGTTTCAAGGCCTTAAATATAAGAAGCCAACTACACCAGGGTTCATAATTACAAGCAGCGGGATGCCCTAAATAATGGCCGTGAATGAAATTGTGGCTGCTTAATTCATTTCATAACAGACTGTGCAAGAAATTATATATATATATATATATATTTATAATAGGCTTTCTTCATCTTTAGCAGATGTATTTATACATCTTTGTAATTCATCTCATATGAAAGGTAGCATGAAATTACTTCCATCCAATATAAACTTTAAACTGTAATCACAAGGAGGGAGGATATTGCAACCCGCTGAAAAACAGTGGTCAGATTGCAAGTCAGTAGTGTGTATACTTTCAGCTAAATGCCAACCAATTGTTCCTATCTTCACAAGAAACAAAGGTCATGTTTCTATTAGTTGATGATAGGGCACCAAAATGGATTCTATTATGAGCTGGCAACTTGACTAAAGTCAGTCACAACCCCCTACTGAGAAATATTTACTGCTTGACTGGTTCAGTAAGCATGTAGCTATCAGCTGTGCAGGACTCCACCTGCAAAACTACAAAGTATGGATAGAAGTAACAACATATTGTAATGTGTATCTCCATCTTTCTCTCCATTCATCCAGTTAACAGCAGCAGATGCTGATGAGGGACTGAATGGTCTGGTGACCTATGAGATACTGGCTGGTGCCCAGGGACATTTCATCATTACTAATCGCACTGGACGCATCACTGTGGCGCCTGGTGTCACTTTAACTGTGGGACGATCTTACGCACTCACTGTCAGGGCCTCTGACAATGCGCCAGAGACCCAGAGAAGGTATTTTACAGTAGTTTTCTTCTGATGTGTGATTTCTTTGAAAACTGAAAAATAAATTATCCATCAATAGAATGAAGGGGTCTTCTTTCAGTGTGATGTGCAGTTCATTACTTTTTTTTTTTATAAAAAAGCAGATTTCTTCTAGTTCTTCAGAACTCACATCCTCAGGGTTGCAGAGGAGCTACCAGCATGTGTTGTTTACAAGTCTTATTTAATTCAATACATGTTCATAGTAATGCACAAGATTCTGGGTGACATGGAAAGTTTTCTCTGGGCTGAATTATAAAGAAATAACATTTCTGACAAGCTGTTGTGATTTTAAAAACAGATGGTCTTGCTTAATCTAACACAAAACAGACAAACTCAAAGTGTGAGACATTGTGGTTGAGGGCCTCTTTGATTTCACCAAGTAACACAACACATTTAAACTGGCCAGGATTAAAACAAGCTACAACAGGCTACAGGTTGACATAACGGCACAATATACTTCACAGAATGGTTACTGCACTTCATCAGATCATCTACAATGAATGTACCTTCATTGTAGATGATCAGTTTGAACAAAAGATGTCTTACACAATGAATGAGTAAACAATGAACACAGTCAGCCCCATTTGCATGTGCACAACTGAGAACAAGCCAAACCACAAAATCATGAATGCAAGGCCTGTTTTGTGTTTGATATCCTACTTAAAATGAATGAAACCAAAACTTGTTGAGTTTGCTTCTGTTCTGCAATCCAAATGATATATGATGAAAATGTTTTACTAGGTTGTAAAGTGGGCTGGTGTGTGCTTTTCTTTCTACCAGGAGCTCCATCACTACAGTGTACATTGAGGTTTTGCCTCCCAACAACCAGAGCCCCCCACGCTTCCCTCTGCTCACCTACAACCTGGAAGTCAGCGAGGCCATGAGGATAGGAGCTATTCTGCTCAATCTGCAGGTGAGTCGCTAACCAACAATACCCCCCCCCCCCCCCCCCCCCCACACACACACACACACACACACACACACACACCCCACACACACACACACACACACACACACACACACACACACACACACACACACACACACGGCACATGCAGATAAGAAAATGTGGAATTCAATGAGGCATTCAGTATGATGCTACTGTTTAATGACATATTTAATACATTAAGGTATATTGTAGTTTCAGGCAGCATTTCACTCTCCAGCGTACAATATGCTCACTTTCACTCCAGTCCAGCATCTTTGTTGCTCAGCTGTCATATCTCATAGCCCTCAACTTTAATGGGAATATTTTATCTTAAAGATCCTGCTTTCCCTTTCCTTCCCCAGGCCACGGACAGAGAAAACGACCCGATCACATACCGCATTGTGAGTGGGGATTCCCAGAAGGTCTTTAACCTCTCTGAAACGTAAGTCCAGATATTTTTCAAGCACATACGAGCCCTAGAAGGTATTCTCACCAAGGCCCACTTGAAATTGAAGAATGGTTAAGTATTTATATGGATGTCTGCATATGTTTCCTCCAAGGTCTCTTGTTTCCTTTAAAAAGGTCAACAACATGCACGTTACTGTAGGTGAACTGGAGACTGTGAATAGTTTCTTGGTGTGAATGTGTTTGTCTCTATATGTTATTCCCCACTCCTCTCCCAATGCATGTTGAACAGGATAGTTGAATGGAGAATGGATGGACTGCAAAATGTTTTGCTAGATTGCAGGCAAGCTAACGTAACAAACCCCTGGCAAACTATTGCATATATTATTATAGAAAAGTTCTGCAAGGGCACTCTTCAAACCCTGACATCAGTTTGAGAGTTTATTGAGGTTTTTGAGCAATAAGACAAAGCTGTTGTATGCAGTGTTTATTTTATCACACGGACAAGGACAAATCAGCTACAATTGTCTCATGTTGTTCTCTCAGGTGCAAAGGCTATACACAGACAATCAGTAATGATATGTTGTAACACAATGTTGACCGTGTTGGCAATAGAAGAGGCCTTTGAAGCAGAAGAAGTGGGATGTAACCATCATCATTAGCTTCCCTCTGATGATATAGACTGCCAGAGCGAGTGATGGTGGTGGGAAACAGAGTAGAAGGGATTGTGATAGTAGGGAGTAGATGCTGACTTGCCTATTATTGGTTTTGGCTGATTTATTAGCCAATACATGACTTTGTTTTATGAACACTGGCGCTGGCTGCTGGCACCATCAAGAATCCCAATGAACCAAGCTGAAAAGCAAATCACAAATTTGCCTCAAAGGGATTTACAATCTGTGTTGCAGGAAGAAAAAGGGAAAAAAAAACATCAGAAATAGAACAAAGGAGGAGTCCTTCTCCCAGAACAGATAGACAAGCAATGGAAAACGTAGACATAAACAACAATAATAGCAATAACATATGGACAAATATAATATTAGGTTAATAAAGTGCAGATATATGAAGAATACAAATCCAGGAATATTATAATTATAATAATCTCTTTTTTAATGCATTAATTAAGTGTTACATTTACTACATAAGTAAATGTATCTTAGATCTCTTGTTATACGACTGGTTACTATTTGCAAAACACTAATTTTGGCTCCATGGAATGATGAGGTGAAAATGATAAGTTTCTTTCATGTATCATCTGAGTGTCATTATGTAAGCTGAAAGAAAACAATGAGAGACATACATTTTTATAAAAGCGATGGTGATTAGGTCAGAGCTACTAGAAGCTGAACAGCAGAGCTGACTTGTAACTCAGAAGAACTCCGTGGAAAGAAATCACACAGGATAAAACTTTATTTGATAGCAAGTTCTATTCAGGTCTTCTTTCCTCTTTCGCTCCATTCTCAGTTCCATTCTCAGCCATCTGCTGTCTTAGAGAAGACGGGGCATGAAACACCAAATAAATGGAAAAAAAAGGAAATGTACCCCAAATATCTTACCTTGCATATCATAATCAAAATCAGTATATAAAAAACCCACCCCACTAAGGCATTAGTTGGGAGTAAGATAAAGGCATAAACTATTAAAGTGGTCTGTGCTTTTCACCATTAAATAAGCAAGCTAATATGGAGGGAAGAGACGTGGGGAGACTGAAAATGCAGGACCCTGCCAGACACGTTTCTCACTAATTGATTAAAGCCGCTTTTCTCTGCATCCTC
Source organism: Cebidichthys violaceus (assembly GCF_023349555.1). Classification (NCBI taxonomy): domain Eukaryota; kingdom Metazoa; phylum Chordata; class Actinopteri; order Perciformes; family Stichaeidae; genus Cebidichthys; species Cebidichthys violaceus. The sequence goes on along the minus strand of NW_027176263.1, from coordinate 3,945,523 downwards.
AGTCTCCCAACTATGCAAGGACAAGCTGTGTTGCAGCAGTGAGTCCCTGCCTTTTGTTTCCTCTTAATCTGCTCCAGTGTTAAAATTGTTTGTCTTATGGAGGCATGTTTACTTTATGGCTTCATAGTTTTAACGGCAAGCTGAAACTGTGATATGATCAAATAATGGGAGACTGTGATTACTGCCGTTACTGCTGTAATCTCTTCAACCAGAAACGACAGAAATCTTGTTGAGTAGATAAAACTCCTTCAGTGCATTCTCTGTATGGCAGAAATACTACAACCCCATCACAAGCTCTAAGCAACCTAGCACTGTAATAACGTCAGGCTGGTGCTTATTTTGCACATGATGAATCAAAGAATGATTAGCTGGTGTGCTTGATGAGTGTGCAGTATACAGAGCCCTTCTTCACACTCTCATTTTTCAACCCGTCAGAACTCCAATATGCCGCATTTGCTGCATGTTCGGATCCAGGCTACATATGGTGCTGGCTCAATCCAGCTATTATGAATAATGAGCTCTCAAGTCTATAACTTCCTGTAAATGGGGCAGGTCCTCTCGAGGGAAGAGGTATGACTGCTTCAGATTCACTCACCATTTTGGTAGTGAGCAGGGCTCACCCTCAAGTCAGTGGCTCAGTCAGCCACCAGGCGCTATGCAGAGAACATTTAGTAATGACATACTAGCAGGCAGAGGCCAGATCCGGTTCAAACATCATAAACAAGTCTAAAGTATTTCTAATAAAGTCCTAGGTCTGGTGGGTCCACTTAAGACGCATCACATATTCAATACACAGTACTTACAGTAACTTTGAATATTATAGTCAGTGTCAGTTTGGAACAAAACAGATCCAGTGTATACTCAAGTACTGGAAAAGTACCTCCTGATGCCCCACTAAATATACATGTCAGCTGCATCAATATACAAATTGATTGTAGTGTTTCGCAGATATACTGGCAGTGACGTATATGTTAGCCAATAAGTAACAAGAACCGGCCGTATAGAAATGCCAAACTAGGTTTGAGATCATTTAGAAACAGTGTCATCATTACATAAAGCACATAAAAAGTTTATTTTTACACTTAAAATATCTTTCTTTGTCACAATTCCTTGAATAAATTAATAAGGGATCTGTATCAAGGTTGATAATACTATGTTTCTATGTTTAGAAAAAATGCTATCGGCCAATTTATTACTTTTTTTACACTTCAAAATATAAACTTCAGTAACAGCCTCAAATATCCAGTGTCAGTTAGGCTATAATCAGTAGATCTTGCTGCTATTCTTTATTGTTCATGAGAGCATCCTCTTTGAAGCTAAAGCCTTTTTTGTAGCACTTCAAAGTCACAAAAACCTAGAGGCCACGCCAACTTTGATACTTGAGCCATTTTCAGTGCTCTGGTATCCAGTTGGCAGGTGATTGTTCAGTTGGCAGCCGATTTTCTTGCTTCACAGAGTAATTGAAACTGAAATTGAAGAAGAGTACAGGAGAAGGTACACCTTTTACAGCCCTGTGAAACCAAACACTGCACACTCAGTTCTGATTAAATTGACTCAAAACAAGGGTTTTAAATCACACAATTAAAGTACAAATTTACTATGTCACATATTTGTCTTTGATTTCCCCTTGTGGAAAAGCTGAAGTTTATCTTATCATAAAGAAGTATTTCACTGCTGGAAAGATTGTCTTTTCATAAAACAAGGCAGTGTATGAAATAGAAAGGTGCAAATTATTGTTTTTTATTTGGTGGTACATGACCAGAGAAAATTGGCTGTGGTATTCCCTTTTTAGAGAAATGTAGAAAACCTGCATCATCCAGAATGCACTGGGCTTGTTGCTGCCACTGAGAAGACAAAGTATGATACTATTTTCAGTAATTAAACATTACGTTACGCTTTCACTACAAACTGCCAACGTTAAGGTGACGTTAAAAAAAAGGAAGGAAATAAAACACTGTTCCTATTTTATTTACTCAGACGTCTGTTTTGTGGGACGGGCTTTGGTTGATTTTTCCAATTCCTTTTTCGGGATCCAGAAATATATCTTATATATGTGGCTCAAAGCTTGGATGTAACGTTATGCTTGCTTGTACCCCTTACTCTATAAAGTTGGATTCAGCAACTTCATCCAAAAGAAACGGGCCTCTGTGAAACGACTCCACTTGTGTTTCCATCGGCACACATTTATCTCAGCGCACCACGAGTTGTCCCCCACATAGGGCGGCTCTGCACCCCGATCCTCACCGACTGGCAGAGCGAGACTCTTACTTGCACTGTATTTGGGTTCATATAGCCGAACTAGCTCAGAATGTCTGAATCCACCATAACAATATTAAAATGGCAATCTTTGTTATCAACTAAAACATTTTCCTTCTGCCATCGTATTCCAATGGATGTTGTCATTTTGGAGCGGTGAGGGGGCGGGGATTATCAAAAAGTACAATCTGCAGTTCGAACAAACATCCCTGGAGATTACGTGTCTGGTTAATGAGTGGGGGGGTTATTGGGTGCTGGCAACATGGAGGGAAGTTTAGCACTGTTCATTTGCATATACCTCCCACATTCTAATAATAAAAAGCTGTTTCAAAATTGGCAAAGTGTCCCTTTAATCTGTATCTCAGGTATCTGAGGTCATGCCACCTGGCACTACCGTCCTGTACATCAAGTCCAATATCAAGTTGAATTTGCCATTTAGGGATCCAAGCAGAATGAAAGACTGACTTGGTGTGACTCGGATGGATGGCCTCTAACCTGCACCATTGTCGCTCTAACAGTGCTGTTAACAGCACCCTGTCAGTCTGACAACATATTTTCATTTGCAGTGGCTGGGGAGAAGAGGCAGGACGCTATCACACATGATCAGTGAACCTCTCAGACCCAGTCGCTCAAGTGTAGTTCAGCACTGCAGCTGTAGTACGAAGCAAACGCCCTCAGCTTACTAAGTGACATTAATCATTCTAATCATCAGCATCAGGATCATCATCATTCTCATCGTAATTATGACAGCTACGACTGTATATCTTCATTATTACATTCACATCACAGCTCCCTTTACCTTTAGCTTCATTGAGCACACAATGGACTATTTTCTACCAGCATGCTTATGTATAAATAAACATGAGCACAGCAGCCAGTGAAGGATGGTCTGTTGCATATTTATGGTGTTTTTAGAAAGCCGCATTTGCCCTCTTGAACCACCGATCATCAGATGTATTAGATTGAAAGCAATGTGTTCACCTTAACTTGGGGCAAGTGTTTTGAAAAAATAGACAATGTTGATCAAGGTTTCTGTTATTTGCCTTTTGGATTTATAAGATGAGGCTCTACAGTTTGATGGTCATGAGCCAGAGAGGCAGGAAGGAGGCAGCGGTCAGGTTCTGCTTGGACTGTTTGGCCAAAGAAGCCTTAAATTAGAACTGTGAAGGTGCATGGGCACAGCAGGGAATTGCAACAGGCATTAATCTAGCATTGCGTTACGATGCATTCGTCCTTCCTTCCATTTGCGGTTCTGGCAGAGCCTCTCCAGAGTGTGGTAGGGGAATTGTTTTGTTAATGCTGTGTTTGTGTGTGTGTGTGTGTGTGTGTGTGTGTGTGTGTGTGTGTGTGTGTGTGTGTGTGTGTGTGTATATATGCGTTAAGGCTCTTGCACTCACGTGTCTCGTGTGCCTGTGTGTGCAAACAACGATGATTCAGCGTTCTGCTTGGGAATGCATCCACACTTGTGTTTGGCGTGTGCCAAATTCTACCTTGTGAACGAGCAGGAGGGTCGCTGTGCCTGCTGCAGTCATTGGAAAGGAAACATGAATCTTTCTGTCTGTAGTCCATGTGCTGTGGGAGAAAGAGGCAGGCTACAGAGAGAGAAAGACAGAGTGGGAGCATTTAAAAGCCCACCTGCTCTAAGCCAGAAACGTATCCTCCTCGTTCAGCGACCGTGTTTTATAAATCTGTCTAATCTGGAAGTAAATAAACTCCGAAGTGCAGCCCTCTCGATCACTCTCTGTTGGATCAGCGATAAAGAATCAAAAACTTTTGTACAAATCTCTTGAAGTGAATACGCTTTCTTCATATGACACAAACAAGTAATGCAGGACCATGACTACACAGAGCCCTATATTGTGTTTCTTTTTGTGAGATTGTTGTATAAATGTCTAAATGTCTCTAGTTGTCAGTGTGTAATATTAATAATAATACAAGTGTCTTCTCTGACCCCCCTCTACAGGATTGGCCTACTGCTTCTGAGAGAGTCTCTGGACAGAGAGACCACAGATCAGTACCGTCTGATTGTCACAGCCTCTGATGGGAACCCTGGAGGGGTGAGGCACAATCCTCTTTATTAAACTATTAGCCTGAATCCTCGGGGTCTGTGGTCGTCAAACAGTTTGAAAACATTAAGCTCAAATAAGATCTTCACATACAAGTTTATTAGTTCAGAAATGTGGCTTGGTGAACCCAAGTGCTTCATTAGTATGGAAACTGTAGTAGTGCGTTTGAACTCACATACTTAAATACTCTCTGATTTTGTCACAGATTCCTAAAAACGGTAGCATTAAGAGTCAGGTGTCTTTGTGCCAAACCAATACGGTACCAGAATAATAAGGGCGGCCTGTTCTTTTAAGTCTGTGCAGAAATCATAACGTTGTGATTTGGTAATCTGTTGAGTTCCTTTGTGGAATTTCATCATTGATTGATAAAAGCCACTGCTGAATAGAATTGTCTAGGGGGTAGAGTTATTTTTTCTCCGAGCACAGATGTGGTCATCAGAGCTGACATACTGACTATTATTAATTTCCTTTTTTTCAAACTTGAGTGATTCTCACTCGCCAAGTGCTTTGCAATTACTAAGGCAATGGGAAAAACTACCCTGCAATAATTTGAATGTTTTTCACTGTCAAAGACTAAGTTATAACTACGTGAGCTTGCAAAGTATTTTGTACATTCAGAAGTCTGTCTGCTATTACATCTACTTAAAAGTTGACAAAAGTATATTTTGTTGGTGTGTTTTTTAACTACAGCTAGTTTTAGCTATCAAAGCAGTTTTGCTCCACAGATGTTGAACAGTTGTTTTGAACGGCCAAAGGATTGAAACATTGATATAATTTAAATAATTTGTTGAGTTTTTTTTAAGATCAGATAATAATTCTTTAGGCAGAGTGGGTGTATAGTGTTCCCTGAAATGGTTTGAGAATAAGATCAATGCATGGATAGATGCAAAGTAGCGGACAAGCAGCACTAGTGTTAAGCCAATTCTTAAAGTCCTTAAGGAGTACAATGATTTCCTTTAGATATAATTAGCAAATCATTTTACCTGAGTAGTACTAACCATAACTAGTAACCAAGCTTTAATTGTAAAACTGGTTTTCTTTGCTGCCCATACGATGTCATTACGAGTAGTTGTGACTTTTGAGTGTTTACATTCACAGACCTGTCTGTGTAGCTTAGACTAGGGAAACAGCAGACACTACAACTGAAAGTGAATGCAATGCTCGCTGCTCCTTCTCCCACTGAGAGCAGATAATCATATAAACACTCTTAATTTAATTAGACTTCACCTCAGTTGGCTGAGTTTTCACAGCTGTCTCTCTTCCAGGCAGAGGTGAACCGTGGTTTCCTTTTTAAGATGCAGTGTGATAGTAATGAACATTAGCTGATGAGCTGTTACAGGAGTGATGTTGATTGCCCCCCCTCTCACCTGTGCACACACAAACGTTCAGAACTGCAGCTCATTTTCATCTGTTGGCAGACGACGTCTGTCAGTCAAATGGAGCTCTATAAGAAGCATTATTTGCTGCCGCCGTGTCACAGTTTTTGTGAGTGTCTCAGAACTGTAGGAGTGCAAATTGAGACAGACAGAGTGTGCAGAGGAGATGGACAGTGACGGGTCAGAGAGAAAAGAGCAAATAAAAGAAGAGAGTGTAATATGGGGCATCACCTCACAGAATGAGGGAACCACAAGCTGGTGCTCTTTGTTCTAATCGTAATGGACTGATTGTACAAGCAACGCCCTTTGCCTGTATGGTGTGTGTCTGTGTGCGAAACGTCTCATCCACAGACTAAATTACTGGCAGACTTGTGTGGGCTTAATGTCACAGCTAGGCAGAAATGCTGTCAACAGGAAAGAAGTGGAGTGACTGAGATGGGTAAAGGGCTGTGGGAGGTTTGGAGGTGAGGGACTCATTCGGCAAGACAAAGTGCCGCAAGGAAGGCTGGAGACAGGGAAGCGATCAAAATATGCACAGGAGGAGGGCACCGAAAGGAGAGACCGACCGAGAAAAGGAGGGGGGGGAACACCAGGGATTTGCATGTGTAATTAGCACATAACTTTGGTAACCATGGGAACCTGACACAAAGAGAGAGGCAAGCCATCATTTTCCCAGTACTTTTTGAGTATTTTCAAATCTGGACACTAAGGCTGCAGCTGTCGATTATTTTAGTCATGGAGTATTCTAACAATTATTCCATTGATTATTTGAGACTTTTGCTTCATCAACGAGCAATAGTAAATACATAAAAGAGAAAGAGTTTTGAGTATTGCTTTGATTTCATGAAATAATATTATCTGTCAAAAGTAAACCCATTTAGTGCATTTAAGTGCCTTATTACATTAAGGTTTGAATTTTCCCCTCGTGAAGTCAATCTAAACCGTCAAAAATTGCACGCAAACTTTTTGTCATTTGTTGAATTTGAAGTCTTACATCAACTAGTGCATGGAAGAATTTGTGCTAATCTGCATGGCCAATTCAAAATTTGTATTCTCAACAGTGCAAGCGGAAATCATTACCATCAAGGAGACTCCGATCCCAAAAGGGAGGACAGATGAAGCTGTTTCTCTTGCCCTCAAAGAAGGGATTACATAACAGCCCGATCATATCAGTGTCTGCAACACGGCTTCTGGCCAGGGTTGTCACTTGAAAGGCAAAAGCACCATCAGCCACCTCTAGATCTTTCAGACAGTGAGGACAGAAGACGAGACATCACAGAGCTCCATCTAATTTATGTTAAATAAATAATAGCAGCTCATTAATCACACTCCTGGTCAGAGAGGTAGGCTTTTTTGGCTTTGATAACAACACCCACGCCAGGATGGACACGCTAATTGGCTTCGGGTCCTCTGTGAAATTGAAAATAAGTAGATCCCATCACCATACTGATGGTGAGCTGCGTCCTCTTGTTTCCTGGTAGTGAAAGAGAGGCATGAAGTGTGATGGTTTTCAGCATGGGTTGCCATGTCAAGTGGTTTGTGAAAGGTCTGATTATGTACGTCTCAGAAGCTAGAACAAAGAAAACAACAATGGTGGAAGAATTCCCTACAGACAGTGTGATGAAGGTGACATTAACTAGGTCATTTCATTTGTGCTATTGCTTCTCGGTGTTTTAACTGTAAGGGTAACTTCAAACAGCTGTCTTATGGGAACTATTTTCTCTTGCACAAGGCCAACTCCTCCTTCCATCCTTCCTCCCCCAATGGAGACCATTTATGCCATTGTTTGCATGTAGTTTCTTCTCAGTGCACTGAACGTTTATAGATTACACAGATTCAGCCATTTTTCTATGTTGATTTATAGGAGTGCAATAGGTGTGTCATTGTTTGAAGGTTACCAGCAGATGCCGGGGGGAATTTGTTTTGCCCAATCAGCTTTGAGATCAAACAAACCCAGCACATTTTACATGACAAACACAAGCATGATTTAATTCACCGTAAACATGATTAAAATATAGTCTATGACATCCTCCAATGCCAAAATGTGTTGAGTATTCTGCATCCTCCAGAGGAAGGAAGATGTGATGGATCTAATCTGATGTTTCTATACCCCAGATACTGGCTCCCCCAATCTTACAACCTTTTACAGTTTGCTCTTAATAACTACCACCAAAGCATCTGCCCCACCAGGAATGTAGAAGGTCAATACACCCAGGATTAGTACACCATATTTCTCTGCAAACAAAGCATTAGTGTCGGCGTTCAAATTGCACTCCTTATTACTTATAGTATGTAAGTTGTATTGATGGTTGTATTATTCACTTTTACAGGGGTTGTGACACTGTCGATGTTGATGTCAGTAATTTGACATTCATTTATATTCTGTGTGTCAACAAGATGAAGAGCCTCTTTGCAGCTCGGTGAGTTTGTACTGGATGGGATAAGCATTGTGCAAATTAAAGATTTTGAGAAGATGCTCCTGTGAATGAAACGTCAGGGGATGACCAAAGTTGTTCGATTCATCCTCTTGAACTTGGATTGTCTGTGCAAAATTTCATGGTAATCCATCAAATAATTGTCAAGATTGTATCTGATCTGATTCACTTCTGGTGAAACAAAAGCTTTATCATCTGCAGAACAATGTACCGCCGTAGTAATGGCTGACCAACTCATTGGCAGAAAGTGTCAACAGCAGGAATGACCATGTCCCTATTGATAGCCTAGTTGTCTCTAGTGTTTGTACTGTTATAGTATACATTTTCTGTTACAACATATAGTTGATTTAGTCATCGCTTTTGCCTGTGGACTTCAGGCGGAAAAGCTGCTACAATAGTGACAGCTGATGGGGATCTGAGTAAAATATTGCATAAACCAGCGCCTAGTAAATCTGCCTGTACGGTAGATGAAATGAACAGACATATTTAAAAGTAATACTATAAAAAGGAACACTGAATAACATTGGTCTTTATTGTGCTCTTTGTTCATTTATTTTTTCTTTAGACATCCACTACTACTGTGAACATAGTCGTCACCGATGTCAACGATAATGACCCTGAGTTTGACCTGACCATACCCACAAATTATACTGTCCAAGAAGAAAAGGCCAATTTGTTTGTCGGACAAGTCAGGGTAAGTTTGATGTCTTGTTGTTCTTTTGAGACAAAAAAAAAAAAAGCTGCTGTCTCACCAACATCCACATATCCTTTATATTTTTAGCCATCTACAGTAAATACTACATGGTCTTTTCACTGTTGTACGCCCACATGTCGTTCCTCATAAATTGTACTGAGTCACGACTGTGCCTCAGTTCTCGTTGTTGTTGTCCATTAAAAAATTACCTGACATTTTCCAACATGGCCAATTTTGTTGGACAGATTTGTCAACCGGAGCTGCATCTCTGTTGACTGGCTTGGTTCAGCACCAGTGAGCTGCCAGACTTTTGTAATTACTGTTGTAGATTAATTGGGCTGATGTTTGTCAGTGAATTATTCATGAAAAAATGACAGAAGACATCCTCTGCACATACAGTACAGGCTTACATTGGCCGATAAGGCAATACAATCCAGGGGTCTTGTTTTTTTATGGCATCTGTTTCTCTTCTCTGTCAAACATAATAGCGCACCCAAATCCCCAAAGTTCTTCTCCCAAGTCACTGTTTTGAAACATAGTTTTAAAGCTCAATACAGCTCAGAGTAAAGTTTCAAAACAGTCGACCAAGCAACATTTTGGAGGATTTGCTGGAGGGTTTAGGCGATAATACAAAATCAGTAATTGTTAAAGAGTTTGTTCTAAGTTTGGAAGTTATCGTAGCAACTGTTCTTTGATGCAGGTTCACAATATCAGAAACATTGAATAATCATTGTCCACAGTGAGATAATTAATGATTTAGTTTAATGAAAATGGAATGTAATTAGTTTGATAATGTGCAATAAAATGTGTTATTCTTCAGTGAGTTGACATATCAATGCATTTTGGACACATAGCACTATCTGTATCTCTGTATCTCCAAAATATCTTCATCTTCATTTTAGGTAGATACCAAAGTGTTTTAAACCTTCGAAACGTTTAAGTATGCATGTGATCACTTCACAAGCTCACATTTTGATGAGATTGTTATGCTCTTTCAATTCCTTGTCATGTCCTTGTAATTGCTTATGCAAACAATACATTTGTTTTTTCAAATGTATTACTTTCAGGATATATACTTTTAACATTAGGCATCCCATTACATTTTTCAGGAGGTAATAAAATAGACCACGAGAAAACGTTGCAAGTTTATGAACTGTGAAATAAGACAAAAGGACATGTAATGGAAGCTTGGTGTTTGAATGAGGTAAAGCTCCCAAGTATTTTCCTCACAAATGCAGCCAACAGCTAGATTAGAGTTTAGCCTGCCCCACTGTCTCTCTCTCTCTCTCTCTCTCTCTCTCTCTCTCTCTCTCTCTCTCTCTCTCTCTCTCTCTCTCTCTCTTTTTCTTTCTTTTGCTGCCTTGAGCTGAGACAGTGCTTTTCTGACTGAAAGAAAAGTACATTAAAGTACTTAGCACAACACAATCCTGCTTTCTATGCACATGCACATAGAGAGGCTACAATGTTGCCGGTTGTAGATGATCAAGAAAGGATGATTTTTAGTTGATGCAACACTTTTTCATAAAATCTCAAGTAAAACAAAGGTAACATATTGTAGACAAACATTAGTGAATATAATGATCCACCAATAGATTAGATAATATGACAATACCATGAGTTGGACATGTCGTTTACACCTTTTTGTCATGAGACATTCTGCTGATGGTTGACTGTGGACACTTTTCCTTTGTCTGAATTTTTATGCTGCGTTTAGGCAAAATCTTGCAATACCGTAAGATTCAGCCTTAGTGCCATTAAATTACAACCTGCTACTGTTGCCTGTTTCTTGTAAATCCTTCTTCCGGGTTTGTCCCCTTCGCTAAATCCTTTCATGGTGGAGAGACATTTTCCTAATTTTTCATGGCAAGAGTACATACTTTAAGAGATCATTCTCATAACAGTATTTGAGGAGATCATGCCCGTCAGGATGAGGCTTCAAAACAAGATAAGACTTGGGCTGTAACATACATAACACCATTTTTAAGTGTTTTTGTAATAGGCTGGGAAGTGTCAGTGTACAGTATGTGTGTGTATATGTAGTTGCAGGCAAGGTGCCAGGTAATTTACTAAACAAAGGCTCTTGGGTTAATGAATTACCCCATTTCAGCAGTAAAGACATGTGGCCTTAAGATTCAAATTGCCAGTAACTGTGTAATGTATATCAAAATTCAAATTTTTTAAGTCTCGTTTAGCCTCATTAAGTCACCCACAATAGAGTGCACCTCACATATTTCTGTCCGAACCCGAGCCGACTCCGAAAGCGAAGTAGCCAAGCCTAACCCTACAGACAGCAGTTAATGTGAGCTGAAGCACTGAGTTTGTGTTACTGGGGTGCGTTCGTAATTCATCACTCCGAGTGCTGGAGCGCACTCTGGCACAAACTGGACCGTCTGCGCAGTAGATGCGTGATGAACAACTGAAATCACACATTCACACAGAATGTAGGTCAATCATTTAATTTATTTTGAAACTATTTTCACAAAAAGAACTTCAAGCACCATGTCAAGTAGACTGAACCCGATCCGAACATCATTTGTAAACAATTGTCTAGGTCGGGTATCCACACTCTAATCCACAAGGTGCACAGGTAGTCAAGAGGGATAGACTATAGAAAGATAGTCTTCTTAATTTAGCACACTCTACAATCCAAGGTTGCACACAGAAAGAAAACAAGTTGTTGAATTTCAGATCTGTCTAGTTTGTACACTGGATGACACACACTGTGATGTGCCATAGACAAAATGGGAAAAGCTAAAATTAGTGGAGCCATAGGATCGTCACTTAAAGCACACCACTTCAGTATTTTTCTGTTTCATCATCCGGCCAGTTAGGCTTACAATGCTGTAACTGCTAGCTTTCCAAGTGTCTGAATAACATTGTGTGATGTGGAGGTTTGTCAACATTTGTTCCTAGCAGCACGGTAGCCGACTGACTTTCATATGACGCACTAGGTAAAAGTCAAGTGGCTGATGAGATGCCGACTGCTTGAATTAAGATGCTATTTGTGTCTTTTCAGTTATTTCACATGTAAATGTGATGTGTTACTGTGAACTCAGTGCACCTTTTCCTGTAACACCTTGAATTTCCCTGCAGAGAGGGAATAATAATGCAGTCAACCACGAAGCTTCAGGCAATTGCCAATGGTGAAGATGACTGCAGTGCAAATGCATAATGTTATTAAGTAGCTTAATGCTAAACCTAAAGCGTTGTGGATTACCGTTACAGTAATTGGAAATGGTTCCCACCTGTTCTTACTTTACACACACTCAGACTGGAGACGATTAACTAGGTTATCACAATTGACAGCAATGCTGGTTGTGCTAATAGAGTAATTTGTTCTGTGACTGACAAATCCTAAACCGTACGAGCCCATTCTGTTTGCTCACAGCGGGGAGCCATAATCTGAGCATGCAAATGACCGGAGGACAAATCGATTAGCATTCGTGTCAGACACATCATGGCAGCATCATGTAGAATTGTTGCTAATTGAAAATAATGCCATTTATTTATTATACTAGCAGATTCCCTGATCAAGTGAGTTTTTGCAAGCGTTGATTTGATGCATTTCACTTGGTAAAGGCACATACACTTATCACACCCTTTGGTTTTGTTTTGTGAGGCTGACGGCTTAATTTTATGTTTCAAAAATAATGTGCCCGGGCTGTAGCGAGACATCATTCTGCCTACAGTGTTAGTGGGAAAATATAAAAATGTTTTAGGTTTCAGCATTAATTATCCAAAGCAAGATGAATATGTTGGTTTTGTAAATGCAACGAATGAAAAGACACACTGAACTTTAATATATATTAGAGGGCTGCGTGGGCTGCAGCCACCTGTTCAAGCTGCTTCTTGTGCTGCAATCACCTGCATCTGAAGGATATTCTTCCACTTCCACAATGGGTTTAAGAGCTCTCCCACCAGCTCACAATCCAAAGTATGTACCAGTTACTCATCACTAAAGGCAGTGAGCGATGATTTAGTGCCAAATAATCAGAAAATACCCAAATCATTTTGTGAGAATTATTTGGGCAAACAAACAAAGGCTTTACGGTCTCCACCAAGGCCATGTACTACAACATGACCACCCATGTCTTCCAACATCTGCTGCAGGTGGTGTAGGACCTGGCCTGCCCTGCACAGACCTCTATAATACATACAGTATATTTTCCTTTGGAGGCTATGGAAATATGAAGATTTGTTTTTGGACTATAGTGCCTGTAAATTAATTGGATGACATCCCTTACAAGGCAAGGAGCAGTGTGAATGTTTGTTATGTAATCACTTTAGAGAAGTAGTGATCCGTGTGCACATATTGACACAATGTGCTTTGGTCTGTTTTGCAAAGGCTTAATGCTGAGGTTCAGTTTTTAGCCTTGGCTTTGAATCTTTGTCAGGCGTTCCATGTAAAACAAATTGGGGTTGGCTTTCAGCAACCATATGCATACCCTCCTCCCTCCTCAACTGTTCCTCTTTTTTCCCTCTTTGTGTTGCCTTGTCCTTACTTACACTGAGGTTGATAAAATATTGCCAAACAGACAGATGAAGTGTGGCTTCATCTCACTGTCTTTTTTTCCCTCCCCCTTCCCCTCTTTGTCTCTCTCCTCTGTCTCTATTTAATTATAACAAAGAATTACCACCACACAGGGGACAGTTGGATAATGAACACACAAACACACACATATATATAAACACGAGGCATAATGATTGCCTGTCATATCCACACAGAAATATTTTTTTTGTTAAGCAGATGATTTATTTTAGCCTTTCCTAAATAGGTTTTTAACATTTATTTTATCAAGTTTTTATTTTCCTTTTTTTTATTAAAAGTATAACATGTATACTACAAAAGGGTGATTGGGGAATGCAGAGTTTGCATAAAAAAAGGGCTTCTGGCCCTTTTGAAATCACAAACTATTACTAATGAGTCTGTGACTTGGACTCTAATCTCAAAATGAAGAACAGGAAATGGGAGCAAACGTATGGCAGTAGTTTCCGGTCGGTTGCAGAACTCTAGCTTACATGGCTTTGTGCTTGGAACCTCTGTAAATACGCAAGGCATTAAGATGAAGATAGACCTAATAGATCACGTAATGGATCGAATCAAACGCACACAGGCTGTTTGCATTTCAGTTTTAAAATGTGTTTTTCCACACAATGCTATTATTGATGTATGTAAATAGTTTCTTAGTGTTTCCTGCAGGTTGTCAGTTTATTTCAGCTGCATCAGGAGGTAAAACGGGGTTTATTGATGATGTTTTATCGACGTTTCATTCAGCAAGCCCACTATTTCTTCCAACATATCCAGTCTCTAAGTCCACTGTAAAATAATGACCAATGCAACATTAGCTGACTATTATCCTTCCATCTGATTACTCAGGCTATATTTCAGGCTGTGTCTTAGTTCAGTTTGTGTTGGCACAGACCAATAAATTACAGTCATTGTAGTTCACTTACTTGCTTTGGGAGCTTGGCAGAATTAAATGGTAATTGGTTGAAAAATCTATCAGCAAAAACTGCATAATGTCACCCATCAGATCCCCTAAACTGAAGTCAAACACACTTGACCCAGATAAACGTTTCTTTCTACAGGCCTACAATGAGTCAACAAAAATAAGTACCGTATTTTTCGGACTATAAGGCGCACCTGATTATAAGGCGCACTGTGAATTAACGTGTCTATGTTCACACATAAACCGCACCGGATTATAAGGCGCATTAAGCAAAACAACACAGTCCGGTAAATCAAACTTTATTCAACTCAGTTGTAACAACAAAAACCGGTACAGAAAAATACACTCCCTTATCAATTCATTCCTCTTCCACAAATCCATCGAATTCTTCATCTTCAGTGTCTGAGTGAAACAGCTGTGCGATTTCGGCATCAAGAATGCCCGAATCCCTCTCGTCATTTTCCGAGTCAGTCTTGTTGCTGTTATCGGTACTTGGCTGTTCAGTGATGATTCCAGCTTTCGTGAAAGCTCGGACGACAGTTGCGACCGATGGTTACTTGTTGTGCTTATTGATCGATTTTGACTTTTAGTTTAGACATTTCATTCCTGTTACGGGGCCGATCAGGTAGTGACACAGCGTACCGTAATGCTCCGAATATCCATTGAGCGGAGCGGCTTCGTTGCTTACCAAAGTCGTACTTACATATTTCGACAGATTTTTGAGCGCATTGTACCACATAAAATCGATCAATAAGCACAACAAGTAACCATACACAAGGAACGCTGGATTATAAGGCGCACTGTCAATTTTTGAGAAAATTTAAGGATTTTAAGTGCGCATTATAGTCCGAAAAATACGGTATATTTATATCATTAAATCTTTTTCTTTCTCCCCAGGCCACAGATCCAGATGCAGGGCTTAATGGACAGGTGCGCTACCGGATCGTGAATCAACCAGACTTGTTTATAATCAGTGCTAATGGTAGCATCTACACAAGAGTGCCTCTTGACCGGGAGCTTAGGAACCAATATGACCTGGTGGTAGAGGCCTCAGATGGGGCAGTGGATCCACGGCGGACCACCTTGACCCTGTCAGTCCAGATCACGGATATCGATGACAACAGCCCAGTCTTCTCCCAGCAAACTTATGTGGTTAACGTACCTGAGAACAGCCCAGTGGGAACTCTGGTCCTAAAGCTAAGCGTACGTACTCATGTGCATGTGTTTATTGCCAACGTTTTTTTTCTCTCTCCCTTAAATGTCGTCTGTCTCTCCCTTTATATAATGTAGCATGAGTGCTTTAAACAACAGATGTAGTAACTGGCTTTTAGCATCTTTTAACTTCAAGTGTTTAAACGTCAAATGTTTCCAGGCGGAAACATTAACAGTGACAGAAACATACAGTACACCGGCTTACATACACAGAGAGAAACTATTTATTTCTCCTGCCATGACAGCTCTTTGGGCATTTTTAGACTGAAACAGAATAAGAGTTAAAGCTAGATTTTTCAAGTCATAACCAGCCTTTGCCATCTGTCCTTGAATATAAGAAATGAATATAATACTACACACATTTTGAAACAAACGTATCAACTTGCTCACGTGTTTGCACTGAAGTGAAGTGTAAGGAAACCATGTGCATGCAGAGCAAACACAGAGCGGAGTTGCGAGTAATTGCTGGCATATTGTGAGTGACATTTCCCAGAGAGGAATAAAGCAAGAGGAGAGGGTAAGAAGCAGGGGGTGAGGGTTGAGGGGCGAGGGGTGTGAATGATAGTGGCACTGTGACACCATTAATCCCCGAGACAACGTCACCTCAACTCTAAATGGACGGGGTGGCTGGCAAGATGCCTAAAGAGCAAAAGTGAGATGGATATAAAAAGAAAGTGGATGAGTTTGGTAGCTTGAAACCTAATGCTTATACCTGATAAATAAAATAAATAAAGTTTGTGCGTGTTCCAGCATCCATATACTGCATCTTATCATTTTCTATTACAGTAGCCTTTGCAATTGATATCTACTTTGAGAGTTGGGATTTTCTGAAATGTGGACCAACTTAAGCTCCCCTTACTGATTTAATTTAATCAGAACCTATTAATGATTGATGTAAGTAACCACTGCAGCATAAAAACGCAGAATTAAAATAGACACATTAATATTAATTTCCATATATATATATATATATATATATATATATATATATATGTATATGTATGTCCAAATTTAGAAAATATATGTCCTCTCCCTCTTTCCATCACCCCACTTTTTCTCCACAAATGTACTGTAACTGGTTTTCTCACTCATCCTTCTCCTCTTCCTTCTCACAGGCGGTTGACTCAGACCTCTTTTCCAATGTCACGTATCGGATCAAGACCGAGTCGGCCAGGCAGCTGTTTTCTCTGAACCCTGTCACTGGGGAGTTAGCTGTGCTGCAGACCCTGGACTTCGAGGACCTGGCTGGTATGGGCATGGGGGCCTCTTTCACTTTCCAGGTGGAAGCTGTCGACCAAGGAGGGGTCATGCCCCCAGGGCAGGCCACCGTCACAGTCCGCATCACGGTAAGAGCCCCCGGATGGTCAGTCCACCACAACCTCTCAATGATCTATTCTCCTTCCATCCATCCTCATTGTCCCTGAGGCGCAGCAGCACTGGCAGTGAATATGTGGTGACTCATTAGCAGAGTTTTCCAGTAATAGTAGCTTGTCTAAGCCATAGTCCGAAAGGGGATTTGAGACATATTGTACAGAGCTGCACCTGTGCTCCTTTTGTAATATGAAATTCAGTTTTACTCCATTCAGTGCGAAAGCTGAATGCATTTCCTTTGTAAAACATATTTTGGCCTCCCAGCCTGCTTGTCCTGGTAACATTACCAGGACAAAGAGAATTTGATGGATAGGTGTTTCAGCCTCGCACACAGTGCTATTCCGTTCTGAATGACTCATTAGCTTTGTGACAGCAATTATGTCAGCTTTTTCAGGAGCTTGTATTCCCTTTACAACCTTTCAAGAGATTAACGGCTGAATCCCAACGAAAGGATTAGACGCCTTATGTTGTGCTACTATTCATGTGTGTACGCGTGCACATTTGTGTGTGTTAATGGGTGTGTGTTTTTGCTCTGTGGGTAATTCTGTGCTTCAAAATGTGTGCATTCACATTCATCTCTGTGTGTGAATTCAGTCCACCCCTGGTGATCCTCTCAAAGTCTGCAGAATTACGCTTTCTATATTACACTGAATGGGAAGCATCTAAGCTTATTTAGGCAGGCTCACTACATGAACTGCCAACCTGTAGAGTGAGTTTGTCCTCTGATAAGGACAAGCTTTGTTGCAGTGTTTGTGCTGTCACCCAGGCTCTGTGTTTGATAGGATAAGGCATTGCAGCCACTGATATCAAATCCATGTCTGCTATTTGAAATGGTAGACATGAATCCAAATGAGCCTAATGGATTCACACAGGCTTCTCGGGGACTACAGTTGGAGCTGATTCAACTGATTCCATTTCCTTCCTCATATAACACCTCCAGAGGGTTATTTGAAGTCGTTTGTGTTTGATTTCCCCTTATTGTTTTGTTGTTGTCTCTTTGGTTGGATGCCTTGCAGTTATGGATTGAGTGTCCTTCTTGCTTGTCTCTTTCTTCCGAATGATTCTCCCAAACTTTTTCTTCTATTCTTGTACTTTAGAAATGGAAAAAAGACACCTTGTGCTTGTAGGTGTGTGTGTGTGTGTGTGTGTGTGTGTGTGTGTGTGTGTGTGTGTGTGTGTGTGTGTGTGTGTGTGTGTGTGTGTGTGTGTGTGTGTGTGTGTGCGCATGGATGAAAGATACGGCATGGAGCACATGTATGTCTCAAGCAAACACGAGTGTGTCTTCGCTTGCATCCTGTGAACACTTGCAGCACAATGATCAAGCTTTGTTGTTCAAAGTAAGAGCTGGATCATAGATTTTCTGCTAGGAAACTCTAAACCTGTGTATAGATCAAAGTGAGGCTGTCCTCCACCACTGACTTTATATTTTGAGGCCCATGGCTCATTCAAAACAGTGCACGGTAAAGAGAAAAGTCAAGAGAAAGGAAGATCATGCTCCAGCAGTTTTACCACACAACTAATCTATTCCTGGCAGATATGACAATGGCTTACTTCCTTCTCACAAAGCAAAGCAAGATTCCATTTGCTTTGCGGGCCGATAAAATGGTAGACTTCTGCTGTGCATTATTTACATGGAAAAGGTGATTGAAAGTGGTGGTAACGGAGACTTTCAGTGCCCTTCTGGTTATGTTAAAATATGAAAGGGTCTTCCTCGGGCCAATGTTTGATTTGTCCATTCTGGGCTGCTGTTGAGAAATGTTGGTGCAACGCTGCAGACTCCGTGAAGAGGACCAGCTCTCTATGTAGATATGAAGGGTTCATTCTAAGGTAACAGAAATGCAAAGATTATTAGTTTCAGCTGAGTATACACCAATGAAAACATAGTTATGAATACTATATTCCATTTCTGCTAATAGATCCCCCGAAATCCTACACACTGTTCTTTAAACACAATAAACAGCTTTTATTTCTCGTCAGGTATTGTAAAGTGGAATGTGTATATCAGTAAAAAATAAACCAAACCCCATATAAAAAAAACATTATTATAAATAATTTAATTTCACAGCAGCAGCAGTATTTTGTCAAAATATAATAAAATATTGTGATTATTTACCCATACATTAATTAACACAGTCCTTGTTAAAAATTGGTTGGATTTGCATCTATGTTTTAGTTTTAATCAGCCAGCTACAATATATTGTGTGATTTTATTTTTTAATTTTAAATTTACAAGATGGATGGATATTGTTCATCTGTATTGGTGTGATTACAGTAAACAGTACATCGTATGATCACATTCAGCTCAGACGCACAGTTCTTAAAGTACATGGACAAAGCCTGGGGCATGGTGAATTACTGCAGTGGGATTTTTTGCCTGAATCCACAATAACTTGCTTGAAGTGTTAGCTGAAATCAAACAAAGCAGCAGCTGCAAAATCTGCACTGCTACAATATTACTCTCGCCGCATGCAGACAGCATCAGCAAAAGTAGTAGAAGAATACATTGATGAATGTGTTTGACTCTTTAAGTGCCAAATCTGATCTGTCAGCGAAGGAATATGTGTCCTGCACGTTCTCTATAACCGGTAATCTGCAGTGTAGCTGAACATTGTGTTCTTTGCTGACTCAATAATGTCATATAACTGCAATGTAACCAAGGTTACAAATATCACCAACACTGATACAGCTACTTTTATGGAATCTCTTTTTGTTTTTAGGACATGAATGACTTCTCCCCCATCTTCACCCAAGATCTGTATAAGGGCTTGGTGGCGCCCAATGCAGAGAAAGGAACTGTCATCACAACTGTTTTTGCTGAGGACCAAGACCCACCAGTGAGTATAATAAAACGCACGTCACACTTTAACTTTATATTTACAACATGCAATGTAGACAACATTGGTGGTTAAGTTTCAAAGCACACAGAGCATGTTGACTCCATCTGTTTCTTTAACAAAGGTAGCAGTACAGCACATGTTGTGCTCTCAGAACATCAGGTCATTTCAGCCATAGCATTTAAAACAATGTGTTTTAAAGATGTTTTCATTGCTCTCATTAGTGCGAATGCTGTGTGTGTGTGTATATTGTAAGGGGTCTTCGCTTGTATGAGTCTTCTATCAGTTGCCTCAGACAGCTTCATGTTTCCTCAGACTCCTTCACACCACTATATCTGAGCAGGTTCTCATGGGACTGGAGATATGAAGATATTTTTTTTTTCTTTTTTATGGAATATGCAAACCAAGGAACACAATGCAGAAGAGCAATCGTGCCACAATGTTGAGACTAGAAAATATGTGACTAAGAGGAGCCAACACAGGAGCAATGGAGAACATTTTTCGGGGTTGAGAATCACATGGCTTTTTTTTTGTTTATGTCAATAGGGTTGACATGGTTGTAGATTTCTTTCTATTCGTGGACACTTCAACAAACCAGCGTTTTTCTCTCATAACACAATGTGTCTTTTGTTCATTATTTTCAGATGTCCTCTGTGAAAAACAAAAGGAATAGAAATAGCCTCCTGCTCTGAATGTGTTTCTCAATGAAGTCTTGTACTGTATGGTTAGACTCGATGCTTGTTATTAGTGGCCCTCCTGCTAAGGGGATCTCACCAGGGTCTGGGTGAGTTTATGTACTCTTTTAAACGCTGAGGGATATGGATGCCTGTCAGTCCCAGCTGTGGGTGGTAAAACATTCCCACAATGCCACAACGACCATGTTCATCTTATTTCTCCTCTCAGAGGGAGACTCTCCCCCCTTCTACTTTACCTGGCTACCTCTTCTCCACGTCGCTGTCTATGCAGCTAGGAAATCATTATTTTTAATGTCAACTTTTCCTCTAGGATTTTATTCCCTGAACCATTCTTATAGAGAAATCTTTTGACAGTGCTAAGACCCGAATATTAGGTAGGAAAAGTAAGAATTAAAGAAAATAATCATTGTCCAGCTTACTTTTTTTTTGAAGTCCATAATACTGGTTGGCAGTCTTAAAAGCATCCAAGGCACTATGATTTTAAGTCAAAAATCCTTATTTGACTTATTTGACATATGTTGCATGGCATGTTAATATTGCCTGCTTAAAGACACCACTTACAAGACATGACAATGACAATAACAAAATAAGTGTAAACATGTACTTAAACAAGCACAATTGTGCTGGCCAAAAAACGAGATATTGAATCACAAATTAAGAAATTCAGTATCACCTAATAAAGGCTGGGGTCACTGACAAAAATGTACCAGTTTTTAGTGATGTAATGATGTTTTTTTATATCATAGGCCATGTTGCTCTACGGTGTGGTGAAGTGGATTCTGAGAGGTGTTGCTAACGGGGTCTGTTGTTCAGATGATGATTCCTGTCTTAAGGATTTGGCTCCGGTGAAAGCTTGATCAAAGCCCTTTTTGTTGTAAGCCCTATGTTCAAATTGGTGATACATGTCTTTGGCTTGGTGTTCAAAAAATCATTCTCAGTATATCCCAAATCCCTCTCAGCCTTTGAAACTGGCCATATGCTATATTTGATATGAGGCGTTTTGTGTGGAAACTATCCACCTTCAAGATGGTAACGATCAACAATTATTCTCAGGTCCAGAAAATACATTCAAAACTGAATTTGATGTTGGGGTTAGTGGTGTTAAGGTATATAAGGTAAAAGAATAACAAAAAAGATCACCAATATATATCCTGTTCCACTTGATGTTGTCTTTGAAAAGATTGGTCTGGCTGTATATGTGCCTTTCTTTCCAAAGGTCCCAATAGATTGAGTACACACGGCTGTGCCCCTCACCTCTCTGTAAAGTCTAGTTTATGAACTTCACAATAAAGTCTGTGGGAGGAGTTCACATTTGGTCTCTGTTGTAAATAGTGATAAAGCATCTAGGCTGTCAAATAGTCTTTGTTTGTGTACAGAGACTCCACACTATAGTGACTTAGTATGCATTGTCAATGTGCTGTAACTCCACAAACGGTTTAACACGTGTGATGTCCTGGAGATATGCTTCCAGAGAGCTGGTGACTGGTTTGATGAGAGAGTGAATGTATTTAGATGCTGGATCAGTGATCGTATCAATGATATTATGATGGGCCTGCCTAGGAGTGCGTTCAGATGTTGTTAATATTGGAAGGCAAACTAGGGTTTGGTGGCAGAAGGAAGTCACTGTGTTCCATTTGTTTTCAAAAGCAGTGTCTACCGTGGCTTTAAGTTTGTATTATATTATTTCAGTGGGATTGGAGGTTAAAGGGACATAATGTTGTGGGTCCCTGAGTTGTCTGAGAGCCTCATCCCTTATCTACTGGTTGTTAATTGGGAAGACATTTGATTTGGGTCTGAAAGGATTATATGACACATTCATGTAGTTAACAGATAGTGTGGCTACTGCATTAGCAAGCCTGCTGTTATACCATGCCTCCAAATTTAGATCACATTATAACCTGTATAAAGATGTTTGTGTTATTGTAGCAAAGAAAAGATCTTTTGACAGGACTCGTACACAGTCATTAGAAGAGAGTGTTGTGGAAATATTGATTACCTTCTCCTGGTTTGGGTCCATAGGTGGTAGTCCTAAAGGGCTGCCTTCCTCCTCAGTCTGCCCTGTTGTTTTTTCCTTTATTTTGGCCCGTGTCTGTTGTATTGTCTAAAAAAGACAAACCTGAGGTGGATGGAAGTGCCTCCTCATCCTCGCAAGTAGTGGAGGCGTACTGATACTGATACAGAGTGAGCTTGACTGTTTCTATAACATGACGAAATAGATGTGTGTGACCAGGAATATATTGTCTTCTTGTAATCATGCATGTCTTGTATAATTAGTTTTTAATATTTAGTCTTTGCCAGAGATTTATTAAGTTTGTCAATGCCTTCGCAGCGTTTTACTTTCCGTGATGACGTAGTTCCGCCCATAGTCTTTTTAGGTTCCTCGATTAAACACATCTAATCCAGTGAACATTTGTTAAGGATTGTCTCCCATTTGTTTTTAAAGTCTGGATTGTCCCTACCAAAGAAGGGAAACTGATTCTTACACCTCTGGGCATAATTTCCTCTCTCCAGTAGTC
Organism: Cebidichthys violaceus; assembly: GCF_023349555.1. Lineage (NCBI taxonomy): Eukaryota > Metazoa > Chordata > Actinopteri > Perciformes > Stichaeidae > Cebidichthys > Cebidichthys violaceus. Next base: position 3,922,618 of record NW_027176263.1, on the reverse strand, counting down.
AAAACGTGTGATAGCATGTAATTCCAATTTCTTGTCCTTTTCCAGGAGTTCTCTTAGATCTAGGTAAGAGGCCTGTGCCTCAGTGGTTTATAATGAATCCATGTTGAACAAAGACTCTTTGACAATGATATCATTGCCTTTTTCGTTGGTGAAGAAAATTGTATTACTTAATGTCTGTGACATCCTGACTATAAAAAGGCCTACCATATGTTCTGGAGCAGCAGAACGGAGCAACTCGCCACACTAAGCCCCAATTCACTGATTATGAAGAAAGAAGGGAGTGCTGTACTGGGTCAAGAGACTTGGTGTTGGTGATGTTGAAGTAAAAATTGGTTTCTCTTCAAGGAAAAGGCAAGTAGTCGAGTAAGAATGAAAACCAATGACTGTCCAGCTCACTATAAATGAAGTCCATGGTATTGGTGGGTAATCTGAAAGCATCCGAAGATCTCTGATTGTATGTTTTTATTGACAAAGGGATAACACATTTTGATTCAAGTCTTCATCAGGCTATAAAGTGCAATGAGGACAGTTATTTCAATGGAAACTCATCACAAGATCATGTGACAAGAGGAAATCATCGTCACGTTATCATGAGCACAGTGGCAGTGAGGGGTCACGGGGTGACCGTGGATAAGTGGAGAGCAGGGCCGTCTTTCAATCAGTGGGTCGGCGGTCCAATCCCCGGCTCCACTAGTTTGTCAATGTGTCCTTGAGCAAGACACTTAACCCCAAATATTGCTCCCGTAGCTGCGTCTACGGTATATAGATAGATAATGAATTGTAAGTCACTTTGGATATAAGCGTCTGCTAAATGACTGTAATGTAATATAATGTAATGAGTGAGAAATAGGAATGACTCTGTAAAATGGCTTGACGGACAGAGGGATTAGATTTTCTAACAGGAGCTGACTAACCCAGTCTCTTATTGACCTGGATTTGGGAGCTCAAAGCATTTTATTGACAGGATGCCTGTCATCGACACCTCATGGTTGAACAAGGCTTAGTTGAGTGCTTGCTAAGTACACACACGTGCATTCTCTCTATTACACAGGCTCATAAAAACCAGCACACACACAAGAAAGAGAGGAAGTGACTCACTCTGGCTTTTAGTCTTGATGATACAAACATGAGCCGTGCATATTTTGTTTGAAGTTAATAATGATGTAGCGACCATTCCTTCTCCTATTTTGGAAAGAGGGCACAATATCTATCCCCCTGCGCCTTGGGAGTTATTCTAATGGTTTTTAAAAAGTGTATTTTGGGCAGTGCCACTCAAACCAATAACCTCCATGTTAATAACACTCTGAATAAGAGAGGAGATCACCATGAAGACAAATGTTCCAGGAAGAAGCTTGATTCTTCAGCACACGATTTGTAGAGTTTATTGTTTGTGACTGAAATTAAAAGCTGTTGTTTTCTCTGACATTATGCATCACAGCAAGGAACGTTCACTGTTATAGAGATTAACATTTCTTCACTATTCTAGTACATTACATCTCTCCTTGTTTTATATAGCGCATTATCCCTGTTTATTGGTCACTTGTCATTAACTGTTTCACGACCCAACCATATTAAGTTGTATGAATGTGTTGACTTTGTGTTTTACACTCTCAGCTTGCCCAAACTTGTTTTTACGTTGTTTTTCTCTGACGCATCATTCGGTGCTTCTTCATGGTTCTGAGCTTGTTCTTTAATTCATGAACCAGCTATTCTATACTAAAGAGAATTTGGTTCTTAAAAAAAAAAAAAAATGCAAACAAAACAAATGAAAAATGCTCTATGTTGCAACAAGGAAGAATCATTTTGATGCCAAAGTACTAAGAACAGTATATCTAGATTTTTTTGTTGCTCATCTGCAATGTTAATAAAGCAGTGAGGTCACTCAGCGGTGGACATAAAACATTCATAGTCTGTGAGTCAAATGCCAGACAAGAAAGGTGTTGTGAAGCTGGAAAGGTTTGTCAACAGAGACAGACTGAGATGTCACTGTAACAACAAGATACAGTTTTGAATGGTGTCGTATTATGAGTGAGGGAAATTGTCTCATTTTTGATTATTTACTGGTTTGCTTTTGGTCCTGATATTCTAAAGCTCACTAACTACACAAATGGGAGGAACAATAACTGGAGGTTTGCTGCTGCTGCTACTAAGTTGACTATAATATATGTTAATTCCTTGAGCACAAGTACTTTTAACTTTATCTGCTGCCATCACTGTAAAAGTCTTGCTACTGAAGTCTCTGTATTTGACTCTTCTGCGGTAGGTTTTTTTTTTTTTATTATTGGCCCTGTCCTGACATCTTTTCCATGAAATGTTGGAAAACAAGTTGAAGAGCTTTTAGAGACGAGGCCCTTTTTCTGAGAATCCCCTCAGTGAATTCACTCAGATAGTTTTGTAACCTTTTAGAGACGCATTTGTGTGAGTAAGCCTCCCAAGAGATCCATTGCTACTGCAGGATTTACCTCTCTCTCTAGCCCCAGGTTCTTACCCCGTCCCAGGGGAGACAAATCAGTTTAGGCAAGGGAGCAGAGTCTCAAAAAGAAGGGGTCCAAAGAGATGAACCGGTATAACATAAATTATAGATGTGATTACTAATCAGGAACTGTGATTAATCTTAATCAAAGGGTCATATTAAAGTCCAGGCTCTCGCTAATGAATGTAAGTGTGTTACTCTGGAGACAAGAGGGGTGGGTTTAATGGAGAAGGTTTTTATTCCAAATGAAAGGGAAGAGGTCTGAATCAATGAATAACAGTGAGAATACATTAGACTGTCTGATGTGGAAAGAAACGAGTAAGACATTAGGGTCATTTTTCAGGTTACATAGAGAGAAGAGCAACCTTTTCTTACATTAACCACTTCAGCTCTTTATTTTTAAGTTTTTCTAATTGTCAGATACATATCTATAAATATCTCTCTCTCTCTCTCTCTCTCTCTCTCTCTCTCTCTTTCTCCCCCTCTCTCTCTCTCTCTCTCTCTCTCTCTCTCTCTCTGTATTCATACATACATGGAATTTGTGTGATGAGATTATTCAAGAGAGTATTTCTAAGCAAACAATATTGCTACTCCCTTATGGCTTTAATACATTTTACAGAACCTAATTACTTTGACACACTGTCTTCCATCCTCACAGCTTCATTTGAAAATGTGATAGGTGGGTACCAGATAAGTGGATTGATGTGGTTCATGTTCTTCTTTCTCCTTCCTCCAGGGTACTCCGGCAAGTTTTGTCCGCTACAGCGTGGACCTGGTCAGGTCACCGTACAGCGGGAGCATCTTTGATGTGGAAGAGGTAACTGGAAGAGTCATCACTAAAGTCAACCTCAATGAAGAGCCCAGTGTCACCTTCAAGGTGAGTGGCGGTGATTATCTGCTTCCCCTTGTAATGTCGGTGTGTTGCTGCCAAGATGTAAATGTTCTTCAGTTATTCAGTCAGAGAAACTTAGTCCAGAAATTGTCCATAGTGAATGGTGATACAGATAGATTTGGCAGAAAGGGAGCTGCTCTTTGAGAGAGCTCTCAGGGAATCCAACAATATCAATCAACGATTAAATCACCAATAGCAACAATATAGCACATAAGGAGGAGATTGAGGTGGTGGTGGAAAGAGCTGTGGCAGTAAACAGCGTATCAGCAGAGTGATAGTGAGAGGTGTCAGGTTATAATGTCTACACCTGCATACTTACTATTGGACATTAGTGGTCAGCTGATAGCCACACAGCTAGTGAAAGAGCCAGTGATTGTGAAGCATGAATGAAACAGCTGATGGCAGTCATCTATTACACTCAAGTCATCATCTTCCTAATTTGGATTTGTATAAAAGGGAAAATGTTAAACTGTCGTTAGTATGTATAAAATAGCTGTATGAGCTTTCAACATTTGACTTGAGCTGATAATGATGATGGGGATCTTATAGGGGCACTAGTAAGTATAATTGATGATTACTCATCATTAAAATCTCATCCTATATCACAAATACAAGAAGTTATTTACAGCATGGATGCTTTCTTGTTCTCCTGATGGATGTTAAGTGCTCTGCCTGCATGTTTTAGGGTACTAAAAGTTCCTCTGAAGATCAGCGGGTCAGAAATTTTAAAATCAAACAACAGTTTCAGGGTATTATTATTGAATTGTCTCAGTGGTCATGTCATTGCTTCCCGTGTGTCTGTGACCAGTAATATTGAGTCACAGTAATATTGAGTCACAGACCCCCCCCCCCCCGGTGCTCACATAAAGGGTTTTTTACCAACTTAAAATGACCTTACATAGGCATATCTCTTGTTGGACCAGGTGCTTTGGGACATTAGCAGATGTGCTGCTTACACTCCCATGTTGTCTGGCCACCTCTGTCCTCTTTTTTTCCTCCTCTGTTTTTCTTTAAACATTTATCTGTTTTTATTCTCTTTCCGCCTATCAGCCCCTCTCTGCCGCCTTGCTCCCTCTGCTTCCCCCCAGGCTCCATTCTCCACAGTCTATGAATGTAGATCAATACATTCACACTCGCTCTCTGGGAGCTTCGGAGGCTGCTCGCCAGATCATATTTTGCCCGTCTATTTTTATTAGGATTCCAAACATGTCTAGCAAAAATGCCTGGCAACCTCAAAAAGGTTATTATTTGTGTAGTGAGTAGTAGTATGGTAAAGAATAATAATAATTGTGTGCTTGCATTTGCATGTGTATGTGTGTGTTGTTTATGTGCTCTCTCCTGCTACTGCAGTTGTTTGTGATAGCCTATGATGATGGAGAGCCTGTGAAGTCTAACAGCACTTTGGTGGAGATCACTGTTCTTCAGCCTTCCCGCATCCCGATCTTCACCCAGGAGGAGTACAGGTACGTCTCCTTGACACACTGTTGATGCAGCTGCCTCTGCCTGTAAATTCACACATCAAAGAGCAGCTTAGGCTGTAGCGCCAGGCAGGGAGCAATTGTGAAAAAAGGCTGGAGTAAGTAGTGGACAAAGAATCTTAAAAAAAACACACATTTACGTCACATCTCCCATTCAGCTTCTGTTACACGTTGATTATTATTTTATCACGAGGTAAATTATATGTTCTCACTTGAACTGCTGGAAATGGCCGTGAAGTCACTATTCTTCATACATTTATTATTGTGTGATAACGACAGCTATCTGGGCATTATTGCGCTTCCCGAATAAAGAGGCCCCAGTTTTGATTCTGTGTCTCCGTCTTTATCACGCTGTCTTTTCCGTGCATGACTGATTAATGAGTTTTGAGTATAAATATGCATAAGAGCTTCGGGGTAGATGCTGCAGATCGTCACTGCTGTAAACCACATTTGTTTCTCTCCGAGGGTAAAGCCTCTGAGTTTATTAAGAGTCTCATTTGACAAGATTAAGTGTTTAGACTGGTAAACTGGCAGAGAGAGAGAGATGCAGGATGAGGGAACATAATCTGCAGTGCTCTGAGATGACTGGCTGCTACACATGCGATATACGGCTGTACTGGGCGAGGGCTCGGTGGAGTTTGTCCGTGCTGATGGTATTGTGACTCAGGAGGAGGCCAAGAAGTCATTTATAATTAAAGATAAACATGGATTATTAACACTCTCCAGCTGAAGCTGCTTTGAAAAATCCTCCATGATGAGCGCATGCTTGCATTAACTGTGCTGTCTATTTTGCAACGCTGCGGTACAGGTACCTGTCTGCAGTGTTCAGGAGACTCTAGCCAGACTGAGAAGCTTCAAGGTCTGATGGCAAAGTTGCCTGGCACAATGCAGTTCCTGGGAGCTTAAAGTAAAGCTTGTTTTAAGTGGACTGTTTTACTAACTTGCATGTCAGTCAAAGTAGGGAGTCTTGGCACACTATACTCTATAACAGAAATTGATATGCCTTTATGCATAAGACAGAGAATGTAAGTCCTGGCCAACTTGTCAACACATCAAGCGAGCTTTGCGTATCTTTGTTTGTGCACTAGTATGCCCTTCTGCCCATCTCACTTCCTTTCATGAATGTGTGCCTGGTTGACTGTGTGCCTGTTTGTGTCAGTACTTGTGTATTTCCTAATACAGATGAGTTTGTGTGCATTGCCTGCATCCTTTGTAATCCAGCACTTTGTGTGTGCGCTCACGTTCTCCCGTTGCTCAGCTTTATTCGGTGATTGATACGCAGGCACAGCCGCTGAAAGGCCATTGATTAACACTTTGAATGAGTGCTCTGTCTGACACACACACAGAGGGTCGGGACCATAGGCACAGACCTTTGTAAGGTGTCACATTGACAGTGCCAACCACACGCAGTGGCAGGCCTGCTGTAAATTGTGAGCCATGAAAGCATTAACCAGGTGTGCGAGCCTCTCCTGCTGGACAAGGCTCTCTCCAGCGGAGAGCGTCCAATCTGCTCGCTCTGCGATGATCTGTCTCTTCGTTCCTCGCCTCTCTATCTCTCCCCATCGTCTTCTCCCTGAGGAACCTTCTGAGCACAAATCACTCTCTAAACGTCCACAGAAGATCTCGTCTGTCTCCGTACAGGCAGTTAGTTATGGCAGCAATCAGGTAAGCTATGCCTACAGCTCCAGAGCACACAATTAAAACAACTCTGCAGGGCTTTGGCTGACTTAATGATTTCTGCTCCTGCTTTATGGTCGGTCCCCTCCATCTGTCAGAGGGAAATGAGGGGCTCCTAGTCGTTGTTGGCTAAAATAAATGGCTTATACCGCAGTTGCTACTGTAGCAGCATGTTGCCACTTGCTTTTCAAAAGGTTTTGAGCAAAACACCGTGTGTTGTTTCTGTGGAAATACAAATTATGTTTAGAGTTTCACAAGCTCTCTGAAATTATTTTTAACTTGATAACATCATTTTGATAGCTGCAAAATCTGCTGCAACTTTGGCAAAACTTTTGCAAAGTATCTATGTGTTTTAACTGTCATCATAATTTTTTAGCATATTTCTCATAAACACTGTAGATATCTGATATCAATTCCTCACACACAGTCTGTCTTCAGCCCTGTCTCAAAAACTACATTTTTTAAATAATGCTTTCACCACACTAAATGTATCTTTATTAGACACCAGGTGTTTTGCAGGCATGTTTAATTCATGATCTAATAATCAAGCACTGTCTTGGCCTTGCAGTGCAGCAGTTCTTATTGAGTCAACTCCTCCCAACTTCAGTTTTACGAGCGACCTCTCAGATGGTCGGCTAAAACTAAACACGGAAAAGCAGCATTCAGTTTGTATGCACCACATATCTGGAACAAACACCCAGAACACTTTTTACAACTCTCAGTTCTTTTAAATTAGTACTTCTTCATTTCTTGCACTGCACTGCAATTCGTATTCTACTGTTTGATTTGATTTGACTTATTTATTTGTATCTTATTTTTAGCTTCTATTTTATTTAGTATACTTTTTTTTCTGTCTTTTTTTCTATTGTCTTTTTCTAGTGACTTGTGTTTTTTTTTTAAATTTTGTCTTAAAGCCTTACTGTCTTAAAAACTTAGCTTGTTAAAAGATTTTCAAATGTATTTTCAAATAAATGTACCTTGTCTTGCCTGTGCAGAATTAGTCATGTGATGTCATTATTTGATGCACAAAGGGAGAAATTAAAAGGTACAGTTTACCCTTAGAGATCCCTGCCTTCTTTCACATATAATGGGACATTACAGATAATTCACATACCTAGTTTTGAGCAGTTTCATGAAGGAACTATTTTTTGAAACTTTTCAAATGTCGTTTTGGCGCTTTTAGCCCCACAAGCCGAGGGCCATATAGTCCCATTATATTATAGAGAAGGCTGACATCTCTACGGCAGATATATCCAAAATTGGCAATTTACACCAAAACGATCCAGATTGACAGACAGCAATACAGATAAGAGTCATACAAATATGTATTCTTGATTTTTGGGTGAACTGTCCCTTTGAGTGACTATGGAGTCAGGACTGTGGTTATGAATAAGCTGCATTCTACAGCAGCCCTACCACCTCCAAACATGTTGGTGATTAAACCACTGTGAACGGCTCATTTATATGGTACTCACGGACACAACCCTTTGGGGAAGTCTTTAGCACTGGGCACATGGGAGGGGAATGAATATTTATTTCCCCCTGTGTGTATGGCTGGAGATGAGGAGGGGTAAGCTGCTATCTAACATGGGCACACTATGTGAATTCCCCTCTCTTGTACTGACGCCACTTCTCCGGCCTCGGTGTTACAAACCTGTGGTCTGAGCAGTTTTCCGTGCTGCTTATCTCCCCCGCAGCACTTCCCCTTCTAAATCTGCTCTAAATCACATGAGACTTTTGCCTCACCGCTCCTGAGTATGTCTTTTTGCACTCCTCCTGCTTTCACCCCCCCAAGCCTCCTCTCAGCTTATATCTCTCTCTGTCAGTTTCTCTCTCACTTTGTTTTCCCTTTTCTTCTCTCCTCACTGTACAGTCAGTAGCCTTTCATTTTCTCCTCAGCAACGGGGTGAATTTCGTTCTGTGTGATTCAGTGTGCCTGTGCTAACACTTGGATGAGTGCATTCCTTCCTATAAAGTCCTCACCTGAAATGTGTTTTGCTCTAGATTGACCTATTCTGGCCCAAACGATTCTCTGCTTTAGGGCCAACTGTCATTTAATATATGTCCATTTTAATATATTAACAGTTACCGCCGTAAAATATTTTCAAAAGTTGGTCTTTTTAGTGACACTTCCTCATTTGGGAGTGAAATGTCACACCATGATTTAGTTCACTGTAGTCGCAGACAGCAGATGTTATGCCAGACATGTCACATTGTTATGCAGTCTGTCAAATCTGAGAAGAGCAACACAGCCCATTATTGGGCAAGGCTCAAGTTATACTGCATAGTAAACAGTGTCAACATGGAATATTACTACAATCAACAACATGCTGTCACTATATGCTTGCCGCCCCACTAATTACTCAAATTAGTGACTGTATGCTAAAAAGACTGTGTAGGCATTTTGTTTGCTCCTCCATACATACATCTGCAAGCACATAAGTTGAACATTTTATTGGTTGCAGCCGTCACTCTTAAAGGTGCATTTTGTATGTAGTGGAGAGACAACTTTCCTCAGCCTTTAGACATTCCTTTTTCCTATTCTCCATTGTTACTCTGGCCATTATTGTGAATATCGGTGGTAATAGCTCAAACTGTGGAATATTATACAACACGTCTCTTTCCTGCAGTTTCTTGATGTTTACAGACCATGGAGACTGCCAGTGTAAATTTTATGACCGCGGTGTGACCATTGATTTAATGTTCTCAGCGGTCTGCCTCACAAATGGCTGCACCTGAAGTACTTGAAGTAGACATATCATGTAGCTTGAAATACCAGCCACACTGGACTCCACAGCCATTGGCCTTTCATCAAAATGCAATTAATTGCCAAATTAAAGTAAAGGAAAAAAAAAAATGCTTCTCATTTTAGAGGATATAAAAGGAAGAAACAACTTAACTCTGTCCCCTCCATCAACTCTTCCTGAGATGTGGAGGAAAATAGCATTTATCATTTTGAGAGAAAACAAATCCATCCATATCATTTCTAATTCAGACAAGGCTGCAATTCTCACATAATTAGGCAGATGACATGCTTTCATAGCATACAGCTCTTTTATTGGCTGCCTTCTTGGAACTGTTGTCCTGCCAGACGTATACACAAGTGATGGAGGTGCTCACAGCCTACTCATTTATGCTCATTGCCAGGCATTTAAAGGGTTAGCTGTAAACCCAACAGTGTGCTCTCCCACACACTTCCGTCATGCCTCACTGCAAACATACATTAAAAAAAAGCAAACCTCAGCCCTCTCTTATTTCTTTCTATTCATCCATCCATCTATCATTCCATCCTTCCTCCTCTGCTATATGGTGTGGAGCGCTTTCATACTTCTGAAGGGCATGATTGATTTTCAGCCGCAGGTTTGAATCTGCTGCCCTGAGTCTTGAACCTCTAAGCATCAACAGCGTACTGACCTTTCACTTGTCTCCGCTAAGTAGGCAAGCATCACTTTGCTGTCTAACAGCCGCCAAGTCACACTCCTAGCACACATCCCACATGTCAGCTAAAGGTCGGTGCAGAATGCCAGGGAAGAAAAGCAGTATGACCTATAATTAAAGGCTAACTTTGCGGATAATTATCAGTAAGTATAAACAGTATGTGTGGATGCAAACTATCTAATCCAGTGCATGCTGCTGACTAATTATGTTGTTTGTATTTGGTCTGAATGGCTATTTCCTGCTAGAAGGGTGAGCAGCTACATTATCCAATATTACCGAGAGTGGTGGTGAAGTTGGACGTTACTGCATGAGATGTTGTGTAAGCTTAGGTACAAGTGAAAAAACTCCTCTTAAGTCTGTCCTGCCTTTTCTCACTGGTGCTTAATCTTTTTGAGATCCAAGTTATTTTTCCTAATTTAAACAGAACAAGGGATGAAAGCAATATAACAGCGTAAATGAGAGAGACAAGTGCAATTTAAGGGTTTTATTTACACAAATTCCAATGTTCAGGACAAACGCATCACTTTCCTCAAACACATTGAATAGTTTACATGGCAAAATAATGTAGCTCTCATATAGCCTCATATGAACTGAGATCCAAATCACAAATTTAGCGACAGGCATGAGTAATGAAGACAAAAGAGAAACATTTATACCTGTCGGGCCAGACTCTGAACACAAAAGGGGGGATGAGGGAAGTTACCTAACTAAAGAAAAGAGATAACAACTGTAATTTGTTAAACCCACAATATTTCTTTGCTCTTAGTGATTTAAGATCAGAATTTATATTTGAAATTAAATGACAAATAGTTATGACTTACGTTTTTATCTCTTTTGTAAATGACTACTATGGACATCACCTAATGAACCAGTAAAGGTAAAATGCAACAGTTTGGAGAAGTTCAACTCAACCCATTCACATAATGCCACATTCATGTCATTTTGGAATTATTGTCATTCCCGACATACCAGCAATAATTACCACATGGACGCTCAATTTTTTTCTGAAAGCTCCACTGTATCTGACTTGTCCACTAATAATTTGGAAGTCGAAGAGTCCACCGCTCAATGTAAGTAAACCAAAATGTAATGGATTTGGTATTATATTGTCAATGCACAGTATTTTAGTCCATCTTGAAGACATGATTGCTCACGAATTGTTAAAATTGAATTATTTCCCATCTCTGCCATCACTCCCACAATATGTCAACATGGTAAAAGAGACATGTGACTGGGCCGTTACTGAAAACATTCAAAGAGGGTTTCTGTAAATTGTGGTAGCCAGTCCAACACACAATCTCGGATACTGATATTTCTAACCGCATTTTTGCTAGTTAGAGAGGTACTTGTGTCTTGCTGTGGGCCAGGCCTCCTGGTGTTGGTGCGGTGGAATAGATCATCTGTGCAGGAGCAGTAATTTGACAGTAAAACACGCAGGATGGCATCAGTACCTATGGCACCGTGTATATCACTTTGCAAGCCTCAATGGCCAGGCCAGTTTGAACAACACATTCATTCACCAGCATCCAGACATTTGACGGCCAGGTCTCCTCTTGTGTGCTAAATGACCCAGTGGATGATATGTGAAGTAATGTCCCGTGGGCTCACATTGCTAAGCTGGCACACGGTGTACCACTGTCTGGCTGCACAGTAAATGTTGTTTCTCCAGCTTTGCTTATGTTTTCCATCTTGCCCTCCGGAAGATATTTTTGATTGAAGCCCCCTTTATTTTTCATGGAACTCAGAAAAAGGGCTCAGTGTGAATACAAAAGAAGCTGTGGGTCTGGTGTGGCAAGATAAGTGATCAGAGGAATAGCTCAGGGAGGAGCATGATCAGACGAAGGGTTGTAAACATTTCTTTTTCTTTTTTTATAGAACACAGTGGTTTAATGTGAAGACTTGCATTACTTCATGTCAGAGGTGTTGGATTTCTGAGATGTTTGTGAGAACCAGAGCATTTGTTTTGTGTGCAAAATCCTCTTAGCAAGTGAGTCAGCAGCTCATAAACATTATGCGCTAATATATGCAAGTGTTGAAGTTGATTTACAACTGAGAGAGCATTTGCTGGAGGAGGTGATGAATTGTTCATTTGTTCACAATTTTAAGAATTTGAGGAAGCCTCGATTGGCATAGATAAAACGTGTAATAATAGTTTGGAATCTAAGTAGCTAGGGATAATGTTGTGTTTGAAAGCTGCAGGGCTTTGATACTTAGAATAAGCTGTTCAGTGCTAGGGAGCTGGAAGAGCAAATTTACACTTGTTATGCATAACACAAATTCATTTCTTAGATGAGCATTTGATGCAGAATGATTTTAAAACTGTCCCCATCTCCTTTACTAACAGGGCTATTGCCTTGTATTTGTGTCTCAGCGATTAGGAAATATTGAACATTGCCAATTTAAATTGATATATAAGAGTAAGAAATTGCTACAATAGTTAGTGAAATAACTGTAATGCTTAAGATATGCAGACGACATAGCTTTCATGTCAAAATGTTTTTGTGAAATAGATTGTTAATGACAAAGATGGCAGTGTGATCATGTCCTTAGATTACATTACGTACAACCTACATTGATGTCACTGGACAGGACATGGCAATGATAATGAAAACAATATTTTGGATACTAACGCTAAAATTAAATAGCTCCCTGTACTGTGAAAGATTTGGTAGCTACTGCAACACCTATATTTTGTTAGCTCAATCAGTCCACCAATTAGAGACGGTAACCACAATAGATGCTTAGGTGCGAAAAGGTCAAAGATAATTCAACAATAATCAAAAGATGAGCAGCGATGCCAGCAGCGATATTAGTTACTGAAACTGGTTTAAGGATTTGATCCAATAAAAATAAGTACTAAAATGCAGTATTCTTCATTGTTTTTGAAAACAACAAAACAGCTTATAATACAATCTTCCCCACCTTCCTTGTTTTTGCTCCTGAGCATTTATTTTTTGTTAAATGGTGAGTTCACCTGAAGCAGAAAACAGATATCTTCACCTAACCCCATTGGTATCTGGCCATGCAGGTGGATTTGGTTTTATGTGCCGAGGTTTTGAGTTGAGATATCTGCCTTTAGATCTCTGCCACCACCACAATACATTTGAAAAACTTAACAGCAGAAACAATGTCCCTGTTTCTCTGGATAATCTACAGACTGCATCTTTTTTGGGGGGTTGAAAACAGCGTCACACATATCTACCTATCAGTATCTACTGTATCTAACCTTTCTGTAATCTTTTCTGTGTACCCTGCCCATGCTCTGCACTCTGATGGTGTACAAACACATATGCATCATATAAAGAGCTTTCCATACAATCCGCCAGAATGCAGTAGGACCTTTATCTACAGTGCACTTTACCCTGTATTATAGTGTACATGGATTATTATTTTTTTTTCTTCAGTAGCAGTTTTGTATTTTAGTGGGCGGCACAGAGCTCTTGTGGAGGATGTGTGCTCATGCATCCTTTAAGAAGTATTAATGCAATTTAATCTGTACTTTCTGACAGGCAACACTGATGCCGTAACCTTTATCCCGCTGGGCTATTGTGGATGGTGCCTTCACAGTTGGGTGTTTTTTATCCACAATGGCAGTACCAAAAGGCTGGCTGTTAGACCCTGCACTATTTTCCAAAACCTTTCGAATATCTTGAGTGGTTTCAGAATATTGTAATAGCTCTTTTTATCTCTGTTTCCCGTTTACATTTCTCCCTTTCTCCTCTTGCCAAACATAACCCATAATCTTTAAAGTTCACTCTTCAGTCAATAACACACCACAGCTCAAACATTAGGATAACTTTACATTAAATGAGTGACGGTTTATCTCAGCGTGAACTTTGATTTTAATGGACTGCAGTCCTGGGAAAAAGGAAAATGCGTTCACTGAAGTATAATGTTGGGCAAGGATTGACATTTAGCACATAAATATGTTAAGGACTCAGTTGCATGGTAAGAAACCAATATTGTTCTCAAAGAGCAGCTATGCATTTTTGAAATGACACACATGATATAGTATTTACAGTTGCTGGCTTAGATTGTTACAATAAAATACAGTTTCCAACATCTGGAACTGGGATGTTGTGATTAAAATGCAATACTTAAGTAATGAGCCAGTCATTGTTTATGTTAGATAAGCTAATGAATTTTGAAAACCCATAATAAGATTCAGGTTAAAAGTCTGGTTCTTATGTAAATAATGCTGTGTGACTAAGCTGACTTTGCCTTTTCTGTCAAAATCACTTAGAAATGTGATTTTTATAGAGAACATGAGTTCTGGACTCAGCAATGTTTTTAATTTGTGTCTGCTTATGTCCGTGGAGGCGCTGAAATGCATCCCCTATGTGTAATTTGTTTTAAGTCAGAGGAGTCTGTTTGTCACTCTCCCAATATGCTTCCAGGCAGAAACAAACAAGTTAACACCAGGGTGACATAACAGCGAGCTAACAAACTCTCATGCACATATCCCCTTTAACATTGAATTAGGCTGATTCATAATTGCCGAAAGAAATGTGCCATGCAATACCACCATCAGTAGTCAGGCAGAAATGTGCACATTTGCAAGTGCATATACATACAGTATATGGGCATCCATACCCGCATGATGTTTATAATGTTTGCTAGCGTGCACATTAAAGTTAAATGACTCATATCCGTCTTTGTTGTTGTTCAAGACCTTTATCCAGCACTAGATCCACACATTCACCAGAAGAACACTGACTTAAGCAGAGACTTGTGCACAGCGAGGTCACTCCTTCTATCTCCCGTCGTGTCCATCGCCGCTTATTCACTGTGTGATGCAATCCATGCATAGAGAGGGAAGGCAAGGTAGAAAGAGAGTCAACACGGTAACAGAGGCCCCTGTGGTGCATGACAAGGTTTCTACGCCTCTGCCTTGTCTCGTAAGCATCACTCAGCCATTGGCCCTGGGGCAGAGTGCTCGCTGGCACCTGTGTGCCGCCCGCGCTTCTCAGTGGCATGTCATTCACCTTCTCTCATGTTGACACTGCTGCGTGTAGACATGTCAGCATCTTTCCCTTCTTTTTTCTCTCTCTCTCTCTCTCCCTCTCTCTCTCTCTCTCTCTCTCTCTCTCTCTCTCTCTCTCTCTCTCTCTCTCTCTCCCTCTCTCTGGATGGGATTTTACCTCATCGGAATATTAAAGAAATGAAAAGTGGCTTGGGCCCTGCTCAGTAGAACATGGTATTGCATTATGCATAATTGAGTCTTTGAATTCGCCCACCACTTGACTCTTGAATACACAACTTATTTACCTTCCCCGGTATCTTCAAGTCTCAGTATGTCTGCCAACTCATAACGCCCTCCATTTAATTATCAGATATAATTGGAGTGCTTGTGCTCAAGTAGCTGTTTAGATTTTTGTTCCTCTTTGGCATTTTATGTGCCTACTAGAGACATCTGTCTATTTTTCCTTTAGTCTGCTCTTCTATCTGTCTATCTACCTATCAGTATCTACTGTATCTAACCTTTCTATGTTCATGCGACTACACCTTAATACTAATCTGCACACTTCATACACCTTTACACCTCCCTTGGCATTTCTCAGCAGCTTACAACCCTCAGGCAGAGATACTTTGTAGGGATGTGATAACATGTCAGCTCTGCCTCTTCCTGGCAATCACATCATGCAGCCCAGTGCTGGCTTCACACAGAAGTTCCTACCCAACTCACTCAAAGAACATAATGAAAACAAACTTATGAATGGGTCAGCACATGTTACACAGCCTTCCTCCAGACTACAGTTTTACCCAAGCTGCAACCACCAGAGCTGATTGCTCCAAGAAAATGAAATATTTTGGAAAAGGCCCAGAATATCTGTAGAAAGGCATAGGGCCTCATGCAAGAGCTACTTGTCCAAACAAATTTGTTCCTTAGGGGTACGTAAATGAGAATTTGTAACATTCAACAATTTCAACAATTTTCTGGTTTCGAATATTCTTTTAGGAATCACCTATTGTATGCTATTCTGGAATCTCTCTCTGTGATTGTCACATCCCCTTGACTTCCTTTAATTTTAATGATGGACTGCTTTGCTTTAGAGAGCCAAATCTATCAAATTTTCACATGGTCTGCCATATCTGGTGGTGATTTGAAAGTGGCTATTTATAACACAGCAAGGCTCAAAAAGAAGTATTTTGGGGGGATTTGTTTTACTTGTTTGGAGGGTCTTTCAACCTATAAAGCTCAGCTGGAGTGGTTGGTGCTTACCTCCACCTCAGCTAAACTCAGGCGCCACACTGAGGCCCAAATTTGTTTTTCTGGCTGCAGTAACTGCCAAGAATGGGTTGAGCCGAAAACCCTGCTTCAGGCTTCAGACACGCTACACATGTGGTTGAAACTTCCTGGCTTTCACATTAAATGGTGGACATATTTTAGCTATATCCAGGTACAGCAGGCAATAGTAACACCTGTGTTGAAAAAGATGATTATTTGCATCACTGTTTCATACATTCACCAAATATAGACAAGCAATCCAATAAAATGATTGCTCATTGTTCACATCATTCACCCTGATATTTATATTTATTGTATTGCATGCAACCACTTAAAGTAACATCCAAACCCTGTTGAGCGCTGGACTATACAGCAGGTACTTAAATAGTCATACACTAGTTGAATCTGTGCTCAAAAACCTGCGTCATAAACACACACTTCAACCACAGCCGCTGAGCATCAAGAGAGTTGTTAGTGTGTGTTGAAAACAGTCTCATCTGACCAATGACACCCCCACCTTTGGGTTGTTTATCTCCAGGACAGACATTAGACATTTAAAAGTGCTTTAAAAGTGAAGGAACATACGTTTAGTGACAACCCTTGGTTCCAATGAATAGCACATTTATGGGACTGATTTAGAGTCGCATGTTGAGCTGTGATACACTTTGTTGTGCTCACATTGTTCAAGGGCTTGCCTCTGAGTTTCTGTCGGCCTATACCATCCTGTACGGTTAATCTGCTTATGTTAAGGCAAACAGTTGGTTCAATCACTGTGGAGCATGGTGCGGCTTAATGTTCCTCGATGCCACAGAGACAGCAATTATTCGGTTACAGACCAACAGTACACCTAGAGGTAAATTGATCAGAAGTCATTTAGTATTATCCAAACAACACATTATTCACACGTCAATAACGGCACTGTATGTTTTGTGAAATGCTTTATAAGCACATCAAGTTAGGTTCACTGCAGCACACTCTCAACAACATTACCTCCAAGGATGGTATGTTATATCACCCACTGTCCAGGAGAATGGCTCAACCCAAAATGTCCATGGGGAATGTTTGTCTCCAGAGACGGTAAGCTTTGCTCTCAGGATGGATAGACATATCTTTTTTACTCAACTTCTGTTTGCACCCGTGTTTGCCTCTGAAACTTTGAGAGAGGTAATCACATATTCTATAGTGACTGTTATATGTCCCAACTGACGGTGTCATTTGTTGCCTCGACACCTGCATATCTTTCTCCAAATTCTCTGCTTCAGTGTGAATGAAGCTCTTCCTACTCTTCGGAAATTGGTTCAATCTCCGTTGTGAAACCTCCCACCACTGCATTTATACATAAAATAACAATCAACCCTGAGGGACAAATTTTGCCTGACCACGTTTTTGTTCTTTGGACAATTTTATTATTCATGAAGTAAAATGTGTTGCAACTGTGGGGTCAGCAAAGACTAGAGAAGCCGAAGCATTAAATAAAATGTTACAGTATAAATATGGACTGGAGGCATCTAATCGCCTCCGGTCTATGTTAATAACACAAACTGCCAAGATAGCGTCTTCTCCCAAAAATACCCCATAACACTGACGTTGACTATATAATAGAATCTGACTGTCACAGATTATGCTGTGAATATTACTCCCACGACGATGTCACAGATTTCTTACTGCTGCTGAATAATAGTCAAACTTTAAATGAAAACAGCAAAAGAAACCGTACCACCATGCATGCACAAACGAGTACACACCTCATATACAGAGACGAGAGTATAAGTGAGAAAGTAGTCACAGTATCATAAGAGGGGTGTCACAGTGAGATGACATTATCAGCTTAAATAAGCCCGTGCTGACACACCGCCAAGACAGGGTTCCCTGTCATTTATGGTAGCAGTTATTCCTGTGGAGAGTGGTGACAATCATGCTGGAGATGATTACCCACTTGTATGCCTAATAGTCAAGTATAGTCATTAGCTGTTACAAGGTCTCACTTATCAGTGAAAAAAACACTCAAATTGTTAACTATCAAATCATTTGTTTGGATATTTGTTTTTTTGTCTATGTGGAAGTTAGAAAGATCTTTACTCAAACTTGCTTAAAGAACATTATATTCAAAATATGTATTATTATTATATAATTAATGAATATACAAGCAATTAAAAATGTATTGTGGAATTGACATTTGTATGTATGTATCAATATTTTTCTGTCAATTCCATGTTTGAGCAGCTTGACCTGGTCAGGGTTAAAGCCACAATTGCATAAGCAGATCAGCCTAAACATGCTTTACACCTACAACTTCCTCCAGCTCCCTCCTGGTGAAAACCCCACCACTCTCCGGAAAGCTGAAAGATCCAATTCTTCCATAATATGCAGGGTCTGTCCTAGTGTCTCCTCCCAGTGGGTTGTTTCCGAAACCCACCGTAAGAAAGTTGTCAAGGGGCATCCTTACTAAGATCTCAAACAAGCTCAGCTGGTTCCCTTCAACACAAAGGAGCAGCGGCTCAATACAAAGGTTTTCTTGAACCGCTGAACTACTCGTATTATCAAGTCGAGTGAGACCAGCCACCCTGCAGAGAAACCTCATCTCAGCTGCTTTAATCTTCAATCTCATTCTTGCGGTCACTACCCAAAGCTCTTGACCATAGTTGACAGTCGAAGCAAAGGCTGAGCTGACAAATGAGAGCTGTGCTTCATAGCTTTACCTCCACACTCATATACAAAGCCAGCACTCACCTTTTGAGTGTTCTTATCCTCCTCTCTATGTGGTTATTGTTGAATGAATATTTGGGAAGATATCGCATCAATCCAAGCAGTTGTGAATTATTTATTTATGAGTCATATTGTTTTCCCAGACCACAATGTGCTCCCTTAGAAAAAAAATCGTTTACTTATTCATTTTCCAAAAAGGAAAAAAATCGTGTGGTGTGTATTGTTATCGGGAGACCTGAGTGAAGTTACAGTGAACGGTAAAACTACTGAAATAAATGACAAAAGAAAGAAACAACAAAATCCTTGAAACAATAAGTGCTTATTTTTTAACACTTATATTGAGATGATACAAAGTGTAATTTTGTAAATGCATATCAGGCAGATTTGAAAAGTACACAATATATAGACAACAAGACTTTTATTCAGTGAATTCTTAAGAGCTTAAATTACTTACCAATCATTTACACAATCACAGTAATTAATACCGACTATTTACTCTGACAATTCTCTACGGAATCTTTTCCATGCACTAAGTGGGAATTCATTGAAGTCAATCCTGATTAATCAGTTTGAATTTATTCCAAACATTGTATTGTTTCTTACAATGTACATAGATATACGGTAGCTTCTATGACAACCTTTGTATTCATCTTAACCATTTGTATACTCTATCTGTGAAATATGCATCTCAATTGATCACTGACTTATGATTTGTGTTCTATGTTTTTCCAGGTTTCCTCTGGTTAGTGAGCTGGCTCCACTTGGCACACCGGTGGGGACTATTCTAGCTGCTGCTATCAATCAAACCATCTTCTACTCCATTGTGGCAGGAAATGAACGAGGTATGTGCTACAATTGTATATGATCTTATACAGATCATATACAATTAAGTATTTTTTTCAAAGTACAAAATGTTGTTAATCAACACTCCTACAAACACACTCACTCAAATTATATAGTAGGCTCTGGGATTGTGCTACAAAGCCCTCTTGTTCCTGTTTTTCGTTTATTTTTCTACATGCGCATCAACTTGTCAACTTAAAGCCTTTTGTCTGACAACTGCAGATGTCCACAAACCATATTTTATATATTTTATAACAAAAACTAAAATATAATATGTGCTTTTACTAACATCAAAAGGTACAGAAACCAATTTTTAAATACTTAATTTGAAAATTGCAAGATGCACGTCATAGCCGTAGGGTTTGTCCTGTCTTTGTCTGGAAGTAGAATGTTTTGACGTACTTGCCGCTGTAGACTGCTTTTCACACTGAAATGAAGTCTGAAGAGCATCATTACACCCTGGGAGAGAGAGAACACAAGACAGGTGTGAGTATAGCTCAGGTGTTTAGGACAAAAGTCGGAGACGTAGCTCTGAGCTGGAGAGAGCGAAGAGTGCCGTAGGAAGCTGTCAGTCAGTAACTCCTTCCCACCATGCACCTCACATGGACACATGAGCTAGAGTCACATTCCTTAGGTGCTCCTGGAATTCACAGGCTCAAGACCTAACGAGAGTGCTCTATTTCTACCTCCAGACCCCTTGCAGTAATATTCTCAGGAAAATCAAAAGCATTCTGAATTTTGAAGCATGGTCTTTTTACAATAGCCAGATGTATTCCTGTGATTTTTTATTTTTTTTTGTCTGTGCTTACACAAAATAAAAAAAAAATAAAATGCTGTTAAGGCAGCCTCCATTAGAATTCATGAATTATTTTTGTGATTTCTGTATTTTCCAACAACTGTTTGTTTTATTCACTCTTTTTTTTTTCTATAGCACATGTGTAAAGATGTACAACTGTGTTAGCATCTGGATAATTTAACTAAATTGTAGCAGGTTCTTTGTGAAGGGTGCTAAAAAGGCCCCATTGAGCGTCACACTGAAGGACCAAGATTAAAGAGCCTGTGAAGGAGTATAAATGCAGTCAGTTGTAATACATGCAGAGTCACGTTTTACCAATATTAACACAGATGTGTGCCAAGAGTGTAAACAAAGGCGAGCCATATAGCTCTGATCAAAACACTACTGTATGTCCAGTATTCAGTGCGTTCATCCATTAGGTTACTTACCTCCTAATGTTGTCTTATGTCCACTCACCTCATGTGCTCTGATATTGTTTGTTTCTAGGTCATTTTCAGGTGAGCAACAGGACCGGTGTCATTTCCACAGCTAAACCTTTGGATTACGAAAATGTGACCAGCTATGTCCTCCGGGTCCAGGCAGACTCTATGCTGGTTGTCATGTCCAACCTGCGGGTACCTTCTAAAAGTAAGAAATAGCATCCAATGAATGGGTGAATAAGGAGGTTGAGTTGTGTTGTAGGAAATCAGGGATGAAATTCTGTTTCATATTATTCCAGCTGCTGCATTTGTATTTAATCATATTAATCCCTCACTGTGACAGATTATGGTTAAATACAGTTTTGAAAATGATGTTACAGCCTATTTTTAACACACATATTTATATTCATTTTTACCTGCATTATATGTTTGTACGTACAGTATGTGTGGATTATGCCATGCTTAATTCTGCCCCTTTACACATTAAATCTATGTCTGCTACTGACACTGTTGGCCTGCAGATTTGGATCAAAACCAGGAAAACATTGTGTCACAGTGTGTAGAGCTGCACTTTTATGCTTTATGCACTGTTGACTTTCTTCACTGCACTGATCCATTTGTATACTTGTTGGCAGGTTTACTGCAGCCTGTAATTGGTTGTTCAGTTTCACACTTCAGTCTGCTTGTTTGTCTGACTCTGTTTGACCACTAATTTTCATACATTCAGACTAAGATGAATTGTCATATTATTTGAGTGACTATGCTGCAATACCAGCACTTATGTTCTATTCCTTTGTGGAATTACTCAATGCTTTAAGTATGTATTCAATATTTGAACACCCTTCGTTCTATCCGCAGAGCGCTGGCTCTTTGTCGAGCTGTCGCTGCTAGACAGCGAGTAATATGAAAGGTTGAGTGTGAACATGTAGAAATATCAAGTGTGTGATAAATGCATTGACATTTAACTAATCTATCAGTGATGGTGATTGTTAAAAATAACCTTAAAATATGATTTATCTCTTTCTTTATACCTCTATCTGCTTAAAAAGCAGCATATCATAAATCACTAAAGACCTGTCTAAATTCGTCACAAAGGTCTAACGATCAGAAACAGCCCATTTGTTTTAATTAAGTAAGAACTCCCCCAAAACGAGGGTGGGTGACAAAACATTAATCATTGCAAATTCTCATATAGTTTGTTCCCATTCTGAAGGCCTCTGTGTGCTAGTGACCACACCCAAAGCCGAAGCTAAAAGCCTGCTGTGACAGCCTCTTCCTGGCTGCATCCAACTGCTTCCCCGATCTCTGTCCAAGACTGCAGTGTCTTTGTAGTCCAAGCACGATGGGGGATAATGGCGCATATGTTCACCTCTCAAAGCCATTTATGATGTTGCACTCGGTTGTACACCCCAAAAAAGTTATAGAAGTACTTGAAGAGAGTTGGAGAGACAAGATCACACTTGCTTTGTATCATACCTGGCCAATTGCTGTGTGAAGTGTGCATTAATTGTTGGACGCACACGCGGTCAGAAAGGAGGTTTAGACGCCGTTCGATAGTCCGCATACTGAGCCCCTCAGACGACGTTCTTTTTTTTGACCATGCTTCAGCTGGAATATCATTAGGCTTGTTTGTGGACCGGTAACTGACAAAAGTTTTGTGAAATGCTAACAACAAGTTGGGTTCATACCTCACTCTGGATCCATTTGAACTGAATTATCAATGGCCTACTTTACCTGCATCTCTCCTTCTAGCACCATCTGTCTGTCACATACTAATGACGGCAATCACAAGTACACAATACGCAGGCACACAGACACACACACACACACACTCACATCACTTGTCTGATAGATGTAAAGTAGAGGACTATCTCTCTCTGACAGGGGATTGAACTTCCCTGGCATCTACAGGCTGACATCTTCTCTTGGCGTGTTGAGACACCGTTTCTTTTCTCACTTATATTACTGTACCGCAGTAATATAAGTGGATCAGGACTCTGTGACTGTGGGCTGTATTTATGGTTTTATACCCTGATACTCCGAGGATAAAATATAGCCACTTTCTACAAAGGACAGGGAAGAGAAAGAAACTCTTCAGACCTCTTTTCCATCCCCTGGAGTCCTCCCTCTGCGCCTCACACTCCAGATTTTGTGCCTGTAATTTGATGTGCTGTGTTTTTGTTTGTCCAATTCCCCTGGTGCATCCTTAGCGCCAATGCCACATGGCTTTACATTTTTGCATGCCGCCAGAAGAAAAATGGTCCTTGACACTGCATATTTTTTCCCTAAACTGCATTGTTGGAAGGATGCTGTATATATTTATGCTGTTCAATGCATAGATGTAACTGTGACAAATTAGGGGGCACAAATCTTTATTCTCAAGATATGTGTGTTTTCTCTTTAAAGGGGCAGGATTCATATTTTACAAGCCTCACAAAAAGACCAGTTAACCAACAAATGTATTTTTGAAATACCAAAAGATCTGCCTCCTTTCCCCATTTCTTTTTTCACAATGTTTTCTCTAACCCCTCTGCTCCTTGATTATTGGCTGCCCTTCAAATCTTTATTCCCTATAATGTGCATATTGCTTGCCAGTTTAGCTTTCAGAGCCTTTTATTTAGTGCAGCAAGTTGTCCGGTAAACAATCTCCTCAACAATAAATGATGCGAAGTAGACCTTACTTAACGTTAATGGCTTCATAGGCAAGATTTCATCATCATTTTTATTATTTCACAGAGCCATATTTTACTCAAAGTGTGAATGTTCTCAGTAATTGGTTGGTAAACAAAATGCAAACTTGCTCAGTTGTTTTTCTGATCTACTGATTGTGAGGCAGTGAGAGAAAAAGTCATCAACACACTTCAGACCCAGTTTCTCTCGATTCAAAATATTTGCTGCAATCAAAACAAAATTAACCTCCTCATTATTGACTCAAAGTTGTACACTTCACCAAGATAACTGCTCACACTGTTTTATTGGAGAGGGTTGAGTTAGGACTAAGGGAACTTGTGTTTCTTTACAGCATGGAATTACAAATCCACTTCAAAAAATCGTTGCAGCTATGTGAAGGGGGGTATTACCAAATTCATTCAGTCCACTTTTGGTCAAAACGAAAACAAGTAAATAGCATCAATATTCCCACATTTTTCAGTCAGATTTAAAAATTGAGGTGAATCTGACTCATCAATTTAAAAATAAATTGAATTGATTTTATTGGCAATGTCCAGCCACAGGATCTTATTTGAAGACATACTGTGAAGTTTTCAGCGATGATTAACTTTCAAAATATTCTGGGAAGTGATTTCAAGCTGTCTTTTGAAGTTGTGGACCAGCTGATGACCATGAAAAAAATATATTGACATGACAATTTCGAGGCTAAATTATACAACATTTGATCAACGCCAGTTCGGATGACTTCAGAGATGTGTTTATTCAACAGCTAGTGGCCGTGACTACAAATTGTCTGGGCACGTGTGTCCCAATTGTTATTCTGTGAGGATGCAGCAAACCTTGGCTATCAGATGCTTGAATAGTTTTACATTGAAGTACACAGACTGGAGTTATTTGTTTTTTGTTTCACATGAATTGAAGTGACGTTAAGCCTTATAAAATGCTATAGATCTGTATAACCCCAAAGGACTTGAATGCATTCTGTTGCCATTTGCTTTTTGCAGCTAACACAGCCAAGGTGTTCATTGAGGTGCAGGATGAGAATGACCACCCTCCCGTCTTCTCCAGGAGGCTCTACATAGGCGGCGTGGCGGAGGACAGCAAGATCTTTAGCTCTGTGCTCAAGATAGTGGTAAGAAAACATCTGCTGAGGTCTTTCTTCTTGTTGGTTTGTGCCTGACTCTAGTCCCACATCTTCAACACTTACCCTGCAGCCATGGTGAGAGAATTCATCCCATCTGCTCTCTGCAACACAGTTTCATCTCCTCCCACTATCACTCGCTACATCTCTTCATCAGAGTGAGTTGAACGGTGTAATCCCAGTATCTTCACAGAAGCATGGCTGGACATCCTGTCTGATTATCAGCCTGCTCTGCCAAGGAGGTTTCACTTTGTCATCCTGTATACTACACTGTATGTCTGGTTTCTGTATGTGTGGGTGTGTGTTGGTGTGTCCTCAGGCTTGTGTTTGTGTTCAAAATCCTTGAGGTACCAGTCCTGAGTGTCCTGAATGCCTACCTTGAATGTCAGCACTACAGCTGACAAACAGTCATGCATTTAGGTGAATGTACAATGTGTCACGGCAACAGATTTGTTATTTTGTCAAGGTTTCAGGGTTTGTTGGGGTTATGTGTCTAGTTTGTCTTAACAGGGTGTAAATAACAACAATGTAATTGCCAATTCTCAAAATCCTTTTTTTGTCCCCCACACCTTTAATGTGTCAGGTTAAATTGAATACAAAATTCTGTGAATTCTCCTTCTCTCCAGCCACCAAAGCCTATGTCATTAACAATTTTAGATCAGGAATTTGATATGGGTTATATTTTCTGCCCACGATCAACCCAAACATCTCTGCTTTCAATGTCAGTGAACAAGCGTCATCAGCTTGACTTTGCCACCATAGTAACAGCGGTGCCACTAGACACATATTCTGTACATCAGCCGACAGGTGTTTTTCACTTTTTTGATTCCCCAGAACACGACTTAGTGTAGCCTGACCAAGGCCAAGCCTTGTCTTTGATGTGACGCTACTCTATCAGTGCCTATAATCAGGACTTTTTGTTGCAATTTAGCTGATGGAAATTGATGGGCCACAACTAACCTGTATCTTGAAAACTGATTTTCAGCTGAGTGTCATCCACATAGCAACAGAAAGAAGAAATGTGTCTAAGTGGAGATATATAAATAGGTATAATGTGGTGTTTCTTCATTTGGTGCAATTTTAGCAAACTCTGGGTCATTTGCCTGTTTGGTTTGAGAATTTTATGCTGCATAAGAATGCTGAAAAATCATTTGAACTGCATGTCACTCTGTTGTGGTCACAACACAGCAGAGACTAACAAGATAGTAATAGTGCATTATGGAACACCTTTTCAAATATTTAGAAGTTGAACAAAACGTAATTAGGAGGAACTGTAGCCTGTAACTGTTTAAACTGAACTGGGAACTGGCCAGAAACATGGGAACTTTACAGTATTATGGACACCAATGGTGTCTTGAGAATAGTTAAGGAAAGATGAAGAAGGTGTAATATACAGCAGGCAAGCGGGAGTACAAAGGTCATAAAGGGAGATTCATAAAAAAAGTATTTAAGACCTTCCAGCAGCTGGGGAAATCAGCCCAAATCATCAAAGGATACAGAGGAGTGAGCTGTCACTCAACCTTTAAATCCCCAAAAGATTTTTTTTGCTATCTAAAGGTAAAAAGATGGGAATGCCAGGGGCAGCCGGGGATTATATTCATTTTATTGATGGTCTCAAATAAAAGTCATGGGTTGCTTTTTCTGCAGGAAATGAGCTTATCCTTAATCTTTATGTTCTAACTTTAAAAAGAAAAAAAAGCTCTCATAGGACAGAAACATTTCTCCAGGGCTTATTTAAGCTGTGTGATTCATTCTTTACTGCATTTGACAACTCCAAACATAGGGTTAGCATATATTTACAGAAGATTGCGTGTGAAGAAATTCAGGCATGAGATACCTATCAAAGTAATAAAATCATCTCAACACTTAAACACATGCAGAAAATGTCCAAATGGTTTGCACAGGCATTTTCTGAACATTAACTTAATACCTCATCATTACACAAGTATGTTAAACTTAAATACAATATGTTAAATCATTGTTACAATGCACTTTGTGTAGTCAATGTTTGGGTGTGTTATATTTAATTAAAGTCTTCGAAGAGTTGAAGAGATATCGCAGAATGGCATTGTGGGTATGGGCACTGTGGGAGATTTAGCCTAGAACCATTATTCAGTACATGATCATTGTGTGGTTGGATGGGTCTTCATGTTTATAACATCAAACAGAGAGGTTAAAGTATTAGCCTGACACACGTGTATGTCCATGCACGTGACGTGCGCTTTTTCAATTCTTGCTAATTCAATTGGTTAAAGTACGAGCTCAGAGTGTGCATTGTTTTGTACGGTCTAATTCATGATCCTACCTTGTCATATGTATCTGGTTAATAATCGCATAAGGGCTTCGTTATTTACAAACTAAATATTGATTTAACTCAATCTACCATGTATTGTCCAGTAAAACAATTTAGAAACAGATAGCCATTGAGAAATGTCAAGGGGACTGTAACTAATAGAATTTTGGATAGACATCTTGATTTTCCAGAGCAGGAAAAGCACAGGTGTAACTAATAGCATTAACAATGAATCAGGTCCATTTACTGTTAGTGTCCCAGGATGCCATACCATCAGGACATACCAGAACCCTGTAACTGGCAAATGTAAATGTGATGGACAAAGTAATAATTAATTTGGCATAGATGCCATTAAATTGAATGACTTAGAATGTGTTTTCACTGAAAATACATGTAAGTTGTTACAATAGCAATTACAAATCTGCTGTTGTGTGTGAGAGAAAATGTGTAAAAATAATTATATACAAACTGAAACCTTAAAAACATGGATTGAAGTCATGGGAGCTTTCAGATAAGGAATGATGACGATAATTAGAAAATCTGCCCAAGACCTCTGAATATGTAAACACATATTTCGTGTAGGCTCAGATGTACAGTAGATCATCATCGACTAAACACTGTGCAGTGGCTTCAACCCCTCGACCAGCTCAGAATCCCTTTCCTGTCTTTCCTTTAACTTGGAATAGACTCCAACATGTAGAATTATGGGTCAAGTGCTATCTATAATTTCCCCTGGGCCTAGGCTTCTTTGGAGTATGGCTAGTGAGAAGTGTTTGTACTTGACTTCATTAGTAATAAGGCTGAGCGCTGCTGTCTCTGGAGAAATACCATTTGACATATTCTGACACTTAGTCCACAATAGTATAGTCACATTATACAGTCTTAAGGAGTAATTTGCAGACATCTGTATGTCAGCAATTGCACTTTGCAGTGCCAGACAGGTTTCAGTGGATTGGAAAGTTAAGTGGAAAATATTTCATTAGCAAGGTAAAAATGTTCTGTTCAGAAGAAAGATTTGATTGCGTAATTACCCCCTGCTCCTTGTGGCACTTACATGACCCTTTAATCAGTTATTGGATTCATGGGTCACCAATTTTTTTCAGTACCCTCTCTGGCTCTGTGCTGTTTTAAAAAAGAGTGAAAAAAGCTTTTTGAACAACAAGCAAATGCCTTAATGTTTATATTTTTAATGTAAACCATCCAAATCTATACGTTTTCACTTTGTTCTCTTATGGCAGCTTGCAAACAAATCTCACTCTGTGACAGTTTCCCCTCAGTGTCCTCAACAACTTTTAAAAGGTTTGCCCTACATACACGATGCTAGTACATATTTTCGATAAATTTGTCTTCACCCAACGAGGATATCTCACTCTGTTGATTTATGCAGCCCTTGCAGTGGGACCCCCCCCTTCTTCTTCCAACAGCTTGACAAAAAAAGAGAAATTGCTCCTATTTATCAGTGTCACTTACTACAGACAAGCGCTCTGAAAAGTTATGTTTGTGAGCTCATTGGCCAGTCAGAATTTGTGCCTCAGAGGTCGATGGGAGAAATGCTATTTTTAATAATCAAAAAGTCTTTGCTAACTTGTAATAGCTTTACCAAATTTAAAACTGCTATCATTTATCTTTTCATAGAAACAATATATGAAAAAACGATGTGTAAAGGTAGGAGGGCATCACTTAAAACTCTACTCACCTCTTGTTTGAGTTTGCTGTGATCATAAAATATGTGCCAAACTGTCGGTGGTTCCCACTCCAGCCAGCTGTAGTTCAACACAATGTTATAATGGTTATCCATCAATGGTTCTGACATTATTAGATAACATTTCTTAACAAATCATGGATGCACTAAAGGCAACACTGCCCTCAAGAAAAGAAGTTATATAAGCGGATGGCTTGTCCTCAGATAATTGAATCGTTTAAATTTGTCACATGGCTGCAAAATGTTTGTGTAGTAAATCAATGCAAGATTGATGCATCACGGGGGGGGGGGGGGTCGAACAAGAAAATCTCGCCTTCAGTGTTTTCAGCCACCATCATACCGTCAAGAGCTCAGGCTGTATTGAAATCTCAAACCAATACTTTTCTTTCCATGGCACATTTCTCTTTTTCTTTTTTTTTTTTGAGTAAAACAGTTTTATAACACAGTTTTATAACACAGTTTTTCTCCTGTCTAACTTTCTATGTGTGTGCTGCATTTGGGTTACAGGCCACTGATAAGGACACTGGGAATTACAGTGAGATGGCATACCGCCTGATTATCCCACCCACACCAGAGGGCCAGGACAGCTTTGTCATCGAGACATACACGGGTGTTGTCAAGTCGGCCATCATGTTTCGAAATATGCGCAGGTCCTACTTCAGGTTTGAAGTTATTGCAACAGATGACTATGGAAAAGGTCTCAGCAGCAGGGCTGAAGTGGTGGTGAGTATCCATGTATTGTGCATGTACATATAGTATATGTATGCTGATCGATATATATACTGCACGGGTATTGGGCTATGTGCACATAGGTGGCATATTGATTGCATGTGTCTTCCACAGCATGGTATCTTTGCAGAGAACGGTCCTTTGAAATATGAAATTGGTTTTCAATGTCATCTGTCTATATTTCATTGATAGAGGAGCCTTATCAAAAGGGGCATCCCAGCTATTTTACATGTCAAAGTCAATTTAGTAGTCATCGAGGAGTGTTGCACAGACTGTGAACACTGTTGAGTAAGGTCTTCTGTAGCTCTGGAGGTTTTGTCATGTCTGAGAAAATTACTCAAGGGTCATCACTTTAGTAAACTTGGTTTGGGCTTTTAGGATATATAACACAAAAGTTTGATGTTTTGGGAAATGCACTTATTCACTTTCTGGCAGAGTTCACACTCATGTCTGTAGAATAAATATGAAGCTATGGGCCCAATCCCAATCTCCACTCTTACGGACTCACGGACTTTGAGGCGCACTCCCGCGAAGTCCATGAGGGTTTTGCAGACATTTTGAGCCCTTTATGAACCCTTTCCTTTGCCTAAGGGAATTACCCGCAAATCATTGCAATGTGACATTAAACACGGGGTAACCAGTGGATGCATGGAGATGTAAAAAAAGGTAAACAAAGAGGATGGCTCACGTGTGTTCAGCCTGTCACATTATATTTACTCAGAAACATTAAGGGATTAAAGATGGAACAAAAAATAAACTTGAAATCAGAGGATTGACTTGTTAGCATCGGACAGGGCCAAGCTGTTTCCAGTCTTTGTACTAAGCTAAGCTAAGCAAGAGCTAGCCTTATATTAAACAGACAGATACGTCTGCATTATAAACTGTGCATGTGGAGTTTGACCAGGAAGGTAGGGCCTATGGAAAGACATTTCAAGTTGCAATATGGAAAGTGTAGGCTCCAGTATTTTTTAGCTTGACCTAGTAAAAGTCAGGATATCTTGGCATCTGCTGCACAGACTTTGATTATTCTATGTTCTCTCTTTAGTCCCGCTATTTTCTGGAAGTTCAGTATCAAGTCGCTGGAGTACACCTTAAACATGTTATTTGTTTTATAGAGTAATGTGTTATGCAGCAGAATTGTTGGCACGAAAGTCTGTTTTAAAAATGATGTCAGTCTATCAAAAGATGTCTGCCATGAAGAACCACCACAAACTAGTTGTGGTTTATTAATTTTGAAACCTTGGTTTTTTTTCCAAACTAATTTGTTCATTATGAGCCTAGATAGTGCTTTTTTTTGTTTGTGTTTACTCAGTGCCAAATGTTTTGGTTCCAGTCTATTGAATTATTCACAGTAGGTACAGGACACACAACATGTGGCCTCTGCCACCGGCTGATGATCTAATTAAACTGTTTCTTTCTGCAATGTGTATTAACTTTGTACACATTACGTGCATTTGTGTGTGTCTGTGCGTGTGTTTGCCTAAATGGGTGTCTCTCGTCTTTGTGTGGCTTTCTTTTTCCGAATAATTTCCCCACGCACACGCTGTGATTGGGTTCAGCTTTGTTCCCAATTCATTGCTTATCTTTCCTGACTGTGGGAAGGATTATTTTTTGTTTCAGTGAAATATGTCTGGCTAACAAGCCTCTAACAAGACAGAAGGAGGGTCTGGGACATTGCCTGGTTATGGGAGAGCAGCAAGTGCGGAACCATGGTGCTCGTTAATTTTCAAGGGGAAACCTAATTTCACAGGAGTCACATGGGAGATTTGGCTTCAGAGCACAGAGGCTGTTGCCTATGCACTTATATGCAGTATCAGCATTAAAGCCTGTTTAGTTTGCCACATGGCACCAATGCAAGCAGGCAATTAGAGGGTCCCTTTTGATTTGACTGAAGCATTTGAATGTGTCGACCAAACTCACAGTAGGACATATGTGACACACTGGCTTGATCGCAATTTATTTCTATTTTCTGCTGTCTGTTTCACCACTCAGTTTTTTCTCTCTTTCCCTCAATCCTGCTCTCTCCCAGGTTTCTGTGGTCAACGCGTTGGACATGCAAGTTGTTGTGTCCACTGTCCCACCCACTTTAGTGGAAGAGCATAAAGAGCAGCTCATTAGGTAAGACAGCATTTATTGTTATTGACAAAAAAATAATTACTTTGTTAAATCAGTAGAAACCAACATTAGTGTACATGTTTGTGTTCATTTCAATAAAATGCAAGCTACTGTGTAATAAGAAGGGGAAATATTCACCTTTAACTGGCCGTTAACTCATTTTTATCTTGCTCTCATCCATACAACATATTATTTTCAGGACATTTCCTTGTCCTCTAATATTCCTTTTGTTAATTGACACTGGAAAATGAATTGCATCTTTTTGTGCGGCACTATGATAAGGGGTGAACTTGGTTCAAGGTGGCACCTTGAATTGAATATACAATTATTTTAGAAGGCCTGGGGTGACATATATGATTCAGCTGTCACAAACGACAACTGGAAATAAACAGGAACCAATAAGAAAAAATTTTACAGTCTGTTGTTATCAGTTAGGATCATGGATTAGCCAATGAGACGTTTGAGTGTATCCTCTAGAGTCTGTTTTCCTGGTCCAAATTAATTAATGATAGAGATTCATGAAACGTCTTTTTGCAGCTCTTGGGGCACCGTGTTTAATCTAATTAGTCAATCTAAAAGGCAAATGGGGGTTAATAGTTGTTTTCAAGAGCTTGCTGTGTCTCTCCCACACAAATGGCACTGCTCTTTAGGCTGAAAAACACACACATTAGTCATGTTAAGCTCTTTGCAGTGATGACATTTGAGAGGTCTACAATTTTGCACAGTGCTTTTCATGATCCCGGGCCATTTTACCTGAATGCTCAAACTGTTTATCCACCTTGGCAAAGGCAGACAGCAAAGCATTTCTCTATTGGCTGTAATTTGAGGTGTGGATCTCTCCCTGCCTGAACAGGATTATCAAAGCCTTGCTTTGCCAAGAGCCCAGTTGTGAAGCAGAAAGCAGCCCAATGAGACAATCATTGCTAGAATGGAGTGCTTAAGGTCGGTGGCTCTGATACTGCTTCGGGCACAGAGGTGCCAGAAAATATTTGAACTAATGCAAACCTGTTTTTTGGTGTATTTACGCCGTTATTGCTTTCCTTATATAAGTTTGACCTGTGGTTTTGTTTTCATTTCAGTATTTTGGAGCGCCACGTCCAGGACCAGATTCCAGGTGCCAAAGTGATTGTAGAGTCAATCGGGCCACGTCGTCATGGCGATGGCTTTGAACTAGAGGACTACAGTAAGTCGGACTTGATGGTGTACGCCATTGACCCGCTCACCAACAGGGCCATTTCACCCAAGGAACTTTTCAAGTGAGTGGGTGTATTTTATTACAAGAAGTATAGTATATATTTATGTTCACATGTCCGTGCCGTGCTGCATAGCTTCTTCCCTGCAGGTCTGCCTTTACTTTCTTTATAAGAGTTTTGTTTGTCTTGCAGGTGCAGCCAATCTTCCATATGTCACAGAAAAGGGGATAATATCAGGGAGAAAAAGGAGGGGGTGTGGTTAGGAAGGGACAAAATGAGAGTGAAGCATAGAGTATTTCAATCAGTCCATTTAACCCGTCATGCCAGAGCCTTTAAAGAGCCAGCAGAAATGCCAACAACACATTTTATTCTTTTAGTTTGGGGACATGGAGATGGAGAGATTTCTGTTTCTGTTTGACCACTGAGAGACCGTGTTCACATGCTATTAAAGCAACACAGAAAAAGTGCCTACATGACACTATTTCATCCCTTCAGAAGAAAGAAGAGTCTGAGCTGGCACCTGAGAACAATCTCACCTTTCTCATGTTATTCAGCCGCTCTGTCAAACCGATCAGACATCAATCTTAAAAAGGCAACTCCATCAGAGCATGAGAGTTGCCAATCAATAGGAAACACCCCCTTTCTGAGTTGTCCCCTTCACTTTCTACCAATTTGCTCCCCTGCTTGACTTACATCGAGCTATCTGACACTATCTTCGGTTTTTATTTGTCATTATATGCTTGCTGTCAATTCTGTTTTGTGTGTGGCTTCTAAGACACCTTCCTCCTTGTCTTTGAAAAGGGATTGTGACCATTTCAGTTCCTTTTGAAATGCTCCACTCGAATGACATTTAGAGGTGCTTTGTGTATGTATTAAATTAATCTATAGACATTAGCTTAGCGTCCTTGACTATCAGAGGAGTGCCTCAACTGTTATTTTAAGTAGGGGATTGAGGCCGGTGCCATTGAAAAGGTGGCACTTGTGTCATAAGAACAGCTCTTTTTTAACCCAAATTTGTGACCGTCACCATTATCACAAGTAGCATCTTTTAAGAGAGCCAAGCTTACTTTAAGGGAGGCTTGCTGCATCCCTGCTTTAAAACAA
Source organism: Cebidichthys violaceus (assembly GCF_023349555.1). Lineage (NCBI taxonomy): Eukaryota > Metazoa > Chordata > Actinopteri > Perciformes > Stichaeidae > Cebidichthys > Cebidichthys violaceus. The sequence goes on along the minus strand of NW_027176263.1, from coordinate 3,888,720 downwards.
GTCTGATTCCGTAGACACGGATACTGGCAGAAAAATCATTTAGACTAGAGGAGAAAGGCTTTTTATGTATGCAGTGTGTGTCTAAGAATGTTGTGGGGTAATTGCATGTAATATATCTGTGACTTGCCTGTCAGAATACAGAGAGAGAAAGAGAGAGACACCATAGTGAAACAATTCTTGCATTATAGAGTGTCCTTATGCCACCTTGAATACAGCACTCTCTACCATTTGACCTCTCTAGAGGATGGATTGCCAGAGAATACAGTTGATAACCTTCATCTCCGCTCATTTATTCACCTAAAAAAAAAAAAATGACAGTAATTTGATGTGGCAGTTTGCTCAGTCCTCTGTGAAGCAGAATGTTTGAAAGCCACTCTAGTTATTGTTTCAAAATAACAATGGGTGGATTGCTCCTATGCATGTTCATTTTACTACAATATTGATGCAAATTTTGTCGCAAGAGTGAAAAAAAAATGTTTTGGTAGAAAGGTCACACTAAGAATTTAATTAATCTTCTTTTGCCACATCATTTGCACTTAAAGTTGAAAATGAATGAGCAGTATGTAGATAATAATGATAATAATAATGGGATGATCTAATTTAACAGATTGGAATTTTAGTCGGCACCATCTCGGTTTTTGGTTGTCGCCATCTTAGCTTTTTGCAACCAGAAGTGACACGAGGGTGAAGTACAACCGAAGTACAACCAAACGCTGAATAAGACATTTTTAGGCTACCAAAATTATTAAAATTAACTTTTTACAAACTGAAAACACAATGTGAAAGCGTTAAAGTTGTAAGATGAAAAAATGGACAGCTTCCAGACCAGACAACACCACCACAAGGTAGCCCTATAGCATACCCTGCTTTATCGTCTATTATGCTCTAAATGGGACAATAATTAACTAAATGAACATCATGCTGTATTAAAGAAGACTTGAAACTAGCGACTGAGACCATAAACACATGTTCACAATGAGGTAATAAATCAAGTGAGAAGGAGGGTCATTTTCTCATAGACTTCTATACAATCACACTTCATGCAACCAGAGGAGTCGCCTCCTGCTGGCTATTAGAAAGAATGTGAGGTTAAGGCACTTCCGCATTGGCTTCACTTTTAAGACTCGGGGGTTGCAGCTTAGTCTCCACCAGCTTTTAAGGGAAATGTCTTGCTCTTTAGCTGTGCCATCTGCCAGTTAGTGTACAGTGTGTTTTTTCTAACATTTCCCCTGAAAACAGCTGCCTGCTGCAGTGAAAGATGACACTATGAGAGCTGTGGGAGTAAACCAAAACAGTAAAGCTGTGGGGTAAACATTGAGCTGAAACTTTTTAGAAAGTTTTTGTAAAGCTGAGCTGCAGATTTGGGTGATAATTCTCTGTAGGGTCATCATTAGCGAGCAACCCCTTTCACATTGTCTCATTGTTTTCACATCATCATTTGATATACATCGTTTTTACAAAAATATTGATTATAGCTGCTTTAACCCACCTGTTATGTTCCGGGTCAATTCGACCCGTTTGAAAATCTAGAAAAAATATTTTAAAGTACTTTTTCTGTATGAAACTTCTTCTTCTGCTTACGTTAGTGTAATCAACGTTTAAAAAAAAAATATCATGCATTTGCAACCACCCCCTGCAGGTTTCTATAACAGAGATGATGTTCAGGTCAATTTGACCCGGCAGTGAAAATGGAGGCTATAAGGGGTCAGAAGTGTCATGTTTAGACCATTTCTTTCTTTGAAAACGTGAGACAAAGTATTTCACCCCATTTCTCACACACACACACACACACACACACACACACACACACACACACACACACACACACACACACACACACACACACACACACACACACACGCACACACTCTTTCTCACTACCCCACCTGTGCGAGAAATACAGATACTATTTTGACGGGAACCTTTTATTTTCCCGCGGGAAAACTCCACCCACATGTTGCTTGAGAGTCCTACCAACATTACACTCTGCAGATGCATACAACACAGCAGAATACTATAGGACAACATGAGCAACAGAAACAAAGGATGAAGCTCTGGAGCACATCCTTGATCACAACAGTGAAATAGAGGAGGATGTGTCTGAAGATGAAGACCATCTTGAGGTCAATTCAGATTCTAATGGTACTGATTATGAACCATCAGATGAGGAAATGAGGAAACACAATCACACACACACTTCGTTCATTGTGCTCATCTCTTGTTCATTTTTGTAAATTTCTGTTTCTTAACACTATAAATGAACATAAATGAAGTTTACTTTCAATACAAATCCTTTTGTATTCATTTGGCTTGATTGTGAGTGAGCGGGTCAATATGACCCATAACAGCAGAGGCGACTCATCTCTATTTATCTACATCACCCCATGAAAAAAAGAAAGTTTCAAAATGTACAAACAATTTTGAAATAAATATATGTTATGGTAGACTAATGCAATTTATATCTAGGTTTTTCCAAAGTACCAAAAAAAATGTTTGAACATGTATTTTTCAAGAAAACGAGTGGGTTATCCTAATTGAACTATGATCTATCGAGGGGTGAATAGCTCCATTCCACTAAATACTGATTGAATTGTTAGTAAGGGAGTTGGTGATGAGGTACAAACTATATTTATTAGGATTTTTTGGATTCTGACCACTTTTTGATGATGGGATAGATAAAAAACTAACATAACAGGAGGGTTAAGATAACTATGAGTTTACAAGATTAAGATTATACCCCTGTTCTTTTTATGTGTTATAAATCACAGATTCCTCGATGGGAATGTGCTGGAAATCAACAAGGAGTTCCAGCCATATCTGGGTGAGGGCGGCCGCATCCTGGAGATCCGCTCCCCAGACATTGTGGCCAGTGTGAAGAAAGCGGCCCAAGCTGTGGGCTACACAGAGGGAGCTCTCCTGGCCCTGGCCATCATCATCATCCTCTGCTGCATCCCTGCCATCCTCATCGTCATGGTCACCTACAAACAGTGAGTACACTCGCCTCAGTAATCATCACTGGCCTCTGAAATCGATTAATCATATTTAAACTGTTGTCAGGAAGTTAAGAGGGAAATACATTTTAATTAAGCAGACCATTGTCTTGGGAGATATTGTGTTTCACTTGGTTTTAGCGGAAACGTTTGCTCCTCACAAACTAATCAGACATTTATTGTTATTTTATTGTTCTCTGGCCCGCAAAACCGCAAACAGCATTGTTGAAAAGGGTATTTGTCAGGTTTTTAAGATAAATCGAGAGCAGTTCTTGCTTGTTTGCTGCCTTTGTGTGTGTGTGTGTGTGTGTGTGTGTGTGTGTGTGTGTGTGTGTGTGTGTGTGTGTGTATGTGTCTCTCTCTCTCTCTCTCGCGCTCTCTCTCTCTCTCTCTCTCCCTCTCTATCTCTATCTCTGTCTCTCTCATCAGACATGCTGACTGCGCACTCTGCTGGGCTAATCTCCTTGCTCATGCTCTGTGAAAGCAGATTAATTAACACTCATTTGTGACAAATATCTACAGCCAATTGTGACCGTCATAGTGCGTCTTCACGCTACTTAATCATCTCTGCCTGACACACACACAATAAACAGTGTTTGGCTTGTTCAAACGCTCTCATTCACACACATACACTGTGCAGTTTATGCTTTTTGTTCGAAGGTGAGGTAGTTGAACTCTTGGCTGGCTGGAGTAGGGGTCTTATCCCCTCTAATCGTTAGTATGCTGCAAATGTTCCACAAACAGTGATGTTTGGGAAATGTTTATTCATGGCAGATGGGCGGAGTGGTTGTCCCTATGCAAATGCACAGACCAAACACACAGCAGAAAGCTGTTGATGGTGACATTAGACCTAACACACAAACTGTCACAGCAGATGGCACTTTGTTGTTGGCGTCATTACTTTGGTCAAATTAAATGATTTAGGAAATCAGTTTCTGTGTGTCAACATAATTCTCTGTTGCCTTAATTTGGGAATGAGCGTAATATTTAAAACATGAATCTGTTTATTCATGTGGAATAATTGAATTTTGTTGTGAATAAGTTATGGTGATATGAAGCACAGAAGATTCACTTAAGGAGAAAGCCACGTCTACTTTTGCATGTAGCCCTGCAGTCACTGCTGGAAGCTTGAGTGCTTGCTACTTTGTGTAGAAGTTGGAGTGAACGTACAGAAAGTTTTCTGCTGTTTTGTGGTTAAATAGATTAACAATATATGTTGTACAAAGATATTTTGTTGTCTGTGAAAGGATTGCATGAATAATGTTTATCACTTAATCCAACGTGTCTGTGTTGTGTCACCTCCCAACATTAAATACCTCCCAGCATTAAAATTGTATGGAGTTTACACTCCTGACAAATTATGCAATTACTTTTTTTTGTCTCTTATTTCTCTCTCTTCCTGTCTTCTCTCATTTCTTCTGAATCAAATCCAATAACCAGGTTCAAAGAGTAAGTAATAATTTTGTCTTCATGTTTTACAAGAGATTGCTTGAAGTGCTTGTCTTTCTCATATTCATTATTCAGTAGTTTTTTAAAGACGAGTTGAATGTGTGAATATGATGAATAAAATGCATGCTATCTAATGGCACTCTTTGGAAATGTATGCCAGTATAATGACATAAAGCAACAGTGAGTCATCTTGTAGGTTAAAGAATTAATGTTTATTTTGGCAGTTTAGATGTAGAAAATCTAATGAAATTCGAAAGGAAAATCAACCCAAAGTCAACAAGACATATAGTTCTGTGCAGCTTTCAGAGTAAACAAGTAGCTGGTGAAGAGAACTGAACAAGCATACGGTAGACAGCTGGCATGTTATCCATAAGAAATTAACTTAATTGAAATAGCTTCTAGTTTGCTTTGGAATCTGTTTTCTGACCTTAACAGTAAAAAAAAGCTTACTGTAGTTTTAATAAGATAATAATAGATGTTACCTAAACCTCATCTAGGCATGGGATGACACGATAATAAATGCGATTCACAATATTATCCTAATATTTGTATTGCATCACAGATAGGACACACATCTCCTTTAGTAAACAATGTTTGTAGTGGAAAACAAACAATTTTAAATAAGAAGATTGTAAATCATAAAGTCCCCCTGCATAAATACAGGATAAATACAAATAAAAAAATAGCAACTGTTCTTTTTCCACAAACTCTTGCTAACGTCATCACATTATATTGAGTTATTCTTTGCCTCTCCCCAATATTTATTTAACATGACTGAACATAACAGGAACTTTACTTTTACAGCCAGTTACTGCATGTGCCTCCTTTTTGAAAAAGACAACTTGTGAAAACACATCGTTAATTCATGGTAGACTTCATGCATAAGTGATGTGTCTGGCTTCTGCTCACTTTTTAACCGCACTGTTCTAGAAAGGAGTAGTTCATTCTTAACTACATTAACTGTGAAATAAACATTTGGGGTTGATTTTCCTTTGTCTGTCTGTGCACGAGGTTGTTTTTCTGTGGACTAGAAACATTACTTGGGGACCGTAAATGTTGACACTTTGCACAGGCGACAGGCAGAGTGTGCCAAAACTGCCAGGATTCAGATGGCTTTACCACCAGGAGGGAAAGCAGCTCCAGCGGGCGCTCCCAGTGCTAACCTCTATGAGGAGCTGGGCGACAGCAGCATGTGAGTCAGCCCTGACCCTTTTTATCTACCTCCCATCCCACCTGTTCCCATAATAAGCAAATACTCTTGCTCTGCAGGTTCCCTTTTTTGAGTTTCTTCTCCTAAAAAAAAAAAAATGCTCTCATGTTGAATGCCAGTACCACTGCCTTAGTATTCTCCTGCTTTTGACACCAACGGTTGTCTAGTATTCAAAATCCTTTCCCTCTGCTTTTCTAAAATTACTCCTGGCAGCTCTGCATGCTGACCTCAGACATCCACCTTCTGCTTTAGACATATTCGTACCTGCATCAATGGATCTCCATGCTATTTCACTTCCATTGTCCACTTTAAATGTAGCAAACCACACTGTGCGCTGCAGCACAGCCTGTGATAAAACTTGAGCTGATTTGACTGTGTATGCATTTTTACAAGACGCTCTTTAAGGTAAGAAGAGTGTGTTGTGTTTATAAAATATTTGTATAATTTACTGCGAACAGAAACAAATACAGAGTCTGGCCTGTGCTTCGTAATTGTTTTTTATAAATTACTTTAAACAATCCTTTGATTAACACCGACATTAAATGCTTCCTGAGCTTACCTTTATGTCTAGTGTTTTGCCATCTGATTTCACCTTTCATTTTGAATAATACTCCGAACGTCTAATGAATTGTTAATACTCGCTGATTAAAGGAATTTTAAATGAGACTAAATTGAATTTAAACAGCTGCCCCGCTGGGTATAATCATTTTCATTTACAGCATTTAAAGAAATACTGCTATTAACATTACATTCGCCGTGATAAAAAAGCAAATAAAAGCTCAACGGCAAGCTGTAAAGAGCTTGTGTAATGTTTACAACAGATGCTGACCAACACTCAACAACAAGCAGAAGCTTTTGATTCTGTAGCTGAAGAGCTCTCGTGGGGATTGTATTGTAGCCGAGCAACGTTTATTTGGGGATTATATTACAAGAAGAGTTGGTCCTATAAACAACCCCATTATACAGAAAGGTATAGTGTGTGTGTCCATAAAGTAAATCATAAAATGTTAGGGTGAGGACTTGCTTTAAGGTTACATCTAGATTAAGGGTAAAGTTTAGGGTTAGGCTGGTAGCGGTTATTGTTAGGGTGAGTGCAAGGCAATGTGATGTCCCCAAAAGTCATGAAAATGCGACGTCTGTGTGTGTTTGTGCCAACAGTCTGGCATACTCTGCAGGTACACACAGCATATATAAGCTTACGTTTCATCCACACCTCTGACAGTTCTGCTTTAGTCTCCTTACCATCTGTCTGTGTTTCTATCTTCTCCATCATTTCTATTCCCCTGTCTCTCTGGATTCAGACTGCAGTAAGTAATCCCAAAATATATGATGTCTGAGGACTATGATCAATATTATTTGTATGATGTAACACAGGGGAGGCACCCTAGTTTTCCCCCTTGCTGATAGCTTTTGCTAAGCATATGCATATACGATATACAGTATAGATGTGATTTTGGTATGTACTTAACACTCATTCAAATGGTAAGATTTTTCACCATTAATACCCCTTGTGCTTAAATATATATATACAGTTGTGGTCAAAAGTTTACATACACTTGTAAAGAACATAATGTCATGGCTCTCTTGAGTTTCCAGTTATTTCTACAACTCAGATTTTTCTCTGATAGAGTGATTGGAACAGATACTTCTTTGTCACAAAAAACATTCATGAAGTTTGGTTCTTTCATGACTTTATTATGGGTTAACAGAAAAAGTGACAAAATCTGCTGGGTCAAAAATATACATACAGCAACATGAATTAGCAATTTTGGTGACTTAGAAAGTTGTGTCAATGAAATGAGCTTCATAGCATGGCCTCTTAACTTCTTGTGAGTGATTATGAGTGACTACAGCCGGTGACTTCTCTGAGGCCATTTAAATAGGGCTCATTGGATACAAACGCCCACAAACGCTACAATGGGAAAGTCAAAGGAGCTCAGCATAGATCTGAAAAAGCGAATCATTGACTTGAACAAGTCAGGAAAGTCACTTGGAGCCATTTCAAAGCAGCTGCAGGTCCCAAGAGCAACAGTGCAAACAATTGTTTGTAAGTATAAAGTGCATGGCACTGTTTTGTCACTGCCACGATCAGGAAGAAAACGCAAGCTATCACCTGCTGCTGAGAAAAAATTGGTCAGGAGGGTGAAGAGTCAACCGAGAACCACCAAAAAGCAGATCTGCCAAGAATTAGAAGCTGCTGGAACACAGGTGTCAGTGTCCACAGTCGAGCGTGTTTTGCATCTCCATGGACTGAGAGGCTGCCGTGCAAGAAGGAAGCCCTTGCTCCAAAAGCGCCACCTTAAGGCTGGACTGAAGTTTGCTGCTGATCACATGGACAAAGATAAGACCTTCTGGAGGAGAGTTCTGTGGTCAGATGAAACAAAAATCGAGCTGTTTGGCCACAATGCCCAGCAATATGTTTGGAGGAGAAAAGGTGAGGCCTTTAACCCCAAGAACACCATGCCTACCGTCAAGCACGGTGGTGGTAGTATTATGCTGTGGGGCTGTTTTGCTGCCAATGGAACTGGTGCTTTACAGAGAGTAAATGGGATAATGAAGAAGGAGGATTACCTTCAAATTCTTCAAGATAACCTAAAATCATCAGCCCGAAGGTTGGGTCTTGGGCGCAGTTGGGTGTTCCAACAGGACAATGACCCCAAACACACATCAAAAGTGGTAATGGAATGGCTAAATCAGGCTAGAATTAGGGTTTTAGAATGGCCTTCCCAAAGTCCTGACTTAAATCCCATTGAGAACATGTGGACAATGCTGAAGAAACAAGTCCATGTCAGAAAGCCATCAAATTTAACTGAACTGCACCAATTCTGTCAAGAGGAGTGGTCAAAGATTCAACGAGAAGCTTGCCAGAAGCTTGTGGATGGCTACCAAAAGCGCCTAATTGAAGTGAAAATGGCCAAGGGACATGTAACCAAATATTAGCACTGCTGTATGTATATTTTTGACCCAGCAGATTTGATCACTTTTTCTGTTAACCCATAATAAAGTCATGAAAGAAGCAGACTTCATGAATGTTTTTTGTGACAAAGAAGTATCTGTTCCAATCACTCTATCAGAGAAAAATCAGTGTGGTAGAAATAATGGGGAAACTCAAGAGAGCCATGACATTATGTTCTTTACAAGTGTATGTAAACTTTTGACCACAACTGTATATAAATATATAGTGTTACCTTGGTGAAGTGGTAGTAGTTGAAAGTTTTTTTTAGGCTTAGGGAAGGACTTTCACTTCCATGTAGTCAGGAAATGTGAAGTACCCTTGTTTAAATTCACTGAACTTCAGTAGATGACTATAGCTGTCTCCTCTCTCCCGTCCCATTGAATAATTGTCTCCTCATGTGCTTTGTTGCCTTTACCGTCACGTCTCTTAGTGTTGTGACTGATCACTGCACTAATGCATTTGATATGGGTTGATGTTGGTTATTTGTATCATACTTTATCTTTGGACCAAAGCCCAGTGCATCTGTTGTCATAATCATTTTAAAATATCAATATTTAATGAATTAAAAAACTTGAATTCTTTAGCATAAGCTTAAAATGTTTTTTAAAAGTCATATTTTTTTACTGTGCAGATGTTCTCAGTAACAGTCACAATACTTAGAGTCATAATCAGTTAAGATGCAGGAACAAATGATAGCAGTGTTGCTTTCGTCTCACTCTTTTTTTCTTTGCTTCGCTCACCCTTAGACCATCAATTTTCACCTGTTTCAATTATTTTTTTCTTCTTCACCTCCACTTTTTTTTACTGGGGCAGGGTTAAAAAGTCTGTCATTGAGGAGGCCGACCACCAGAAGGTTCTTGGCACCTTTGCCTGTCGCGCCAATGCAGCCCGCGGCAACGGAGCGTTGCATGTCAACCTGTTCAAGTCGGAGAGCAACGTGACCATCCTCTCTGACCGCAACCCACTCACCACTCACAACCCTGTGTACGATGACAGCAGCCCTGAGGTCTCTCCGTCTGAAAAGCGGTTCTCCTTTTCTTCTCCCCACTCAGCGGGGTCGGAGTACGTCTGGTCAATGCCTGCTCGCATTCACGATGGGCTGCACGGTTATGAGGCGCCAAGGAGACAAGCTCTTTTGGACCCAGACGACTGGGAGATCCAGTTACTCAAAGCAGCCGTGAGCGGCGGGCGAAGGCCGGAGAGTTTGGACACGCTTCGCCTGAGTAGCAGTACAGAGACCAAGTTGTCAGTCCGTGAGCAGGCCAGGCAGTTTGAGCAACAGGCCCTCTCCGAACAAACCCTCAAGCAGATCAGTGGCTCCCGGGGCTCCCTCTGCTCCATCGTTGTCAGGGATAGAGACAGCGATGACATGCTAGAGCTGTCCTCAGAAACTCTACTCTCCATCATGGATTACCCCTACAGCACCACTTCTGTGGGCAGGGATGTGCCCCCCAGCATTATCATTAATCAGGGAGATGACTCATGGCCCCTTGCTAGCCAGAGACCGACACCACCTGTCCACAGGAAGTTCAGCTCCAGCATCTCCAGCTACATGACAGTTCAGCCTTGTCACATCACTGTGGAGATCATACCAGACCCACCAGAAAATCCCGCGCCTCCGCCTCCACGGCGACATCCACCTTCCCCACCCACATCTCCTCCCTCTAGTCCACCTTCTTCTCCACCTTCACCCCCCTACGTTCATGAACCTCAATATTCCACTGACTCCTCTCCTCCTCCTGTCAATAAACAGGTTGCGCCCCCACCTCCACCGCCTCTTCCTCCCCCACCTCTTCCTCCCCCGCCTCTCCCTTCCCCACTCTCACCCGCTATCAGCGATCAGTCACGTCCAGTCGTCCAGTTTGTTCCAACTTCTTTGCCATCCGTCTCCTCGCTTCGCCCCGTTTCAGAGCGAAAACATCCTCCTCCTCTTGACACATCACAAACTGATGTTGAGAAAAAGGAACTTAAAGGGATCCTGAAAAACATCCAGAATCTAGCCGACATAGAGAGATCTGTTGCCAATCTGTACAGCCAAGTAGACAAAACTTGCAAGGTGCCCAAGTTTAACAAGAAACCACAAGTGACTGAAGAATCGGAAGGTGCTAACAAACTGCACAGCTCTGATCCCTGGGATGAGCAGAGCACGCCAAAAACAACAAACTCCAGCACCGCAGTCCAAGTCAACTCGACAACAAGTGGGAACTATGCTGAAAATGGAACGAGTGAACAGAACATGGCAACAGACGTTCAGCAGACAAGCCAATTGAACTCCAACAGCCCAAACAGTGCTGAGCACTCTTCCTCTCAATCCACAGTGTTCTGACTTTTTCTCTCTGTCTCCGCACTCTCATTAATTCCATTTATACATATCCATGCCTGTTTTTCTTGTTTCTAACTATGTTTTATTTTCTGCACAGTTGGTAGTATTTTGTATCAGCGTTAGCCAAGTCTGACGAGTTTGACTGTGTGGCTCTTTCAGACAAAACATTTTTTCCCTTGATACTTTGTGTGGAAATCAAATTGTAGTGCCACCTGCCAAGAAATGTACTCAGCTCTGCCACATTGACTGTGTGGCTCACAGGCTTGCATTAGAACATAAAAGAGGCTTGCATATACAGTCAGTTTTGCATGTTTTAATTATGTGAACTGCGATGAGATCTATGGTATGATAGTGTTAAGCATACCCCAGAGTTCATATAATAAGTTATAGTTAGTGGTATAGGTTATTTCAGTTCATAATCTCAACATTTCAAAACCAAAGCTCCTTTAATTTGATTATACTAAACACCAACATTTATAAATCTCAAAGCCCGGCGGTCTGTTTCCTAAACCTTTTTCTGGCTGCATATTTGACTTCTTCACTTAAGAGCAGAGCATGAATATTTAGGATGTTGTGGCTTCGTGCAGAATCCAAATTAGGTAAATAATAATGTTAAATGTTTTTTTTTCAAATGATGGAAAATTACCATAACTGTTAAGAATTCCCCAAAGGTATGCAAATACTATGAAAGCATATTACATTTTTTTATTAAACTACTTACTGTGATGAATGAATGTGAAGTATAAATGTTTCAGATGTAGGATGCAGCAAAAAGAGATACAACTAATTGTCATATCTGCCCCTGAGCAAAGGAACAATATACACAGAAAGAAAAAAAGAATCTAGAAATATATATAAAGCAACATTACATGAAATTAAATTGGATATTACACTAAGTCAGGCTACAGTAAATCATTTTATTTAGATGTAATACAGTTGAATGCAGATACGACAGGGCCAGTTACTGCTAAGTGAAAACATCTTATTTCGGCTATAAAAATACATCGACTGGGTTACCCGGCAGGCTCATGTTGAATGAAGAGAACCAACCTCTGGGGGACCTGTCTATTCACATGTCTGCAGAGATCCTCCCAGCATGATAAAGTAGTCACTGTGATGTTCGGGTGCACACTGGAAAAGGCTAATTAGAGAACCAATCAATCGTTAACTAGGGCCGCTGCCTGTGGGACTGTCAACTACTGTTACCCTCTCCTTTTCTTTCCGTCTCTCTGACCTTCTGCCTGTCCCATTTGTCTGTGTTTCTCTCTCACTTCTTCCCCCCCTGTAGTTGGTTCTAATACTCTCCAATCCTTGGTCTCTTCTTGTTAATCTTTCCCCGTGGTTCTCGGGAGATTCTATTACCTTCTTTACACTCATTGCAATGCGGCCTCTGTCCCCCTTTCTCTTCCTTTTTTTGTGCTCAGGTTTTTTTCCCACTTCCACTCCTCTCTGTCTTTCTCCCACATACCCTTCATGTGTTTGTTTCACCCTCCATGGCCTAAGGCAAATGGTCTTAGCATACCTCCTTTCCAGAGCAATGTTATGTTTGATTCATCAAACGTTCCCCTGATGGGCAGATCGAAGGCCTGCTAATTCTGCATTCCATGTTCACGACATGGGGTAATGTCTTTTGTAAAAAGGCAAGCAGCTCACATGCTGGGTTTTTTTTCACCCAAAGAGCAGCACGTGTAAATGAATGGTATTCTTTATGTTCCATTTTACATTTTTTTTTGTGTGTCCTTACTGATAATTCAATACAGTAACATAAAAAAAAACGATCACATGGAAGACAGAATAATTATTTTTTTTATCAGTTTTAATAATTAAAGTAACTTTTCTCAGGAAAAGTTTGAAAATAAGGGATCAAAAATCGAGACAAACATAACAATAAAAGTATGTTTTGAGTAGAAATTGAAAATATGATACCGTCTCATATAAACTCTCATCATAGTATCTTCAAGAAAATACAAACCAAAGACCTTATGGTATGCAAAATGTTAGGATGCAATCAGAATATATGTACACACAAAATACTATTCAGAGGGATCCTTGTCGCATGAAAACATCCACCTGCTCTTCCACCATATAATGCATCATATTTTCATCAACATTTGCATCAACATGTTAGTCGCTTTTGTACCGAGAGTTTGAATAGAAGATCAATACCCCTAAATATCACTCATCTAGCTCTCAGCAAGAATAAGCGTATTTCCCAAAATGTTGAACTAATCCTTTAACTTCAATTTCTGCTACAACGGGTTATGTAAATGTGTGTTGTTGGTTAAGAATAGTAAAAAAGATTGTATTGTTTACTACATAGAAATGTGTAGTGAAAAACATGTAAAGCTAGTTATTAGTGAAGATCACCTTACTGTTGTTCATATAATACATTGGGTTCTTCAGTATTCAAGTCTTGCTGTAATTCTGAGCTCAACTCTCTTACCTCTTTTTCTACAACATTACCTTATCACCCATCGTACCCCAAGTCCCCTCTTGTGCAAACGTCCTATGGCTGCTGTCCACTGGGCCATTTTTCTTGATGTTTCATGAATCAGCAGTAGCCAGCAGCCAAGCCAACAGGTCATCCATCAGATCCCACTCCCATCATCCACTCTGCCTGGGAGGTGTGGCCATATGGCTGTGCCCTGTCCCCTGGTCCCTGCCCATAATAACAGATTACAGCTCTCCTGAGGAAGCTCACATCATTGCTTGGCCATATATCTGAGTGCGAAAGTCGTCATTATTTATGGTCCCAGACAGGTTACAGTTGTACGCTTGTGAAACTGGAGGGTTCAGCCGGGCTGCTCCATTACTCGCCGTTTCTCATTGACTTGTACTGAATGCTCTGCAGATGCATTGTTGTCCTCAGGAGCAGCTCTGAGTTGTTGTTTAAGTCTTTGATGGAGTGGAATTCCTAAGATTTACTTTGCCGTCTGTTGATAGAAAATGGCACATTATGACGTGATAACTAAAGACAATTTTATTAACTTTCTTGGAGTCAGTAATTCCTCCCTGAATCACAATGTCCATTTTTTTATATCTGCTAGGGGAATTCTTTCTGTACTGATTTTTTTCAAACTCCAATCTTCGCAGCCTCTTTGTTATTTGCATTTATTGTATCTTTTTTTTTTTCTCCCTGTTTGGAAGAGATAACATTGAGAAAAACAGCCCACACCAGCACGATAACATTGTGACCTCAGGCATCCTTTTTTAAAACTGAACAATATCTGCAACTCTGTAATATAACATATGAAAATGCACAGTAAGTAAATCTGCAATTTACTCACTGGTCAGCAGAATGTAGTGCTGTAGACTTAACATTTCAATTATTTTAAAAGCACTTGAAATGTTGCTGTCAATCCATATTCATTATTTGTCTTGTTTCCTCCTTTCTGCGGCACACAGCAGGCGAGGCTACGGCAGACAGGTAAGCATTCCTGTTGTGATGTGTTCTTATCTCATTGTTGCGCCACGACATTTTGTCACTCTCAAAGCAGGTTGAGGCAGCTTATATCCTATTATTCTTATCTACAACTGACTTGATGGAAACCTCTGAATGAGACTACGAGAAGATCCCGGTGATAGGACTTCTGACACTGACATTACAGTTTAGGTTTGATTTGAAAGTCTGTTGTATTCCTCAATGTTCCTGTCAAACAGCAGATAAGCATTTGGATGACTTTTTCTCCTGTGTTGGGAAAAAAAAAACTAATCAGAGACCAAACAAAGTGACTCTGTTTGACTCTAAATTCGTTTTTTTTTTTGTCACCTTCGAATAATTTATGAACTGTCAGCATCTGGCAGACACACACACAGGATGTTTTATATTTTGTTGCAATTTCTTACTTACTTTCCACTTTTTCCTTGCTTCATTTCCATCAATATTTTATCAATCTTTTCATCTTGCTCCTCCATCATGTATAACATAGACCTAAGCAGGACACACAAGACATGCCTGCACTGTCTGGATTTAAATCTGAAATGTGTAGAGTGAACTCTCCCTTATGTTTGTGTCTCTCCTGACCATCCCTTCCTTTCATTACCTTATCCTTCTTCTGTACTAATCTTTGGCAGCAACAGCAACTGCTGAGGCCATCTCTTCTGAGACCTGAGGTAGAAACCCTCCTGCTTTTCTTAGTTCACAGGGATTGTAGTCATTCTGCTGTATACTCGCAATGTATGCTGCTGCTGCTCTTCTTCTGTCTTTCTCCGAGGAGTGCTGAGTAATTTCTCTTTCTGCCTCTCTGAAATGAAGGAACTCTCCATGGAGTCAGGTATCGACCCAGGCCAGGACTACTACACACAAGACTACTATAATTATGACCAAGGGTGAGCATGCAGCCCACTGACCCGCCGTCTCATCTCTCGTCATTCGTACTCTGATCCATGGAACTGGTCTCCTTCGGTTCATTTAAAGCACAACATCATTAAGACTTTATTTATTGTGACCTTGCCTTCCAGCTCCCATGCCTTAGGTCCTTGGGGCGAGGCAAGCATTTTAAAGAAGTTCAGAATAAAATGATGAGCATAACTTGTGCTTCCCCCTCAGCTGTACATAACATCCGAGCGGTTACCCTTTCTACTCCCATCAAATGAGATCAATTATGCTGCCTTGAGTCGAGCACCTCAGAGTGTGGTAGTGTTTTCCCATGGTTTATTGGATAGAGGGTGTTTTGGCTTGCCTGTTACATAGCCCATATGGTCTAAAGAGGGAAAACATGGAACTCAAAGCCGTAACAGCTGCTGGGAAATTGTTATTCATTAAACGCCCCCGCTCTATGGCAGGTGACTTGCACCACACTGGGGAATTACAAGTTTATCAAAAGAGGGAGAAGATTCTGAACTTTACAGGCTTAAAAAGCTGAAAGAAAATCTTGACAAAGTTTAAAACCTACCATATTGAAATTAAGAATTGTAATTGCCTTCGTAGTTGCTCAGCGACTTACTGTATGTAATCTTTACAAACTCTAATTACCTCAGCTGTTACTCACACTGTTTGAATCACGCTGGCTTTCATTTGCAACAAGCTGTAATTATATTTGAACAGTATGTCACAAAGTTCATTGTAAAAGCTGCTATTGCCAATGAGTGTGCCATCATCACTGTGACTGGATGCCTTTGATGTGATTCTATATGCACTGAGCACACTTTAATAGTTGTCAAGCTTTTAATCTGGCAATCACCAGACCGTGCAATGCGCTGCCTTCACATGTTCAGGAGGTGGCGATGAAACAAATTACCATCAGCGTCTTTCCTTTAGGGTCTTCTGTAATTTGGTATTGTTGAGTAAGAGGAATAATTTACATGTTCAGTATCAATGATCCAAGCAAATTGAGGTCATCCACCACACTAATGCAGACAACCTAATGGTTGAAATATTAAAAGTGTGATATACAAATACAATACATACATGATTAAATCTCTTCTTCTTCCTTGTCTTTCATTTTAATCTCAATTGGCAAAAAAATAGAACTGCATTCTGCTCTCTTTGTTAGGTAGTATTGGATCTTATAGGCACTCATGCACTGGAATACAAAACAGCACATTGGAGAAGAGTTATGCAACCAGATTTTATTCAAGTTCAAGTGTTTTAATGGACTTTTAGACATTTTTAGTGCTCCACAGGTCCCCATCTCAGCATGTCTGCATTCTTGCAAGTTGTTAGACCCCTTTGACAAACACAGACAAATATGTACTCTACTATGTTTTTTTTAGGGGAAAAGCTCTGTCAGCCTCTGCTTTCTTTCTCTCTATTATATCCCTCCAAACTTACAAAGTGCAGCAAATCACCACAGCAATTACTGCCTATCCTATGCCATCTTGTTTACTTTAGGAATCATTCAAATCACAAGTTAAGTGTCAAGGTAGTCCACAGTAATTATAAACCCTGTGTTGTTGTTGATATTTTGTGTGAATTTATTTCTCAGGTATGACATTCCTCAGTATGGCAGTCGGAGGAGGCTGATATCTCCCATGTATGATGAATATGGAGAGGTAATCATGGAGGATGATGGGTATTTCTACAGTCCTCAAGGCCCTGAGGTATTATCTTTCCTTAGATATGAATTTCATACTTGCATTGATAATGTCAAGATTGTTAATTATTGTCTTAACAGGTTGTGTGTCCAATGTATTATTGAAAGCAAAGTGTTAACCCTGATTTATCATCACAAAAAGTTGCTGAATTAAATATGACTGTCTTAGGGTCGGGGCAGAGGCAGGGGACGTGGTCGAGGTGCACCCAAGAGGGTTGCATTTAGAGACATGCCGCCAGGGGATGGAATTGAACAAGCTGAGCCAGCAGAGCCTTCTAAAGCTGCCAAGAAACTGAAGTCTGTCATGAAACTAAGCAAACTCCTGGCAGCCAGCAAGCAGCCGTCTGATGCTGGTCCTTCCGGCACATCTCCATGGAAGAAAGCCAAGATGCTCAAGATGTTTGGTGCTGGGAAGAAGGACCAGGATTACGCCAAACTGATGTCAGCCCGTCGTATTGACAGCCAGGAGAGTCTGAGTGGCGGACCAGCCGTTTTGGGACCTATCGATAGCAAGTCTGATACCCGCAGCCGGCTTGGCAAGGTTTTGAAGAAAATCAATTTAGGCAACAGGTTGCAGTTTCGGAGGAAGTCACAAAGTAGTGTGAGTCGTGGCTCGGCCACAGGCAGCGAGAGAGATGAGGAGGCCTCACAAGTAGCCAGTGAAGATGACAAGAAGTCTAAAGTGTCCATTAGTGTTACAGAAAGTGAGCCAGAAGCAGGTGCAAGTGGAAGCGGTCAGGAGAAAGACTCTGATGAAGAATCCTCAGAGAAAAGCAGTATTGACCGAGATTATCTGAAAGTAGATTTGGACCGGGATGATGCCAATGAAAGCACTGTGGACTCAGAGGAAGAGCCTGATGAGGAGCCGGGGGATTCTGATGAAGAAAGCAAGTCCAAATCTGAAGGAGAAGAAACAGAAAAGGAATCCATCAGTGAGAAAGAATCTGGGACTGAAAAAGAATCAGATTCGGAGAAAGAGTCAGAGTCAGAGAAGTCATCAGCCACAGAGAAAGAATCAGAAACTGAGAAAGACTCAGAGTCTGAGAAAGACTCAGACTCTGAGAAAGAAACAGAATCAGGAACAGGCACAGCAACAGAGAAGGAAACAAGCACAGAAAAGGATTCAGGGACAGAAAAAGACTCTGATGAAGAGTCTGAGGAAGGAGAGGCTTCAGGGAGCACTAAAGAAAGTGGGTCTTCTGCCCGCTCTTCTATGAGATCATCAGCTGCTGAGGCCAGCAAGGGGAGCAGCGCTTCAGGCATCAGTGGAAGTGGAAGTGGAAGTGGAAGTGGAAGTGGGAGTGGCAGTAGGAGTGGCAGTAGGAGTGGCAGTAGGAGTGGTACCGGAGTAAGTGAGAGGGCAAGTGAGAGTGGCAGCGGTAGCGCGGGTAGCGCTGCATCTTTATCTGGCTCAAGTGTTCGGTCATCACAAAGGACCAGATCATCAGGAAGCGCAGTGGCCTCAGAAAAGTCCAGTGAAGAACTTAGTGAGGGCGAGTCAGGGACAGGAACAGCCAGTGAGGCAGAGTCAGGAAGTGAAGGCTCTATGTCCCGAGGGTCCAGCCAGAGGAAAATGTCTGGGTCAGAGTCCAGTGAAGGCTCTTCATCCAGCAGACAGATGACAGACCAGAGTTCACTGGGAAGCGGGGAGAGTTCAGCTGGATCCCGGTCCACCAGTGGCAGCCGGCATTCCCAAAAGTCCATTCTGAGCCGCGGATCTGAAGACACAATCACAGAGGAGAGTGAAGAAGACGATGAGGAAGAATCTGAGACTGCTGACGAGAGCAAAGAGTCAGCCAGTGAGCTCAGTGATGACGCATTGCCCTCGAGGTCCAGTGTGGGGTCCAGAGACCCTGGGCCCTCTGCTTCCTATAGTGGTCCACCATACAGCTCCGAGATCAGGAGCATCGGTGACACCTCTGTAGAAACATACGGAGGACTGTCCCCTATCACTGAGGTGGACGAGGACGCTATCTCCTCAGACAAATCCTCAGCCAGTGGATCCGCAACAGAGGCCGGCAGTGCTTCGAAGGACTCAGGAGAAACAGAATCTACGTCGGATGCGGATTCTGAGTCTGAAGGAAAGTCAACTGCCTTCTAGAGAGATATATTGTCCACTGTGAAGTAAGAGTGAATAAAATCAATTACCCTTGCATGGGAGTGAAGAAATATTGCTTGCCACTGCAGAGTGTTTCAAACGTCCACTTTTTCCTCATTTCCCTCAAGCAAGAAAAAACGTTGGTGGTTTCCTGCTGCGAAACATCAGAGTTTTGCTCTCTTTCTTACACTTTTGACTTATTCCTCTCTTTGATGTCTCCTGAGAGTCTTTTTATGCCTGTACTTTTTGTATAACATTATACTCTTGTTTCTGCTGTGAGATGTTGCATGTTGCAGTACTATCTGGTTTTACTGAATATTTTCCTGTCAGTATTACTCTTTTCCATAGAAAAATAGGATTTCTCGCCGTAAATTGAGTTCTAACACAGAACTGCAGATATTTGATCTTTCTCAGAGGATATTCTTTCACAGTTGTTAGTGTATGATTTATTTTGTAGTACAACAATTGCACTTAAAAGTGCAGTTATATTACTGTAAAAACACTATTTTATGGTTGGATGTCCATATTTGATTGGTAGCGTTAATTAGATTTGTGGAAGACATCTTTGTTCCAGTATATGATAGTCCTCAAATATATATGAGCATACATTTTTCTAAAAACAAGTATTTTTTCTGGGACAAGGGAGAAAATTATGGCGAGAATTTCCTGCGAATATCGTGATCTGCATTGTTTGTTTGCTTTTTTTTCTCCCAGAGAAACGTATGAATACTGCACCTTCTGTAAAACCTATATATTGATTTTGACCCCCTTCTCTCCTCCTCAGCCTGGGAAAAAGAAGCGGATTAAGCTGGTGGTAGATCGAGAGAATGAGACCAGCTCCACAGGAGAGGAGAGCACTACAGAGACTCAGCGAAACCGACTCCCCAACAGCCACGGCAACATCAACGGGAACGTCTACCTCGCACAGAACGGCACTATCGTCCGAACTTGGCGGCCACCCCACCCAAACAACTTGAAGGTGGGCTCTCCGTGCCGGCTCGGTAAGCATTTTAAAAAATTAGACAAGTTGGGGGTGACTCATGAAGAACCCCCACCGATTCTTGGCGTTGATGGCACAGGAAACAACACAGAAAATGGAGCAGGTACATGTGTTCCCTCTAACGTGGACATCAACCTCAACAGTCGGCCCTCCTGTGGCTCCCTTGGATCCACCATCACAGATCTTAAAAGTTTTGGGTCCAAAACCAATATTGCCAAGGTCTTGATTGACAGAAACAGCAGTGGCCCTTGTGTCAATGAGGAGCAGGAGACTTCAGTTGACAACCACAAGGAGAGTAGAGAGACGCTGGAGTCTCACAGTGACCACACATTATCAGACGAGGAAGAGTTATGGATGGGACCCTGGAACAGCCTGCACATACCAATGACAAAACTCTGACTTACCATGCAGAAAATACATCTCCTTTTTGTTATTTTCCTATCTTTACCATGTTGTCTTTGTGAAGAAAATGATCATAAAAAAATGATTGTGTGCCTAAAGTGGATAAGCTCCGATCACTGTCTACGACAGGCGATTGCACTTAAAGTCAAATTTAATTTAACCATAATACATTAAAGCTTACTTTTACCAAGCGTTTATCAAAGACAGGGCTATTACAGATGGGAACATATAGAGCTGCAAGGCAATGAGTGCCTCAAAGAAATATTAATTTTTATGTGAACCGTTGACTGTAATTTTAAGTCTTTATTCAGGACAGAAGATGGGCCTCCTTTATTGAGTGATTCCATGTTTAACTTTGTTTTCTCAGTTTGAGTTTTTTTGTTTTTTATTAAACAGATCACAAAGAGATTGTAATTAATTTCACTATAGATATTTACAGAATTGTGATTATACAGTCTATAAAGTAAAAGAAAATTATTTTGCTAATAGCATTTTACTCGCAAATAATTAAGATTGTCTTGATTATTTTATGTCGTGATCACTTGACAATGTTTTTGGAAATTTCTGAAATTATATGAAATTATTTTTGTCTATTTTGTATCTAACAGAGATGGAGAATCTAACATATGACATTAAAGACAAAATACCCACATGACTGTTATCGCTGTATTTCAACAGTGTGATGTGACAGTGAGATTATAGTGTTTTTATAAGGACTTTTGTAACTACAGAATGTGGTATTTTCAACTCATTTACATAATACAGATTCACTCTGCTCATGATCATTTTTTAACCGACACATCAGGAACCCATAGGGTGGGAAAGGACTACCAAAAAATGTACCAGATTCATCAATAATGTTCTAACTTATTTTAATGTGTATTGTGAAGCATAATTGCAGGATTTGATTATTTCTGCCACTTCCATCCTATCCTCAATGTCGAGGTGCTTTAGCAACGTAGACAATTTGGTTAATAGCAGCCCTCATTTTTGAAAATATTGAAGTGCATCATTGTGTGCCTTTATGACGATGTGAAGAACGCTTGGGGTTATAAAGATCCAGTCCTTGGATTTTATAATGGGGATGAAAGTTGAAAATAAGGTAGCACACAGCAGTAGGACTCAACAGTAAGCTCATAAATATGTCTGCAGAGAGAGCTATGTCAGAATGAGGCCTTCTCTGTGCAGTGGGCTTTCTTTCTAAAGAAGAGCAATGACAGGTCACCAAGCATGGGGATGTGGATAGTTACTATATGTCTGAAGAGCAGTGGGGAGTATGCGGAGAAGTCTGAGAAACTGACAGCCTTCTTGAGCCCACTCTCTCACCTGTCAACAGAAACTGCAAAAAAAAAAAAAACAGCAGTAAGATGGCAGTGATTGCAACCAAAAAGGCAAAATATGATGGAAATCTCAAGCACATTCTCTTTATTTGTTTCTTGGTTGATAGGAGATTGACACTTCTAACACATCCAGAATGACATTTACAAAAAGTGTCCTGCAGTCAATCAAACTGTGGGAATGCCAATCAAGTTCACAGAGTTCTTTGGAGGCTGTGGTTCAGAAAGAAGAAGGAGCTGAATGCCAGAGTGAAGTAGCTTGAAAAGCTGCTCAGAAAAATAGGTCAGAAGGGATCCTGGTTCCCACCACAACAAGCCCGGTGTCCTACAGGATCAAAACAAACCTCTGCACTATGCTGATGGAAGAAGAACAAGATATAGAAGCAAGACATAAAAAAAAAACATAAAGATCAGTCTGTTTTAATTGTCAGTTGTGTCTTTTGCAACTGTTTAATGTGTGACATCTTGTGTGGATACATTTTTGGATGTGCACAGAGAAGAACAGGGTCTCTCTAGTGTTCACTGTCTATCAAGAGCTCCACTCTGCATGCACCCTCACAGGAGAGCAGCACTGTACAAACCCTGTTCAGTGCAGATAGGGCTCAATATTTTTGGCAGTTTTCTTAAACAACTTTTATTTTTCAACAATCTTTAAATGAATTACCAGAAAGACAACCAGAAACCAGAAAGACAAAAGAGAGCACTAGATATGAAATGCATCTGTGCCCTCGTCTTCTCAAACACAAGGACACATTTCACCAATCTCTCCTGACGAATTGGATTAAAGCTGGTCCAACGAACAATGGAAGCGTTTCTACTGAGCATTTCCTTCTGTCACAGGATTATGTCCCCAGCATTTTTTTGACTCTTCGCCCTGATCATTTCACTTAGTAGATTAAATTACAGCATTAAAAATGGAAATATCCCTGAGGTAATTATTTTTTGGCTCGAGAGAACCCACAATCCAATGTCTCTTCAAATAGGATTTTCTTGTCATTTGCATTTAAATATTTATAAAACAAGACTGTTAACGGATGATGAAATGTTGCACACCTACCGGATGTTTCTAAGAAGATCTGAAGTTCTATTACTGTTCACTGTCACAACATTGGTTATCTGTCATAGCAGAGGCTGGCTTGTAAAAGTAAGAGACAAGAAAAAACAAAGTGATAATCTGCAACAAAAATTCCCTGCTCTGATCTACAGAAAAACACAGTCATCACAAATTCTTGAACAGGTTCATTAAAGTTAAATGAGATCAAATTAAATAATAACCTAATAAAAGCCAGTATAATTGGATAAAATAAGAGGATGAAATATGGGGAGACTTTAAGTTTATAGAAAGCACAAAATGCTTGAGCCACTGAGCAAGACAAGGCAATTTAAAAAACTTGATGTTAAAAACATTTTAATTTCATTCCTGCCCTGGAAGAAAAATTACAAAAAATAAGTTTCAGTGGGAAGGAGGCCACTGATGCTCATTGCACAATTCTTAATTTGATAGTTGACATTTAAGGCTGCACAAATATAATTTCCATCTCCCAGTTTGTCTTCATCGTGATGAGACAAGGACAAAAGTTATGCGACAAGTTCTCTCTCTCTCTCTCTCTCTCTCTCTCTCTCTCTTCTATTATCTAGAAAACAGCCAGAGATATGTATTCCCTTACTCAACTTGCATTACATTTCAATTCTGTTGCGGCAAGGTGACCGGTATAATCCTTTTTTACTAAATGTGTTCTCATGACCTTCCTTTAAAATTGACTTTGACCCACGCTGAATTGTAACAGCTTTGGTAACTTTTCGACGAGACCAATCATCAGGTCGACATTTATGATTTGTCAAGTACCTTTGCTGTACCTTGGTTGTTTGAAAGTGTGGATGCAACATGAACGTAGATCTCCAGGTGCGTTTCTAGTTCATCAAAACATGAATAGTTGAGCTCATGACAGTTTGTACGAATGGGTGACATCTGCAGTAATATAGCCTCAGTGTCTGTAAATTGTTATGACAGTAATCTGGGCTTCATAGTAAATCAGATGTGTAGAAATTCATCTTTATGAACTGATCACAGTAGTGGCATGCAGTATTTCTGTACCCCTGTATCATATAATCTTCACCATGGGTTCATTTAAATGTATTTATACATCCTGCAAAAGAGGTTCTGCCACAGTTTGTGTTTATGTGAAGCAATTTTCTGAAGCAGTAATTCTGTAATAGACCCGTGGATGTAAATCATGACACAGAAATACTGCTGTGCTTCACAGAGATTCATAAATCTTGAAAGGTTTTACAGAGGGTTATTATTCATACACAGGGGAGTCTGCAAAGTTGGTAATGCAATGCATGCACCAAACAATGGAACAGAGTCTCGCTCTGTCTCTATGCTAGCTTGTGACAGTTTGTTTAATCTAAATGGTCTTTTGAGACCTTGTTCCTGGCCCTTTAGTTTAATCAGTGCAATGAGCTTGTGCATGCAGATCAGATCTCTTTAGCAAGTGAACACATTTATTGGCTTGCTGAGGATATAGTACCACTGTAGCTGATAGAGCCACAGAGCTCCGGATATGTGAACATTCAATTTGACAGGAAGAAGAAGTGGCAGCAACTTCACAGAAATGTATCAATATTAAATCACCTTGTAATCAAATATTCATTGTCAATGTAAAATAGAAACATAAGCTCAATAGGAACTTGGATTCAGATCTTTTTTTTTTTTTTCAAATACAAAATAGTCAGTAGTCTGTTATGCATCAACCCTGT
This sequence comes from Cebidichthys violaceus, assembly GCF_023349555.1. NCBI lineage: Eukaryota > Metazoa > Chordata > Actinopteri > Perciformes > Stichaeidae > Cebidichthys > Cebidichthys violaceus. The sequence goes on along the minus strand of NW_027176263.1, from coordinate 3,864,160 downwards.
GGAGTAATGATTCCCTGCTGACATTATATGGCACATTTTTTATGACATTTTCTTGCATTTTGATATAAAAAGAATTATATTCTGAAGAGCATAGGATAAAAAAAAAAGGTTATCTGACGTACTTTTGATGACATTGCTTGCAAAGAGCATGACTATTATTGTTATTGCTAATACTTTAAAAACACAATTCATGTTTCAGGAATGCTTTGCTCTCGAGGTTATATATAATTGTCTGTGCTACACTGGCAAACTGTCCAATTTTGAACACAATTCAAAAGCCATGGAAACATCACGAATACTGCGTTTGTAGAAATACAGCATTGTGTTTGCATTATCATGTACAAAGTAGACAGCATTTAAATTACCGTTTGATTTGTTTACCCAGAGTGTGTGTGAAAAAGCAAATACATTAGCCACTTTTATCACATGTAAATACTACATGTCATAAATGTGTAGAGATGTTTGACAGCTGAAGGGAAAACATAAGCATGCAGATTTGATTTTCTGTGTGCACAGGAGGACCGGCTAATACATTAATGTCATTTTCACTTGCTCAGGAAGAGGATTCCCGGATACAGGTAGGCATTGTTCTCGTTCCAAGTCCACCGGCAAGCCTCCTGAGTTTCACCTATTAGCATAGCCTATATAGGATATCCTGGCCTACAGCAGGCAATATGGTAATCTACCCATGACTCATTCTAAAGGAGATTATCACAAATCCCCAACGGAGGCAGGAGAAACTCCTCATAATACCTATCCTTCACTATTGCTTATTGCATACCCAGACCTGGAGGGCAGGACTCTTCAGTTCCTCCTAAATAAAATTATCCATTTCATCATTTCAGTCTTGGAGGTCACACATGTATTCACTTTTGCAAAAATCAGTTGAGGATAGGAATACAACTGCAAAAAAAAAGAGTAATACATTTTCTAATCCTGAGCCCAAATACGAAGGCTGAGAGTTGTGTGTTTTGTGAACACACACCACAGCTACTGGTGAAATTACAGCTCATGTCATGCATCTAGGTGTGTCATTATTTTTGTTATGCAGTGAACTCTGCCTTCTTACTCATTAAACTAGATCAGATCTGCCCTGCAGCCGCCACAGGGACTGATTGGAATAGTTCAATCCTGCAGGGAAAACTGAGGCTGGTCACAGGTTGGTTATTACAGCGGAGCTACTTTAGATGGTGCTGTGCAATACTGTTCATTCCAAACACACCATCCGGTGTAGGGGTCATTTCTTTGATATACAAAGCTGTGAGGTGAAGGTCTTTCACTTTCTTCAGCACACAGGTACAGTACAGGATTCTGTGATTACTTTTAAAATTAACTTTTAAATAATGGGCTGTTCCCCGTGGCCTAAAGTCATTCACTGATCTACAACAATGAGTTGATGATGGTATTTCAAACTTAAATGTAATAATTAAAACCAAAACTTAAGTATGTATAAATATTTCTATAGAATTATGTTATAGATCAAATAGAGCCAAGAGTTTTATAAATGTTGTGACAGTGTGTTAAGGATGAAATCATTTAAAATCTGTATGTTTTCCAAGCTAGGAGTTGAGACCCCCACAAGGGGTCGCAATGTTAATCTGAGGGGTCTCAATGCGATTGATTACCTGTACAGGAAAAATGACAAAGAAATACAACCTACTTAAAGGAACAGTGTGTAGCATTTAGGGGGCTCTATTGGCAGAAGATGAATATTAATATGATATTGATAACTATGTATATTTAGTCTCAGACTATGATAAAGTGGTGGAATCCGACTGTATTAGGCTGTATTCTACATTTTAAATATATATGTCAGCTTTAATCTGACAGGTAAAAAAATCACAGGGGCCAACTGATGATGAAAAATATAGTTGAAAATGTAAAAAAAATATATAGATCAATAGACATAAGAGACATGATCGTAAGCTCACAATCTGACCCAGTAATAATGTTTTGGGTGATTTAAAGGTTAAAATACAGTGGATATTTAATGTTATCCATTCAATTTGGATCTCGGCTCAACAGCATTCAGTACCTCATTTCAGCTACCTCAACAAATGTAGTAAAGTTAAACAATTTCATTGAAATGCTGTTGAAATACGTTCACTCTACACAGCCTATAAGACTCGCTTTCAAAATACATTCTACAGCTGCTCACTCAGAAATATTACCATATAATCTCCAATATTATAGGGATTATGTTCCATCAGTGACAGCTGACATCAACTGTGTGCACAGAGTCATTCTGTTTTATATATATATATATATAAAAAACGCCCACTAGCAAAAAGAAGGACATGCAGAGGTTGTATTCCAAGCCAAGGGTGACTTTACGCTGTGAGGGCAAAAAAACACAGTAACTTTAGATTTTCCTGAGTAAGAAAGTAATATCCAGGATTTACATTCTACAGAAAGTAAACCTCCGCTAATTAACGTGCTGCAATACAGACTGAATGAATGAGGAAATGAAAGTGTGCCTGGGTCTGTAAGAGGGAGGAGACTGAGATGGAGGTTTCCATCTCAGGGTTAACTAACTCAGAGTTTTCACTAAACCTGCTTTCTGAAACAGGGCCCAGATCTACATGATACTGACGATGTGAATTTAATTCCATTGTGCGTGGCCTACAAGAGAGTAGGGAACTCTGACTCGCACTCCAGCATGGCAACAATAGCTGCCACCTGCCATTAAACAATACGAAGATGAAGATGAAGATGAAGACGACCTGTTGACAACCTTTGGTTGACAGACTCGAGCCAACGCATCACAGGAGACATGCGGCCCTCAACAGGCTTCAGCTAACGGCTAACGGCAATAACAACTCCTTTCAACACGGATTCAAGAATAACTAAATACAGAAAATACTCATTGTTGGATGTATTAGTTTTATAAAGTCTCAAAAAAACTTTGTTGTTCCATGCTGGATTAGAAAGCTTCTGAAAGGGACATGATCGCACTGGAGCTCTAGTTGGAACAGTTGAGACAACTTCCTGTCAACAAAGCATACTGTAAATTGCATATATGGAAATAAGATTAATTGAACTATATCCACATTAAGTATAAAACATGTTACCTGTATCTCGTGAATTGAAGAACATTAAATACGACCAAATTGTGTGTGAAATGTCTTTATTCTTTGATTTACCAATTAAGCACCAATTAAGAGATTTTCCAAAGTAAAAGTCCTACATTTGTGCTTTCAAAAAAGCAAATTTCTGAATATTTAAGGTGATTTAAGACTCATATGGCATTTGTATGATATACTATATTATGACATTTGTATGGCATACTTTACTATACATGTATGTGACATTTTCATAGCATACTATACTATGATATTTTTATGGCATACTAGTTTAACAGTTTTTGTGACATGTTTATTGCAGGTTGCATTATGACATTTTTATGACGTGTTTTATGAAACACTATATTATTTTTATGGCCTTTTTTATCATTTTATGGGATACTGTATAATTCTAATTTTCCTGACATGTAAAATGAAAATTACATTGTTTTTTTACACCTATTTATGGCATACTATATTACTTTTTTATGACTCCTACGGCTTACTTTACTATGACATTTGTATCATATTTTATGGCATACTATGAAATTTGTTTTTCATTTTCAAGACACTATACTATAACTTTGAAAAAAACATTTGTATTATTTAGTTGTTTTGTTACTTACATTATCTCACAGCAAGGGGAACAAGCGAGGGGCATTAGCTACACATTTGACTGTAAGCAGCTTAAACAAATTTGTTTCACAAACGCCACAATCTTATTGTTGAGTATTATGTTTGTTATCAGTAACTATATATTTTTTCCTCCAGATATAGTTCATACTTGTCGCTTTCGTTTAGTGCTTGTCCACAGTTGACGTTGAGTTTCTTTGGTGACAGTACGATTTGGGTTTGTTTATTCACCCCAAGCAGCCATAGACGTTAGCATAGGTTAGCTGTAAGCTAGCTAGCTACTGTAGCAGTGGCCGTGTGTTTGTATTTGTTTGTGGCCGTTCAGCCTCTGGCTATGTAGTGGCTTTCCAGTAGTTACTGTTTACCTGCAGACGTCATGGCCATGGTCAAAATCGGTATCTTTTACCGGCATGCAACACGCCGGGCTGCATTACCTTTCCTGTTTAAGTGCAGTCCCATTATATGTGACTGCCACCTAGTGTACAAAAGAGTGCATTACATAACACACAAAGACAGGTTCATGAAGCACAGGTGTCATGTCAAAAGTGATCGTCCGCCATAAAACAGATTACAGTTCGCAGCCTGTGAAAGCTGTCATCCAGTTTATAGTTTACTGTTGCTTCATCTGGATCAAACTGTCAGGACGTGCAAACACACAGACGTGGATGCCCACGGTGATTGCAAGGCAAGTGTGAAACGTGTGTCTTGTAACCCTCCTAGATTAAAAAGATACCCATCAAGAACAACAGAGATAACAATTTAAGCCAAAAGCTTTCTTTAATGTTTGAATATATTTTGTGAAATACATAGACTCTGGGAATGCCACCTGACCTGGTGGTCTACCATCTATAGATACCTTAAGATGCCCTCAGCTTTAAGATTGATCCGTTGTCTTACTCTCAAGAGACAGGGATCTGTGTGGTCTTTTCCTCAACAGTGCCAGATGAAGTTAATGTACTGTATTGTTCTTGTGCCCTATTGCTTACACAGCTGAGTTGCTTATCGAGTTTGATGTTTTTGCAGCTCTTGATAGTTAATTAATCCTGCTGACAAGTGATAGTATTGTAGGAGCTTTGGCTTTTACCGATCAATGCTAAATTCATCAAAGCCTCCCCATCAGCCATAACTTGATTAACCACACTAAAGTCCTATTCATAAACATTCTGTGAATTCTCTTCGGGGCACTCAAAAGCCACAAATTTCACTGGTGATCTATTTGGCCCTCGCTTTTTCAGTTTTGCCCTGCAGCTCAGCCACCTGTTAGGATTACACTTAACCCAGCTTCTTCACATTTCAGCACATCACTGCTTGCTAATTAGATTTCCTCTTGAGTGCAGTGAAGTCAAAACTGATCGGAGAGATAGCAGGAGAAACTAACTGAGAACAACTTTAAGAATCCCTGCTTGACCCCGTGGAATCATCCCAAACGGTTAATCTCACAGAGAGACACCCTGAGAAATGATAAATGTCATGCAAGAACATGAGCTAGACATTCTTTTCTAAAGGAACATAGTACTTGTATTCAATCACTTCTTACAAGGTATTCTTGTGCAGGCCTTGCATCATATTCTGTACTTTATATTTTTTCAGCCTGCCAGGGTTGGCAGCAGCAACAATGTCAATGATCCACTTATATTTTAACTGCCATTGCTTCTCTTAAAGAGTGAATTTTTAGTAGTAATAGTAGTATGTATCTCTCACTCTGGGTATTCCTCCTGTTAGTAATTCTTACATTACATTACATTGTATAGTATCAGAGTAAAACCGGGAAAAAATATACAAACCATACAAAACTAAAGAAAACATCATCTGATGTTTGCCTTGAACAGTGCATTAAAACCATTCGATTAATTAATGATGCATTTTCGGCCTCATGTGAACGCAGATGTTGTACACAAACAGCCACAAGATGGCACCTAAAACTCACGACTGTGGCTTGACATCTGCCTGTGACAAATGAAGTGATGACAATTGCTTATAAAGAGGTGGAAATGACAGAGTGGAAATTAAAGATGCATATATTTTGACTTTTACTTTCTTTTGACATTAGAGGCCCCGCAGCATGACTGCCTATTTATCTTGTGTGGGTTTATGTCTCAACAAGGTGAGGACATGCTGTGAATGATGACACTGATTATTATCTTTTACCAAAATAGGAACATGAAAATTCTAATAAAAGAGTAGTTGTTGCATTGAACTCGTTCATATTTTAGGAGTCTTTCTGAACTCAACATTTCTCTACTCTTGTTCTCTGATCTTTTTTTTTTTTACTTCTTTTTTTTTTGTATTACTAAAATAATAATTAGTTGAATTGAGTTTTATGCTTTTGCTCTATAAATATGGCCATGATGGTACTGTTACTGTCAGTGACTTGTTATTGCTCCTGTCTGCCTAATTAGCAGATTGAGATTTCTTTCAATCTGATTTTTTTTCTTTCTGGCATGTAGAGGACAACAGATCACTCCTATTTTAAGAGAGTGGTGCTTAGGCAGAGGGTAGATTCGAGTCCATCATCATCTCCTCATTTCCTGCAGCTATTTAAGACTATGCCTCTCCAAAATAGGCGCCCGATGACCGCAGCCGAAGCTATCTGGGGACCTGCTTTCAAACTAATTTGAGGATATTAGGATGTCTCAGAATGTTTTGTTTTGACATTTCTATACCTTCGTCAGCCGTCGTGTACAAAGTGTGTGCCATCTGACTTAATGTCATTTTAGAAGTCATCTCTGATGTTTTAGGTTTCCATAACTATATATTGTACAGCTTGAGTGCTTTATAATTTCTATGCTGCACATTGTTATTTTGGAAATGTACTCAAAACCCAAAGTAAGGTTTAACTGACAGACAGGTCACACACACACACACACACACACACACACACACACACACACACACACACACACACACAAAGTGCAGCTCAGTGAGCCCAGTCCTTCGACATCCCGCCCAAAGGTTATATTCTATCCGAAATGTTGGGTGTGTAGTAAAATACATGCTCCACACTGTCTGGCTCTCCTAATGAAGGGGTTTATGACTGGTAGTCCTGTGTTTGTACCATGTATCATGCACCGCTCTATCACTGGATACAAGGTCAGATTATATCTCATCCTATATCTGCCAGCAATGCAAGTCTGCAATGAGAGCTCAGTCTATTAGACACAGTGGAGACATTATTCCAGGATATGAAGCCACTACTGTAAAAAAAAAAAAAATGATAGCTTTTGAGGCATACAAATATAATCTAATGCTCTTTGGAGGCTTTCTCTGCTCTCATTGTTCATGACTTTATAAACAGCACATAATAGAGTTTTTCACAAAAAGCCTCTCTTGTGTTATTCTGAGACGTAGCTGTACGTGGCCAGACTTGTCAGACTTAGAGCTTTCAGCACCCACAGTGTTAATGTATAATGTCAACGCAGTAGGGAGCCTTGTTAAAAAACAATTAAACCAAAATGATTTAAACATCGTGCGGTTTGGACATTGGCGAGCCTCGAGGTACACACTGTGTTGTTGTCTTAAAATGAGAATTTCACTGTCTGCTCACACTGAAAACCGCTATTTGTGTGAGTGTAGCTCTAACCACACTTTCCCACACCCGCCAAACCATACCGAACCACAGACTTCAGATGAGTATGCTCACCACACACACTCACACACACTCACACAGAGACACACACACGCAGTATTCACATGAAGAGTAATTGAGGGGTTTGACTAGTTTTTGGTGCATTAAAACAGTAGCTGTTTTAAATGACAGGGGCTGAGACATACTTGCATTGATGTCTGTGAGGCTGGTAAAGATGGCTGATTACTCAAAGAGGACGTGGCATTCAGTAACTCTTATTATATTCGTCTTTATTCGGTGGAGTTTGACGAATCACACCGTTTAAGCTGTTCCTGACTGTAATACATTCTTAATCCAAGGATTTCTTGCAAGGTACATTCATTTCTTGAGTGATTTCAGGCACAAGCCTTTCTGCAAACAGCGTTTTATACTTGGTCTTATTTTTGATGACATTGCTGCTGACAGTTGAGACTCTTCAACAGGCAACCCAGAGCTCGTACGTTGTTCGCCCTGTTTCCAAAGCAACAGCTCATCCCATATTCCATGTGATAATTTGTGTGTATCTCCCAGTAAGTCTACCAGAGTTACGTAAGCAGCCTCGATTTTAGTTTCAGTGGCCGTTGTCTTAAACTTAGATTAGTGCTAGGCCATAGTCAGACACATTTTAGCTGTTGGCAGATTGTTAGCTAACATTATGTGTGCAAATGTGCTCATCACGGCCAGACGGCTTGGATGTGGTTTGGAACATCTGTGTGGTCCCCGCTCAGAAGAAGACAGACAGGGGGAGAGACAGAGTGTGAGGAACAGGCCAGGGGAGGGGTGGTGGGACCCCAGGGCGGCTCAGAAAGAAGCCCTCAGTTTTTCCATCGATGCTGTCGCCACCACCACGGTGGCGGTGTTGCCTGTGAGCAGAGCCAGGGGACAGTGTGAGGCAGATGCAAAGTATGTGCGCGCGTGTGTGTGTGTGTGTGTGTGTGTGTGTGGGCGAGGAAACGAAAGAAATATGGAGGAGACAAAACAAGATGGGGACAAAGCAACTTGTGGGGAACTGTCAGTCTAGTCGATGACTGATGAAGTTGAAGGTTAGGTCTGGCAATTCATGGAGCTGCTGGTGTGGGAGGGGGCGGGGAGAGGGGAGTTGAAAGGAGCCTTGGTCCAAACCTGCGGTGGGCTCCCCCACCACCAGCAGCAGCAGCACCACAGCCCAGCTCCCTGCCTGTATGCGTGTGGTGTTTATTTACGAGCCTGTTTAACCACGGCGCGGTCCCTGTGGTGGACTGACACAAGATGACAGCAGCCTAAATGTCTTGCCCTTTAAATCCAGCCTAATGGTCGCTTAGTGCTATGGAGACAGGCACTGGGATAGGCGCCTGGGGTCTTTTCATAGGGGCCCTCTGAGTAACACATCAGCTAACACATCTATGGGCCACCATCCAGAGCCTTATTACTACCTGCTTCTGCGGCCATGGCGCCACAGATTTAGCCATGGATATGTGTGTGTGTGTGAGGGGGAGGGTGGGGGGACAATGCAAGCATGGGAATAGACACTATCCACCTATTACAGCTGTTCTGACAATGATTTTGGATATGAATGTCTTTTTAATATCTGTGCCTGTGGCGTCTGGGACAGTTTGAACAGCCACTGGATGGCTGGTTATATGTAGAGTTCAAAAAGCAGCAATTTAATATGATGTTTGGGACGTCTGCGCTCCACAAGAGCTGAATTCTTAATTCTAAACCTACAATTTTGTTTCTACAGCAGAAAAATTGCAGTCCTTTTTATTGTTGTTGTTGTTGTTTTTAACATTGCATTGCCATCCAGACTAGAACACAAAGAGTTAATCCCTTGTGTTTTTGCCTGAAGTAACTCTGTGGTAAGTTAATAGCAGATGTGAGTGTTATTGGGCAAATTATATGCAATATGAGAGCAAACATACACTTCACATAAAAACAACCTTCGTAAACACACCATTCATAACTGCATACCATTCTGTGTGGGCTTGCCAACCAATGCAATTAGACGCTTTCTGAGAGGAAGAAAAGATTATCATCCAAAACCTTGTGCCTTGCTCAATTCATGTGAAAAGAAAAGAGGTTTATTGTGAGTCAGAATCTGCCTGTCAATAATCCACTTCAGATCTTAGTTAAAGTCATTATGATCACACCTCTGAGATCTATGAGAGGAAACAGAGTCTTCTCCTGAATCACCTGTTGGCCTCTCTTTCTGTTGTTACCCCAACCTCCACTTGTTGCTCAATGAAGCACACACACACACACACACACACACACACACACACACACACACACACAAAGGCTTTGAGCTTCAATCTGCATGCTTCGGTCCTGTGCAAACACAGATCAGACCATACTCATTGGGCCGTGTCTCTGGCACTCATCGGGCTGTTTGTACTGCAATTTCCTCCCCGCTCTTATCCATGTTTTGTCCACTGTCATTCCAGCGGGATTATGGGATGCTTTCATCATGCAGGAACCTCAACTGAGGCAGTGGGGGAAATGCAAAGAAGGCATGTTGTTTTGCTCCTCTCATCACACGTAGTGTTATCATCACATGCCTTAATGAATACTGCAGTCTGGAGTTTTCCTTAGAGCTTATTATTATTTTGTTGCTGCTCTCCTGTCCATCTCAACAAATACAGTGTTTGTACATTCATATTCACTCCACCTCTTCCAGCCACTGGTAAATGCTGAATATGTTGTACATGTGTCTTTAAAAGCTATAGGTATTCTTGCAGCAAGAAAGAGTAATACTGTAGTAATATAAAACTTCTCAAACTCATTTACACATACATCCACATTGTGGGTAACTTTGACCTTTCTACTTCATAGGAAACTATGTTATTAGCAGCCGCGACAGCGTGTGGCTGGTTATGTTGTTGTCACCTTGTAAGTCTCTCTCTGTGTATGTGTGTGTGTGTGTGTGTGTGTGTGTGTGTGTGTGTGTGTGTGTGTGTGTGTGTGTATGTGTGTGTGTGTGTGTGTGTGTGTGTGTGTGTGTGTCATCATGGCAAAATCTCTTTTTCCTATCAGAGCAATGTCAAAAATGTGTGTCACTGTTCAACTCATGTCTCCTTAAAACTAGTTCTGTAGACATTCTTTTGTGCAAAAATCTACATTTTTTTTATTGTCAGTTGTCTGATTAGTTCTGTACTATTTTAAAAAGTGCAATTTACATACATTTTAAAGTTTTTTGACAAAAGCATATGTGCACACTTTACTCGCGTGCCTCTGTGTGTAATCTTCTTACTAAACAGTGATGTCAATATCCTCATCTGCAAATTCTTAGAATAAGTCATCAGAGTAGATTAAGGCTCCGTCTAGACACAATCTGAGGTTGGTTTTGTGTTTTCTCTTCACATTAGTTAAGGCTTTGGTGAGGTTAAGATTATCCAAAGACAGTGCTTCGAGGCTTCAGCCACTTGTGGCTCTAATCTGCGGGGGGACAGTTTAGTCGATTTTAGTCTTTGATGAGGTGCACTCCGTCTCCAATACTAATGAGCTGTTAGTCGTCACCACTACCCAGCCTCGCTGCTGTGGTCAAGGCCTGCCGCCTCCCTTCTATCCAAGAGACTCATTCATCCCAAAACAAACAGACACAGTCATTACAATTAAGCAGCGCTATTAAAGGGACAGGCGACTGGCAGATTAAGAGAAGAGAAATGAAGTGGATCATTGTGTTATTGCAAGCAGTCAACTCTTTAAAGGTTGTGAAGTTTTGTTTGTTTGTCCATGAGTCTAAATATACCTATTAGCTTGCAATGTTGGGATTTGTGCAAGTCATGCTCCTGGAAAAAAAACAGCTTTGTGACTGAAGAAGTTTGTTCTAACTTAAAATTGCACTGCTTTTACTGCTTTCTGTCTCAAGAGCAAATGAAAACAGGCCAGAGGAGACACTGAGGGCTCAGACTTGGTTCTTAAGGGGCCTTGAGACTTGAAGGATTAAGATTTTGGGGGGAGGTTTTTTTAAATGACTGATAGCACAAAGTGAGAGAGGGAGCAAGGCAGGGCAGGGCAGGAGTCTGTGTGGCGGACCAGCAGCAGCTTTACTCTTCAATCAGTGAGATGAAAATTGCCACCCCTGTCAAAGTAGAGGTGTTTACTGAAAGGAGGACAAGGGAGAAAAAGAAATAGAGAGAGTTATGCAACCTGTATGGTCCAGGGTTCCCATGGAGCAGGGCTGCTAAATTTAGCCAATCAGGGCATAAATAGCAGAGGCGTTGAGAGGTAGGATTGGGTATGATCCTGCAATGATGTATATTGACACATAACCAAATTGCACATCTCTGAATGTGGCTAAAATGTGGCAAATAGAATGACAGCTTTCTGGGAATGAAAGTGGAGCATCAAGGTGTTGGACAGCTATAAGACACACTCTAGATCTCTTTGAGAAAGTAATTCCACAATGTATCAGGGAAAGTAAGGCAGAAAATGCAGCATCTGAAACTCCAGGGAAATGTTTAGGGTAAGAGAGGCTGTCAACATGTAAGTGTCACTCATGACCTCAGCTGTTAATCATGTATAGGGGTTTGAACATAAGTGATTCCCATTAGAAGTAGCCTAAATCTAAGCCGTGTGCGGATTGGTATCATGGTGGTCTCAATGGTGATTTATGATACAGTAGGGCCTTGCGGCAATGCTGCCCGCAGTGTATTTTGTGTCTTTCTAGATTTCATTGATCAGTGATGTGATGGACATATGCAGTCAGGCCTTTTTGTCATTGTTAGGGCGCTTCACCAGTGAGGATCCCTGAAGTTGTATGACCTCTCTGGCATTAGTGATTTGATGTTTTTAATTAAATGTGAGTTTCTTTCAAATGTAAGCTTACTTTCAAACTCTGCCATCATGTTAAAGAACTTTGCGGCCTCCATAATTCAGAGCAATTTGCAATTTGATGTTACTAAGAAAGGCCGCTGGATTAAATGCTCATCCATTTGGCTTTTTAGGGAAAGTGGATCATATTTTTGTGGAGTGCATTGTGACATCTTCATAAATCAGCCTAATCATAGGGTTGTGGTACACCCCTGCTTTGTTTGTGTCTTTTTTAATGCCATGCACATGTGACCAATGACATGCTTGCATAGATGAGCGAGCGCCAGCTTGCTCTTTCAGCTGTAGAGGCGGTTAGACGTCCGCTTACATTCAAGAACGTATTGTGGGGGGAACATGCCAGACGTTGTTTGGATGTTTTGCTGTGGGCTCTGGCATAAAGCATTACTCCACATCTTAAAGCTAACCCCCTACAGACGTGAATATCATCTGTAATTTTACAATTTGTGCCTAAATTTTGGTTTGAACTTACGTTTGATCACCTAGCAATGTCCATTCTACTTTTCTTTACATACTGGCTCACTACATGGTGGGGTATTATACTTATTTTTGCCCTGTTGTTTCATACAGCAGAATATATGAGTTTATTCTCATAGAAGCACACTAAGAGCCCCTTTATTGCAGCAATATATTTCACCAGGAAGAACTCGACTTGCTTCAGGCTAAACGCAGCTGGGCACCACATGCCTCATATCCTTGGTGCGTTCCATGAACCGTTCAGACAAGATACTGCTCCCGTCATTGTTTCAATTCACTGGCTTCTCGTCTATTTGTGCCGCTTTCTCTTATCCAAAGATGTATATCATTCACTGTATCTACATGCTGCACCCATCATCAGACACTGCATTTAAGTTCTCTTTAAAGACATCCACGCTGTCTAAAGTGGAGGCAGACCTCGCCGGTATAGCAGCTGATGAACGCTGGAATGTTTTTGGTCTTATTGTGTTGTCGTCACTATCCAGCCACAGCAGGCTGAGCCCGAGCGACGCGCAAGCGAGACACGATGTCATCATGAACTCAGAGGTTTGAGCTACGCTGTGAGTCACGCTTTAAATCAACATTTCCCTCTACTACTTTTACAGCTTCAAGTCACACACAAGCAACTCCTGTGAGAGCAAGAGTGCCACTTTTCATATTTTGATGTAGATTCCTGCAGGAGCATCTAATTTATGTTTTTGTGTTGAATTATGGCACTTTAATGGTTCACAATCAAATAAAAATAGCTCTTCTAGGGACCAGTTTTTATACAAAGTGCTCTTCAGTGTCTCCTGCTCCATTTATTTGAATGTCCCAGTGAGCTTGTCCCCTTTTTTTCTTGAAGTACATTTACTTATTTTATTATTATTTCTGCACAATGTTTCATAAGGAATACTACTGCAATCCCTAATCCTAGTTGACCACATGAAGAAAACAATATATTAAATCCAGTGGGTGAATACAGTTGAAGATTGTGGTTAGTCACTGAAATATGGCTAGCGTTTCTCTCATACGCAGAGCACTGGTGACACAGGCAACAACAGTACGGCTGGCTGTCTGTCAAAGTTTCCAGCGGTGGCTTGTAGTCTACGGTGAGCACAGATCTGGTTGTGATTACTATAACAGAGACAGTAAATCATGACGCAGCAGGAGACTAATTTGTGGTGGTGGGGCGGGGGGGACCTGGCCTTTTTTTATGGAGTCGCAGTTAACTTCAAAAGACACATTAATGCTTGCAAAAGAACATTTCAGTTGGAGAAGAGCAGCCATGAAAATATGTATTAATGTTTAATGCTCATGATATAATGTATAATGTACAAACAAATGAAGGGAAACACCGACATTAGGTGTCTTAGAAAGGTTCTTTGCCGTCATCAATTCACCTTAGCATAGATCCTACACGTCTGTGAACTCTACTACAGGGATGAAGACCACTTTTTCAAGAGATATTCTCTCATTTGATGTTTTGATGATGGTAGAGGAGAACGTGGGTTAAAGGGCTAACACATAACACACAACACATTACACATAACATAAGTATCACATCCAACAAAGACCTTTTGTGTCCTGTTTATTATGTTTCTCCACTCATTTATGCAGGTCCATCACTTGATTTAATCTTCTTAATCACATTACAACCAACTACCAAAATTGGAAAAACGCAGAATGAGTCATTTTTGTTAGCTCACCTGTGTGGATGTTGTGCATTTAAAGAGGAGTCCTTCTGTCTCAGACGCAGATCTAACATCATTTAAGTCAGAATTTTCCACTCTGGTTGGAGGCATAGTGAGTCAGCATCAATAAAAATTTTAGGGCTATCATGCCTTCTGTGAGCCAAAATTCAGCGCTACAAACAGCAAGCAGATAAAGTGGGATTGTCTCGCATATCATCTTTCTAGGACAGCCTGAATGGCTTATTAGGACACTAAATCCCGGTCTGTTTGTTTTGGAACAAAAACATGCTGTTTTTTCCACTTTTTACTGTAAAACCACAAAATGTTTGACAAAAGAGCATCCTTCCAGCGAGGCTATAGGACTATGAGATAACTAATAGGCAAAAGAGTCCTTAATTTTTCAAGTCTCCCATACAACACAAACAGTGTTTAGAAGTGCTCAGTCTGCCCCTTAATCTTTGGCTGCTGAGATGTTTTTGTCTCTACGGCTCTGCTTTTCAGTTTTAACTCCTTTGAATCTTCCTCTCTGGGTCAAATGATTCCCTGGCTTCACATCAGTTCTGTGGTGGCTCCACTAATGGTGCAGTAATTTTGCATCTCTTTGAAGTTCTCCCCGACCGTTGTGTTACCTGAAGTCTGCGCTTCTCTGAGGTTTTGGGATGGGGCAGGGTAGCTACCCTCTGCAGCCTAATTAAATGTAATTGCTCCATTTTGTAGTGGTGCCCGTGTGGAGAGGGGAAGCCTTGTAATAAGGGAGATTGCGTGAAGGGTCCGAGGATCACAGACGCCAAAGAGGAGCCACGAGGAGACGATCGGAGACGCTTCCCCCTCTGTCGCCTCCTCTGTCCTGAACAGACCTAGTCATTACCCCCTCCACTCTTCTCATTCTGGCTCTGTCTCTCCTTTCCTCCGTTGCTCTCTTGCTCCTTCATCCTCTCTGTCATCATCACTCTGTCTTCCATTCATAGTCATGCATAAACACAGAAAGAACGTTTTGAATATTCCACTTAAAAACACATAACATATGTAGTTAACGTGTTGTCATCTGGACATGAAAGAGATTCATGTTGCTGCTGGAAGATGAATCCCGAGTGTGCACAGGAAGTGTCTGGTATGATCGCTATGGCCTTCCCTCAGGTGGCGTCACAGTTGTGCAAAAGCTGGAATTCTTGGAATCCTTCAGGCACCTATGGGACTCCATAACTGAGTCAGACACCGAAATGGGCTGTTTAGCCCCCCGACACTGACTGGTGGAGCGGCAGGAGACACATTCTTTCTGGTAAAAGAGGAGAGGGAAGAAAGGAAATTACAGGAGAGAGACAACATGACACACAGAGAGAGGGAGCGCCAGCTTGACCGTGACCCTGTGGGATGACAGGCTGACAGGGATGTGTGATGATGTGTGTGTTGTGGGTACAAAGGTAACTTAGATCGAGGGATAAGCATCATTCTCTCTCTCTGTCAAACTTTTTTTTTTGGGGGGGAGGTGCCAGAAATCCCTCCATGTGAGGATGATGGCATTCCTTCCTGCTGCTGTAGCGCCACATACTTTTCCTGCGTCAGGCTGTCCTGCGATTTGCCTCCCTTGTCTTCTTCCTCCTCCTCCTTCTCCTCCACCACCCGACTTCTCCGCTCTGTGGTGCCAGCGCGTCTGCCACACGGCCTGTTAAGGCTAATGCGACACAGGCTCCAGATCACATTTCAGCCTCACATGAACACCCCCTACTTGATCCCCCCTCCCTCCCCTCCCCTTTCCCATCCTTGTTCTCCACACCCTCCCCATTTCCTCTCTTCCACGCTGACCAGGCCTGGCACAGGAAGTATCCATTTGATTGGAGAGCGCCGATCAATAAAAGCGCAGGATCCCAAAGCCGTCATTTGGTGTTTTATGATCCAGGAAAGTGTCCGCTAAATGATTTCTCTGCTTGTTAGAATAGTTTTGTGAAGCTGGAAATGGGTGGCAGTAGCCAAGCCTCTGCTCAGATGAAGCAGGGACGTGTGTGCGTCTGTGTGTGTGTGTGTGTGTGTGTGTGTGTGTGTGTGTGTGTGTGTGTGTGTGTGTGTGTCTGCTTTCCTGACAGTGAGAGTAGAGGTCTCTCGAGGAGCAAAGATAAAAGTTGAAGAGGGAAACATCAAAAGTGCGGTGGGGAACGAGTGTGGTGAGATCGCACACAGTGCCGGGCCTGCTGTCTCTCTCATGACCTCCCTGTCATGTGGCTTCCATGAGAACCAAACATCCAGCCACAGTTGTTTCCATGCTAAACCAAGCTGCTTTGGTGATCCGAAAGCTTTTTTTCTTTTCTTTTTGACTACCACAAAGCAAATCGTTTGGCTGTTTCTGCACCACTCTTCAACTTATCATGTGTGAAAGTCTCAGCATCACACGGTGGCAGATTTTTATCATTCTCGTTTTTTGCAAAATGTCTTCACTGTGAACCAAATTCTCTGTGCCATGTGGTCAATCCCTAAATCACACATACCTATTCTGGTAAACACAGTTGAAAGATAGGGGGGAAAATGGTTCTTCAAAACATCAGTGTTGTGTATGTGTGCTCTGCTCCATAAATCTGCCAACCTTATCACGCTCCTGTTCTAAACAGGGGGCACAACCAATTAACGAGGCCTACACAGTAATTCGCTGTCTGCGTGTTGAATAACTCCTCAATCCCAGTTCCCATTAGTGGCTTATAGCTGCAGAAGTTCATAATTATACCATGAATTGTATACGTGCTTGATTCGTAATTATACCATCTGTGTAATTATAGATTCATGCTTCCTCTGCAACCTGTTTTGACACATATTTCTTGAACTCATGTGATCAGAGCTATTGGTGTGTAAATGTTAGTGAGTCAGGGATCACAGTTGATCTTTTGGCAAATGTTTTTGTTGTTTCCAAACATTGGTTAAAAACTGTTTTGGTATTAAAAAGTGGAAACGCTTCAACTCCTTTTCTCTAAGGATCAGACTTTCCAATCAAATGGTTCTGGCTTATAAAGAGGGCAATGTTCTTCATTTATTTTCTATTTTTAGCAAACAAGTCATGTGTTTTTTTCTTCTGGGGTGATAGAACTGGAGCTATGAAGTACTCACAACATGGAACTGCATATATTCTAACCACGTGTCTGCTCTATGATTATTGCCTTTTCCCTCCACAGTCATGGTATAGTAGGTGCCCTGGAATTAATGTAATTGCTTGATGTGTAAAGTGTAAAATCAGCATCAGATTGAATTCATTTATGAGTTTATCAAATCCAGATGGAGTCATATTTTACTCAGCATGATTCAAATATCCATCTCCTTGAGTCTGCTTGCAATTAAACCATTCAGTGAATGTTCAACAGCCTGAGAAAAATCAAGTCTTTTGGAATCGGTGGGACACAAAGCAGGGTGAGCTGTTAACACCGGGAAAGACCACCCCTGACTTTGACTGTAAATGATATTATACGTCCGTCAGGGCTCAAAGTCCTACATCAAAGCAAAGCAACAATTCAACTGTGATTGGTTTTTGGCCTGTGTGAAAAAATCAGGAGTGTTTTGAGTGCTGTAGAGTTAATCTCTTCTTTGGATACACAACAGTGATCCTTCCGTACACTGTATGAAACATGGCCAATCAGGTGAAAAATGGAGAAAGAGACCAATAAAAAGTGCATTATGGGAAACTCCAGATGTTCTGTGAGATCAACGGTGGAAATCTAATGGGCGCTGAGATGTGGACAGCGCCCATTAGATTTATCTGCAAATGTTGGCAAATGAAAACATCAATTCTTAATGAATGGAAAATATTTGTGTGCAAATGATACAACTAATCGGAATTGTGTGTTTTGTGGCTAAAGAGTAGAAAGGCAAAGAAGAATATGAATATTTCATCAAAGTGTAACTAAATGACATAATGGGGACTGCCTGTAATACAAATCATCTTCTAACCACATAATGAGGCAGTATAAACATGTTTGAGATGACATTGCTAATCCTGAAGACAGCAAATCTGTTGTGTATCTTTCTCACGAAGTTCAAAAGGTAAAGCTCCTGATCGGGTGACAACTGGCTCAAAGGGTTGAAACCTGCATTAAAGTCTCTCCTTTATTTCCTTTCACTTTCAAGCATTTACTGTCCTAAAAGTGTAAATAAGGTTAACCAGAAAAGCATGAAAATAAGGCAGAGGAAATTTGCTATTTATTTTTCCTATTTTCATTAATCTGACCAGGGATTTTTTTTTTTTAAGAGACCATTTGAAAGCATTTGGACTGTGTAAGTTCCCCCCAGGGACAGAGGTGGACCACTGAGCACTGGATAAGCATCACAGGGGTCAAAGAGGCAACATCTAAATGAGAGAAAAAATAAAATACATTTCAGCCTCTCTCATTAAAGTGCAGTGCACCGTGAGGACTTCCTGGGTTAATAACTGGGATGGGGTTTGTATTACTTTGTGTCTCAGCAGCAGGAGAGGAACACAACCCTTTAATACAGCAGCTTCAATTACACCACATCAGGAAAACGATGTCCCCTCAGATCCCATTAACAAAAATAATACTCAGAAACTGTAGCGTGTGTGTGTCTGGTGCCGTGTGTGTGTTTGTGCATGTAGGACGAACTTTAAGTGTTCCTTGGTGAGTTAAATTTGGCTCCTCAACTCATATAGCTGCTCCGGAATTCATACATTTGTCAGAACTGCCTTTTAGTCAGCACTAGAAGGACTAATGTGTTTAAAAGTCCACCAACATCTGTTAAATTGCTGCCATTGATAATCATCTCAACTACCGGCAAATTGCTGCATCTTATCGTGGGCAATTAACAAAATACGGAACTTCTAAAACACCCTCCGGCTGTCTTTTCTCTTCCTGAAATTCTCTTTCTTTTTCTCTCTCTCTTTCAGCTGCTCAGACATATGTGGCCTCATGTCAGGGGATGCCTCTTGTAGTGAATGCCCATTGAAGGAAGCTATTTTGCCAAATGCCAAAGCCATTGAGTTGCTTCATATCCTGTCAGATAAGCGGCCACAAAGAGCTCTCTTTTTTTTTTCCCCCACTTCCAAACCTAACATCTCAACATCCTCCCCTCTTCCTCCCCGCTCCCCTCCTACTCCACTTGTTAGTTGATAAAGAGCGTTGTAATGTCAGGAAGGACACACATTCCTCACAATGTACTCACAGATCTCTGAGGAGCAGGGGTTAGCTTCCTCGCAATGTGTGTGACAGATCAGAGGCAAGAAGGGAAGAAAAAGAGAGACGGAGACCAGAGGAGCAGCAATATGCAACATTTGAGAAGAACTGAGAAATACATGGGGAGATAAACTTGAAACACACACAACTCTACCTTAGCTTTATCATACATGAGCCACTAAATCTTCTTTTTTTTCCCTCAATTGCATCAGTTATCCCCCTCTTTGGAAAAACTGAAGCTCTGAGGGCCAAACTTGGCACCGTGCCAAATGTATTGTCTCACAGCTCCAAAGTGCACCATATTAAAATATCTTCAACTTTATATGATTTCACCGCAGGAGTCAACAGTAGCAAGTTTTCTAAGTCCAGTTTGATTGCAAATTACATGCATAGCACAACAAAAAAGCCTCTGTGTCTCCAGCAAGCCAATGTTTCAAAATCTCCCTTGTGGCAACATTTGGACGCTCCACAAGTAGAGCGTTCAATAAAAAAGCAGACTTGGTGCTCTGCCCCAAACCATTAGTAGTGAGCTGAGTCACTCGACGTGGTACACCGGCGTTAATTGCCTCGTTGCCTGTAACTTTTTCTGGAATCCTTATTTTAACGCTGTTGTTTTTGTAAACAAGGTTGTTTGGAAGGGATCGTAAACACCTGTGTGCTGGGAAATATTCTATGTGATCAGGACACTTGGATGCTGAAGAGTCTGTCTTGGGCAAATAAGTGAAAAGTGTGATTGTTCGCAGGCTTGTGATTTGTGTTATCTCACAGAAGCTTGTGGTTCTTGTTGTGCAATCAAGGATCTTTTATCGCTTTATTTTCTTTAATCTTTAAACCATGCTTTGGTTTCTTACACAGCTTCTATTCCAAACCTGAAGCTGATCCGTAAACTGTCTCCAGATGCTCCAGTTGTTGTAACTGACTCGATTTGTCAAAGCAAGAAAAAGAGTACAGTGCCCAATCACAGTATTAAATGTCACAAATGTATTACTCAATACAGTGTTGGCATCACCATTCTTGAAATCCTGATAATAATATGTTTTTAAAGTTTAAGCTTTTCACAAAAATTCACTGAGCTTTTTTTTTTTTAACCTTTTCTTTCCATTCCTGCACAAGTCAACCTTGGCCTTGCTCATTAGATTTACAATCTATAACATTTTACAGTCCATAACCGCCTTGAGTTTATCTTCATTTTATTTGCACATTTTCAATTTGTCAACATGAACTATTTCAATTTAGTTGCCCTGCTGACTCTGCAAAAAAGGCTGCTATATGTAGCGCTAGCAGAAACAGTATGAAGCCTTCCCAGTTTGGCTCCTATCAAAATGTCTGAGATGCTTGTGGCTTTGTGATTAAGCTGCTGCAAACCACACAGCCCAGGGAGAGTAAACCCAACATTTAAACCAAAACCCAGATACAGGCAGCCTGGGCAACAACAGTGGCATATTAGTAATTACCCCAAGACAAAATGTCCGTCATTTGTGTGTAACCCAAATTCAGGCAATTCAGCTTCTCAGCACATGGAATTAAGTTTGGGAGGCTTTAGGGGGTTTGGGGGAAGAATTATGCAGCCATGAATTGTCTGCAGGAATTAAGAAAACTGTCTCAGGTGATTAATGTTGAGATTTTTAGCTTCACTATACTGTTGGCATTTTTCATGCTTATTTTTCATTGTTCTCTCTTACGGTCAAATACAGATCACCTGATAGTTGGACTTCAAAGCAAGCAACAATTGGAGATCAATGGCACCATTACTTACCAAGTCCCTGTGAATCCCTTTCTGGCCAGTAGGACCTTTTCTAGAGGGGAACAAAAAAAAAAACATCTGTCCGGCAAATGCTTCCATATGGACACAAAGAGAGGGGCACATTCTTGTGGAAATGAAAGCAAGTCCTTTAATCTAAGAGACATAATCAATAAATGATAAGGCCTGTAGCCACAGGGAAAAGCGGTAGTTTGAAGATAACTAAAGACAAGATTAGTGATGGGACAAAATGGGGTGGTGGGGGGTGATGTTGAATTAAAACATTATGCACGGAGGACTTAGTAATCACGGGGTCCTATCAGCTTTTTAGATCACTTCCTGCAAGCTTAGCTAAGTCGTATTCAAGTGATCATTGTTTTATCTGGAAGGAATGCTAATTGGAGTTGTAGAGAAGCCAACCAATGACGACATCACCAAAATACATTATGTGGTCAGTTTAAATGAGACAACAGATACATTCACAACAACTATTATGCAAAAGAGACATTGGAGTACCAATTCGGAATGCAATCTGAGTCTAGCAAATATTTACCAACAGCCAAATAACAGAAAAAGAGCCTAAAAGGCAGCAAGCATGGTAATGACTGAGTACAGAGAAGGGCTGAAATGTACATTTCAGTAACAGGGGGTTAGGCTGAGGCCTCTGAGTGCGATTCAAGCCCCTCAGGAATGTGTTGTGTTGGACATTTAATGATAACCAAAGATAACCAAAGCAGTGGACATTTTCAATCACCGTGGGCTTAAAGACCAGAATTATATTTGAGTGCCAGGAGAGTTTTGTTCATCTCTGGAGCTGTTTCTAATGATATGGAATGACCCAGACGGGTGCTACTGGTCTTAAAGTCCCTAAAAATAGAGATGCTTATTTGCAATCCCACATTTGGGCCATGCACACAGAGGATGGCAAACTGTGACACCAGGCAGGGAGTCTAAGTTTCTAGCAAGCCTGGCAGCCTTTGAAATATTAAATATGGAAATATATCCTTTGACATCTGTATTACTGGTGAAGAAGGTTGAGAGCTCTTGGCATTCACGTTATGATTCAGTCTTGAATCACTCAACTGTAAGGCAACTGTTCAATTGTTCCTTCTTTTCCCCATGATCCTTTCTCTTTCCTTCAATCCAAAACGTATACACCTATTCTTTTCTCTAATGTGAAATCTGCGGTTTCAGGGTGACGTTAAATGTAACAGTGGCTTTTTTTCATCCGATGAATGTTTAGTTTGTGGTTTGTACCAACAGGGGTATTTGTTAACGGATCCTTTCAATGTCCGCAGTTTATACAATTAGTGGAAAAGATGTCCTACACATAAACGTAATCCTTTGTCTCTGGCTGTAGCTGACAGTGGGTGCTGGAGGATGTGCGTGTGTGTATGATTTATACCTTTCTCTAAAATGTCAGCTGTGAGAGTGACAGTAATATGATGTTTCCCACCCACAACGGAGGAACACACACACAGACAGCAACCTCAACATGGCTGTTTGCTGAGGCTATGGGTGTTCCCAATAATTTTCTTGCCCACAACAAAGACAATGAGCATGATGCACTATTTAGGTTTGGTCCACTGAGTGGAAGAACCAGGACGTACTTGAGGGAATAAAGCAGATTTCAGTCAGTCTGTTATTTGTGGAAATCAAAACTTTTTAACTTGTGCACTTGGGGCGGGTTTAGCAGTAAACGTTGTCAGTGATGAAGGGAAGAGCTGTGCAAACGTCTGTCGAAAGAAGTGAACTTGACCACTTTGCTCATTTACATTCACTGGGTGTTGCCTTTAGTCAGCTCATTTAGGGCTCCTCAGATGTTGGTGTGAACAAATCAACATTTAGATAGCGTACTAATGTGCGCTGAGAAGACCCTCTGAAGATAACTACCTTTGATATGACCCCCCGCGACTCACACTGTCCCCAGCTTAGCCCCACCAGCAGGGGCAAGACAATCCAATCCATTTGCCCCCCAGAGAGATCAAAGCCCCGACCTCCTCCTTTTCATTCTATTACCAAAGACTCCACCTTTGCAAAGTCCCTACACAAATGAGATTGTGCATCAGCCATTTTCTTTGGTGGGGTTAAGGACAGTGTTTTTGAAAGGACAGAAAACAAGCAGGGACATTAAAGAGTTTGGATGACGAAGGAGAAGAGATGGACTGGGGGCTGTGTGGCATGAAAGGATGTGGCGAGAAAAGGCTCTGATTGAGGCCTGTTGACTGTTAATGGGACAATGGTTTAAACTGCTGGGGCCATTACTGTGCCATTGTCTGATAGGGTGCTTCCCTGTTGAGTAAAGGCCAGCCATTACACAACATTCGGCTTTTGATGCTCCTGCTTAAGCACAGGGATGTTTGTCCATATCCCAGACAGACGGGCTCATTTCCTGTTGAGGACATTTCATGAAATGAACTGAGGGCTCAGAGACACCTATTTCCTGCACCTCATAAAAAGTAGCCTGCGCGGAGCATACTGGATTAGACATGGTAACCAGCAGTGCCTACGGATGCCTTGCACTCATACAGGGGTTTGCCAATCATTGGTTAAACTGTCTCTCCTCAGTAGTATAAGGTATTTTTCAAAGTATACGGTTTCTGTGGTCACCTCTATTCAATCAGCTGTGCTAATTGACTGTGACTCCATAAGCCTGCCATCTTATATAACTGCATATAACTTTATTTTTTACTGAATAGCGACTCAGTCCGTGTTAGTTTTCCACCAACTCTCTCACTCTGCAATATATATTATTTTTGACTTCTTCGAAAACTACGTGAATAATGAGTAAATTATATGTGTGAAGCAGCTTTGCGCAATGTGGTTGTGGCTGAGGCAGACTTAACATAGCAGCCAGGAGCTGAGCCAGCTCTGGCCCTGGCCCTTATCCTAGCCCCAGCCCCAGGCCGCCAGCATCAAGCTTCTGGACCAACCATAATGAAGAGTAGGCATTTTTGTCCCCAGCTGTAACCCCCCCCCGGGTGCATCTGTTCGTTCCTGCTCTTCTGGCAAAGCGGGCAGACATGGCATATTGGGATATTATTCGTATAAACAATGGGCAGACTGTTTGTTTGCACTGAAGTGGTCGCAGCTGTGTAAGCACTGGGATATGTTGCACATAGAGGGACTGGAGAGAGTGAGGGAATCCACCTGAAGGATACAGGTGGTGGAGGATGAACTGAAGTGGTCCTCAAGTCCTGCCACCCCTGGCTTTGGTGAAAAAGCCAGAAGCAAAGGGAAAAATAAACATGTGCACGAGTCCAGAGAGCAACAGAGCATAGCAAAACACATGGTAATGCGGTCAGGTATCTCTTTACTTCACATTACACAACATAATATGACTATTTGTTGCTGTTTTAGCCCAACACACTTACCAACTGTGGGCCTTTACAGCTGAAGTCAGAGCAGCTGAGTTGCTTCATGTGGTGAACGGGGACTCAAACATGGTATGACATCATGAGAGAGGGACCTGAGACCACAGAGGAGGTGTCAGCTGCAGATGGGAGGAACACCAGGATGGATCAAACCAGCCATTCATGAGCCTCCGCTGGTGAGCGAGCCCAGTGTCAGGGCTCTATGCCTGGGTACAGCAGTGAGAGACGGGCTGGCCCTCCAGCACCACACGCAGTTCTCTGATTAAGTGGAAATGTTTCCAAAGCATCACGGTGAATGGATCATTCAACGTTCTTTCTCAATCTTGGAAGGAAGCACATTTCCAAAATTATGCTTCATTCTGAGTAAGATGAAAGATGGTTGCCTAGCTTAGCATAAAGACTGAAAACAGGTGGACACAGCTAGCCAGGCTCTGTCTGAAGGTAACAAATCCACTTTTACCAGCATCTGTAAAGCTGCACAGAACTGCTGGATGAATTGTTAAACTCTTCTTTGACGAGAAATAGCTCCAAATAAATCGTGGAGCCAGAGTCAAGCTAAATATCTCCCCGCTGTGCCCAGGCTTTGCGTTAAGCTAAATGCATCCTGAGTCTATAGTCAGTGGTGTTGATTTTATCATCTCATTCTGGGAAAGATTATACTTATAAATTAGGCACAAATATATGCAAAGAGTGAGAAACACAGAGAGAGAGAAGGTCAGGGGTGAAATACAATATTCAAATACGTAGGAGGTGAGTGAGAACAATTGTCACCGGTAAATTATCGGGTCATGTAACATGAGACCCAATCAAAGTACAATACGTCATCGCCTCGCTCTGTGAAACCCCTTGTTTCTCCTGTTGTGCTGACATCATCTAGAAGTTGTATCAGTGGAGCAAACCTGTTCTCCACCTGCATTCACACACTCAACGTATTGTGCCGAATGAGTTGTCCTTTGTTTAATTATTATTTCCCAAGGACAGGGAGATTTCCCCATATTGCTCAATCAGGCAGAGTATTGAGATGAATAGTGAGCATTGTGCTTCTTCTCTAGGGCCAGCTCTCAGAAGTTCGACACCTCCCTGTGAAATTTTGTTTACATAGCAATTATAGGTTTTGATCTGAATGCTCATTCCAGAAGTATGACATCTCCTCATCTGACAAATTGACATGTGTTGCCTCTGTGTTCATGGCACCCTTTCATCTCTGATGGTTCACTCATGAGTTTGTTAACTCTGGGATGTCTGTCAAGGGTGTTTGGCAGCGATGCTGGAATAACAATTGCAGATACGCCAGGTACTCAAGCAGAGAAAAGCTTTATTGTACCTCTGAGATCGTGAAGGGAGATAGCAGATTTTAAGGCAGCGGTATAAACAAATAAGTTCTGGGTTTTATTGCCCATTAAATGTTTTCATATAACACTTTGCTTGATGAATATTTAACCAGCTGAATCAGAGCATGGTTTGTGTTAAGTTTGCAAATAAAACACACATAAAATGCAAGCGTTAATCAGTGTTTTCTTGAATCGTAGCATGCATGCTTGTTGTTAAGATACATGTTTGCTGTAGTTACATTTTTTCGGGTTCAGCACAGTAGCATGAAAAAGCTTGTCGGTGGAAATGCTGATTCATTCTTGTGGTATGACAAGACTAAATGTTGTTGGTAGGGATGCCATTGTTTTGGCAGGCATGTTATTCTCAACCTCTCACACCCCAAGATTCGCCCCTACAGTGTAAAGGTGTGTACATGTGTGGACACGCGTAAACTTGTTTGTATATGTAATCACCGCGAGGTGGCATGTGGGGACACGATTGTGTGCGTCTGTTATCGTGGATGCAGTTGTTGTTACTGTTGTTTCACTCGAGTCCACTAAATGTACCGTAGCTGTTTGTGTGTGTGTGTGTGTGTGTGTGTGTGTGTGTGTGTGTGTGTATGAGACACACACCCTGGCCTTGCTGGAGTTAGGGCACATGCCTGTGGCCTGTGTTAGCCTGTGGTTGGTGTAATGATGACAGGCTCACACACACACACACACACACACACACACACACACACACACACATACACACACGCAGATTCCAGGACCCCCACAAACATGACTTGGCCGAGCCTGCATGGTATATTGTACTGCTGACAATGCTCCCATTACTCTTAATTACTCTGAAGAATGGACACTAAATTGTTTAAATGGAGTGTGTCTCTGTATGTCTGCCTGCCTCTTTGTCAATGCATCGCTCTTCAACAGTGGAACAAGTATTCAGATCCACTATTTCAGTAACAATTTCAATAACACAGTGTAAAAATACTCTATTAAAAGTAAAAGTCCCATATGTAACTTCAGTGATAGTTTTTAAGTATATTCAGCAAAATTATAAGTACCATTCTCAGGTAGATACGCAGGTAGAATGGCTCCTGGCAGTGTTATATTTTCATATATTATAATGGTGTGTTATTATTACACATATACTTACATGTAAACAGCAAATTTCAACTATTACTATTATTACTGTTGGGTAGTTTAATGTGCTGTTATACAATACATTGTATTTTATATGCTCATTATGACTTTTCGAAAAAATCTTTATCTGCTATGTAACCGGTAGTAGCAGCCGCCAGATAAATGTTGTGGTGAAAAAAAAGTACACGGTGTCCCTCTGCAAAGTAGTTAATTAAGAAGTATAAAGTAGCTTAAATAGGAAATACACAAGTTAAGTACAAGTACCTCTGAATTATACTTAATTAAAGCACTTGAGTACATGACATGAGTTACTTTTAAACACTGATCCTCAGATTCAACCACACCATGTCTTCCTTTGACAAACTTAAAATTAATGTCTATGGAAGTAAACAGAAGAAGAGGTTATCTGGCTCGGTCAGATATCAACAGCATCTTGTGTTCCTTTTGATCTGACATGAGAATCAAGAAGAAAGTACAGTAATTTCCTCGCCATCTTCTAATCTAAACCGGTCTAATTACAGACACCATGGTGTATTTGGGTGGATTCATAGCCTACACATTAGAACACAGCCGTCGCACAACAGCCAGGAAATGGGGTGTGCTGAGCAATTGGATCGACTGAGAACCAAGATCCTTTTTTTTTTGTTGCATCACAAAAACTGCGGTGCACCTCATTTCATGAATCCTTGTGTAGATTGAGTAAGATGAAGTAATTAGAGGCTTTAGTTTGGATAGCTAGCTATCTGCTCAAGCACATGAAGGCAGGGAAGTAATAGTATAATTAGAAACTAGCCAGCAACACCAAAGGGTTAGGTGGCAAACACTGGCCAGGACACACATACTTTGTTATTACCCCTTTGCAGTTATCATTAGATATGGCAGCATCCTGTCCTGTTTTTTTTTTTTATCTTTGTCTGATGACATAGCCCTGATGGACCATCGTCTGTTTCTATAGCAGGATGAGGCCGGTTGAGGCTCCAGTAATGACTCATCAAAGTTTGTTGTAAGTATCTTTTTGGAGTGTTTGTCTGCACATATTCCAGCAGCTGTGTGTAATGAGTCTGAGAAGCATATCTGGGCCAAACATTTAAACCATCCACTCAGCCTCAACCACTGATTTGAGAATTCTGGGCTACGAGTTAAACACCACCAAGTGATTGTTCAAATAACTCTTGCTTTCCAGAAAGGGGGGGGGGGGGGTTATTATTTTGCAAGAAACATTTCCCACTTGTACCAACTGACTATTTCGACTAAATGGTTTGGAGCCTAACTGCTGCAGAAGACTTTATATTCAATACATTTTGAGTGAAACCTGAAATAATTTCCCAAAAGAAATTTCTTTTGTTATTGCTTTTTTTTGTAACACAGTAGATCCAAAATCTATTGCCAATAAATGATGGGCAGAAAGAAGGAGTACGGTTATCACATGATGTTTAATAAAAACAAATATATTCAAATTTTCTATTTATAACATTTCTTATAAAAAACAATATACATAACACATTTACAAAGCATGCAGCACCATGTGTTTATAATACTAGTGTTGACAGAATGTAATAGCTCAATTAAGTGCCACCTTCAGGATAATATTTACAATACAGTAATTTACTGCAATAACTGAGGCTTGAAGTTCCATAAAAAGAAACAAAACAGCTCTGCCATTACCGACGACTTGTATCGATCTTCCCAAGACTTCTGAAATGTCACTTCCTAACTTCCGACTCCTCATTTGTTGATGGGGAATTGGATCAGTTCGTCTTGCACTGTTGCATCCCTCTGGGTGTATCACTTTTCCAGGAATCATGTCTATCCTTCCGGGTGCTGTTTGTGTCAGCAACTTTGGCAGGAAAGAATGTCTTAGGTGTTGGGTGTCTATGCGTGTGTGTGTGTCAGCATCTCTGGTGTGTGGAAGGCTAAAAAGTGTTTGTCAGTGTCTGTGACTGATTTGCGGGTTTGCTGAATGTGTGTGAGTGTGTATTTCTGTCTGTGTGTGTGTGTGCACGCTTTGGTGTCAGCGTCTCTGACAGGTGTGTAGGTTCCGGGCTGCTGTCCTGCTGACACTGTGGTCTTGCTCTACTTTCTCTGGTCGGCAGGCCAGACCGTCGCCACAGTCACAGCGCTGGAACAGCTCCAGGCCGTGGGTGCCTTTCCTGCGGTGGCGCGTACACACCTGGCCCACCGTCAGCACGGGCTTACAAATGCGAGACCAGAAGTGTCTGGCGCAGCACAGACTCTCAGAGCAGTCAGCAGATCTCAGGCAAGTATCCCCCTCCTGGCCTGGAGATAGAGGGAGATGAAAGAATGTTACATGATACAGACTTTACTAAAAAAACTGCTTGTGCTGTTTAAAAAAAAAAAAAATGGAATAAAGACTGATAATTCTTAACAGGACACTCACCTTTTGAAGCATGAGGCTGATTGCTATGGGCAGTAGTGGGCTTCTTGGCGGGACGCTCCAGAGTGTTGTTGTGTTTCTGCCAACCAGTGATGATGGATGCATCTGTACCATCAATGTCATTTGCCTGGCAAACACCTAGAATGGTCAAAAGAAAGAAATTCAGTTAGGCTCTGTATTTACCAGTCACTAACATACAGACAGTATGACTGCAAGTAAACTATTCCCAACAATCAGAATTATCATCAACAACTTGGTAGATTATAAATGTCAGTAATTATTTCAAATGGGATGCCTCTGCTCACCGTTGCTGCAGCGGTTTCCTGCACAACACATGGAGTCCCGTGCGCAACGCTTCCGGCTCTTACGGCAGGGCAGACAGGCGCCGCGGGCGTCGTTGCAGAATTCATCACCTCCACAGTCTTCATCATCAGTGCAAACACTTGACTGCTAAAGTTTGATAGAAACAAAAGCAGCGTGTCATTGGATATTAGATATAAAACGTTACACAAGCGTTAACGTTTGTCACTGCGCGCAGAACTGACTTTTACGCACGGAAAAGCGAATTACCTGCAAGGTGTCCACGGGTAATTTCTGTGCCATGCTACCGGAGGGTGAGGTGCGCGGACTCGGACTGACGGTTTCGGCGCCTTTGCCAACCGAGGCACCGGGCAAGTTTTTGATGGCATTGGAGTTCACCAGGACTGTCCCCGCGTAAGCGTCCCCAAGATATCCAAACAGCGTGAGACACACAGCCAAGAAGCGATGCGCTGACGGTAACTGCATGATTCTCCTGTTAAATTCTGCTGTGTTGCCAAAACACGGAGAAAAAAAGATCCCGTCTGTTTTGTTTAAAAAAAAAAGTGGCTGAGTGACAAAGTCCAACGGGCCCTTGAATCCTGAATCACAACGTTTCCAGAGAGTTTTCGGCACGATGCTGTCGGAGCCTCCTGCCTCACAGTCCTGGGATGATCTCTTTATACATGTGGACCTGTTTGTCTTCCCGCCCCTCGCTGAGCACAACAAAGGCGGAGGGGTGGAATTTCAAAGAGAGCTCCCCGTACAGGACTGCGTTTCACAATGTGTGTGTGTGTGTGTGTGTGTGTGTGTGTGTGTGTGTAATGAAAATGACCTGCAAAGTCTGTATTACCATCACTAAGTAAAAAAAAAAAGGTATTTCTACAAAAAATTAAAAAAAATTGTCATGGTCCACCAGTTTTGTGCCTTCTGCTCTGTTTCAACACTGACTTAAGAGCAGGAAAACAAATGCGATAGTCTCACCGCATTGATATAACTCCTATAATATACTATGGTTTTGTTTCCGAATAAACCATTCATGAGACAAAAATATCACGTATTCAGATGACGAGTTTTCATTTGTTTTTCCAAAAACATTGGAGCCAACAGTTCGCCATTTATTAATTATACTTTATTTGAATGACTTTCTGACTAAATTAACTTAAAACAACAAATGCATTTGCTGCAAAATATTGCAGCACAATTTATCTGACACGTGATTTCTCTTTACAGCTGTCACAGAAACTCAAAATGAGGGATGGTTTCTTTCTTCATGAGCTCCGTTGCTCTTCTTTATAAAACGCTGTTTGGTTATTCTTTGACATTCAAGTAGCCTGCTACCCTTCGGCTGTGTGAAGACAGCGATTGAAGTTCCTCGCGTCGATTAACTGGGTCTACTTCATTTGATCCTTCTGATTGCAAAGGGGGCAATTATTCTCCAAAGTGTGCTTGATTACACCAGTGGCGGACATCAATGTGTGGGATATGCAGACCATTAAGGGGTGTGAAAAGTTTACCGAATTAATGGACTTCCGTGGCGAGGCCTTTCAGGGTTGACTGGCACTTTGAGATTAAAGGCAACTCTGATCTGTCCCGCTCTCTGGCCCTTCGGGCTCCTCGGCTGGA
Organism: Cebidichthys violaceus; assembly: GCF_023349555.1. NCBI lineage: Eukaryota > Metazoa > Chordata > Actinopteri > Perciformes > Stichaeidae > Cebidichthys > Cebidichthys violaceus. The sequence continues at coordinate 3,832,857 of NW_027176263.1, read as the reverse complement.
AGAAATGCGCACCCTGAAATATTCAAAATAAGTCTTAAAAGTGTTTGTTTCACTTCAGTCCACCAACCACCATCCAAGTCATATAATTCCTCCCTTTTATGTTCTCTTGAATTAAGTCACATTTTGCTTAAGCAGTGATGTTGAATCTCTGAATTTGCTCCTGGGAAGTGAAACTGCATTCTAGGACTCACTTTGTTTTTGTTTTTTTAGTTTCCGATATCCAGGTGCTGAAGTTCGTGATGGGAAACGAGTCCTTTAGTGTATCTATGAAGATTTCTTGGCACTTGGACGTCATCTGCTGGTCACGTAGCTTACGTTTGAGTGTGAGGATGTGTGTGTTTGTGTGTGAGTGTGTGTGCGAGAGAGAGAGCGAAGAGAGAGAGAGAGAGAGAGAGAGAGAGAGAGAGAGAGAGAGAGAGAGAGAGAGAGCGCGCGCGCGAGAGAGAGAGAGAGAGATAGAGAGAGAGAGAGAGAGAGAGAGAGAGAGAGAGATGCGCCATAGACACCTGACAAACGGCACTTTGCACGTTTGAATTGCTGTATGTCTTTTGAAGTGGAGCTTTTATCTCCACTTTACTAAATGTCAGTGCTGGTAAGGTGAGCTTCTTTGATGCACTTTGATCCCCTTTGATCTCGCAGAGGTGTCACCCTGTTGTTATGACTGAAGCCACTTCCCTGCCCCCCCCCCCCCTCTCCAAACAGATTTGTTGTGCGAATAACACCGCGACCAGAGAAGCTGAATCATCTCCACTTACCAGTAAGTGGATGACATTAACCCAAGCACCGATTACTAGATCTCAGGCAACCTTAACCGGTTCACATCAGGCTGAGCTGGTTGAAGGGAGATCCGTCTTACCTGCAGCTCCCTCTAGTGGCAACGAGCAAACTGTAACGTCTCCACAGCACCCACTTTCAGTCACTCATCCGAGTTGTTTAAAATAACGTAAGAGACAGACAGCACTCAAAAGTATTGTTTTTTACTCTATAATTTCAAAAATCTTACAGGTGGCACTCTGCAAAATGAATTTACAGCAGAATAAACAACATAACACAAGGCAAATATCAGGTAACATTGCAGAAGGCGGTCAATATCAGACTCAAAACCAGTGGTTTGTAAAATGATGGCATACATAAGGCTTTGTGATAAACATAACCTGCCCTTAATACAGCAAAAATACTTATGGTATACCCACAGAACTAAGATTCCTTAGCTCTCCATCGACATCATTCAATGAGTTATATCATGTAAATGTAAGTGTGTCGGTCTGTTTGGCTTCCTGGGATGAAATACGAGTTGAAGCTGTTATAGAATGAGGATTTGGATGATGATACATTACGATTAATGCCATCATGCCGTCAATGATTGTCAACAGTGGTAAAGAGGAATGATGCTTTTCCAATCTATGAAGTGTTCCAAACTGCAAATCATTCTCGCTTTCTCTACATGCTCAGATTTCATGACTGAAACAGGTGATGGATGGATGGTCCCTCCAAGCTTTGATTTACAGTTCACTTTATATCAGGCCAGTAGTGGTCGACTTCATGAGACCATTTTAGAATGTAGAGACAAGCATGTCATTGCAGGCGTATCAGGTATGATCTATTTTTTTCCCATAATCTAATATAATAATGTTCCTGTGAGAGAAATCAAAAGCAGGAATTGTATTTCATATGCAGTTTTGTCAGCCATCAAATGAAATTCTCTTTCCATGGTGAATAATGTATTTATTAGATATAACAAAAGGATGAGAAGCAGCCATTTAAGAGGACACACGTTTTTTGAGGTGTATATGTGTTCATGCAGCATCGAATAGGACTTGCGATGTTAATTTTGTATGCCATTGATTTAAGGCACTTACATTTATTTAGATTTAATGCTCTGATTTTTGGACATGAGAGGTGATGAGCTGGGTGAGAGATTGTGGAGCTAATGGTCAAAGTTGTGAGTTTAAAACAATATAATCATTATTTCTTCTTTGTTTTTAGGAGACATTTTTTTAAATATCCGTAAAATGAAGTTAAGTCAAGATAGTCTTAAGATTATGTGAATCTGGTCTTTCGCCTCTCAAAATGAGGATTGTTAATTTATATGGATGAACTCAACCTGTTTAAAAACCTCGAGAATACCACTTAGCACAATGTAACATGGTGTCAAGTGATTTCAAACAAATCTTCACTCAAGTTTACAAATTGACACAAAGTCTCCAATTTTCTAAAGAGGGAAGTCAAGTACGTCACAAAGGAATCGAGCACAAAAAAACACTTTACAAAACAAAAGCTAGTACTGTCATTTCACCATTGCTTACTATAATTTATCAACAGCACCAAATACATTGAAACCATGTTCACAGTTATGTCAGAACTATACAGGGGCGAACTGAGGACGAGGCATTTGGGTGATTTAAGAGAAGCATTCATATGAGTGATTAAAAGCATATTAAATAACAAAAAAAGAGTGTAACTTCATTCAATGAAGTTTCAAATTAGCTGTAACTGCTAATTTATTTTTCAGTTAATGGTCTTAAGTGCATAATGACACATTGCTTCATGGAAATACCAGCTGCTATTTAATGTATGTTGGTGTGTGTTTCATTAAATATTAAGCAGGGCACTTTTAAGAGTCTCTTTCCACTGAATGCACAGTGTTTGTGCTTTTCAAGGTTAATCTCATAGAAAGTATTTAATTTCGCTGTGGTCCTGTGTGTGAATGCAAATTCAAATACAAGGTTCCGTGCATGCTGTATGCCACGAGGATGTTAAATTAGAAGATAATCAGAGACATTCAGGTTAGTCTTGAGCACTTGATACCAGTTTTACTTGCAAACTGTGGTGTGTAGACCTCTGGAAAGTATCGGAGATTGCAGCAAGCAGCTGCACGTCAGAAACCAGGGAGCAACTGCAGTGACATCTTAAACGCTCCACACATTTCATCAAATATTGCGGAGAAACAAACACAGAAAAAAAAAAAAATCTATCATCGGCCTCCTCTCTTTTTGAGCAGTCCACATTTTTCACACTCTTATTTATCCTTGAACCAAAACTTAGACAAACTATCGAACATTCATCCACCCGCTAAACATCTTTTCCCGTTTCAAAGGGAAAACTTGGCTCCATTATCAGCCTATGTTGTGTGTATATGTGTGTATCCCTGCACTTTCTTTGCCTTTAGAGCCGAGTGTAAGACAACACTGAAGAAGTGCTACAGCAGTTCCATTATAAATGCTTGTTCCAGAGCCACAGTGAAATAAAGGCATATCGGTGACCCAGAGGGTTTGCCATCCATCCGTTTATCTTCTTTTCCATATCCTCTCTTTTTAAAGCAGTTTTCTTTATTTTTTTACAACACAACCATGTCCTCAAGACAGCCTCCAAGCCAACAAAAGAAGAGTTTCTTTTGGTTTTAAGTCGAGAGGAGGACTTCAAAAATCAACGTCCCAGCCAGAGTTGTCATCAGGAGGCGGGTCCTCGTTGTCCTCTGGGAAGCTGTCAAAGTTACTTGTGTCGACAGCTGATGTGACCTGATGGAAAGACAGAAGAATTGTAAACAGAATGACTAAACAAGCAAAACATTTTTTTATTTTGAATGTGAGATTAATTACAAAAGAGCAACTAGAAAGAAAATGATGTGGAGTATCAGCAGTGTGCACTTACATTAGGGATGATAGGAGGTGTCAATGTCCCCTTCTTTAAGCCCTCCCAGTTAAAGCCCTCAAACCATCTAAAGGAAAAACAGCATTGCTTCTGAATTCCATGTTTTATTACAGTTATACTGGGAGAAATGAATAAATAAGATGATTATAATAATTTAAAGAAAGGCTTACTTGTGCTTTTGAATGTCTTTGACACCATTTTTCAAGTTTCCCAGTCGTTCAGAGGGATTATCCCTGCAATGGAAAAAAACAAAAAAAAACATATGATGATTCAGCGCACAGACCAATTAAGTGAATTACTCTGAGCTTCAACTATAGCTGGAAGCGCCGACACTCACCTGCATAGCTTTTTAATTAGGTTGGCAGCATTTTTGGTAATTTTCTTTGGAAATTCGATCATGTCGATGCCTCTCAAGATGATGTTGTAGGTTTTCATTGGATCAGGGCCAGAGAATGGAGGGCTACATAACAGAGGCAAAGATTGTTGTCTTCTTAATAGTATTTCATTTGTTGTAGATTTCTATGGTGTTGTGTATGATATTGAAACCATATATACCGTCACAGGGAACACTTAAAGGAGCAGTGTGTAGGATTTGGTGGCATCTAGTGGTGAGGTTGCAGATTGTTAACATGACATGGTTTGTCAGCTCTTGGCTACTGTAGAAACATGGCGGCTCAACACAACGGACTAAGTGAAGAGGACCTGCTTGCTATGTAGATGTAAACGGCTCATTCTGAGCTACAGAAAACTCGACGGTTATTAGTTTCACGAGATTATACACTAATGAAAAAATCGTTATCAATACAATTTTATTTCTGCAAATCCCCCTAAATCCTACACACTGTTTCTTTAAGATATTAGTTTTATGGACATGCCCAGGCTTGTGTATACCTGCCAGTTAAGAGCTCAAACATGAGGATTCCTAGAGACCAGTAGTCGGCTGAGATGTCATGGCCCTTGTTCAGAATGATCTCTGGTGCTACATACTCCGGCGTCCCACAGAAGGTCCACGTTTTCTTTCCAAATCCAATCTTCTTGGCAAAGCCAAAGTCAACCTAAGAAGAGGAAAGGTTTTGTTCCGTCAGTCAGATGAAGTTGAACAAGATTATGAATTCATGTCATAACAATTTCTTCCTAATTTGTATCAGATCATGTACATGCTTGTGTCTAATAATGGCAAAGTTGGAAATGGTGTAATTATTTCAGTGTTGCAGTTTTCACTTGATGCTTTGACATGATGGATATAAAGAGTTGAGCAGCTGGTTGCTGCTCTGCCAAAAGCAACAAACTGGTTTCTCCAGCAGGAGAGAAGGGAGTGGCGGCCCCCCAAAAGCCACAGAACTCGACTAAACCTCAATTATACTTTTCTTTATACTTTAATTATACTTGTATTTACTGCCAACATGAGGCAAGTGTACATATTTCATTTGATCCTTCATGGTAACATTATAGGAAGATGAAATTTATCTCACAAAAGACACAGAAAAGGCAATTTCTTTGGGTGGTAATCCTTTAATGGTCTCTTACCAGTTTGGCATATCCCCTGTGGTCCAAAATAAGGTTCTCTGGTTTGAGGTCTCTGTAGATGATTCCTTTGGAATGCAGGTAGGCGAAGGCCTCCACCACACAAGCTGTGTAAAACCTGGTGGTTGAGTCCTCAAATGAACCCCTGGCAACACAGCAGGACAACAGATACTTGAGGTTTTAGTACTATTAGTGTCACTGAAACTCTATTCATGTTGCGGTACTCACGGATAGCATCACTCGCATGAACAGAAATATGACACAGCTAAAACAATTCACTTATATTTGACCCGGTGAAAAAGAAGCTTACCGGTCTCGAAGAATGGTCCACAACTCTCCTCCTAAACAAGCCTCCATCAACATGTAGAGGTACTTGCTGTCCTTGAATGTTCTATAGAGTCTGGAAACACAAAAGCCAATGTTACCTAAAACAGCTTTTAAATGCCAAAAAAAAGATATGGTAATTGCACTTATCTTTGGATAAGTGCAATTAATTAATATTCCAAAGTTAAACTCTTACAAAATGATTGCTGACACTAGTATGTGCACAGTACATTTAAATAAAAAATCTGTATGAATGCTTTTGAATGTAATTATTTTATTAACACAAATGCAACCTCCAGTCAAAGGCCTCAGGTACCTCTCTTTTTATGGCCAGAAATAGAGCCGTTTTATTAATACTACTAGACCTTTATATACCTTTAACTGTATAGCGTGTAGAATAACAACAACTCTCATGTGCTTTCTTATTTTCTTTAAGGGTCACAAGAGATTCAAGCATCTTCCAGCATACACAGAGAAGACAACACAAAGCATGAGCATCACAGTTAGACACACAAGCACTCAAAGAATCAGGTCCTCTGAGGCAAAAAAGCATTGATTCTTGTGACATGAATGGAGAAAAAAAACAGTCAATGAAGCTGCTCAGGGGGTGTACCTAACAATGAAGTCAGAGTGGGCCTCTTGCATGATGAGTTTCTCTGAACGGATGTGCTCCTGCTGTCTTGTGTCGACAATGTGCCGCTTCTTCAGGATCTTCATGGCGAAGGTTTTGTTCTCATCGCTCTTGAGCTGAACCTGCAGTGAGGAAAAGAAAGACATTGAAACACAAAGATGGGCTGCACATTAACCTGCACAGCTTGTTAAGATGACTGTGAAGATGTTACTGTCAATGTGCAGCGCTCCCCCACCAGCTCAACGCGGCCAAATCCACCAACTCCCAGTGTGTCGATGATGTTGAAGTCAGCTAGGTTGAGGTTGAAGAAAAATGCATTCTCTGCTTCATATCTGTGGTGCCGGGAAAAGACGGGGGAAAAAAGACAGAATAGGAAAAGGATTAGAGATGAAAGAAGAGATAATCCACTTTCAACAACCTGAGACAAAATATCTGTGTGCTCATTTGTTTGCAAATCTTAGAGGGTTTAACTCAGAGTAATCTAACAAGGATGTTATTGAGGATGTGGGTTGTATCAATAGGAACAGGATGTGTTTGAGTTTAGTCCTCTGGTAAACCATTTTGACCTCTCTTTAAACACATACTGTCTGTCCCCAGGTTTGATAGAAAAAAACAAAGATGGATCGTCCGGCACACAAGCTCACTACTCATCTGGCTCTGAAGACATGCGTCGGCTCTGCTACCGAACACCCCAACGTGGCACTGCAGACCTGCACATGTCGGCATTAAAAGATTGCTACCTCGTGTCCGACCCGTATCCCCAGATGCCCTGTGTCTTTCTCTGGTTATTGTTTGATGCCGACAGAGTTTCATCAGCTCAGTCTCTGGATCAGTGGGCTTACGACAGTTCTGAGCCCGGACAGCCTTTTCTGGGTCAGTCAGAACAGACTATCGCCCTCAACATCAGGCCTTTTCTTAACCAAAAGCAGCACAGCTGTATTCCACTGGTGGACATTTACCAAAAATACCTCTACAAGGAATACTTGTTTCGGTAAGTCAGAAGTCTTCCTCCATGCTGCGGCAGGGATTAAGTTTATTGACATAAAAGTTAAACAATGACTCAGTTCTGGGTTCGAATTTGATAAATAAAATGGCAAATGAGACTTTACTCTAAGCTCATGTGGCCATTTGAGATGTGGAAAGAGGATTTTACTCAGATCCACCTGATACATCGGTTACACTGCAAGCCAGGACAACAAAACCCTTTCCCTAAGCTGCATACCAGCGGGCACCGTGAGGGCATGTGTTGGCAGGTCACTGAGCCACGGTTTTCTCAGAAACACATCGGGTTTCTAGGACAGTCACTGTGTATTTGTGTTTAAATAGGCACTAATACTAGCATGTAAGATTTGCAGGTGATCCTTTTATCTTTTTCTCCCCTCCCATCACCTGGAAGCAGGCCCAGAAAACACTCCAAATCCACAAATCTGCTCTGCTTAACGAAAGGATGGAGAGATGCAACCGAGAGTACATGCATTCCTACGTGTGGAACAGGATGATTAATAAGATCGTGATGCCTGACACGTGCGCATACATGGACTTACGAGCGCCCATAATGAGGAAGGTCTCCTAAATTCTGTCTCGATATAAAAGGGTCAGGAATGAGGGGATCATTTTACATCATGCAGGCCATTAAAAAGGTTTTAAAGTAATAGTACAATCTGGCCAACAGATGGCAGCATTGCTCCATAAGGAGCATCACGGTAAGGACCAAATACTCATTCTATCTCTGCTAAGGATGAACTCTTCCTTAAGTGAATACAATGTGACAACCTTGAAACCAGCTGGTGAAGTTATCAGAGCACTGCAATAAATGGAAATGAATAGTTTTGTTACAGGAAAAAGATTTCTCTTAGCTCAACGTCTCAGCCGAGGACACAGAGGCTCTCTGGTAGTCGATGTATTGTGGAGATATCTAGAAAACACTTGTATAGATTTTTTTAAGATAGACACAGAACCTCACTTGTCTATGTCCATGGCTGAAGAGGCACTATGGAATATGATACTGGCAAGTAGATCCAGTGTCACTGAAACCATACAGAAATAGATGTAACCATGACCTTGTAAAACTAACACAGAACTCAGCTGCATCCTACAATAATGTAATTTTATGTAGTATGTTTTTTACTATTGTACATACTGTATATTTTAATTATTATTCTAGGATTCCTAACAACATCAGACAAAGTAACTGCAAATGAAAACTAGCCTTTCAGCTAACTCGTGTACATTTACATTTGTATGAATGTTGATTAATGCACATTGTCCCTTTTCAAATAAAGACGTTAGAATTGAACCCTAGTAGGTTACACATAGGCCTTTGTGTATTCTGAGGTGCCTTGCATGAAGTTGAACTGTAACTTATTACTGTTAGGTGGAAAATCTGTTACTAACACTGCATTACAAAGTGTTCCTATGCAGGTCAAATAGCACCCCGGTGGGTGATAATCTGTATCAGTGAACGGATGAGATCATAAAAAATGATGCAATCCTCATGTGTCAAGTGTGTGAGAGTGTATTTGGGAGTGTGTGTGTGTGTGTGTGTGTGTGTGTGTGTGTGTGTGTATGTGTATGTGTGCTATTGTCCTCATTTCCTTCGGTCTAGCCTGACTCAAGAGAGAGGAGAAGACAACATCTCTGACCTTAAAGCTGACTCTCATTAAATGTCATTTTTATTTACCAGTAATTCTCGCTTATTGAACTGCTACACCTGCTCAACAGACACTGGACGTGGTGAGTCATACTGGGTTCATATTTTATCATCAATCTTCATCATGCTGGACGGGCCATGATTAGCAGTGAGTGGAAAGTAAAGTATTTATACTAAATACAGGACGTTCTGCAAGTTTCATAAACTTAGATTTGAGACATTTCATTGACAGTTTGAAAGGAAAACAAGATTAAGTTCATCACAAAAGTAGCTGTTGACCTATCAGAGGATAGTTTAAATTACTTTTTGAATTTGAGAACCAGAAGTTTTAAGGAATGAAATGCAACAGTATCCCTGACCGGATGCAAACCAGGGATGTTGCTGTTTGAGGTCGGAGAAGCTATAACCCACGGCCCAAAGTTTTAAAGACTTTTGCAACTGTATTCAAGACGAGGTGAATTTAGATAAGATAACGTAATATATTTTTCTCTCACCTACAGACTCTCCACTAAACAAAATATTAAAATCTATGCTTTATGCATGCAGAAATACATGTAAAGCATTTCAACAGAGACTGATGTATTGGCTGTACTTTATGCAGCGTGGAGCTCCTCCTACAGAGAGAAGCAGCGACTTGATCAAAAGCAATGTGCACATATAGCATAGCAGTGAGGTAGTCTTTGAAGAAAAGACCTGTCAACCTCACAGAGAGCAGCTGTAGTAGCTTACTGTGTAGTTAGAATACTGCTGCTTGGTGCTCATCCGCTGTGACCAATTAGAGATAGTTTCCATCACTATGGGATCCTGACTCAGGCTTTCCTCACTAAGAAACAAATGTGCTCTGTTGGGCGGGGAGCACCAGCAAGAGACGACACACACACAGCACGCGGCAGGGAAAGATACCTTAATCAGGGTGGAAACGTCTTTGATGTGACATATTTTAGGGAGTAGAGGGAGAGAGTGGCTTTTTTTTTCTTTTTCTGATGAACTTCTGTAGCAAATAGGGTTGATTATAAGGTTACAAATGGCCATGATGTGTTTCTCATTTGCATGAAATCAGTCCTAAATTACCTCTCCTACAGGCCTGGAGAGGGATGGGGTAGAGAATGCACATTGCAAGTCACTTTCTATCACACATATTTGCTGGCAATCATCGGTGGTAGTGAGCCATAAGGGGGACCTGGTCAGGGCTGAATGCCACAGGCAAAAACCAATGCGACCTCTTCCATAATACCCGTCCCCCATTGTCTTCTCTCTTTCCTAAGTGCCTCTGTCCAACACACTAGGGTGTTATGTTCCGCTCTTTGCTGACTAAATTCCACTGACTTGCAAAAGATGACTGACACTCTCTGCAGTCAGCTAGAAATCGTCGGACAGAAGTCTGATCTGCTTTGTCCCCCGTGTTGTTCTCTCCTCCCTTAGTCCCTCCATCTACGCCTCTCTTTTCCTCTCTGGGGCGATAAGCTGTTCCTTCTCTCTCGCTCTCTGTAATCTGTCTTTACCGGGTTCTTGTTTCTCCTCACCTTGACTCACGACATAGCACCGAGTGAGCGAGGTATCAGATTATGCCAATATGTATAGCTGCATCTACCCCAAGATGCCCACCTCATTGCCAAGGTGCCTTCTATAGGGCTATTCTCTTGTTTCCATAGCGACGATAAATAGAGTACATATCAATTCCTCCAGAAATAGAGGCGAAGGTCATAGCCTCTGCTTTCTGGCCTGCCACATGGGTATTGTCTTGTTATATAAGACACAATGCATTAACAGTTGGCCTTGAGCGTGTTTCTTTATAAAATGTTGCCGCCGGTGGGCAGTCACAGTGTGGTACAATGTTTTAAGGGTTTATTGAATCTAAAAATTACTCAAGCATGCCCAAAGTAAAAAGATATATTTGCATAGTGGGTATTTTAATTAATTCATGCACACCAATAAATTATAACTGCCTTACTTGGCTTTGGCATCAGCATCCTCATGGCCTTTAGTGGACACATCCTCCAAACCTCCAATCAGGTGCTTGAATGAACTGAAACACAGACAGCAAATGTTAAAACAGCAAACTTTTATGATTTGTTTTGTTCGAGAATTTATAGTAATTATTCAATGTCGGTTGTACACTACAGGCGATCTGTATTAGTAGCTGGTGCAATATATGGCCAGACTGTCATTAAAAACACTGCCAGTCACTATTAAATATTCATCAGTCTGCATTTACTGTGGAAGAGATGAGAAGACGGAGCAACCTCGAAGAGGTGTAAAATAGTATGATAGCAGACATGGGATGAGTGGGTGTGTCAGAGACAAGAAATGTTTTAATGAACGAATTATAGAATAGAAAACATACCCTGCTGGAGGATAAAAAAAGTCACTGGGTATTATGACCAATAGACATAAAATCCCATGACAATATTTTCTGTTCTTTACATTATTTTACTGAAAGAAACCATGTTCTTTTCAGGCCACAATAATACAGCTACAATAGTGAATAAAACAATTTTCGCGCTGGATATACCAGAACTAAATTAATTATTAGTATGACGACAGAGGATACAAACATTAAAGAAAGTTTACGATTAGAGGTTGACTGCAGAATAACAAGCTACATAATAAGCTAATTTGCTGAAATAAAATCCTCCAAAGTTGCACTTCTGGGGAGATCTTGTACATGAAAAATAATAACTACGCTTGGGCTCATTTCTATCTGAAGTATGGCTGCCTAGAAGAACAAATAACTAAGACAGTTTTCATGCAAGGCTCATCAAGCTGTCAGCCAGACGATGTAATACATCTGTTTTTTTCTCCTGTTGAGACCGTAATGCCTGTAAGCTGGGACTGCTTCCACGCTGAGCTTTTCCTTAAAGTGTTTGGCTGCTTACAGTTTCTATTGCAGTAGCAAATCGGCGACTCCCTGCCTTTTGTTTTCATTCCCCATCTCTTTCCAACTGTCTCCATCTCCTCCGTTTTCTCCCGTAATTATCCTCATCTTACCTCTTAGGCTGCACCGTTTCGTTTTGATGCATGCACGGACATAAAGAAAACAAATACATGCACACAGAAGGTTTAAATACTGTAACTTAGAATCTGCACCAAAGGTCTCTTGGCTGGGGGACACAAACACACACAATGAGCTAGTTTTGGGGGCAGTGAGAGCATTAGCTGCTCGTATGACAGGCAGAGTGAAAGGCAGTGATAATCACCTGTGCTAGATGACTCACTCACTCACTATCCCCTCTGCTAGCCCTGAGGATGCCGTGATCCCTGAGGCTAGAGGGAGGCCCTGGGTAAACTGATACCATCTCCTCCCTGCGCCCAATCCATCTGTCTCTCTATTCTCACCACAGGACTTAATCCCTAGATAGTGACCGGAGATAAACTTCTAAAGGATCTACATTTTTAAGTATAACAACATGATAAGCATTGTACTAAAATACCACACCATGCCACTGCAATGCAAAGCTAAAAATGTGGTTTTGCTCTTTGATAATCTCCTGACAAACACCAGTGGAAAATCAGCCCTTGTGAGTCATTCCTGCACACATTTGGCATAAACTGAAATTCTTTGCTGAAGTTGATTTAGGATTTAACTCACATGACTTCTTGGCATCACTTGAAAAGCACATCTATTCATTTTAGCTGTTTGTGTGATAAGAAAACTTGCATGAGAAAATTTGAATGAGAATTCGGTGAGTCCTGAACATAGAAGCTGGTCATGACGTGATTGCCTGTTAGGACTCCCAAATGTTGTGAGCAGACACTCAAACAAGACACTGGAGGTGAAGCTAAAGGTGATCCTGGAAAATGCACAATTCATGTCTCACATCACGTTTATTTAATTTGTAGAAATATAACGTATTTCACGAAAGCTTGATGTTTTTTGAGTTTGAAAATTGAAAGTAGTGACAACTAAATGTATGCCATGTCCATCCATAAGGTGCAGAAGTGGGTTTATGTTGGTGTCTCAGTAAAGGTACCACCAAGAAATTGTCCTTGCATAATCATTATAAGCAAAGCAGAGTTCATGGGCTTGTTTTGCATGGCTGCTCATGGCAGACCACTTTAATGCTAATGAAACAAAAGGATCAATAATGTATAACAGTCATTATGTTTCTTGAGGGAAAACTTTAGTGATACTCACTCTCTGTCGATGACTAGACAGGTGACTGCCTCTGCTGCAATGACGTTGGCTGTCCTGATGTCCTCCCTGAACAAACAGATCATACAACACAATCAGACATGAATACACACTGTGCGGCTGTTATTAAATCACATTATTATTGGTTTTAAATGTTTTATCACAGCTGTGATGATGGAAACAGTCAAAACCCTCAACACCTCCATATCAATGATGTCCTATTCAACTCCATTCACTCCATAAATGCCACTGGCACACAATGAAAGCATTACTCTCAACGGGCAACACACATCGCTGCATGATTGGCATTACTCTTTATTATATTTGACATCAAGTTCATCTTCCTCTGATGACGATGACGATGCTTCTTCAGAGGAGTCGCCCCAACCGCACGAGTCCTCAGAGTCTGTATCCCAAGAATCCATCCTTCAATGTGAAAGATTTTCCCACGAGGGATGAGCTCTAACTCTGAACCAGCGCACTGCCCAGGGCAGCCCTCCAACGAAAGACACGTCTGTCGTACTCGTACATTAATCTCCAATCCAATTGTAGTGTTATCCACTTTACCGCAGACTAAAATATTACAAAAAGACAGGAAATTCTTCAGGGGATGTCCCACAAGCAGATTATTCCGTGCCCCATTTTCTATTAAAAAGAAATATAAGATCATACTCTGTATGAATTTATTATCCCATTGGGGAGCAAATAAAAAGCCAAAACAGACTCTGCTCTAGATTCGCAAAAGTTGATTCAATTAAATTGAATTGCTGACAGTAGCTGACAATCACTCTCTGCGTCTGAACTGAACTCAGACACATGGCAGCCTATTTCAATGAGCTGAGGTGACAATTCCTCCTCATGCCATGTCAACCGCCTCTGCCTTCCCTCCTCCAAACACACCCCCTTCTCGAGCACAAACTCACACACATACCCTCTGCCTCACTCTTTCGGCTGACCCCTTTGAATAAAAGGGCACAGCTGGTGGGGGAACAACACATTTTGAAAGGTGAGGACTACAGAGGAGACGAGTGGAGAGGAGTGTTTGTCAAGGGGCAAAGGATACATTGGGGCCCTCGCGCTATCATCGCTAATACAGTATTTCATTCATGTCTGATAAGCTCCTATGGCCGGCATCCATGCTCTTAAAACACAATACTCTGGCAAACACCGCTCCACCTGTTCTTCTGTTTGCACACAACAGGATTCAAAACCATTTGAATGAGCACAATTACAGTATAACCAGGCTAATGGGTGAAAGCACTTGATGTCCCCGTTTGGATGAAGACACTGTGTTACACAACGGGGTTGTCACTATTGATTATGTGTTGATTTGTTTGAGGAACAATAGTCATGATGATTGACAGTCAGGGGGAATGATTTTTCAAGACTGAGGTGGGAAGAGAAGATGTGAAGAAAAGTTCTTGGATTTGTGTTATTCATAAAGGGAGGCATAAGAAACCCTCATAAACGTTGGTCTAACTGTATATTGGAGTTGAATATTGTATCCCTTTTATCCAGATATAGGTCCTTTCATAACTTTTCTGGTAGTTCAATAAATAGTCTATATGAAATAACCACAAGCAATTGACAAATGAAAAGTGATGACTATTTTCTCACTTAACTAAGAACTTTAGTGCAAAATGAACACGAATGAATTGTAGAGAAACAATAAATAAATATTTCCAGCCATACACTAACTATGTTTACATGTATGCACAAAAATACAGAGTAATCAGGTTAAGATAATAGTTTGATTTAAGTACACTGAGCTAATCCAATAAGCAGAATTTTTTGAACAATAAAGCTGAATTAATGAACGTAAAAGAACTGCTCACTGCCGTTGGAAAACACTCGCAATTTAATTTAACCAACATTTGCGTTCACAGTGGGACTTCACACATTATTCTCTACTATTACCATTATGTCCTTAGCTGTATGCACTACTGTATTGTGGGGTAATGAAGCTGAGAGGTTGGAGAAGCTAATGAGTGGAAGGTGCCAGTTGGAATCCATTTTGTTAATTGCATTGAACTGAGTGGGAATGTAATGTGTGACCAAAACCGAAATCTTCAAATGCTATACCCTCAAACTATTTCACCAGCTGAATTCCTAGCCGTGTGGTAATGAAAGCAACTAAATAAAAGAAACAATATTAGTTTAATTGGATGATTATTCAAATATTCAGAAGCTGAATAAGGGGTCAACTTGCTCTGGCTGTGTCCCAGCTGTGAATCAGCCTGCTGTGTCAAAAGCTTTCGACCCTACTTCTACAAATTGACTTGCCTGTCGAGTAACTTGAAGAAGCTTTTTAATTCATGTCAAATACTGTATGTATCCAAGGACAGAACAAAATTGCTTATTCAATTCTGAGAATTTATTAGTCAATAATTCAAGCATGCCATGGATTTAAATAATTTTAAATAAGTTTTGTCATAACTTTAAGTTTAAGAAGCTTATGCAACATATTTTCTAAATGGCCGATATTTAAACAAGAGTCAAGTCATCAGACACAAACGCATCCGTTTTCTCATGATAATGAGCTACAACTACAGTAACAATCTGTTACACAAGTTAATTTGTCTCATAAAAGAAAGCGTACAGTATTTGTGTAATTCACTTACCATGGTGATGGAACAAGACAACACAACACAACACTTGAGCTATATTGAAATAGTGATTAAGCATGAATTATCCTTTAGAGACCGCAAGGGTTTCATGTTAGAGAGCAGCTTGTTACACCTGTCCCCTGCTGCTCGAGTGTGGCTGAGGAATAGAACTTAGTGTGCCATTGCGTTGATGCTAGCGATGTTCTATGGGAAACACAATCGCTAAACAATATGTGTCAGAATGATTAATTGCATGCTTCTGAGCCTAAGTCATCTACTAAGCCAAAGAAGGCTCTGCAAGTGTTAATTGCAGCACAACAAGGAACGCATTTGAAAACAGACACGCACTCGCACACAGATGCACAAGCAAAGGCGCACTAAAAGCAGCTGCATGCTGTGTCTGGAATGTCCTTTGGACGTACACAGGAGGGAGCCTGTGGTGTTGATTTCCAGTAGATAGTTGAAATGAATCTGGTAATTGGACAGTGATCTGGTGTTCCGGGAAGGGGGTTATCAAAATAACGTACAGGCTTGGAGGCTGAGAGTGGGGCAGTAGCTACGGGACTGCAGTGAGGGAAGTAACGCCGGGGTCAGGACTGGGGCAAGAACAAGAGGTGGCTGGGACACACAGCCAATAATTTGTGCTTCAACTCTGTGACTGGCAGGTATTCAGGTGGGCCTGAATAGTTGTGTCACAGATTTCTATTAAAGCACTTACCGTGCCAGTGCTTTTGTGCAGCCTTTTTCCATTAACTACAAAATTGCGCATTTTACACATAATTGCAAAGTATGACCACTTTCCAATTTTTCCATACCAGACATTTTTACATATATGAATATATTTATCCTCCTCTTTCAGGCAGCCACTGTCACACTGGTTGGAAATGATTCATTAAGAACAACCCCTTGATATGCACCATCTCATTTTCAAAGGTGCCTCAACAACAATACAACATGAGCACAATTAGACAAAACATTAACACAAAACAAAACAAGATATTCAAAAGATACGAATGTGACAAAAACATACAAAGTAAACAGAAATTAAGTAATAAGACAAAACAAATTAGGAGGTCAAACTGAGAATAGACCATTTATTCATAGATTAGTATGTAATAAAGAGAGTATTAAAGTCATTGATCCCATTAAGTAATAAAGTTATAAAACAGTTATAGAGACGTTATTACTGAAATATGTACAACTGATCCAATAATAAGAAGACAGGGTATTTTTTAACATGTGGACAGATGATTTTGATCGGATATTCACAGGTAGATTATTCCAATCAGAGGGAGCTTGAAACCTCCTGATTGGTGCATTTGTGTTGTTTTTTTCTTCCACATCCAAGACTTAAGTGTTAGCTGCTGAAGATTATTTCAGTCACACGTTATGCTGTCGATTAACCAAACACACTACAAACTGATAATGTGGAATGGTTACTCTTGAGTTTCGAGATGTCTGAGCTTGCCACAGACACATGAAAACACTAACTGGGAACCAGTGTTTCTCCTGTATGGAAATTGTTTCAGTCTGACATAATGGGGCATACTTGTGAAACTGTTAGTTATTTTGTAAATTCAAGTCTCCAGCTGAAGCTGTTTTCAGCTCTCCCCCCTCCTCCATCCCCATCTTCACTTGGGTTCCAACATCTGAAATCCATTTTTGGTCTGCGAGAAAGACTGAATAAATAGTGCCTGTTCATACCTGCATATCAACACAACAATTGTGCATGCAATAAAAAAGGCGCAACATGGAATTCACTTTGACAAAGTACTTCTCTAGCTGTCTCAAAAAAGCTTCAATTCTTTGTTGGTTTATTTGCATTCTGTAATGGTATGAACTGTGAGCAGTAGCTGTATAAAATAACAAATGTCTTCAGTATAGAAATCTATGGTATGCTTTAGAGCAAACTAAAATATACAGAGTATACAGACAGGAACATACAGCAGCAATGACAAATATACAGATTTGTAGTTAATAGCAGATGGCAGAAGGTAATGCTTTGACTCGTGGGGGATGAGCTATTAAAAGACTGAGGGTATGGCTTGGAGTGAAGAGAGATGGGTGATTCTACAAAGCAGCATGTAGACCAATCAGCACTTCATCACTTCAAAATGTAGCATTGATTTCAATGAGACCATTGTGTTGCAGATTGCCCTGGCCAAAATTATGTGCAAGGCGCGGACCAGGTGTAATGATACCCTACAGTTATGGTAGCACTTCTATTGTGCTGAGCTAAATGTTAACATAAGCATGCTAACATGTTTAAAATGACAATATTTACATGCCAAGGTTTAACAGGTTCATCATCTTAGTTTAGCGTGCTGTGATAATATTTGCAAATTAGCACAAAACATAAAGTACAGCCAAGGCCGAGCCAATTTGAATTAATGATGGCACTAGATAATAAGTTTAATAGGCAGTGTGTGTGGGACTTGGTGGTTTCTAGCCATGTGTTGGCAGATTGCAACCAACTGAATTCCCCTTCGCTCACTCCTCCCTTTCCAAGACAGCGGTAACATGAGCTGCAGAGTGTAAAACCTCTAAGGTCCTTTAAGAGATTGCCGAAGTGATTACAAGTTATCTTGAGAGGGACATGAATGTTAGTGCCAAATTTCGAGAGTTTATTCAAAACCCCAATATGAATCTCATGACGGCAGTACAGGAAAAGTCAGGGGGTCACTTAATACAGTAGGATACATCGTCTTGAAACCATAAATGTCTGTACTCAATTTTAGGGCAATACATCCACTAGATAGTTTAGTCTGGACCAAAGTGATGGACTCACCAACACTGATTGTATGGAAGTCTACGAGAAAATGACCATACTCCTAACTTGATTTATTACCTCAGTAAACATTGTAAACATGTGTTTATGTCTCAGTCGCTAGTTTCAAGTCTTCTTCAAAATGAAGAAGACAGCATGAAGTTCATTTAGTAAATTATGGTCCCATTTAGAGTAAAATAGACAGAAAAACAGGGTATGCTTTAGGGCGGGCTACCTTGTGATTGACAGGTCATTACCAGAGCTGTATGCGGCGTTTCTACCACGACATAACTCCTCCGCAGTCCAAATACGGTCACTTCCATTCACTAGTTACAAAAAAACCCAAGTGGCAAAGGGAGGCTACAAAACCGCAGTCCACAGACCAATGGGTGACGTCACAACGATTATGTCCACTTCTTAGCCACTGTCTATGGTATCAACAATGTATGTCTCATCTTCTCACCAGTACCTTTAGCAACATGCCCACACTAGCACAGCCTCTCAGGGTGATTTATCAGAGGGCTATATTGTTTGTCTTAAAGTGGTCTGACACTGACACCAATCACATTTCTGTCTGTGACATTACACTTTTTTTTTATCTCTCACTCTCTATTAAAACATCCCCACAAACACACACACACACACACACACACACACACACACACACACACACACACACACACACACATACACACACACACACACACACACACACACACACACACACCAAGTACACTTGGGTGAGGAGGTCAGGGCACATATTGTCTGTGCTGTAGATGGATCTACACCTCAACTGGGAGTTCACACTTCACCATGACAGGAAGAATGTGACACGAGATATGCTGTTGATCCATCTTTTCCTGGAACATCCACCAACTGTACTGAAGCATTCATTAAGGGCTAACCCTGCAGATAAGACATGTAATGTGATATTTTCTTCGGCTGTTATAATGTACACACAAGCCCGAACAAAATCATTATGTCTGGCACTGGCAGGAGAACAGACTTTGATTTGTAAATATGTTGTTCTCACAGATCAAAGGCAAAGTCTTCAGATGGACACAGTAGCCTTTGAGTAGGGGCTATTGAGTTTCATGAGCAAGGGCACACACAGTTAACTTCTGATTACAAAGATGGCCCTGCAGAAGAGCCCTGTGATCAAAAGCCTACTTCGAAGATAGCCAGCACCTCAATGATGTAAATTTACCAGACATGCTTGACCATCAAAGGTGGAGTTGAATGGGCTTCTCTCGCTCAAGACACTCCAAGACAAAAGGCGGTCAGGCCAAAAGAGGATAACAATACCAAGCAGATGCAGAGGTGGAGAGAGATCTTTGTTTTAGTGGGATGTAGAAAAGGTACAGTTTTCTTGAATAAAAAAGCAAAGCATGAGATGCTCTTGAAGGTGCTTTGAAAAGCTTTTCAAAACGGCACACTACTATTCTGGGAAACACTAAATGTATTGATATATTCACGGAGATGCGTGACATGGCATGTATTTATATAGAGTTGTATGTGTGTTGTGTGTGTGTGTGTGTGTGTGTGTGTGTGTGTGTGTGGACATACAAAATCATCAGCGTGATACATCAAGATTTTTTGCAGTCTTTCTTTTTAAATAACAATTAAGTGAAATCACTGAATTCCTTGAAAATTCAAACAGTTCAACACAAAAGTAGCAGAGCTGTTAAATCCATAATAGATTAGTACTTGGTGTCATGATCTCATAAATCCAACAGCAATTTTTTTTTTTTTTTTACATCTCATCAGTGTAAAGTTTTGAAAGTCTGTTTGGAACAACCTACTCCTCCCACTGCCAAGAGATCAAGCTTCCCGTGCCTCACATGTTCTGCATGCATATTAATGCTCTGTCGTATTTTATATCCTACGGTTGTTAGCTTTAACATACGGGAAGAAGCCCAACCATCTGTGCAATTCCAGCTGTCGCCCGAACCTCACATCTAACATCTGGAATGTACTTCTTAAAAAATCAAAAAATTATTGTTTTACAGTTTCGACAACACATGCTGGCATTTATTTTTCACAGGACACTGCTTTGGTTCAATTTAAGTCTCTTTGTGTTTGAAGGCGTTAATATATGCTCTCGAGATGTGATTGTTAAGGGCTTGAGATCTAAGATCAGGAGGCTTTCACATTCATCAGCCACAAGATGGCAACATCTACATTTTTTTCATGTTGACACTGTTGGCCGTGTGCTTGCACGCATTCAAATGTTCTCTCATGAGTGCATATGCTCTCTGTTTCTACCTGAGCCCCCACAGGTATAATACACTTTTCTCTCCGATCCCTCTGTTTTAATAAAACATTGTGCACAGAGGCACACAGTATAAGACAGGACAAACTGCAGGGTAAAAATATCCCGTCGGGGCACGGTGCTTTGATGCCAGAAGCCACATCAAATGTTTTTATTACACTGAAGTGTCCTTTCAGTGAAAGTATTCGAGAGCTTGGATGCTACTGAATGTTAGCAGTACGGCAGCAGTGAGTCATCTGATCCCGACAGTCTATAAAGCCTGGTTACTTCAAACTTGCCTCAGTACATCTTCAGAGCTAGACATTTCTGGCCGAGGTGTCTAAAGTATATGATGTTTGTATTACATGTTTTAGTTTACTAACTGTGTTAGTAACAGCCACAATGCTCACATACTTAACACTCGTGTTCATCAAAGAGAGGGATTGTTACAATCAGGGACACCAAGAAGATGTCCATGGCCCAATACCAATGTCCACCCAAAGGCCTTAAGCCCTGGACCCTCAGGAACTTGACTGACGTCACCTGGTAAATGGTGTGTGGCATGAATTTCATCAGAGGCATGAAATGGTTTGAATGCTTGTGGGACCGCACTTTGCAGCAACATATCCAGTACCTTGACAACACCATAACATGTTCTGTACAACTGTGGGTTTTTATTTGATCTTTTTTGATGCCTGATTTCAACGTCTTCCATGTGCCTGCCTTATGAGACGAGAGTTAATTGTCAAATAATCTATTTACTTGTTTTTGTCAAAACAGCTTCAATAAGCAAAATTATAAGAAATGGTTGATATAATATAATAATAATAAACCAGGTGTGTAATATAGCTTCTGCTAACATTCCAATGATTTCAAGTCTTTTATATGTACTATCTTATATTCTTAATGTTAATGTTTCTGTCTAAATTTAATGTTACAGGCTGAACACCCATGTGCCATCCTCTTTGTTTACCTTTATTTTTTCTATGCTTTCTACGTTCCCCCTAGTAACCCGGTGATTAACGTCACAATACTATGAATTGTGGGTAATTCTCACAGGCAAAGGCTGCACAAATGCGGACTGAGGGCTCAAGATGTCTGTGAGAGAGCCCTCAAGCACCTGACGATTTGACAGTGGGACAACTCTAAGCCCTCAGGGACTTTGCGGCAACACGCCTCAAAGTCTGAGTCTGTGAGTGTGGAGATTGGGATTGGGCCCTTGATATGGCAACCAAGACAAGGAATGAGAAGAAAAGACAAAAGAATCTAAGAGACATATATATATATATACATTATTGTCTAAATGAAAAAAGTCTCCAGCTAAGAGCACACTATATGACAGACACAAAAATCCACTCAAAATAACGACTTTTACCGTGTAGTTTCTGTGTGACTAGCTGTTTGCAAAATATAGCACAGACGGGTTGTGACTTGATGTGGTTGTGAGGGATCTCCACTGTCCGCTGAACATTCACACTGTTTTTTTCATTTGATTTGGGCAAAAATAGAGCTTGAGAAAGAGGAGCATGCATCAGTAATTTGCTCTCATTTTTACTTTATGCAAAGGGCCTTGGAGGTAAAATAGCTACATCTTTATGCATGCTGTTTATATAGTTTTAGCAAGGAATACAATTCCATAGCGAATCATTTGTAAATGTTTGCGGCTCAAAGTGTATCTTAACGTATTTTCAGTTGCAGAATATATACTATATATATATATTTTTTTTAAGTTTATTTCAGTGACTGCCTCGGTCTGATCAGGTCAGACTAGACATATTTTACGTGATTCAGAGACAGATAAAATGTGACTGGAATAGCTACAGTAAATCAGGGCTGAAGTTGTGTAATGTGTGGCTTGGGCTTTAATATCCAGACACTTAGCAAGTTATCATGCCACTCAGGACGAGTGAGTGGTGTGAAAAATAGGGACAGACAAGAGCTGGAGGCTGATGATAGCAAATTAAAAAGGATAAATGCACGTTAAGTACAAGAGGGAGGATATTAAAGAAAGGTTGCGAGCGAAAACTAGAAGGGAAGAGGGTGACAGAGAAGCAGACAGAAACAGCGGGAGAACAGAAGATTTAAATTGGAAGAGGCATTGTTATTAGGAACAATCTTACCCTTGCAGTGCTTTCTCTCCAAACCAGTCTCCTTTTCCGAGGCTGCGCAGGTAGACAGGCTCTCCATTGGGCAAGTCTTCCCTGGTCACATTAACCTGGCGAAAGGAGGAAAATGCAGGCGGAGGAGAGTTAAACAGAAGAGTAGTGTGACAGGGAGGAAGATGTGAAAAAAGAAAAGTGATGAAAGAAGGGTTGATGTATAACAGTATGTGTGGCAAGTAAAAGAGAGAGAGGACATTTCATTTACACATCGCTCCAAAAGAAAGTGATAGTATATGACTTCTCAATATGGCAGGTTAATCACACTATTACAAACAGGATGAGGGGCGCTGGTGTGACGGATATCTCTGTTCATGGATGGTTTGTTACAAATAGGTGACTGTGAGCATCTGGAAGACGCCGCTGACCACTTCATTAGCCAGACGACATGTGAGTGATGGCACTGTGCCGTGCCGGTTGTCTTTACAAATCAAAGTGATGGTAAGTAGATTTTTAGAGGAAGAGAATGGAGACAGTCGTTTTGCCAAATGTTTTGCCAAATGAAGGATCTCGTCTTCATCCATTAGCCAGTTCTGCACAGGTGTAGCAGCATATCCAGCACCAGCAAACTGTCACAACACCAGAGTAACAGTGTTAATATTCAGGATTTAATAAGATCGTGTGGGGGCAGGGGAGAAAAAAGCAAAAAGAAACAAAAGATGGTAAAAGGTGTAGTCCGAATAGCAGGTTTTGTGTTTGTTGTGAGATGCCAAAATGTTGAGGCATGTCCTCTAGTGTCTGTGGTTTGGCTGGAGACAGTTGTGTGGTGAGTGATGTGGAAATAGCCAAAAATAGCGAAAAGCATTGATAAGATCAGGAGCGTGTCCGCTCATGTCTGCGTCAATGTGTGTGTTTTCTTTTTTTGATGTAGTTGTACTTTGTGAAGTGGGATCTGTTTGGGGTCAAATGTAAGTAAAAAAAGACAGGAAACATAATGTATCTTCATCCTTTACAATGACAGGTACATCCTGGAGATGTCAACTGTTAGAAAATAGTACATAATAACTGTGAATTGTCCCATTCACTGGGATTTGTGAGGGAATTTGATACATATATATTAAAAGTAAGACATGTTCAAATTTTAGCATATGTGGATTTAAGAGACTGAGAGAATTATGTTGTTAACAAATCCACATAATGATGATGAGGAGGAAGGATACATGAACAGTGTAAGGAGCATCAGAAGGAGGATAAACAAGATGAGGACGAAGAGCAGAGAGAAAACAAAGGAGGAAGAGTAGCTGCATCAAAACATGTTAACAATACAAGCACATGAAAGCCCACCAACGGTGTTGATGCCGGACGAGTCAGTGTGTCATCTGTGCTCAGTGTAAAAGCCAGTGTTGATGACAGAAAGGTGAAATGAAAGTGACTCCATCCTCCTTTCTAGATGCTCCAAGAGCATCTGCAGGAGATGATGACAGAGGCGGCCTCTCTCCCTTATCTCCAGATGATTGATGACAGCCAACTTTCACCCAAAAATACTAGCATTTTGCTCCAAAAGAGAGGTGCCTGTTGCCATGTGTGCCACAAGACCCTCCGTTGCGATGTCATGATGATTATTTTGTTGGTAGGCTAGAAGGACAGTTCTCACCTTTCCCTTACTGATGATGAAGAAGGTGTCTCCTCTGGCCCCTTGTCTGATGATGTACTCTCCATCTCCATAATGTGTCTGTCAGAAGAGAAGACCAGAGAAGAGACGTGTTATTCAGGCACACTATCATTCTTTTGTCTCCCTTCTCACATAGGGAGTGAGACCTCTCACTCCACGGACCAAAATATACCCTTCAGAGGAAGCGAGGCTGAATTGGCTGCAGTGAGCAAAATAACAATTAGATGCTTTTCCTTGTTAATAGCAGAGGCTGGCCAGCTGTCCAGGTGGGTTCTCTGCTTTCCACCCACTGCTTTCTTGGAAATGCACCGTGACCTTGAATGAGCATGTACAGAAAACGAGTAAATAGAATTAATAGTACTGCATCAAATCTGAAGGCAAATCCCACCTCCTTCCCAAGAGCAAAACTGATATATCCATCCATCAATCCATTTTCTACACCAAGTATTCCTGTTGAGGGTGGCTGGTGCCGGAGCGTATCCCAGCATTCATTGGTTGAGCAAAGAAAAACACTTTCACAAAGACATTCCCTTCTTGCGTTGAAAATAACCTTTAGTGCCAGATAAGAAATGCATTTGCTTGCCTGATGCGTGAGATGTGACACAACTTCATATGATGTGAAAAACCTCTTGTGCCATGGAGAAAACTGGATACCGAGGTATAACATGATTTATAGAACCAAGGCACAAGAAGCTAAAGGAGTCACTAAAACCCTTATAGGGGATCTAAGGTTAACAAGCATCAGTTTTTGATTTTCATAATGCATGTTCTGGTGGAATTTTGACGTTACCAGCAAACTGTATACACACAATATGCTGCACTAAGTCTAGACTGAAGACAGAGCTCACTATTTCCTGTACGATCATAAGCAGACTCCACACTGCAGTTGACATTTGCCAGGTTTCTATTCTCACACTATTTCACCTACGGTACCTCACATCTTACTTCACACAAAGCACTGAGTGTAGGATTAATTTCCGCTGTGCGTCACTCAAGAGTAGAGCTTCTTTTTGATAGTAGGTTGCAGTTATGATGTTTAGTTCAGGTTTATCTATTTATATCAGGCGCCCCCTTTTCTCAAGCATGTCCTCAAGGAGAAGAAAGCTGAAGTAAAAAAAATGACTGCTCTATCTAATCAAAAATCAATCACAGACTGACAATGAGTTATTATAGTAGAGGACAAGACATATGACAGCATGATGGATTTAGTCATATGTGGACCACAAACCTATAGGACCTCTGCTTGTAGAGGGAAAAACGCAGACTCTTATTTAAAGATAGAAGAAACATTGGACGTGCATGGGCCAAGTCAAATGCATGCACCCCTGCTTGATTGTTTATGGGATGACAGCGATCAAAAGTCTATAAATCTGATAAATACAAATTCAATCAACTACCCGACACTAATATCTCCCTCAGTCAACAGTGCAAACACATTAATCAGAGTACATTTAATAGTCATTTTTAGAATGCCATGCAAAACATCTCATTTTCACAGGGTTAACATGGTGTGTTCTCCCAGCTCACTCACACATGTCGTCCCTGTACCAAGCCAAAAATGATTATCTCATTAATTGTATTGCTGGCAAAATAGTTTGCACTCTGGCTGTGAAAGATTTGATTACGGAAATGTGAAGGTTGTCAGACAAGACTGTGGGTCACTAGCCATACATCGCCACACAGGCTTGTTTTAGGTAGACAGAGATCTTGAAAATCCCAAATCTGTGAAACCATTTTATGTTTGCTTGCATTCCCCAAAGTTCCTTATAGCTGTGTTTCTCCCATTTAACACTTTATAATTCAGCCGTTCACACTGTTTTGATGTGGGTGGCATAGCTTGCAGCCTCCCCCCAATGATGTACTTTCCCACAACCTCTTTCTTTTCCTTCATGGAGTTGTCCTTTGCTATAGAAGTCGTTGTGTGAAAGCTCATAGATTTCCTTTTCTTGCTTCTCTTGGCCATCAACACCCCTGCTAACCCTTCTATGACACTGACAATTACAGCAGTTTAAGTCAAACCATAGCAGTATGTTCATATGCAGTAAATTTTGCAGTGATGCATTATTGATTAGTGGACAATTGACAATTGGTTACATGACTTTATGTATGTTACATGACTTTATGTATGTTTATCAAGTTGCTGTAAACAGGTAAACTATTTACACTATTACCTACATTACATTACAGTCATTTAGCAGACTTTTATCCAAAGCGACTTACAATTCAGTATCTATCTACACACCTATCTATCTACGGGAGCAATTTTGGGGTTAAGTGTCTTGCTCAAGAACACATTGCATGAGACTATTGAAGCAGGAGCCGGGGATCGAACCGCCGACCCTCTGATTGAAAGGCGGCCCTGCTCTCCACTTATCCACACCTAGTCCACCACCCTAGTCAAACCTAGTTTCATTATTTGTATATAATCCCACCTGATGGCAGTAAAAAAATTGTAGTTCCAGTGATACTGAGTAATTTAGTAATTCTGTATCAAAGCATGACATAGTTAATAAATCCTCAGATCCTTTTTATTTATCATTTTTCTACAATCTAAAAAATTGTGTTTTAATTGCACTTGACTCAAGAGGCCGATATGAGTGGATAGTCTCCCACGCAATGTCAAGTGCCCCCGAGTGTGTGAAAACAACAACATGTCCAAAGCCATAGACAAAGAAAGCTCTTGCCACAAATTTGAAGCTATTGGGCTTATTTGATAGCCTACTGTTGTCGTCACTGGCAGTGGCACGTTGTAGTTAGAAGTTAGAATTTATTTCAAAGAAGGTATTTACTGCAATCACCATAAACTATGTGGATAATCTTCTAAAGCACAAATATGAAAGTCTGCATTTTAAAGTACTACACAACTATAAACTCCTAAAAACCAGCGTGAACATTACATAGTTATCCTCTGGATGAGTCTATAATTACAAAATTCTGTCACAGATTGACTAATCAATGACCTTTATCTTTTCTTAAAAGCAAAAGGATCTGGAACAGATTCATCTTACATAATTGATTGCACATATACAAACATCGACATTGAATAACATAAAAAAAGTAAGCAAAGGCCATCTTTTAATGCAATTCAACATATTGAAAGCCTCAATGTTAGCAGCACACATCAAAAGTGTAAATGAGAATGTGTTTGCATAACTAAAATATGTTGGCAAAAACATCAAACGAACATGCACATGGGTGGAAAATGTGATATTGAGAAACATCTCATAACACACATTGAAATCAGCATGAAAAAAACAGAGGACGTACTAATTATTTGGCATATCTTAGACATATTTCAACTGTTGTCCATTTGAAAAACATGCTGAAGTGTTTCAGGTCTTTCTTTGAGAATTGGTTTACATTACATTATAAAATACATTGTTCACTTTGTGCCTATTAAGTGGTTAAAGTAGGTTACCATGGTGACATTTAATGGATGTCTTACATTATCAAATAAAATGGATTACGATGTGCCTCAGCTTGCTTAGATTGTTTGCCCCTCCCCGCCCTCATTGAAACCTGAAATGGCTTCTGGCAGCAGTATACTGACTTCTTGTACAGGTTCATGAAATTAACTGTCAGTTAGTAGGTGGACTATTCGGTTTAACATCAGCACACTGAGCACATACTGAAAGAGCAACAATTACTCTGAAATCCCAACTATGCACACTTCCTTTCTTTAATTCCTCTCCAAAACCTGCACCTGCCTTCACCCAGAGCTCACTATCTGGATTATGTCCTCATTCTCCTTCTGGCTCACCGCTCTCTCTGCAATAATGGAAAGGGCATGTATGGAAATCTATTAAGATGTGTGGAGTAGGCTTGTGACATCTGCTTTGTGCTGCAGGTGTCACAGGCTTTGGAACAATGCACTTACCTCCTCAAGGACATCGGCAAGCTTGCTCAGAATATCTTCCTGCAGGTCGTGGAATGTGGGAACGCTGCAGGAGAAAAAAAATAAAGCCTTTAGATCGAAAGGTTCCTACATATGACGTATATTTCTGATTAAGACTTTTGTTGTTGTTGTTGGAAAAAAAAGATGTAGAAAGCAGCGTGGATGGCAGCTTAGTATAGGTATTGGCTTTGAAAGCGTTGACGAGAATCAAAGCAGACCCTTGATCTGTAGAGAATAGCATAAAAACTGGCAACAAGAAGACATCAAAATCAATATTATGCTATGGCAGTTGGCCTGTATATTGTATTACAGATGGTGCATATAAATATTTCAGCATAAGCTAGGCAACGTGTCTAGTTACTCAGCAGGGAATCAGATCCTAGGTTGAATACACCAGTATGAGGCCCTAATGTTTGTTCAGCTTGCTTCCCGGCAGCCTAAATGAACCCTATCTGCCTGTTATCAAGCCTACTAAATAAAACTGGCCCAGTGTTTATCAAGGAGTAAAATAACCCCTGTTGGTGAACAAAGGGCATATCTCCCTATATCATCTCTCACTCTGTGTGTTCCTCCATCTCCCTCTTCCCCCTCATTTTCCATGCTTTATTACAGTAATCTCAACCATCTTGCCTTGGCCCCCAACCCGGGCCCAAGCCGCTGTGTTCATCCTCGGGTTGTTGCTTCCTCCACAGAGGCTCTAGTTAATCAGCTGACCCTACTTCACATGAAACATATGGAGTTTCGATCCCTTGAGCTGCGAAGCTGTTGTCACAAACAAAAAGCCTCTGTTGTAGTAAAATTCCAATCCAACAACTTAATTGTGTTGCAGGAAATTAATTAATTATACAAGGCCAGCGGGGAAGTGCCGTTTCGCTAATTTTCTTTTTGATCATTTGAAAACATGCTAACATCACTACACTCATGGCACTGTGCCATTGTGAGTAAAGCATAGGACAACCTGAAATAATTTCTCTTGCAATCCTGGGAACGCCGAGAGAAACCAGCACTTCTTTGAGGTCTGATTAATGCTTTCCCATGCTCATTTCATGCGCCTTTTCACATATTGTTTAGCGGATGGCTGTCTGCTTTTATTCCATGCCCCATAGCTAGACTTTTACCTAAAGTGGAAGGGCCAGAGGGTAGATTAATAGCCCACCAACCTTTTAAAAATATCAATTTACAGCAATATGCAATTTTGTGAATCTAGGTGGTGTTTGTCAGTTCATCACACACTACCCCCGCAGTTGCTCTTCTCGGAGCAATGTGCTGGAGCGATTTCTAATACATGCTAGAAAGAGGTAATGAAAAAGGTCTTCCCAAGCACACTCATTTCCTGTATGTAATATCATGTGGGATTTCCCCGTCAGTTTTTCATGTGTTCCTCCTCCACAACTTGTGAGAGCAAATATACAGTTGGACAATTTACCAGTGGGTAGAAGACTTAGGGACCAGCGTGTTTGTTCTTACGCATGAATTAAGGACAGCTCTTTTATTAGATTTGCTTCTCGGAAGCAGCACATATAATTATTCACATTACAATAACAAATGATGCTATAAATATCTGATTGCCCCCCCCCAGCTACCCCTTTATAAACCAAACACACATGAAGTGAGCCCAAACCAAGTAATATCTATTAAATATTTACTTATCTGTTGAACTGTTATATAAGAGCTGCTGAGAGGCCTTAGCTGCCATACAGTACAAGCTCATATACTTAGTGAAGAGATAGCAAGTATCTTTCTTTAGTCAAAGCCATCACTAAAATTGCTTCAGTCTTATATGAAAGTAAGATTAGTAGAGTGTTTTTTTATGTGGTTGGAAATATATTTTTGGTATTAAATGTCTTCCTTCGTGGTGAAAGGGTACTGAGGATACAGCAAAGTGGCTTTATTGTGACTGACCTGCAAATGTCACAGACTGTTACACTATCCAGTGAGACTGTCCTCGCCAGAAACAACGAAAGCATTTGTCATTATGGTCAAACACTTGAAGCAACTTGTGTTTATGTTTCCCAAACCGGCAATATCTTACATTACTGTGAATAATACAGTCCGCTCTCAGAAGCAAAGG
Organism: Cebidichthys violaceus; assembly: GCF_023349555.1. NCBI lineage: Eukaryota > Metazoa > Chordata > Actinopteri > Perciformes > Stichaeidae > Cebidichthys > Cebidichthys violaceus. The sequence goes on along the minus strand of NW_027176263.1, from coordinate 3,802,584 downwards.
TGGAATTAGTGTGACATTTTTATACTGCTGCAAAGGCAAATGAGATAAAATTTAGTTTACTCTTGCCCTTACATCTAAGGGAAGAGGTGAAAGGCTGGGTGTACAAAGGGTTTGACTTTGACTATCAGTCTACTACGAACAGTAAAGAATTGTATCTTTTAACCATGTCTGTGATCTTTCCTTATCATTAATTAGGTAGTTTAATTTCCAAAACATAACTATACCTTTACCTTAAAGGCTGCACATCAGAAAAACGAGCATAGGAGTCAATTCTGGAACAGTCAAACGAGTTGTCTTGGAAGATACTGACGTTTTGTAGTTTAGGTATGAGGATGTGTTGGAAATATCTAGTGAAAAGTTGGTTTCCTGCCTGCCTTGAAACATCTCTGTCAAATAGTGTCAGAGTCTGATCATGATTACAGTTATTCACGAGGCCTCATTCAGTGGAAATGATCCTAGGGCAGAGTGTGTGCTTTTATCACCGGCAACTTTAAACACAAACAGAAATATACTGTATGAGAGGAAAAGAGAAGACAATAGAGCAGCTTCTAATATCTGCCCCGAAAACACAGTCATGAGAAAATGGTGTGGCATTTGAAATATAGGGAAGATGTGATATAATATTCATAATTGGCTTGATGAAGACCAAAGTGGATGAAAGAAAAACAGGAAAGTCGAACAGAGACAGGGGACAAGAGCGATTTATACTAGAATTGAATCTCTCATGCATCCTGATCACTGCTCTCCCTCTGTCTTTTGATGGGTCTTTCCTTTTATCCTATACTCCATGCCGGCCTTTTAAGTGATAATAGGCTTCTGGTGGTTTGGCTGCAAAGCTCTCCGATTGAGAAAGGGATATTAAAGGAAGATGATACAGTTACTGGGTATTTTTTCAGTTGGATGAATGACACCTTCAGTGACACACCAGAAATTAATTTAGAGTTAGATAATTTGTTAGCAAAAATGAATAAGGAATCCTCAGGGAAACAACTCACACATATTCTCCTTCATCCATTTAGTTAATTCATTCACGGCATATCTAATCAAAGTCCTATTCAGGGACATTTGTCTGTCGTTGTGGGACAATTAGGGTTTCTCACCTTTTCAGAAACTCCATATACTCTGTGTGCTTGATGAGACCCGTCCTCATCATGATCGTCTGAAAACATTGTCGGTCGATGGCCCACAGCTTCACGTTTGTTAGAGCTGGAAAGAGGAATACACAAGATAAGCAATGTCGAGAAAGACAGTTTTTACCCTCAGGCATTCAGATTAATTAAACAGCACATGTTACGCATTATACATTCGCTGCAACAGCTTTATGCATGCACATTATGGATATAGTGAATATCCAATGCACTTTAAAGCATTTGATATTGAACTTCAGATGTGAGAAGAATAGTTGTGTCATGGCATGTAGCATGTGTGAGTGAATTCAAACTAGAACCCTATACTGAAATCACTGCTCAGAGAGAAGGCGGGGAAATCTGTGGACCTTTATGTTTGGGTATGTTTTTGTCGGCAATAAGTTGCATCCAAAGTGTCGGGGGAAAATTGTTTTCATGTGACTTCTAATTATGTATTCTTACTTAGATTCTGTGCTCATGTGTTTTCTATCTAGTTTGAACTTTGGCTATTGTGCAAACAGGAGCAGAGTTTTCTGCTTCTCATGGGAACCAAAGGGGGGCAACTTCCTTGGTGGTAGGGCCTTATAGGAAACAGATGGTTACCTGATTTTGTGTAAACATCCCTAGGCCACAGGGAACTGGACAGCTAGACTTTGATTGACATGTAGTTTCTGCTGAGGGGGGGGATACTCCGCTCAGACAGGCATTTAAGAAGGGCCTTCTTTGCAGAGAAGGGAGAGTCTTCCTTTGTTCTGCCATGGGTGAAGGAACGCTCTCTGCTATACAGCTGTATCGTAACCTATGACTCTGTTTATTAATCTTTTTAAATCTGTTCACTCTGATGCATCTGTGAATGCACATTTGAGCCGTTTATGCTCAGTTAGATTTGTCTTATTTGTTTGTATTCTTTTTATAATTTTTCTATATCTTATCCTGTAACAAATACTTAAAAGACAGAAAGCTTGAGATACTTTTGATTTCTCTCAAGGAAATACTTTAATTTCCACGACACAAAGGTTTTCTTTAGCTGCTGATCAGGCCTGCAAAGCAAACAGGAGGAATGCTGGACACTAAGTCTTATTCAGCAGTTGGAGTTAATTGGTATTATTGAAATACTTTGCATGGGTGGCTTGCTCCAAGTCACACTGCAGCGTTGTAATTGGTTTAAGGTCAGGAGTCTGACTTGATTATGCTCAAGTTTTTTTTATTATTTCAACCCCTGGAGTTACTAATGACTCTTTGTATTAACCAAAATTGTAAAACTGTGACGAAAGTTATGTTAAGTTTGTCTGTACAATTTCTTGAAAACAATTTTGAATTGAATGTTCCACCAATAATTGCAATCTGCGTTGGCCCGAGGCACCAACTCCATAACCATAATACTCTCTATACATGCAGTAGATGGAGGTTAAAGAGTGTTTTTCTTTGTTTCAATATCGCACTGTGTCTCGTTTGTCCACAGAGCATTGCTCCATGAAGCAACCAGGTAATGTAAGACAAACATTACACATGCAGCAATATTGTCTTTTGAGAGCAATAGTTTTCTCTGCATGGCAAAACTCATGTTTTGGCGATTCTGTTATTGTGGGATTTAGTCGGTGCAAGAGATGCCCAGAAAGCATCGCTGTTACGCTACATTTTTTTGACACCTCCTTGAATAATAAAGTTCTCTTGGAGCAATCCTCACAGAATGCCCAGTCCCTGATCAGAAATGGTGCTGAATCGCTTGCATTTTTTTCCCATTCCTCTGCTGAGTTGGTGATTGATGGAGGCGTGGGTCTTTCAGAATTCCCTTTCTTTCCATTTTCAGTGTTTTTTGAGCCTCAGCAGCTTTGAGGTCCTCTGTAGTCACTTTTAATCAGAATGTTTCACCTCGACAGATCTCTGTTGTGAAGAGCCGCCCCTGTTGGAACCAGGCCATACAGGTTTTCATCAGAGCAGTGGACCTCTACCCACACCTGCATGTCATTATATTTCCACATTCAGCTCCATTTCCCAGAAGAAATTGGCTTGTTGGGGCAGAAACTTCATAACAAAACATGTCAAAACCCCATATTTCAACTGTAAAGTAACTTCCAGAATTCAGTGCTTCACTTTGTTAATAGCATTTCATGGTAATTATTTCAAAATTACTTTGGAGTATATCCCCGGGTCATTATCTTTTGCAAGAAGTGCTCTCATTTCGACTTCACGGCTTCAATTGTGCAGTTATACAGTGGACTGTTAGGGATAATGAAAAGAGAGAGAAAATCTCCAGTCTGACCCCAAAAACTGGAGATCCCCAAGGAGCCTTGTGGCCACAGGGACATGTAGTAATATTAGAAGAAAATTCATCAGATAAGAGTCAGACTGCTTGGTATTTTGTTTTGAGTGTCTGTTGCAGAAGCTGATCGTTGTATCTCATCCTCCCAGTCCGACACATATTTAACATTAGTTTTTAAGATAAAATCCAGTTTTGTCAATATCAAGGTGGTATGTTCACATTCCTGTGGACAGTGTTCTGTCTTTTTGTCTTATCTGTGTGTTTATTATCTTCTGCAGAAAAGACGAAGCCAGGCTGCAACAACAAATCAAGAAAGCATGAAAAATCAATGGCATTGACCAATAAACAGCCACTAGCCTGTAAACCAAACTTATCCTCAAAAAAATATTTTTTTTACAGAATAGTATCCAACCCCATTCATTTCAATGTTGAACCTGACCCAGGGAAAGACTTTGTCACAAAATCAAAACAGGTGGATACACAAACTCTTTTCCCTCAATTCATCAGCCAGAATAACATACAGCTTAATCAGCAGGTCTCTTTTTAAGTCACGTTTGATTTTAAAGTGAATTGACTGCTTTTATTAATTTCATTTCACTTTATTGTTTATTCTGTCTCAGTCTCGGCATTATCAAATGTGTTTTATTATGAGTGTGGACTTTATGGTGTCCTCATGTCTGAAGCACTAGACCAAACAAATTTGCCGGTGTTGGATGATAAAGCTGATCTGAATCTGTCAAGTCACAGTGCAGGCCTGGGCCTGCAGTTTAATGGGCATTCTCTAATAGTGTGTATTTGATACTGCTACACTTAATAAATGTGATGCCCACTTGCTCTCTCTCACACACACACACACACACACACACACACACACACACACACACACATACAGCAAACCAGCGTATGTTTCTATCCTTGTGAGTATAGAGATCTACCTTCAGAGAGTGAGGATATTTTGGGATTCTTGCCAATTGTCATGTCTTCATGGGAATATTTTTTTTTTAGGTAAGGATAATAGCTAATGTAACTGACCACTTTATGATAATGCTCAAGTTGAAATTGTCTTTGATAACCTGTAAAATACTGGTAATTTAAATATAGCTGCATGAACACACATACAAAAACGCACAAACTCTTATATTCAAGGTATTTATGTACACACACACACGCACACACACACACACACACACACACACACACACACAGTGAGTGAACACACTCTCACAGACACCACAATTTTTCCTCTGCTGACCAAGAGTTTGGCTGCAGTTTAAAATAGGGCCAAACCACAGGAGAAATGCCCTCATTAAACAGCCTGACACGGTTTTTGGTCAAAGACACTTTCTCAGAGTGGGAACCCCAAAACACACAAAATGTGTTCAGACACAGATGTGTGTAGACACAGACATGCAGACATCCTTTAAGAGCGCACACATACAACTTTGGATATCATAGTATGGCAGTGTTGTCTTTTCTTGGTTTTAAAGGCTGCATTACAATAAAGTGATGAAATGTCATGAACATATCAGACTGCTCTAGCTGTTATATTATTTGCCTTAACCTACTTAATCATTATATCCTCATTACTGGAGATTATTTATAAAAAATCTCATTGTGTAAATATTTTGTAAAAGCACTAATGGTCGACCTTATAATATCGTTGCAATATTGAAAGAGGTATTTGATCAAAAAAAATTGTGATATTTGATTGTCTCCACATCGCCCAACCCTACAGACACACAAAATGAACAGTAAGCAATTATCTAACACATTAAGTAAAAATGTAAAACTATACATCGTGAAATACGGTCAGTACAGTGGATAGGAACACTGATATCAGAGTCCAAACACACATGTTCCACAATTATTTCCCCTCTTTCTTGCAAGCTTTCCAAAGGCATTGTTTTAAAAAAAAAAAATACTCCCTATCTGGATATCGTTATCTTTTTTAATCAAAAAGGTTATTTCTGTAGGGGTGATGATGGACAAATGATTCCAAGGTAGACTGAGGGCCCAGCCAACCCGGTATATGGAGATCGGTCTTGGGAGAAATTATTAAGAGTAGCCCTCTAATTTGACCCTGAAGCAACAAGAGTGGGAGGTTAGACATCACTATGCAGTGTTCAAAGAAGTGTTTTGGCGTGTGGGAGTGTTGGGCACTGGGAAATAAGATATGTAGGGAGCCTGCAGCGCACCGCAGTAGGTAAACGTATTATTCGGAGGCTTGAATAAATTGCGGTGAGACTCAGGGAGCTAGTTATCCTGTAGTGAGGGCGCAGATGAATGTCATAATGCTCATGGGCTGCCGACCATTAGCTTCACAGCTTTCTGAATGCTCGTATCACCCCAGGCAGTGCTGGAAAGATAAGGGGTGTTGTCTGTGAGTTGTTCCAGTTGGATGGGGCTTTAACAATCATGCGATGGTGGACTGTAAATGCATGCGATATGAAACCAAAGTGTATATAGGGGTAGACAAAAAACAAGAACACATGTGCAATTTAATGCAATACAACTGAGGCTTGACAAGTACTTTTTTAAAGAAAATCGGTGGTGAGCATGTTGCTCTTGATTGCATTGTATTGTTGTTGCATCATATTGTAACTTATCTGCTGTTGTCATGCCCACTTCATGTAATGCACATCATATTTAGTCTTAGCCTGAGAACATGATCATTAGCATTTGTCAAATTTCAGTCGTTTCTGTTTTGCAGTAGATATGTATGTTTAACATGTGTCTTTCCGTTGTCTTTCCCCAAAAAAATGTTTTCGTGCAACACACATTGGCAGCATTAAGGAGTGTTGATGCACGTCGACTGAGACCTGTAGCAAACATGCTTTCATGCAGACAGAGGAGGTAGTTTGAATACTGTAGCCAGGATGAGCCGATTCCAGGAGCCAAAATGATCAAATTGCTGCTATTGTGAAAAGATGTACCGCAATTGACGCTGCGAAATTGGCCTCTTGACGTGCCTCCATCCAGCGTTGTGTGGACGTACATAGACAAAAATGGGTGCATGTCTTTTAATGTGTCATGTGCAACAGGTGTGTGTTGCACTTTATTGTTTATTACTCATCTCAAATATCACATTAAGATAGCTCATTCCAACAACGGCTGGTTTTCGTAAGTGCATGTAAAGTGTGTAATTGACAATTTTGAATTAAAAATGCTGCTCCCTAAATTGAAAATCACTATAACCCTGCGGATTACTGTTTAACACCTATTTTCTCTTTGCCCCTTGAAAGCTCCTCTAAATTGAATGTAATCCCACCTCGGAGTAAAAGATGGCTATTTATAGCCATTCTGCCAACAGCCGAGAACGTTATCATTAGCATTTGTTCGTGCTCTTCTTTTCCTTCCCTCTCCTTGATGAAGGGATTGTTATTCCTGAGCCTTCAATTTATCCTAATTATTTGCAACAATAGATTGTTGATTGTGAATACTGGCAAAACTGGACTACTAGCTCCTTTGACATGCCAGGGGCACAAAAGCGAGGATCTGTGTTTAAACTTGAGGAAAACAGAGGTAATATACATATTGATGTTGCCACATGATAGAGTGCAGGACAAGGCCATCCCCATTCATTTGGCCCAGTCATAATTCATTGTAACTGAATTGAAGCCTAGGGGATTATGCAAATGCTCCATGTGTGTTTGTTCTTGTAATCTAATTTTGACTCATTAAATGACATAAATATAGAATGAGCTCAACAATGTTTCTTCTCTGTATTCGGGTCATGACAGTTTACATCCACAGAGCGTGGATGTGGGGGGGAGGGGGGGTTGAACACATCAGTACTTGCATATGTTTGTTACTGTGACTGTAATTTTGATTTTGGTCGTGTGCCGTAAGTTTTAATGGTTTAAGAATGACTCAAAACTGTCTACGTCTGGCCCACGATGATTAAGCTGAAGTATCCACAATCCTTTCCAAAAGCACCACAGGGCTACATGAAAGTGGTACTTAAATAAAGATTAGACCAGAGTCTCAAGCAGTGAAGTGTGTACAGAAACGTGTACACTCTGATGGCAAGACAAATATTTGTTAGTAACACAGTAAACACAGTGTAATGCACTGCTCAATGTACGTCACTGTGTTTACACTACAGTAGAAGACAGATAATGATATGTATTTTGACACAATATCGTTGACAACATCATTGCCACATGTAAAAGAACATTTATTAGAAAACCTTGGAAATGTTAACCAACATGTGTCTTTGGTGCCATGTTGGTTATTAGGATGTGTTCGGCTGTGAAATATAATTTTAGCACTTGTAGATTTTTAAATTGGGGTTACACAGCTCTGAGACACATGTGGAGTGGCGTCTCCAAACTAATTAGTGGGAGCACCCACCATATGATTTTCACCCTGGAATATTGTTTTAATGTTTGGGTTTGTGGGCATTTGAATTGGTTTTCACCATCACTCTAAAAAGTTTTCTGTCAAATCTGTGACTTGACTCCTCCTGCAACTTAATTTCTCTCATTAACATTTTTTCCTAAACTTTCCCCCTCTTTACTTCCTAGTAATGTCTAAGAAAATGAGAAAATCAACCGGTCTTCCTCTCACTGACTCAGAGACACACACACACACACACACACACACACTTAAAATCACAGTCACGTGAACTCTACTCCTTCGAGGCCTCCCACATGTCTTGTTTTGGAAAGCGTTAAGAGAGCGATGCTGTCAGGGCGGCAGGGTGGAAGAGTCTAATCTCTTTTCCCCCTAAGTCATTAATAATATCAGCCAAGTCTGATTACATCTGGATGAGCTCTTTAGAGCGTGAGAAAGCAGGACAGGTCATTTACGCCAGTGTCACAGAGCCCAACGAAAAAGAAAAACATTAGAGGAATTCTCCTCATAATTACAGATCTAATTATTATCAATATTGAGGCTTAAAGAAACACAAGACAGTGTAGGAAATAGAGATTCCTCCTTGTTATCTGGAGCATTGCATGTCTGTAGGTAGGGTGGTATTGTGTGCTCTTATGACAGGTTTTACAACTCAGTGAATCCCAACATGGAAAACTAGCCGGCTTAATCAGATGCCGTCTCCAGCTGCCAGTTCTACCAATGCTCCCATGTGGGAGACAGGAGTCCATGGACTTGGAGCAGCAGCTGCTTGAGAAATATTGAGCTGAACGACATGCCACCCATGATCCACCCACCACGCTCACCCACGTTGTATAGAGGAAAACCCATCTTTTGTTTTAGAGAATAACAGATTTCATTGCTGTAACATTCAGGGATTCTATTTCAGCTGCAGTGACATTAAAATTTGTTTAATTTCAAAACCATCTATGTTCAACCATGTCCACCGTTAAAAATGAAAAAGACCCGACGTGTGGGAGTCATAATATCTAAATGCATTTTAAATGCATAAATCTAACAGTGAGCACAGACAGTATACATTTCGGTTGGAAATTTCATGTCAAGAGGCTGATTGAATAGGATATAAATGGCTCATCTCTGTAACATTAACAAACCTCACTCTCAACCTTTATTCATCAATTACAGCCTATCTTGTTTGGAAGTTCATCATAAACATGCACGCATTTAGAAGACTGGAGTTTTGGTGTCGGACTGAAAAAGAATCCCGTTCATCCATCTAAAGTTAGCTCTGGGATTTAAGATTTGATGATGTAACTGATATCTGAAGCAAAGCAGTAAATATTTCTTATTGCCAGCTTGTAATCTTATGCATAAAAAAAGCATTATTGTTGAGAAGTTAAATTGAGTTGACCTCATCATAGTCTCTAATAGCATCTACTAAAGTCACTCAAGGAGAAGCGTCTGGAGAAGGGATGTGCTGTCGTTAGACAATCATTCATGATGGGTGACATTGCCATTACCTTACGCAATTTTAAAAACAGTGTTGACGCTTGAAGTTCACAGCTAACATTTCAAATAAGCAGAGGGAAAGAAATTTACAGAAGGACAAAGTAGGGGAAACGTGTAAACAGGAAGGCTTTGCTCAATACCAGCAAAAACACAATTTATAAGGAATATATAAAGGAAACAGGTTGAAATGGAAAGTACTGTGGAGCAGTGATTATATATTGTATTGTACAATGAGATAAGTGCAATCCAACCTTTTGAGTCATAGTTAATGGACTTGAGTAGTATTGACATTCATAACAAGCGGGGAGAATGTTATGTGTGGTGCAGAGTGAACGGATTATAACCCTCTAAAAGATGGGAAAAACAGGCTATAGGGAATAAAAAAAAAAAAAAAATTATGTTATGTAATATATTTTAATATAATATGTAAACACATAATATTTGTGGGCGAGTATTGTAATTATGGGGATAAATTAGTGAAACGGCAAAACAATACAATGCCAAAACCGTGATAGTGAAATACCATGTATTTAAATTTCTTTCATTTGAAGTATCTGAAGTCTAGAAATAGAGACGGGGAAAGGAGAGCAGCCAAGAAGAAAAGTGAAATTTCTCTTTGAGGAGTAATTCATGAATGGTAGAAAAGAAAAGAACAAAGTGAATAGGAACGAAAGAACAGTGCGTTATAATAAAGAAAAATGAAGCAAACTGTTAACATGTTGTTCTTTCTAAAAGCCTCTCAATACATTTTCAACAGGCTCCTGTCTTTTGTTAAAAACATTTCCCATGAACAGGAATTAATCTTTTGTTCTTCCTACTCAGATTTAATTTCATGGTGTTATTATTGAAGTACTGCTATCTGAGCTGATGACTTCAAAAAGAGGAGAAACAACCACGGCAGCATCTGAACTCCAATAAAACATTACCTTTCAGCATAAGTTGCTTCGTCGTCGGTTTGTAACATCAATTTGAATTGTTTGTTGTCCTTATCGTCATATGCAAGCTACCAGAAACTATTTGCCACAGAGGAAATCAGTTGGAATAACCTGATAAGTTTCAGTCTGCCCGGCTGTAGAAAATCAAACAGAGGAAATGAAGTGTGTTTGCTATTCATCAGCATGTAGGCTATTTTAGGCCCTGGTGCAGGTTGTATCAGGTTACAGCAGATGACATAATTCTCTATATATCTGGTTCTGTGGACTACTCAAACTCCACAATGAAATCTGCCAAATTAATGATTTTTCAGGGAGTCAAATATGTATTTCCTTGTATAGAGAAATGGGGGCGTGGCAGTATGCTGATTGAAAATAGCGGACATGTGCCTGTCATTTTAGAATGATTCTGATTCACTAACATGCGCACGGTGGTAAGAATTAAATTGGACAGTGCACGTGTGTTCTGTATCCCGATGGTAATTTTGGTGTGTGCTTATTTTGTGCACAAACAAAGAACATTTCTACGCACAAATTAGTGAATGAGGCGCATTGTCCAATTGTCCCTACATCGGTCCAAACTTTAAAAAAGTAACATCCTCTTAAGTCACAAGAAATCCAGACATTAGTGTGTTTAGCTAATCCTTGTCTTTGTCTTTTTGTATAATTTAGTTTAAATCTGTATCTATTACTTGTTTGTGCTATGTATGCATACTGTGGAAAATAATTTCCTCCTTGAGGACGAATACTAAACCATCTGTCTAATTGCTGTAGATAATACCCTACTGAATGACTAAACCGTAGTGTCTACAATAAAATGATATCAAACTTGTGAGTTCTTGTTTCAGTTTCTGTCAACAAAAAGAAATAACTTGCGTCATTGTTGCATTTCATCAGGTCTTCTGTCAGTCAAAGCTGATGTTTTGAACCCCGTTGAGGCAAAAGCATCAGATCTCCGAACCCAAAAATACCGAGCGAAGCCGGAGTGATAATTCCCCCCACTGCTTTGCCAGAACGTGATGAATATATGTTTCTGCGACTGTGTGTGAGTGAGTGACTGCATGCCAGCATTGGTGCGCATACTCATTGTATATGTTTGTCTGCCACTCTTGATCTTTTTTTATTTCTTTTTTTATGAGGCAGCAATTATTCTGACATGAGACTCTTTACTCTGCAGGAGTCCTGGATTCAGCTCAGGTTCTGAAACTGAGAAACTGTTCGTTATAGGAGGAAAAGATGCATAACCATGCAAATATTAATCAAACTAACGTGTGGCCCTGATATTACAGATGGCTTCCTCTGTTCAGTGATCTTGTGTGATTAAAAAGAACAATTCTGCCATGTTTGAAATGTAACATATTACTTTATACATGTCAACGTCAAGCGCACACGTTAGTATATCTCCTTTGCACACTATCTCCAACCTGCTGGTCAACACATATAAAGTGTTATTATTCTGCCACCAACAGTTAGTTTCAGTTTAACAGTCTGTTGCTAGTAGCAACCAGTACCAGAACAGCCTAAAGCAGTTTATGATTGGTACATCCACCGTTTTGTTGTGACCATATTGATAGGTATCTTTTAATTCTCTAAATGCCATTGTTGGACCATCATTTGTACTTCATTTCCTATAGCATCTTGTTAGCTTATAGTTATCTTTTCCATTGTGACACTTTGTTTCCTCCTGCAACCCTGTCTCCCAGAAATTGTGTTTGTATATAAAACATTTGCAACTGCAAAAGTGTTTTTAGAGTCATGTAATGCCATCTGAATTATATTTTATCAACATAATAAGTAAACATTTTTGATGGATATATCTGGAGAATGTTTATTCTGAATGTGGCAACAAAACAACATACTTAATTGGTTTTCCCTGCAATGTCTGCACTTACAATATATTATCTGCTTGTAGCAACTATCATAAATGCATTTTATGGGTACAATTAGGCGGTCAAAGCACTTGGTTAAGGCTAAGGAAAGATTGAACTCGCTGTTCACTATTGAAATAAAATAAAATGACTTGCCATCCCCTGTCTTCAACCTCTATAGGAGGTGTGTTTAGCTTGCTGCAAAGCCCTAGCACCTATACATATAGAGAGGGCAGAGGATATATTGTTAATAAATTATAGAAAATACCACATCTTGTTCACCATCATCCACTTCTCACAGGGCATGAAATTAAGCTTGGTTTTGGGAGGATGGAGGTCAGCAAATAGAAATTGCATTGCCTCTCAGTCAGTTACTTTAATTGTATTGCTATGGTCCCAAACATCAGGGCCTCTTCGCTGCCTCAGACCAGAATTGGCAAGACACAATTTAGTTGATGAAATTGTGAAGACAGCAGGTGGGAAAGGAAATATTGTGGGCAAGATAGCACGTAAAACCTATCTTATAATTTGTTCCCCTTTTTAGAGGTATTCCTGACTGAGAAGTTACAAAGTCAAATCGGATTGCTCAAGTCTTCCCTATAGTCGACTGATCTTTGAAACCTTTTTTTTCCCTTGCTCATTGATCCCCCTCTGTTTAAGCTGTATCTACAGAAAACAAAGAGGTACAGCTCTTTAGCCTGCTTGCTTTTCATGGTTGTAAGAACAACTTTTGGTCTTAATTCCACTTCCTCACTGTATTAATCCACAGACACAGGGGAAACAACAAGGAAGTGAAGGGACAGTCACCAGGAGACGGAGAATCAAGCCTCAGACAGCTGTGATATGTACTGTTTGCGCAGCTGTTTCTATACGCCTCCCCCAGCTGATTTTAGAGATTCGTTCATAAATTCAAAATATGTCTAGCACTCTGACAGTGCTACGCTCTGATGCGAGTCCTCTGATTAATAAATGTTCATGTATTCCTCTTCTGCCCTTGCACTCAGTGCCAGCCATACAGCTTGTTCTGGTATGATTGTATTTTTCAGGTAACAAATGACAATCAAACCTTATAAAGGGGAAAGGTTAGTCACACCTTCTCTCCCAGATTTGCTCAACAAATAGTGACTAATTGCAAAATTGTATGTATCCCAGACCTATCTGGGTTTTTTGCACTGGGAAAATCAAACAAAGTAGCACATTTAAATCTGTAACAGGCATCTTGTTTCACACTGATTCACTTTAATTCTTAAGGCTACATTTTCTACATTGTGTGAGAAACAGCTCCCTTACAGAATTTCCACAGATGAATCAAAAAGTTCCTAAGATCAATAAGTCCATTAAACAGCCAAAGGTGTGAGTCACACATGCCCCAGTTTCGTCTATGGAGGATTATCTTTCATGTTCCTCTCAAGCAACATCTTCCAAAGATCACTATATGTATCCGAGAGCCCGTTAACACTTAGCATTTCAAGTGTTGTGTATCTGGATCAAATCCAGATGAGATTTAAGGCACTTCCATTCACACCTAGCCACATATATGCGCCTCCGTTGGCTGGATCACGAATCTGATTGCAATTCATCTTTTCACACAAATCCGCTTGTAAACCTGTGTCAGAAACACCGGAAGCCTAAAAACCATTACACCTGTTCAACATCTGGCTAGAATGCGTCTTGGGAGGTGATTCGAGCAAACCAATTTCAGTCCATCTTGAATTTTTTTAAGATCAGATTCAATCGGCCTGAGAAGCATTTAAGGAACAGTGTGAAGCAGTTAGGGGGATCTACTGGCAGAAATTGAACAAAATATCAATAACTATGTTTTCTTTAATGTATAATCTCCTGAAAATAAGAATCGTTGTGTTCCACTGTAGTTCTCCTACTTGCTTGGCATATGGGAGTAATTATGAACTGCAATTCTTAGCAAGACCTGCCCTAGATAGATAGTTGATGCAGAGATAATTGATTAAAATCAGGCATTGACCGTGAGTAGTTAGGGTCAGGATAGCCAAGGAAAAGTGGTCAAGGAATAGGACCTGAACCAATCAAGTTCAGTACCTCTGCAAGCATTGGCGCCTGGCCAATCCTAGCGCTCGAATAATACACAGGGTCGGTCTTGAGGCAGTGGGATTCATCATAGCACCACACAGGAAACATTTCAGTTGGTTGCAATCTGCAACCTCGCCACTGAATGCCACCAAATAATACACCGCACCTTTAAGTGACTATGTAAATACGGTAGAAGATTCCAGACAAGTAGCGCCTGATTCACAGCACTGCTAAGAGAAGCAGCTCAACAAAGTTGCCCACGTTCCCTCAGTGATACATTGATACTGGGCTATAACTTCACGAGCGACTAATAGCTTGTAAAACAGGAAGAAAGACAACAACAAAATAATGCTTGAGTGCAGAGAGCTGTCCTCAGTTACCCTGATATTCCCCCAGAGCAGACTGTATGTTCTTACTTTCAGCCTGTCCATATTGTCACATGAAACAAGAAAAGCAGTCGCTTCAAGCTACAACTGTGGGGCGTTTTTTTGACTGACTGACTGTATATTGCTGCTGTATGAAGTTGCCTCTCTGGGTGTTTTAACCTTTCAAGCAGTCTAAAACCCCTGAAGAGCCTCTAGCTCTGGGATCACACCTGCGCTCCAACCGAGTATCACGACAACAGCAGCAGCAGGGGCCCTCAGTCTCGAAGCACACACACACACACACACACACACACACAGTAACAACATTTAACACAGGCACTTACACACAAACGCACATACAAATTAAGATGCCTTCATTGAACTAAAAAAAGCCACATTGTCAAGTTAAAGGCACCAGACAGAAATACAGACGGGAACAACCTTGACTTCAAACAGCTGGGTGGGGGCTTCCCTGTCACCATCACAATGTTGCCACCACATTTCTTGCTGCACTGTGGCAACAGTGTTACCATGGCAGCCATGGAAACAGAGAAGATTTTTCTCCCGCTCTGTCCTACTGGAATTCTATCTACCAACGCCATTCTTTCTGTCTTCTTCTCTCTGTCCCCGTTTCTGCATTTCATTTGTTTTACCAATAAAACCCTTTATCATACGGCAATAAATCACTCCTGAAGCTCTGCATACATCTGCACGGAGTGATGGAAACAGAA
Organism: Cebidichthys violaceus; assembly: GCF_023349555.1. Classification (NCBI taxonomy): domain Eukaryota; kingdom Metazoa; phylum Chordata; class Actinopteri; order Perciformes; family Stichaeidae; genus Cebidichthys; species Cebidichthys violaceus. Next base: position 3,787,408 of record NW_027176263.1, on the reverse strand, counting down.
TGATTGTGTCTCAACTTTTGCAACAAAATATCTGAGCAAAATTACAGATATGTCAGTCAGAGCAAACGAGATGCCAATTTGTGAGTCATTAGTATTTCCCATTGCTTTGTGCGATTTTAGATGTGTTTTCTTCGCTTGTCTAATTTCTTGTCTGAATGCCGACGTGTAATGCCTACTCTCATGTTTACATTTGCATGTTTTGTCTTTTGATGCATTTGCATGTCCATCAATCTCTCATTTCCCAGCTCTTGGTTGCCTCTCTAATTGTGTTGAGTAGCCTGCAGCAGCAGAATAGATGGTTCCTCTGTGCTTCTTGTTAAGAGTGCACTCGCTAGCTTTTCTGATTCAAAGAGCCCTTATCTCCAACTCTTCACAGCCCGGCCTAATAATGGTGCTCAGGTTCCACACACAACCACCTTTGGTTCACAACAAAGAGAATAATTTGTAATTTATCTTAAGAGCTGCAGTGGTTTTGAATCTCCAAGATATTCATTATATGCAATTAATATTCTTAGCATACTTAAATATCCAGTATATTACTCTCTGAGCCATCTGTCAATTGTCTCAACAGTACAATGTGTACCATCTTCAGCAAATGTGGCTCTTCTCTCACTTACTACACTGCACTTGTATATATACATACACACCTTTATGAATTATAGCTACATAGCACTAGCGTTATTGTACATCAATGAAAATAAGCAAAGATGGAAAGAAGCTGGCAAATTACAAATGTGTCTTATGTGAGTTTTTATATTACATATAAAAATCTGAAATTAAAAAAACATTAAGTGTTCCCCAGGTCTTTCAAAATTTGACATTTACTTTTTCATATATCTGTAACTAGAATGTATCATAAAGCCTCACATTTAAAAAGATTACTACACAACCTGACGCTAATGTTTTGGATTGCAGAAACACTTACTGTGGGGTTCTGCCGGTGCTGTCACTAATTTCTTTTATCTATATTTTTTTAGCACCACCGAATTACCGAATAACGTAGCTGGCTACTCGTAGATACAGATAGCTAGAATGAGGCTGCCCACCAGGCTGCATTTAAACTTCATGCTGCTAGAAAACATGTCCAGCTGATTATATACAGACAGCATATACTCAGCTTATAAATGTTCTGCAGGAACAGAAAAAAAGAGGCAAACTGCTGCAAAGCGTTTCAGCAAACTAATGCTTATGCTTGCATTATATCATCAGCTAAATAATGCTTTTTGCTTAAATGTTAAATGTGGGTTACATAGTGGCTAACGGTTGCTAATTAGAATGAATGTAAGACAACATTTGCTCCAATATACGGTATTTCCTTCGTTGACATGCAAAACTTGTATCATTATGGAGGACACATAGCTGTGTCGGCGTTCTAATATTCAGCTGAATTCATAGGCATATTTCAAGTGCAAAGTGAAAGTGCTCATTCTGGGTTTCAAAAAGCACAGAAATAATGCCTTTTGTTTGGAGGGTGCTTTTATATTCTGCACTCACTTTATTTTAATCTTACTGTACACAAATTGTATAAAAAAGCTGCTGTTTTTCTCTGCTGGCGAGGCAAACAGCCGGGGCTTGGTATTCTGCGCCAGATTCAACATGAGAGTCCCCAAGAGTGAGAGGAGGCCATGACTAGGTACTGATGTTGAGGAATCATACTGCATACTGGTCAAAGAAAGGCTGGAGGCAATCTCATATTTCATTATCAAGTCATGTGAAAATGTTAAAGAAACGTTGTTTTCTAAATAGTATGATTTGCTTTACTTTGGGAGTTCAAGTGCACGAGACTAGGATGGTACACTGACAGCCATACAATCAGCATGTTTTATTGTATAAACACAACAGAGTCCCCAGCAAAGGGCACCATTCTCCACCAGTCATAATGTTTAATAACTTGGTGTCTGGTTCTCCTAGGAGTCATACCTGTTACTTATCTAGTTCTGCCAAAACAAGGTTCACTGGGAACAGGGTGATTCCTGAGACTGAGCAGACGTAGCCTACTACACACACGCTCACACATTTACACACACTGGGCATGCACATTTTCCTCTCTCAGATTGATTAGAAAGACGACTGTTTGCTCAATCCCCCGGAAGGAAGGGTTTTAAACAGCTGAGCTATCACTCTGTCACAAGAGCCATTCTCCAGAAGTCTCCAGGACAATGCTGCTGCTGAGGTTTAATTTTCTTTCTGTGATTCCATGATACCAAGTGCTTTTTTTAGTAACGTGTGTGTGTGTGTGTGTGTGTGTGTGTGTGTGTGTGTGTGTGTGTGTGAAGGGATACTGACGCTCAAGCACTGGGCTTGTGCTCGCTGTCAGGTGCTGTCTAGATGGTGTTTGAGGGTGCTTACTAAAGCTCCTAACATTCAGTAGGTAAAGATCACAGGAATGAATGCAGTGGGGATAAACAACATGATCTCAGCTCAGACTCCAACGGGGCCTCCGGCAGCGACCAGCCCGCTGTGGAGAGACCCAGATCTGGCTTTGCTACCGCATTCAACATGCAGTTGAGACTCCAGCGGGAGGAGGAGAGCTGAGACAGTATTGCTGGGCCCACTGGAGGGAAGGGAGGCGTAGAAGAACTAGAACCAGGACTGAGCTGACGGTTAGACCCTGTTGCTGTTACGGTTTTCCAAAGGGACTCTGTTGCTTGGGAACACACTTTGTCCGGAGGGGCAGCCAAAATCTACACAAAATGAAAGTTCCCCGTAACAGCTTTAAATTTGGTTTACTGGGTAAAAGTCCCATGTCTGCCCCATCCATCCACCCCGACCTCCTCTGTACGCCAACTTTGATTAAAACACATTTCTATTGACCAGACAATTGGTGTGTCCACCCCAACAAAGGATCCTCGTTGACTTTCCATTCCACGTCATTTTAACACAATACGAGCCACCACCATCTAATGTGCTGTTACCAGGTGGATGTTATTTCAGATCAAGCTGTGAGACAAAGATAAAGACGATATGTAAACAGGCCTTAAACTACTGGCAGTACAGCTTTTAGGGCTCTATATTCATGAGACAATGCTGCATGTTGCAAAGTCCCACTGCTTAACATGTACCCTCATAAACAGAAAGCCTTTAATCCTAAAAGACAGCTTCCGTCATGGCTTGGATGGCTGCCAACTATATTAATTAGGAGATAATAAATGTCAAATAAAAGTAATCATAAGAGAAAGGAAATGTCGATTGGAGATAAATCTCTGAAGTATATAACGTTTATGCAAGGACTGGTTGGCATTAATATGCATCTAATACATTTATACATTAGAACCAGTACATCAGCGATTCCCAACCTTTCAAGTCTGATGTAACCTTTCATCGACCACCTGTAAATATATTTTAAACTGGATGTTTTTTTCATACAGGTAATTATGTCAAATTTGATCTTTCTGCAAGACGTGGTGATCCTGGAAATGTTGATGTTTAGGCTCAGTCTCTTTTTTCCCCCTTTTCAGCAGCCTTGGTCAAGTTAGAGTGGCAGAAGCCGGATGTTTCAATCATTCTGCTATTTATTTAGACTTCTTTGCACACTTGGTAACTACTTTTAATGCATTCTCAATTGCACCATGGTGTTACTGTATGGTCACAACTGAGGGGTTCTATTATAACTGTTTTTTGGTTATTGTGGCTGAAAATATATATTAGCATCGCACCAGTTTATAACGTTATTTGTGTGTTTATTTTCCTTCTAAACACAGATATGTGGCTATATCTTTTTGGTAAATTGTAATTGCTAATGAGTTGAGTCACTTTGGCTGCAGAGGAACCCACTGGGGAACACGTATTCTCCTTTGGGAGTGACTGCAATACATTGTCAAAATATAAGAAATAACAAACTCCATTTCGACTTGTTTGGTGGGCAAAAAACTATAGCTTGCCATGCAAAAGCTCTCATTTAGTTTCCAGCCAACTACTAGCATTTTCCATTAGATTCCCCCCCCCCCCCCCCCCCCCCCCCCCCCCCAACAGACTACTATGAACAGCTGGAGCCTAATTCTCAAAATTACATGTGAGTATGACAGCGATGGCGTGCCAGTGTAAAAAGTGGCCAACCCATATTGGGACATTGAGCATCACGAAAATAAATACTTGTAAAACCTGACTGCACGATATAACATTTGCTGTGTGTGTGTGTGTGTGTGTATGTGTGCGTTTGAGAGAGAGTGAGTAACAGTCTCTGTCACCCAAAGTGAGAAATATGTGTGTGAAATGAGTGTGAAATGAGTGTGTGTGGTTGTGTGTGTGTACTGTTACAGTATACTTGATGGGTAGAGCTGAATAGGATTTCCTGTCAAACGCACGCTGCCCCCCACCTCATCTGGATCCCCCTTTAAATGTCAAAGTACTTTTCAACGTGAATTATGACATTGTTTTTATTCCAAAATACAATTTAGTGCATGTTTAAGTATTCATATGCATGTGCAACTGAGAGCTCTGCTGAGTTTCTGCAGAGACGTCTGAGACTGCTTTACAACCACTGTCATTAAGATGGAGCACACTGATAATCAGTCTGACTGATTATGTTAGTAGTGACTGGCAGTGGCCTCACCCTCTAAGAGAGGACGAGTCCAAAAACAATGTCAGGATTCCCGACACTTGTTTGGTGCTCCTATGAATAAACAATACGCTTATTTGTGTGTGACACGTTCTGGTATCATATTTGTTAGAGCCATAATGTGTTTCTTAATTTTCTATTTTATTTGCTAATAATAAAAAAGACAATATTTTAATGTGAGGATACCTTTTTACTGTTTACTTTTACTGTTGAAACAACAAAAACCTTTGTTGGTCCACTTTTTAAAAAATACAGACCTTGAGATTTAGAAGCTATAGAAGAAAAACAAATTTAAGATGTCAAAAGGTCTATATTTATAGTGTAGAATGTTTAATAAGGGCCACATCTGCAGACTGTGCTTGTGATTGGTTCATATTTAGAGCAAGTATGTTTAACAGAGATGACAGCTTGTTGGCAAATTTAGATGGAACTACAGAGCCTGCAGAGTAAAGTACATAGTGTTTGAGCATATTTATGGTGTAGTTCTGACATTATTTATTTGTTAAATCAATCAATAAATGTAATCTGCAGCTATGTTAATTGGTTATTTGATTAGGTCATTTTTCAATCAAAAATGCCAGACAGTACCTACAGGTAGTCACAACTTCTCCAATGTGAGGATTTGCTGCTTTTCTCTGTTTTGCATCACTGTAAACTAAATATCTTTGGGTTTTTGACTGTTAGCTGTAAAACAAATGAAACATTTGAAGACATCACTGTGGGCGGCAGAAAATTGTTACAGCCATTGTTCTCTATTTTTTGACATTTAATATACAAAACAAAGAATCAAGAAAAATAATACAATGGTTGCTATTAGCCGAGTTAAACCTTTTTACCAATATTTTTGAAGTTTGCAAATATATTCTTGCACTCTAAAGTTAAAGCTTTTTTCCAAACAAAAGCCTGAGTCACAACAACAATATAAAAATTCTTGCTTTCCTGCTGTTGTCATGTGGCGCAGTGATGCTCACTACAGTCGACTGCTGCACAGCTTCATGCCCCACCATGCTGAATTGCATCCTGTTATGCTGTCTCAGTCTTCATGAAACAGTGACATTTTGATGCTATAAAAGAATATTTTTAGCAGAAGGCTACTGTCCGTCAGTCTGCAGACAAAATAAAAATACCAATTTTGTCCTGCTTCCCTTGAGGTGGGTCCCTCATTTTGTTGTCACTGCTGTCCAGCTCTCTCTTTTGTCTCACTCCTACCCCTTTCTTATTCTCTAATCGTCAGCCAGCATCCTCCCAATTGTTATCATGTGAAAATGATCTGATGTGAATTTGATGGCAAGGGGAACATTTTTCTCTCAGGCTGCATATGAAATCCCACCTCATTTGCCAGAACTGGCAAAGCCAAATCCCAAATGTGTCCACAACTCTGCACTTAAGTGTCTGTATTCTGAAACTAAACACAACATATTGATTGGTGGAGCTTGTTGGAGACAATGCGCTACTCAAAATGCTCAAGTCAGGGCTTACTTTACAGGATCCATTTCTCTTGGGAGAGTCCAAGCAAGTGCTCACACGTGAAATCCCCTAAAGGCTGAAAAGGAGGGGGGTTGGTGAAAAGCAAATATCTTTGTCAGTCCCTCCGGGGATTTGTATGATGTGCAAGAATTAAAACAAATTCAATCAATCCTCGTATTACTTTGAAGAGCTTGCAACTTTGTCTTATTAGAATTGTGTAACTGGACAAAAAATTGCACATTTCTGCACACAAATTGTCCAAATCAAAGTGTTTTTGAAACATTTTGATAATGAAACCTGTATTATTGATTTAGTGTGTTATTTGTTTGTTTTACGAAGCCTTCTGCTTGTATGTTATTCTAATTTAATAGACTACATCTATAATTTTTCATATTAGGCATGTTTCTATAAATCATGGATACTGCTCATTCCATTACTGCCAACCATTTTTCAAAAATGGGTTATTTCTTCTTTCCAGACGATCTGGTTTCTATTCATACCAATGTGGTTTGACAAACAACTTCCATCGAACTGAAAATAAAGTGTGTGATAGACAATCAATCACAGTGAATATTGTGTCTGCTTTTATTATTGTCAGAGTCGTGTTATCCCATTGTTGCAAGAGCAAATTGATTTGGAAAGCCAGCAGACAGACACTCACTGTGATGAATTTCCAAAATCTAGCCAGTTTCAAGTCAGTGACTTTCTTAATGTCCTGAAATGAATAGAAACCAAATGAGGCCTGAAGGATTATAGGAAAGAAACAATGAAAAATCCCAAAGTCTTTGGTATGCTTTGGGAAATAGTTGGCACTAATGTAAAGTTAATGGGCTAAAATATGCTGGTATGGCGCTTTAAGACTAAAACAGTTCAAGCTCATTTTACTGTTGTTGGAGTGAATGAAATCATGTTTTCATGTTACCTTCAAACTTCAAGTCCAATTTTAAACATTTGTGATCACAAAATGTTGCACAATGCACCACAAGTGAAACAAACGTCATAATTATGTCAGCTACTTAAACAAATTGTGATGGTAAAGCCTTCAGGTGTGCTTGATCAGTTTGACTGTGTTCAAATCATAACCGCAAACAATTTCTTTAAATTAGTTATTGCACATAATGGCTCATTGTTGTCTGTGATTATTGGAGACAGCCTCCAATAATCTCATCATTATCACAGTTAGCAATAATGTCATTACATGTTGAGTTTCCTTTGCAGTTAAAGGACAGAGGGGCACACTTTTATGGAGTCCACATTAGCAGGTTAATCATCTAAATTCTACTGAGATGTAATTATTCATGCATATGAAACCATGCAATGTATATTGAAATTACAGTGAGGATATATCCTCCTACAGGGTTCCAAGAGCAGATCAAATTAAGTTAGCTGATTGGAAGCTGATCCCTCATGCACACTCATCAGGTAGTTGCATGATTTCCATTGAAAGCCGTCACTTCTAATATCCTATGTCACGGCTGAATTCAAATTGAATTTGTGTAAAGACAGACATTAAAACAAAAGACGACCACCCTCTAAGGCACTGCCACTGACCCTGCTAGACTGTAAACACACTTCTGCCTATGTAGACAATTACATCATTTGTTCCATGCAGAGTTTTTATGAAGCTGCCACATCACCGGCAAAGCGCTGACGTACACTTCTAAAGATCGGGAAAGAAAGTTCATGCCGGTGGGCTGGTGGCAGGCAAAAGGATTTACAAAAGAAAAAGACAGACGCACTGTCGCCTGTGGGAAGGGGAATATTTTATCCCTTAAGAGCTCGCTCATCTCCCTGTGGGATCCCGTTGCCATAGCAATGGGAGTCGGGAGTTTCCGCCAGGTTGGCTAGTCAGTGGTAGGTGATCATAGGACATGAAAGGGGTCAGAAAGGGGAGTGCCACCACCATCAACCTTGGTTTCCTCAACGCTCAAACTGGCGCTTCTTCGCTTTCGTCTACAGGCCCGAGGGACCCCAACTGCCCTTCATGCAATCATTCCCACCTGGGTCACATGAAAAAATCCACCGCCCCACAGTGTGTGGAATTACTTACCAGGCCAATAGTGATTATGCTGAATTATGATACTGTAAGTGCCAGCTGGAGCACTTACCCAGACACTTGTTTTGAGCTGCATTCATCTGCACAGAAACGCTTTCACCCGTGACACCTTATCTCACCATTTTGTCCATTTAATATTCTATCCAAAGACATGTTTCCAGCTATTCCCTATTTCCTGCCTGACATAAACACACATATTTCATCCTGACACACTCTCTTCTAACACGTTTCGTCTCAAATCTGCGCAGTCCACCATCTGTCCTGTCCTTTCTCTGTCTCCCCTCCTTACTCTATTAGGCTGACTATTCAAATCACCATTCTGATAGACCACCTACTCACCCACTGTGCGTCCTTGATAGCGGGAGCCTTGACACATGAAAGAGCAGACCTTGACATGCACCTCACAGGGGGTCTAGCAAGAGGCTGGAGTGTTGTGGAAACACGGAGGGGGACGATGAATGTTTCATCACGACCGAGGAACAATGCTATCTGTGCTATACAGTGACTGTTTGATCAACCTCTTTGTGTCAACGCAAGACAATGTTTTACAGGCAGAAAGAGCCCTAATCCTCCACACCAAGGGGGCAGATTTCAGTGGACCTGGGTATGTGTGTGTGTGTGAACAGGTGACATGATCCGTCACCTGGGGAACCTGTGGACATTCAACACAGAATGATGTGAGCACTTTGGATGTTTTTCCAGGTGTCTGTGGAGACTCACTCTTGACAGTGGCGGTCCTGGTGCAGTTGTAGAGAATAGCAAGCTCTCCAAACACCTTTCCTGGGCCCATGGTGCAGAGCTTCAGGCTCTCCTTCGTCACCTCCACCTTCCCATCTGAAAACATGCAAAGAAATACAGGTACGTCATTAAGCATATTTGCTATTCAAATTGCACATTCATTTTCCTGCCTGATTACCCAAGCGTGAGAGTCCTCTGCTACATTCAATATGTGCAGCAAACAAAGTTTCGGTGAAGAAATGGAGTGGATGATAGGTGTCTGGGGTCTTTTGCTGCATTTTTGGGGGCACCCAGCCAGTCCCAATGACTCACTGGGCTGGAAAAAAATAAGATTATTTTGCAATGTGGAGTTTCCAAAGGCTACTGGCCTCCTACCAAGCTTGTACGTGGCCCTGTTAAACAGCAATGCAGCAGTACCAACGTGTGAAAATTCTACTTAAAGCTTTACACTTCATAGCTCACAGACACAGTATGGTACGGACCAGCATATTCAAACACAAAGAAAGCTCTATAATATAACTACTGCAGCAAGGATTGATTCACAAAGTCACCATTAAGATCAGATCTATTTCTGCATTAAAAAAGCATTGCCTACCATTTAACTTCTTTTGAACTTATTGATCTAATATATTCCAATAACAATAGTTTTTTGCAAACAAAATTGTTAATTGTTAAAAATCATGTTAAAAAAACATAAAGTTGGAATCATGTGGCTGCAGAGATACACGTAAACGTCTTGGCGAACCTACGCAGAGAAGGGTGTTATCGGTAGCCAAAGGTTGAAGAGGAGCCAATGTGCACACCTCCCAAATCTCAGCAAGCTGACTGTTTGGTCCTTTGGCGGGAAGTTTTCTTTATTTTTTCTTCACCATATTACCGTCACAAGTGAGCAATACTATGGTGAAATGTACGCAAAGCAGACCATCAGAATCCTAAGTTCTGCAATGCACGTCATATCGTTGCTCTTCTCGTCAATGTCCCGTCCGTTTATGTTTATGAATCCAAATTCTTTCATGTTTGATTTTTCACGGATGAAGCGGCTTATTTCCACAATCACCTGGGTGAAAGTAGCTGCTGCCACTCTGTTTAGAAAAGCTACATCAAGCATTTATACTTTCCTGGAAACTCAGCATTCCAGCAGAACCATAACTCTGACTCACAGAGAGCAAAAATCCCAAAGAAAACAGTTAAAGTCGGCTCTAGGCTACTGGTGAAATATGGCATGATGATAAGAGCAGGCGAGTCATCCAAGGAGGAAACAGTTTGACACTTTATCTTGTTGCAGAAGGCCGTGAACTCCTTTGACAAAAAAGCCTCCAGAAAACTTGCCATGTGTCGGGACTAATTATCTTCTCCACTTTGTGTTTGTTCCACCTTATTGGAACGATAGTGCAGCTTTTTCATCGTGGTAAATAATACATCATCCATTAACACCCAGCATGAAACTTTACACGCAATTTTCAGCTCTTAAACTGTTGTCACCATCATACTGTCTACTTCCCTGCTGTTTTAACTGCCCATGTTTGACAGCATTTTTTTTTTGTGTCTCAGCTTCCTGCAACACTCACATTTCCACTCAAAGGGAGACACGGCTGGAGATCAAAAAACCTAACTGGGATGTCTTGCCATTCAGCTTTTTACCAATGTGCATCTTTCTTTATTATCAACTTAAGAGCTTTCTTAAATAGATTTAAAAACCTCTTTCAGTTTAGCATGGCTCATATTAACCAAACTGCTTTCGGAAGCTTGTTGAGTCTGAATCTAATAGATTACAGCTACGAGTGCCATGCTTTCGAAGTTTGTTTTTCAGTGCACATAGAAAAAATATGAAAACACTACAATTGTAGATTGTAGTATCTTGAATTTCTCATTCTATTTTTTATACTCCTTCCAAACAAACTCATGTTTCTGCTTTCATGAGCATGAAATAGACAACTTCCTGTGCACATTGGGATTTCTCTCAGTAAAAAGAGGGAACACATTTCATAAACCAAGCATAGCAGAATTCATTTTTGTACTGTCAATCAAGTTTTGCAAAGTAATGACTGTTATTACTGAGCTTGATTTGCTGCAAGAACACCCATTGAGAATCGATGAGCCCAACATATATGTGCCAAACTAATCAACGGACTGTGAGGGCTGTTGAGATGATTGATTTGAGTCGTCGCCTCCCAAAGCCCCTGAGCCCCTTTTTCAGTTTGAAAATTGTAAGCAAAGACAAAACCCTGTGTGTTTGTTTGTTCATCTAACCAGGTGTAGAAAGAGTTCGTACTGATTTCTGTGTGAGGGAGGAGACTGTCCATCAACACTTGTGAACCCTCTTGTGCCTCTTAAGCCTTGCCATATCACAATAAGCAAAGCAAAAATGGTTGGCTTTGATCCATCAGTAGCAACATGGACATTTTGTTTCAGGAGAAAGAAACAAAGTAAGTCTCTGCAGTGAACTAGATGCAATGTACACTGTTGTTCAAAAGTTTGGGATTGCCTGCCACAAAAGCTTGATGTGTTACAGTCTGATGGCTGAGAGGAATGCTCAATTTGTTTCAAATCGTCTTTCGTGCATTATTAAAAGATTGTAGAATGCCTCTTTACAAATAATGTTATTTTGTATGAAGGGTTTTGTACATGGAGAACAAAACGCTGTACAATAAATACAGTAGTTCAACCAGACTGACGATTGAAAGCACAGAAGGAGACAAAGATCCTTCTGAAACAGTTGAATACGAACAGAAGAAATCACCAGTCATTGGTAAAAGAAATGAGCTTAGCATTATAATGTGGGCAGATTTAAATAGGAACAAGTTCCTGTTTCAGTGTCAAGTGCACAATAAAGCCACTAACAAGATGGATAATTAACAGGTGCGTTGCTTAAGGAACGCACATTTTATAAACGTCACAATAGAAATAGAAGGTTAGTGTAGGGTTAGAACTAATGGAACTAAGTGCTTGCTTGGACGCAAGCTCCATGTGGTTCAATAATGATCCAGAGTCACTTGTACGTTTCTGGACTGGAAAATTAATACAAAATGAGGAAAAAATGGTTCTAACAATATTCTCCCCGGTAACACTGTGGGGACATTGACTAAAAGTAAGTTTTAATAATTGAATTCTTCTACTTTTGGGGCCAAAACTATTTCAGATGTAAATAATACATTTGGTGTCTGAATAATACTATCCTTTACTATATTATTTAAGGAAAGAAGAAAAACATCAAGTGACTCAAAACGTTTGCAGTTTATTTCTGTATCAATACAGATAATGGCTGCCCTTCTCAAAAGGACACAACACACAGAGCTTCATTAAGTGCAATGAAGGGCGGTCTGAGGTTTAATAACAGCAGTGTCTTGTGGATGGGTTTGTGTAAGGACAAAGACAACATAAGGGAGCAAAAACGTAACGCTTGACTATGGACAAAGCTAATCATTTCCTGTGGATGGCCATGTAATTAATCCCTGAGAGAGGTGAGTGGAGCACAGTGCTTGTTTTGGACAACTTGCTGGCTGAAGGCTGAGAGGGAATTGCTAGGAAATTAGGTAATCCAATTACTAAATGATTAGCAATATAGCAAAGAAATTGCTATTCAGAGGTCCCCATGAATCTATCCATACACGCCTGACATGTGATCCAGCTCATTTCCTGTGTTTGTCCTCAATAAAACCTGTTGTATCACACTTCTTTACTACAATAGCTCCACAGTTACTTGTAATTCTCCTCACATATGCAGGTTCTACTCAAATCTCATTCAAATAGCAACGCCACAGGCAAATACATGCTCTCTCGGGCAGTCGATCTGATTATCTGATATCAAAGTACAGCAAATTTACATCTCACCGAGCCATTTAACAACAGCCGTTTACTGTCCTGTCTATAGCAAATTCAAAACGCAATAAGAGGAAGAACAAAAATATGCATCAAATTCCACCTGTATAATGTTAACTGCCAATAGGGATTTTTTTTTTTCCTGTCAATGTACTCTAGCGTGTATTCTCCCCCTGAGGTGGTGTAGCTGTGTTAATGGCTGATCATTTGAATGCACACAGCGGGGCATTAGGACAGACGGATGGAGCAGACTTCCCTCTGGCTCAAGATCAGATGCGATTCTGGCTGCATTCCAAATCAAAAAGCTGCTGTCTTTTGGGTTGACTTTATCTCACACTGGTGCTGAAGACTTCACAGATGAAAAGTCAATACAAATGTGCTCCTACTAACCCTCTGACAGGAGTGATTTAAATAATCCTCTACGATCCGAAGGATATCTGACCAAATTAAAAGATATTTTCTATTAAGATATCTGTCTTTTAGACTAAAGCTCATGGCTACGATTAACACAGTTAAATTAAAGATAAAGGCATTTTTGTAATGAGTCTACTCAGCTGTGCCTCTGTGAACTGCATGTGACACAATGTCCTTAAAAGGGAATCTGTTGATTTCCACGTAAAGTCTTTCACACTGAGGCCATTAGGCCGCTTCTATAAATAAAGTTGTAGGGGTCAGGCGCAGGATACGGTTTAATTCTTACTTCCCTTCATTGACAGTTTCTATGTTTTTCAAGCAGCACAAAATGGACATCAAGAAACAGGATGTGGGGGAGTTCAAAATCCCTAGAGGATAACATAACATACAACCACTATCCCATCTTGTTGGGCCGTGTTCTTCCGCCACTGCTCAGAGGTTTGATTTCCCGATACTATCCCTATCCATTAGAGCAACACTGAAAGTAGATCAAGCAGAACATTATTGCATCCTGCTGCCACTGGAAGAACGGGATCATTACCACTGAAGGTTTTAGGTGTTCAAATTCTAAAGTTGACACTTTGCAAAAGGGACTTCAGGTCAGTAATGATATATCTGTGAGAAAAACAGAAAAACTGTTGCGTTCTCTCTGCCAGTTTGAATGGTTTTGTGGAGAAGAAGCCACGAGAGGAAGAAGACTGATGCTGAAAGCTCTTTTTGGTCGAGCGTGGGATCTATTCATCAGGTACTGAAATGGCATCGGAAAATTCTGAAGTTTAAACATTACCATCTGCTTTTCATTTGTTAAAAAATAGATGTGGTTTAATAAAAGATGTCAAAAATCGCAGCCCGTTGAAAAGTTAGACTTATATAGGCCTGAAGTGTTAGCCTTTCATTTTGCATCTGCTCTGAGCTGTTATTTGTGTTTTCACCTTGTTTTTCAAAGAACCCAATGTGACCTCTCAAAAAACACTTTAAGCAGAACAAATATTCATAGCTGCCCAGTCATGAAAAATGGCACACATGAATCAACAAAGTGGGCAGCCGTCAGAAAATGAAAAATAAAATAAATAGATCTCAAGATGAAAGCAACAGCTCTTCGTACTTTCAGAAAAAAAGAGTTATTGAAAGAGCTGGAAATCAAAATGATTGTGTTTGGGTTAGAAGATGTTTAATGGCTTATTAAATTAAAACATGTTTTTTGTTAAATTGGCCATGCCTCCTGATCACAGAACTGTGACGATGGAGCATTCAGGCATAAAGCACGCATTATTTTTCTCTCCAGTTAAAAACAAAACAAACCCTAAAGTTTAAGAAAATACGGATTGTTAACTGGAGCCAACAGCAAGAACGAACACAAAGAGAGAGAAAGAGAGTCAGGGCACTGTTGTGTTATTAATCGGGGAGGGTGGCTCAGAATGGGAGAGGCTTGTATTAAGTTTAAAGTGCCCCGGTGCTGAAAATGACAAACACTGAAAGTTGTTGTTTCAGAGAATCCCTGTGTGTGTATAACTGCAGGCGGAAACAATATAAGCAGCAGGATGATGCTTAGCTGGTGACCGCCAGCGTTTGAGGTGTGTTGTCTTTGATTTGTAGAACGCGTATGTTGAGACACTCTCAGACAGTGAGTGGCTACCTCCGACACACGGTTGTGTTGGTTTTCTTTATTTTGAATGGGCAGCAGCAGCAGGGTGCAATTCTGCTGTCACAGCTAACAGCTAGATCCAATCCAACTAGAAAGCTGTACCATACGCTGCAGGCTGCTGCTGCCGCTGCTATCTACTCTGTTCATATCATCGCCTAGCTAAGATATTCTTAATTTGTTTGTTTGTTTGTATATTTATCATATTGTTTTTGCAAATTTTAATATTTTCTATTTTTAAATTATGTCTTTTAATATTGTTTACTATTGTTTACTGTTTATTGTCACGCACCAATCACCAAGCCAAATTCCTTGTATGTGTAACGTACATGGCAATAAAACTGATTGTGACTGTAGCTTAAAGGTGCAATGTCTAAGTTATGGCCTGAATTTTAGTTTAAAATGTAAAAAAATGAACCAACATTATCAACAAAATGTAAAAAGGTCACAGTTTTGGTGCAGAAATATCTACTGAAATTAGCATGCTAACCGATTGGGTCACGAGAAGGAAGAAGTAGAACTGCACGGAGGGCTTGTCAATAATGAATCCATGGTCCGTGTACGGTGGGAAAGTTAGTTAATTGGAATAAATCTAAAGTGGCAGAAACAAGAAAATCACTCCCACCCTCGCCTCATCCTCCCGATCGCAGAGAGACTGCTTTTCTGGGAGCAGAGCGTGCTGCAGCTACGCCCGGTTAGAAATTAGCTCAAATTCAACACCGGGAATCTGACCTCAGGGGACTGCCCTGACTCCCCCGCAGGATCAGCAAACCTTCTGTAGCTGCCGTTACACAGGTTAGACCCAGCGCTCCACCAGCCCGCTGTGAATCCTAGCACTGAGGTCTCCCACTGCCGACTGCTCTCCTTCCGGCAGGAATAGATGAAGGTGTGGGTCGTTTTCTTGTTTCTGACCCTTTGGATTTAGACCCCCAGTCAGTGGCACCAACACACAGATGTCTATCACCGACATTTATTCAGCAATGTGCTTGTTTGCTTGGATTGCTGTTTGTTTTTTTAACTGATGACCGAGGTGAAATGCTGCCCACTATTGCTTTGTACCAGGTGGCTAGGCCAGTTTTAGTTTAATGTGTTTTAAAGAGGTATTAATTCAACTTTATTATTATTCTGGAAGCTGCCGTTGGTAGTGCTGTTCTTAGAGTTATACTGACAGGTGTTTATTTTTACTATTTTGTCCACCCCATTTATATCAATGTATGCAGGTTAAATAACAGAAACATCTCTCTGTATAAAGACAGTTCAGCAGCACAATAAACTACAGCCTCCAAAATGACCACACACTTGAATGAACAGTATGAAACTAGTCAGTTTAATTATGTTATACTGCTTTACCATTCTCTAAATTTGTTTGCATCATGATGATGTGGTTAGAGTAGGTGGAAAGCTGCAGCCTATAAACATGAAGACAGTTTGATGTTTACCCAGAGTCCTCCATCCCTGTTCCACAGAGCGGTACGTCTGCATCATCTCCAAAAAATAAAGACCCTTATTGACTGTCATCAGCTTTCTGTCAACAGACTTGTGGAGCAGTCTGTGAAAGCTTCTCCAGCTTCACGAATCTGTAGATGGAGGGAGGAGAGTGCAGTTCCTATACTGTGCAGCGGAAATCCACTTATGTTGAAAAAAAGTGGTGCAAAAATATTTCTTCAACTTACTTCAAGATTCTTTGTGAATCTCATCGGTCGCTGTTGCGGTCTTGTCAGTGTTTTTCCTCAAGACTCCCATCATCAAGGTAGAAAAGCAGAGTAGAATCAAAATAAATTCCAGTCAAACATTTCCTGACTGACTAATGTTGCACAACTTTCATCTGTTATGGCTGGAGTGCACTCAGTTCCCTTTCATTTGTTTTTGTGCACCACCATTCCTTCTAAAATGACGAGAGCAGACAGTTGTGTTTATATTCACCGCTTTACATGTTGGCTCTCAGTTCAAACTGGCTGACGTCAAAACACTCAGGAACAAAAAAAGGCAAATAAAAAGGCTGTGAAAATGTGAGTGGGATGAGAGATGTAAGAAGGCAGCGCTGAAGAGAAACAGAGGGAAAGCAGGGGTGCCGACGCAGGAAGACGAGGACGGACACCTGATGCTATAATCGACACTGAACATCGTATCATTTGAGATGAGAGCAATTCACATTTTTTTCAGTTCAACTGAGGCACCCTCATGCAGGGCTCTCTGCCATCGGCACAGTGGGAAATTGCGCTGCAGTTCCCGTACAAGTGGCTGTGAGACCTAAAGACGCAAAAAAAAAAGTGCATCGTCGATGGGATACGAGGGCCAGCTGGTTTCATCCTATTTACATCATTTTACCTTGGAGACAGGGATTCAGCAAGAACACAGAGTAGGACCATGTCTACCTTTTAGAGCCTGTCAGCCTCACACTGTAGGCTACTTTCACACAGTTAGAGTAAGAGGACGTGTGAGGTGAGACACGACAGTTAAATTCCCTTGTCGAGAACCCTGCTCCTATCTCTTTTTTCATTAAAACATTGTAATAGTCCTGGTTCCCTCCCAGCTAGTCTCCTAGTTATCAAACTCTGATTATGGCTGTTGTTTTGACAAGTTGATTGATGGCTTGAGCAGGGGGCAGTGAAAATGATCATTTTGTATTCACAGACAAAATCACTGTGTTGTAATTAGCAGTTAGCGTCCATGCCATGTGCATACTGCAGCGTTCCTTTTATGCAGACCAGACTTAATTAGACAGCGTCAACATCAGAATACAAATTAATATGGCATCTGAAGTACTACAATAATGGGCCCCTCTCATTTCCGCAGCCTTCTCCCATTTCAGTAGCCGCTGTATCGCTGTAGACATGAGAAGGCATTTGCATGGAAATTTGTATTCCCCGTCAGTGTTGTCAAAGTGTTGGGGACACAATTTTTTTCACAAACATACACATTGAATATTTCCATGCATAAAGGGACACGAATACGCAACAAGACCAGGAGTCTAGTCACGCTAGTGGCTCTGTGAGGGTGTACTGCACAGCTTTGAGTTAAATGCTAACATGCTAATGTTTAGTGGGCGGAATGTTGACAAAGTTCTGCATTTTATTTAGCATGTTAGCACATTCAAATTAGCACTAAACACAAAGTGAAGCTCAGGCTGATGGGAAAGTCATTAGCTTTGTAGGTATTTGGGCAAAAATATTCTGACTTTCCTCCCCCCCGACCGATTAAAGATTACATGCTGCTTGATGGGCTGAGAATTGTTTAGCTTTCTTGGCTGATGTAATCATTTCAAAATCTCTTAATTAATGTAAAAAAAATGCTTTGTTAAGCTTAAAACAAGGCTGTTTTTTTTAGTATCGCAAAAGTTGAGATAATTAAGATACAACAGCGATATGCTAGCTTATAACAGTGAATTGTACTTTGCACAACACAAAATGTGAGAATTTCTATGCTGGAGTGGAGAGACATTGGAGGAAACAATCAAAGTTTAAAAAAAAAAATATCAAAGAGATGAATTCTAACACGGCAAGCTCAATAAAAAAGTCTGAGTCAGAGAAGAGTAATTTAAAAGAAACCCTTATCTCACAGTCTCCTGTAAACCTTGACTCCAGAGACACTGATTGATGAAACTGGCCTTTCCAAGCTCACCGTATTCAGTTTTTCTCAATAAAAGCCATGAACACAGACCAACTTTCAAGATTTGACATCGTCACACTGTCCTCAGGTGAGAATGTTTAAAGCCAGAGCGCACAACATTTCCTTTATTTCTGCAGCTATTTCACCTGCATATATACAATACGTGTGTGTGCAGTGCATGTGCCAGTCTAAGGATGAATGGAGCAAGTGGAGCAAATGCATCCCCATTATTTAATCAGGGGAGCAAAGTCATAGTTTTGCTACCCCACGTTTTGTCTTTGTGAAACTTATCATCATACAGTCCCCGCAATCACGTGATAATATTAAAGCAGCCTATATAGATGATCATTTTAATACTGTCAGCAACTGACAAAAACAAGTAATCACTCATTTTTGATGAATGATGTATGTTGAATGAACCCACTTTGCCCACTGACTCCAATCAATCTTTAAATTGTACTACAACAAAATGTCGGCTAACTTTGCTAGCCAGCCCACCAAACATTAGTTTGATGAACAGACAGAATTCAGCGGTGGAGATGGGACGTTTGCAAAGGAGCCAATTCAAAGCGTCAGCTCTTTAAAGTGTTACATGGCTATTTATATCCTGCATATTTGGGGTTTTCATAGCGTCCTCTAACTATCTAATCCAGGCAAGCGAAGGTGTCCGTTTTTTTCTGACCTTATCCAAGAGGTTAGATGGTGTAGAAATGCATGAAATTTGTTTTAAATTAAAAGAATTTTGGGGACAGGACCTCCAAAAAACCCTGCCAAGTACGTATCTTTCCAAGTCTGCTCCCCCATATTAAAACACAACCAGGGGCCCATGAAAGGGAAGGGCTCCATCCATCACTGTAGCAGAACATATTACTCGTACCCTATCTTGTATCCTCAGTGTGAACCTCAGCAAACACACAGTTTATCTAGTCACAGCAGACACTCAGCATCACTCCAAGTCTATGGCCACCACCTCCACTGGCACACACACACACACACACACACACACACACACACACACACACACACACACACACACTCAATACAGTACAGTTTATACAGTATTTAAGTCAAATCAAAGAATGGAGTTTCAAACATACATTTGCATAATACTTCATGGTGTTTGTAAGCGTTTGTCTGTGTCTGCCTTTTCTTCCTCCTCCTCCACTCCTCTTAACACACACACACATACACACACACACACACACACACACACACGCACACACACACACACACACACGCACACACACACACACACACACACATGCACACACACACACACACACACACACACACACACACACACACGCACACACACACATGCACACACACACACACACACACCTTCCAACCTCTTTCCAGATGAGGAACTCTCTAAAGCGGTGTTAACCACAAAGGAGTGATGAAGGCTCAGGGATCATTCACAAATCACACATTAATTCTTGCTCTGAGATGTATTCATCAGCCTCTGCGGAGTGAAAATGGGGATCAATTCTTATCCAGGGATAAAAAAATGAAGGCCATCTCACACTAAAAGACAGAATAGAAAGGGGGTGTATGGGAAAGAAAGGCAAAGAGTATCAAGAGCATAGGAGAATGAAAATGAGGTAAGATGGACAGGTGTGTGGGTGAAGAGAGACAAAGAAGAAGACAGTTGTAAAAAAAAGTGGAAGTGATGAGCAAGTGGAGAAAGATGGTGACAAGAGGACAGATTGGGGTCAAAGTCGGTAAAATGTGAGGAGGAGCGACGGTGGGGAAACTGGTGCATGTCTCTGGTTTTATATTTGAGCATTTTGAATTGATAAGTTAAACCTGTGTGTGTGTGTGCGTTTGTGTAAAAGTGACAAAGGGAAGGACTTCGAGGCAGAGAGGGCAAATGAGAAAAGACACTTGCCAGGCAAGAGTATTTTCACTAGTTCAGGGCAGATGGTGCACTGCTCAGCGTATGTGAGATTATTAGTCTGCAACACACGCATGCACACCATTTGCACATAAATGACACATTAGCGGACGTTTTATTCATCTTGATAGAGGTGTTTCAGATAATTTGGCTATTGTGTGTCAGCAAATGCTGGTGGATGTTTACCCACCTTAAAATCCAACAAGCCACCTGAATGTGGTGTAGAGTGTTCTCACCGCTTTTCATAAATAATAAAATAAATTTCTGATATTGCATTGAATTAGCCTTTGCATCTGGTTCAAACTCAGCTTTCAATCAGAAATCAAATTGTAAAGATGCTAAAAAGTTCAAATATCTTATTTTTTTTATTTCACTGTAATTGATTTTTCATGCCTCAACAGTTGCAGACAGTCATGTGAATAAAGAGGATTACACACGTACATACACACGTGCTGTATAGATTTCTAAAAGGTGTAAGAGTATTAATATCACTCTGTGACATTTCCGGCTGCAGCAACATGGAAAAATATCATTACATGTGTTTTCATCTAATAATGTGCAATTTGGTCAACCTAGTTCCTCTGCACTTGCTTCCACTTCATTTTAACGGGGAGGGGCAGCCACACGTAAGTGGACAGATAAAGGGCAACTACCTGATCCTGGGTTTTGACGTGTGGGAGATAACTAGGGGGTGTGTTTAAATGCCATTCCAATTACAGACCCCTCACCTTTTTCCCAGATGACGCCTTCATAACCTCAATAGGGTTATCATGAGAGCCGACAGAGTGCCAACTATATGTGGCTCAATCGCGTGGTCATAATAGTATTGCATGCCATGTTACTAAGAAACATACACGCACACACACAATGTCAGTCCTCAATTCGATTTTATATCCAAGTAGTTGAAATTGAGCTCCCCTGAGAAGCCTTCTCAAGCAGACGGGGTGAGTTTGAGCCTCAGCGGTGGGTTAAGGTTCATTATTAAACTACAATTGGCTGCTGTACAGTGCTGTCAAGATACAATAGGCAGCGGTTGTTGTATTGAATGTGTGCTACATGCTGTATTCTCTGGGGCCAATCAACTCAAATTCTGTGAGCATTTTGCTTTCCTGGGCTGCATTAGTTAAGTTGCCAGGCAACAATGTGGTGCAGTGGGTTTGTGCGCTCACATTTCTGTAACCCAATGCATTCTCTATCTCCATATTAGCGTATTAGTATGCGAATATATCATAATAATCAGCCGATAGTTTATCAAAGGCAGTAGCTACAGTACTAATTTGCTTCATGTCCTCTCACACATGACACTGAGTCACACTTGGGTGCCCGTGTTGATTACATCTCTATACTCTGCTCAGAAGGAGACAGGTGATCATCTCCCTTTACTCTGCCTCATAGGCCAGTGAGCACAGAGGGCATCTCTCTATAGACTCCAGCCTGTGGCACAGTGAGAGGATGAGTCCTGCTGTCAGACAGAGACATTCATCTGTTGTATTTCTTCAACAAATTAGTCCACTTGATACTTGTTCAGGTGGTAGACTGGTTGTTCTTTTGGCTGGTTGCCATTAAGTTAATATTATTTTGAGGTTGAAGAACTATTTTATACTGGGGCTGATGATGAAGTATAAAAACAGATAAAATACTGAATGTTAAAGGGAACTCTGGGTATCTGTTTTCATGTCAGGTTTTAATAACTCAGCCTGTAAGGTAGTGTACAAGGTGACAGGTTAGATAAAGTGCTAGTGGAAGCTACAGGGGGATTATTAACAGGATAAAATATGCTGTTTATATTTGATTAGAGAAGCAGATCAGTGTCAGTGCTCACACACACAGTCATGTCTACCAAGCGTCTTGAGTGTCAAGGAGTCAAAAAACCATCAAATACTCCCCTTCGAGAGAAACTAGTATCGAGTCACAGTGGGTAAACATCGCCATTCATTGTTATTCAGAGGTATATCTCAGTAAAAGCAGCAAAAAAAAAAAAAAGGAAAATTGAATGACAGGAGTAGTTTGGCATGAGCCTCAAAACAGCACGTTCCTTTCTGTCATATTCAGACATTAAAAGGATGCCATTTAAATTTTTCTTGAAGAAATCTGTCAAAATATTATATTTGTCTTGCCTAAGAGCAGGTCAAATAAAATAATTGGGACTCTATCCAATTTGTGTTAAGAAAGTGTCAAATCCTAGGTGTCTTTTCAAATCCCCTGAACATCTCCAGCTGAATAAAATGGTCTACAGTGCATCAATGGTTGCATTGAATATGGTAACCTGTCAGAGGACCTGTCAATGTACTGCGAACACCTGGGATTTGGAGCTGACTCATACAGTAACATTAACACTCTCTCCTCACTTTTTAGTCTGTCCTCCCAGTAAACGTAGTAAAGATAAGAACACATGAGGGCAGACAGCTCGTTCTCCCAAAAAGATAAATAGGAAAACAAATACATCATTTATAGTCAGTATCACCTATGCCTGCATCCTCCAGGCCAGGCTTTTTTTTTGTCAATGAATGCACTTGTGCTTGTTTCCCAAACAGGGTGAAAGAAAAAAAAAAGCAAAGAAGGAATCCTAAATTGAATTCATACCATTCATATGTAAATGACAAGTAGTTTAAAAAAAAAAAGTTAAAAGAGACCTCATACATCCGTTATCATGATAAAGCTGACAAAACTGTTCGGTAAAGCGTTCCTCTCCAAGTGGTTGTTATGTGCAGACAGAGAAGTACAGGCCAGATTTTTACTCTTATATTAACAACACCAAACCATTTAACTTAACCATCTCAAGGCCCATATCTAGAAATAACTAGAACTGAAGCAATTCAGTTGAGCTGTTCTAAAAATGCCCCAAGGTCTCTTGTTCCAGCTTCTCAAATGGGGATATCTGTTGATGTATTGAATGTCATGAGGTCTTGAACCACTGGTGGGACAAACATGCCATTTATATCTGTCAATTTGGGCTGTGTGATGGATATATTTCCCTATTTGCTTGCATCGTGTAGCCCAAATTGTCAATCAATTAACTATATAGGCATATTAATCAGTAATGAAAATAGTCATTACTCAGCCCTAAACATAAATATATTGTATATGAAACCTAAAGCTAACCTTTAATGCTGGCAGGTCAATCAGTTTTTGTAACTCAATCTTAAATTAAACTTCAAATACGAGCCTATTCTGGTATCAACACAAAACCATTTACTTTGAGTCTTTTTTTCCTTCTTTTTCTTCCCAAGCTAACAGGTGAAATGATCACCATTGTTATTGCAAATTAGACTGAAATTAGATCGATCATGTGCCCTTTATATTCATTGCATTTGCATTTTGGGCTAAGCTCAGTTTTCCATGTGTTCATGCCATCCGAACTGATCATGATATCAAAGCTAAGGACTAGGCTGTGTCACACCTTTGACAGGCATACTCTGTGTACTACTGCAACAGGAGCCAGGGCTACCTCTCATTAGATCAAGTTGAGTAATGACTATGAATGAAATCAATGGGGTTTTACTGTCATGGCAGTACTTGATAGTAATTGGATGTGATTATACTAGTTATTATCATCAGCCACCTGTACGGGTCTTCGTGGACGGCACATCCAATCAAAAGCGTTTCTCGTCTCCATGGAAACGTGAGAGCTATTGTCTCAGTTGCAATCAATATGTTAAAGTGGACCGTCAGTTACAGCTCAGTGGATGCCCAAAATACAGCAAACGTTCATTAAAATCGATGGCCTCATCGTAGAGCCAGAATCCATTCTGTTTCTTCAGCTCCTGTTTCGTCTGATCTTTAATTATCAGCTGCATCTGCAACAAAAGCTAAATGCTCTGAGGTTGTTCAAACAGGGAGGCTGTGATGTCTTTTCTTTATTACAGGGGGAAATACGTTATGCATATGTTTTCGTAACTTAAAAAAAAAAATGGTAATGATGTAACATACAATGATTCTATTTTTTGTATTGATGTGGTTTACTTGTGCCTCATTTGGTTGCGTGATAAACAATGTCAGCCGAGTGGCAAAGCGTTAATGATTAGCCTGCCAAGTCTCACTAAGAAATGACACCAGTGGCTGAGCAGTGAACACTCCATCTACTCGAATAATGATGTACAATGTTGAGCACGCGCAGCAGTATGTTTTACACGGCGTGGCACAGTCAGACATCCCATCAGCGTGCATTAAAAAGTCACAGACTATGATGGGCCTCTATAGACCTTGACACAAAGTCGTCAACCCCTGGGCGGCCGCTTTTAACATTTGCTTTTTATGCAAAACAAATCGAGGCCAGTTAGGGTGAAAACTGCAGGCAAGGAACACGAGAGAGAGAGAGAGAGAGAGAGAGAGAGAGAGAGAGAGACATGCAGACGAACAGAAAGTGGAGCAGAAGAGAGTTTGGGGCCGCAAGAGAGAGCCGACAACATTCATTGAAGATAAATATGTTAAGCTTCCCTTAAGGATTACAAAATGGAAATCAATTAACCAAACATTTGATATTAGTGGCACAGAAGCACTGTAGAATTGAAGCCCTGTTTTAATTTATTCTACAGGTCTTTCCCCTCACTGTCTGAGAGGAAATCACGAAGCCCTTCAACAATTATTTCTCTTACAGATTTGTATCTTGCGTTCCTCTCTTTGTGTTGCACTCAACAGGAACTTATTCATCATGTCAGTGTGGCGCTTGCTCATTTGTGACCTAGCATGACGAGTCACCTCTGATACAATCGACTTCTCACAGCCTTCATAACAAGGAGAGCTTAAAATCTATTCAGTACCTATTAAATGCAATCGTTAAAAAAAGACCACACATTTTTTGGACCACCAGCTCAGCATCTGGGGTTCGTGCCTTTGCTTTTTTTGGAAAACCTTTTCCTGTTTTCATCCACAACTCTTCCAACAGAACACGGTGGACCAATAAACAGGGATGTGGTTTCAAATGTCTTTCATTGGTTGCCAGCGAATTAAAGACATAATCCACGATTTGTTTTGTACAGTGCCTAATACCCAAATTTCAAAATTTGCTCTCAGGTGACTTTTGTACAGGCCACAGTTGTGTTTTGCATTTCATTTGCATGTTGCCAGTTACATGTTAGACTCTTTACATATCTGACTCTCTGCAGTCAGATATGGACGACAAGTGCAACAGTGATGTGAATAGAAGCACTCAGATCCTTTACAGAAGTATCAATACCACAATGTAAAAAATGATCAGCGAAATGTACTTCTGCAGAAAAATGGTCCCTGTGACTAATATACGTATAAGAGTCTACAGCCATTCTAGCATCTCTGTGAGATGAAAAATCAACATGCTGACATGCTCACAGTTACAAGGTAAACATGTTGAGGTTTAGCAGATATAATGTTTAACATGTTCACACATGTTAGCGTGCTATAATTTGCTAATTAGCCCAAAACGCACAGCGTCCAGGAGGCTGATAGAAATGTCATCAGCTTAGCAGGTATTTGGTCATAATGTCAGAAGGATTCATCCTCTTTTGTGTGGGATTGTCCTGGTTTCAAGCTGGTTGTCCTGAGTTCTAATATCTGTAAAACACTCTCGACCACATTGTCCCCGTTTTCACACCGATTAAAATTATATTATACTTGTTTTCAGCCCTCACATAAATGTTTGTTATGCTCTATCCTACTCATTATTACCTTACCCAATATAAAAACATAAACAGTGTCGGAACTCATTACTGATTTGTCTGTATGTGTGTCAATCAATCAGTGTTTCGTTGTTAAGGCTGTTGCGTTGACGCTTGCGGCTCTTTCTGACAGAACCTGACAGTAGGCTAACGGTTAACTGTCACGCTGCAGAGACAGTCTGTCTTTTCTAAAGAGCTCCAGGAGGCTTACTCCTTCCTTCATAAAGGCCGTTTATGGACACATTGCAAGAGCACATTATCAGTCACGTACAGTGGAAATGCCGATATAAAAGATCATATTAAGACGGCCCGATAGCAATATACAATAGCTGGCAGAAAATATGTCCCAGTCGGCCATTTAGCAGGCAGCCTGCACTTGTGCACACTGGCTAATAATGTCTGTTTAGTTTTCAAAGGGTATCTGACAATCAATAAATATGTTATATTACACAAATGTAATCCTTGTATTTTGTGTTTACGAGTGTTTATTAGACAGTTTTCAAATAAACTATGTTCTGGTGGATTTTGGGAGACAAAACATAACTTTTTCGTCTGCTGAGGCGCTGTCCATAGTGTTGAAAGGTATGCTCGGCAGGTGCGCTGAATACTGAAATAATTGCTCCCCATCCTGATGTGTGCGCTTGCATAAGCGCATACATGTGCGGTAGACTTAAGGTTCCGGTTTAGGGGTTTGACCATTTTGGTTAACCTAAAGTAATACATTCTGCTTTTGTTTTATTGTGCTTAATGTAATTACCCTTTATCCGTTTCTCTAAGATGGCAGTAGAGAGAGAGAGATCTCTGGTGGTCTACTAATCAATATGACTGATTCAGCTCCCTAATACAATAACCTTTAAAGTCACAGTTCTTAGATGCGCCACAAAAGGTCTTTGAATTCCGACCCAGTGACTCACTAAAGACCAGATAAAGACGGAAAGCAGCCATAAAACTTCTGCTGGCATCCCAACACAGACACCGTCTGTCTCTGGAGCCCTTTCATATGTGACAAATCCTACCTGCCTCGACTTGAAGAGAATGTATTTATAGAATTATAGAGTTGTGATGGAACTGAACTTACAAAAAAAAAGTCTCTTAGTTTAGAAAATTTGCTCTCTCATTATTTTGGTTCTACCTTCCCACATCTGGAAATTGTCTTTCCAACTCAATAATTAAAATAGTAAGTGGCCGACCTGAAACAATGGGGGCAACAATCAATATCAGCATTTTTCCTAGTAAAGTATTAACCTTTAAATGCCACTGGCTATATACCAACCAATACGATTCAAACTTATGGCTTTTCAGTTTCTTTATTCTCTACTCCTTTTCTTCGTTCGGCCATGTTGTTTTTGGTCTAGAGGAATGTATTTCCACCGTGAAACATTTTCAATCCATATTAGATCATTTACACCGTGATTGATTGTATGTGAGAGCTAAATGCAAGTAATTAAGGTTTTAAAGAGGCAGTGAGCAATGATAGTAATTTAGACGTTATATGTATTTTCGGAGAATGTCAAAGTTCACCTCTATGTAATGATCAGTTATATGGTGCAAGCACTGATTGAGGCTATTTTCCCGGAGGTCAAATCTATTGTCATTGACGAGGGCTCTCTGAACATTTTGTAGCGGTATCGGTTGTGCGAAAATGCCCTTTCAACAAATCCCATCAGCGCCAGGCAGCGTGGACTGTTGTTCTAGTCATCAGAGCTCTCACACTGTATCATCGAGGCTCATTTTCAACAAAAAAAAGATGAGTATAAATACCCCATGCTGAAACAACACCGCTAAAAAAGAATGAAATAGAAAGGATCCCAGCATCCCACAAAATAAAATCAATGGGACATGAGTGAATCATAGAACATCACAAAGTGAAGTTTTGAATTTCAGTTCATCGCTCTGCAGAAACCCATCAATAATGCCCTTTCATTTCTTTTCTGTCATTGTCATGCTGGCGCTCCTAAAGCTCGCCAGACACAGCTCTACAGATCTACTTGAATCGGTTTACAAAGAGTTGCCATTCTTCTTGGGGTAAGTCTACTCTTTCTCATTGTGGCTTGCGTTTCATTTGCAGGATAGATGTTTACATTGGTGCATGTGTGCTCTTACCTTCCATGACGTAGACCAGTGAGCCCACATCGCCTTCCTTAATGATGCAGCTGTCCTTTCCATACTCCACAGGGTACATGCAGTCCACGATCTCTTGAATCTGCGACAGCTCCAGGTTCTTCATGAAGTCATTGTCCAAGATGGCCTCCTTGATCAGATCCTTGGACCTGAAGACAAAGGCGAAACAAATTGAGACCATCACTGTGCAAACACAGATTCATATGGCGTTGGTGGTTTTTATAGTAGAAAAACATAATGAGATAAGATTAGGTATATCAATTAGTATTAAAGAGTCTAAATGTATCACACATACACACATACACACACATCTCAAGTAAAAACCTTGGTTGAGATAATATTCTCTGAAATCCATAGAAGGATGTTGAACAATTCAACAGGCAGGTATGTTAATTATTTCTAAGGAAATTTAAAATTAACTCAAACTGCATAGCAGCTTTTCAAAAATTGTATCCTCATTTCTAAGACGTCGAGATGAAACCTTTTAGTTCCCTCTAAATACATCTCAATACATGCGTAATGGAAGCAAGTTGTTTCGATTCAGGGGTGCACTTCTGAATGCCAAAAAGGCCTCAGACTGTGGAGTCATTAAGACATTCCACAGGTAAGGCTTTTTTTGCAATGTCTTTACAAGGAAGGGAGAAAATGTAATTAACTGTAAAACGTGCAGTCACGAAGGTGCAGCTCGGTGCACAGAGCAATTTGTCAGGCGGCTTTAAAGGGGACATTATGTCAAATTATCATTTGGAACGAGAGACAATTAGATGCTAATTATGAACCATCAACGGAGGAGAGACATTCGTTCATTCGAGGTGTCCATGTGTTGAAAACAAGTGAACGAGAGCCAAGCGTAGCGAAGGTTCAAACCGTCAAAGCAACAGTCAAAGACGTGTCCAGAGACGGGAGAGACATCTGAAGCCGACCCGTCTCCAAAAAGTAAATTAAGATCACTCATTCATTGAAGCGCTTAATCATCTGAGTCAAAGTTTCTCATCTGGCCAGTTTTGACAGAGTGTCAGCTGGACGAATGAAGTTTAAAAAAAAATTCATCAGGGTTAATTCAACAAGGAGTCTCATCTTGAGGAGCTAAACTTGTATAACCTAAAAGCACTCTCAAGCTCTTGCGAGTAGGATTCAAGGGCACTGGTGAACTGCCTTGCCTTCCTGCGCTCTGTGCCCTTTTCAGAAACTGATTTCTGGGCGCATTGTTGACGCTGATCACCCGAAGAGCTTAAAGCTAAAAGGGCAAATAACCTGGAAGGCATTTATGAAGCAGTGCTCCCACAACACAGAGGCTTCTCTGACCTGCTGCCAGCCCTAAGCAAAGCGCTACACAAAACACACAGCAACACAAACTTTGAGCTCTTACACTTCAGTGTCTGCAAACCTCCTTCTGCACATTTATGATGCAAGGTTATGTTTTATAGTCAGTGTCTTACTTCTCCTCAAGGGCTTATCTTGAATTTATAAGGTCACACGACCGCTTCTCCCTCAACTCTTGAGACACATCATCAAATCCGTGGAGAGACACTGGTTGCTCCTTCAGATGAAAAACGGCCAAAATGTTCCGCCCCAGCCAGCATCTACACATCAGAATTGTTACAGCATCAGCTGAGTGATTAGTTTTGGTTTGAGTCTCAAAATGGCATGCTATCAATAATATAAAAAAACGAGATTCTCATAATGTGTGCTCTGTATTCATAACAGTCTGGTGAATTTTCACTAAGGGTTTCAAGGCCAACAACTCTGCTTTTACTCTCTGAGAGTAGTGAGACTAGGAGCTACATTACTAAAGACCAACATTAGCTAGTTGTCACAATCTACTGGGAATACACAGATTACTTACTTAGTTATTTTAAAGTGCAAACACTGGATTGATTGGATAATAATCTCAGTGGCAGGCCAGAAATACTAGTATATTAAAATGTCACCATGTAAATGCCACTGTACAAAAGTCAGATTTTCAGACAATGCCTTCTAATAGTAGCATCATTATCCCAGATTTCCCCGTCATTTTTGGACATGCCTTTTCAGCATTTACTTCAGGGAACTCATTTGTTAGACACTCCCCAGATATGAGAAAGAAGAAAGAGACAGAGGGGTAACAAGCATCCAAAGTGTCAGGATTTTCATCTATTTGAACTTTAGACAGTGCAGCAACCAAGATGATCCAATGGTATCTTATTGCGCCCTTGGGCGTCAGAACAATGTACTCCTGGGAATTGATAGAAGAAGGTGTTGCACCTATTTTTGAATTCCCGTCCCACAATCTATGTTCTTCAAACTTCACTTTTTTAAGCAGAGACTTAAAAAAGAGATTTAGATTTAACTACTGCAGTGCCCGTTTATTGCTGTGGTATTGCTGTCTGCAGCTTTCTCCAGAACCGCTCATCCAAACAATTCACACTCAACAATGCGCTGCCTTGGGTCCTGAGCAATACACCTGCCATTTCTGCATCACACACCCAAGTCACGGTCAGAAACACCGGTGAAATACGCCCTGGCCCTGGTGGGTTTTTACCTGTGAACCATACATTATTGTTGTGCCTGGGGCCCCAACTAAAAGGGCTCCAAACAGCAACAGATTTTTTATGATATGAAAATGTTGTTACAATTCTGACTCATTGTACCCCAAAATAATTTACAAAAGGCACCCAAGAATGCAACTGACTGTATACTTCCACTTGTTGTACTACTAAATTAGCCTGACAGAGAAATGTTTGGTTATGTTGCAGATTGAGATATATATATATATATATATATATATATATATATATATATTAGTGCTGGGCAACAATTAACATTTTTAATTGGAAAGAAATCATGCGATTAATCATGATTAATTGCACTGCTGTTAAAAAGCACCTTATTTGTTTAAAGTGTTTGCAAACCAAATGTTATTGCACTTTTGTTCATATAACAATACTTTTAAAATAAAAGTGCGCAATACACTACTTTTGAATTCATTATTGAACTTTGCGCATAACAATGCAATTAATCACAAAGAAATCATGCGATTAATCGTGATTAAAAATTGTAATCGTTGCCCAGCACTAATATATATATATATATATACCTTTACAACGCCATTCTGTAAGGACCCGGCCTTGCTGTTTACTTCCTGTAAACTGCATTAACAAACTGCTTGTGTTGTCAAGTCTGAAAAGGTCTATTCAGGATTATATTTGTATCTATGAGAAGTGAAAGCTCAACCTTGAACCGAAGTTCAAAATGTAAGTAAAGTTACATTGTGCTGATGTGGCTCTCTGTCATCCTTCACTTGAGGTAAAGATAGATAGATAGATAGATAGATATAGAGAGAGAGAGAGAGAGAGAGAGAGAGAGAGAGAGAGAGAGAGAGAGAGAGAGAGAGAGATAGATAGATAGATAGATAGATAGATAGATAGATAGATAGATAGATAGTTACTTTATTAATCCCACAAGGGCAATTTTTTTTGGTAAAACCGTTAATGTTGGTAAGAAATAATCCTTGTGAAGGTGTAATTTACAGCCCATATCATTAGGTTAAGTCCTGCTTATAGTCAGAGCCATTAATAAATTGACCTGGTGATAATTGCAGACTGGACAGCGATTATAGTTTGATCAAGATCTATCTTGAGTTGAGCTTAATGCAGTTTCTAACAGAGCAATGATCTGAATAACAAGGATTATAGATAAAACATCACATAATGTGTTGTTTTTATTTTGTGGAAGCATTTTTTTTTTTTAGTCAAAGGTGACACAATACAGATATGATGGGTTATAGTGAGACTTCCAATTCCCCTTTGCCTAAAACCCAGAAATGAGCAGTTTAAGCTTGTTTTGTTTGTACTAAGATGCCTGCAAAAAGGTCTGTGGTTAAAACAAGCGTAAGAGGTTTTAACGTTTTTTTTCAAAGACATAATAAACATTACTGAGTACCCAACTCGTGAAATTTTAAGCTTTTAATATGTCCTAAAAAGGCAGTTGCTAACAAGTGGCTAAATGTGACTATAAAACGTCATCACGGCGACTAATCCGCCTTAAGCTTTGTGGTGGTTAAGTCATGCAGCGGTGGTGTAGTTTGTTTTTAGCCCAACGTCAGCTTTTTACTTCTGCCGATTGCATTAACGCCTCAAAAATCATTAAAGTGGTGTTAATTTGTGATGATTATCTTAGTGAACAAAGCGTGTAAGTGTCATAAACGTTTGTTCGCCACAGAGTTTATTTTCTGCAATAATCCAAAATGTCGGGGGAACCTGTGCGATGTTAACTTCCGGATTGTCCTACAAAAATACGTCAGCACTCTATTCAAAGAAGGTGTCGCTTGGCCAAATTGCTCCAAATTAGACAAAGCACTTCCTCAGGTCCCCAGCAACACACCAGCTAAGTATGAAGTAGATCGGAGGGACAATTCTGGAGATAAATTCTTTGCTTTATAGATGTTGGCATCTGTCATTAGGTTTAGGGAGTGATTCTTAATAAAGGTGTGAAGTGACATTCTGGACTGTGATGATTCTTGTGATGTTCCAACTGAGTTAATGATGCTTTAACTTTGCTTAATTGTGTCCGTTTTATGGCAGAACTCTGCATATCATTAACTTAACTAACAGGAACCAATTGGAAATCCATTATTTCCCCAAATGGACCTCCAGTCCTGTGGAAATGTGCCTCGTTGACCCTCTTTCTGTTACTTTACTCCCAGAAGATGTCTGGCCTTCTTAACCCTGATCTAGACCCCCCGACTTGAGCCTCTGATAGCAAAGTTAGGCAACGTCTTATAACCAGACCCTTATAAAAACATCTGCCTTCCTCTCCTTTGTGAGGATGATATATTTGCGTTCGTCCCGTAGTGAAGTTTAGGGCTGAGGCAAGTTCAGCCTTCCTTAAAAGGAGAAAATATGCTCTTTTGGGAGGAAAAAAGAAGAGGGGTGGCAGAAAAGTGGGAGAGGCTAACCAAAATAAGAGACAGACAGAGAGAAAGGGGTGGATCGCTTATGTGTGAGGAATGGTCTATGGGTCTTGTAAAGGAAATAAAGTGAGTGAGAATGGAATAAAAATCTAAACATTTAGCTAAATCCAACAGACATTAATGCTACACTTCAATAACCAAAACAAAATGAAAATGTAATGGAGCTGTTTTCATCTCTTGAGGACGCTTGCGTAAGTTATTAAAAAGAAACGTTTTTTTTCTATCTAGTGATAATAATGATGAACTAATAAGAAAACTGTGCTCAAACAGGCTCAAGTCATTTGCATTAAACAGTCGGCTTCTCTCCAATCATAATTTTTCATGCATCTGCTTATCAGAAGACGATTAAATGTCATGAAAAGTTGTGGTTTACGCTATGAACATTAAAGCTGTAGTTGAGAGACTTTGATGGACGTTCAAACTACCTCTCGGTTAGAAGCAGTTCATTTTGAGTTCCATCATTAAATAATTTTTCACCTTCCCTGTGGGGATCAATCATTCTTTCCCCATCGTAATTGACAGATGATTACATTCAAACTCCCTAATGGCTGAGACATCAAAATGGGTTGTTCAAAAATGTCAATATGCAGGACAATGGTTGTTCTTGAGGGTTTTCTTTTTTTGCAAAAGGCTGATAATAACAAATCAAGGTCTCCCTAAAAGCCTCTTTGGGAACTCTCTTAATGAAAATATGTATACACAATAAAAGTTCTCAAAAGGGTCTCACGCTTACAGCGAGGCAAAGAAAACAAAAACACAACACAAGGAACCTTTGTGCTTTCTGTGTTTTTAACCAACGCACAGAGCTGACAGCTACAACAAAGACTAATGGCCTTTCCCCGCTCAGATAAAAGAAATCCCCCTCATGTTTGAATCTTCTTTCATGAAATCTGTGGAGCTTCATTTGTTTGCGTGTCAAGAGATAAATTACATTCATACCTGACACATCTGATCTCTCTGCAAAGTCTGAAAACAGCAACACAATGACAGCATTATTTCGTATAATGGATAAGTAGATATTAAAGCAATGATTTTAATTTGAACACTCCATTCTGCTCAGTTTTTTGTGATTTGACATCCCTAATATGCATTTTCAAAGCTGGATTTAGTTTTGAAATATATGGATTATATTTAATATGTCTATTTTTCAATGCGCTTGCAGAATGAAGAGTAGATGTTTGTCCTGTCCACCAGGGGGGTAAGTGTATTGATTCATAATGCACAACCTTCAAGTTCAAACCCGACACACAGCTGGATTATTTCACAACAGATGGCTATTTTAGTGCCAGTTTCAGTTTGAGTGCCAGACCTCATGTTGCAGACAGAGCTGAGCAGGAGAGAGATGTTTGGGGGAGAGTTTGAAAAGAAGAAAGAGAGAGAGGGAACGACAGAGAGAGGGGGGGGGGGGGTAGTTCTAGACAAATCATAAGGTAAACATGCACAGGGAGCCTGTTAAGACTGCCTGTCACAGAACCTGCAGCTTGTATAAAATTGACACTGGTACATTAGACAAAGCTGCCGTCTCCGGCTCTCTAAACCTATAATTCCCATCACTGGATGGCATTTCATTTTCTCTCATGCTAGGCTGGGATCAGGCTTATTGATATCCAGCCTTTTATCACCAAGCTGCTGATAATCCTATTGATAACTGTCACTATCATGACAGTTTCCTTACATTGTTTCTCTCATTTTAATAGTTGGCGACACCATATCACAATTTCCTTATATCCAGTGTGTGTGTGTGTGTGTGTGTGTGTGTGTGTGTGTGTGTGTGTGTGTGTGTGTGTGTGTGTGTGTGTGTGCGTGTGTGTTACAGAGCACCCCCTCATCCATATTTGCTACAGGTGCCGTACCTGCTGCGCCACACGTAACATTACGCACAGGAATCAGAAAGGTGACAAAGGGTAAAAGAACTGAAGCGCAACAGCTACTGCAAAAAAAAAAAATATTATGAACATTATGCCTTTATAATTTGGACACCTACTGTGGGCTTTTGGGGTAGAAAGGTAGGGTGACATGGCTAAGATCCTGGATGTCGAAGGCTGTGGGTTCGGCCGAAATTGCCTGCCTCTTCGTCCGCTGCTGCTCGTGCAGCTCGTTCTGCTTGTGGACCTGCTGGGTCGCCGGTTTGATAACGGAGCGGTATTTGTCCAGCTCGGTCTGTAGTCTCTGTATGAGCTCGTCTTTCTGGTCGAGCTCCAGCTCCAGCTCGTCGATGAGCGCGTCCCTCTGCCGCAGCTCCTCGATCTTCTCCTGGAGCGCGTACTGGAGGTCACGCAAGGTGCCCATTTCAGACGGCGACGAGCGACTTCCCGATAAGTTTATCGAAAGGTATGGAGTGAGTCTTTGTCCCCTCTCCTCTGCCACGCTGCTCATAAACTTTATCCGGCATGAACAGCGTCAGAGGATGCAGCCCCTGTCTCTCCTGTAGGGGGGGGGGGGGGGGAGGGGGGGGGAATCCTCGCCGCTGTCCGTCACTTGCGGTTTTTGGGAATGTAAGCGAAGGTATGTTCGGTGGTTGACGCGATTGCCAAGGTGAGCCCGTAAAGCGTCTCTACCACTATCACGTAAAGTTTGCCCTCTCTCTCTCTCTCTCTCTCTCTCTCTCTCTCTCTCTCTCTCTCTCTCTCCCTCTCTCTCCCTCTCTCTCTCTCTCTCTCCCTCTCTCCTCCCTCCCTCCCTCGGCGGAGAACAGTCCTCTCCGAGTGCGTCAGGCTGCGACCCGGCGAGAGCGCATGGCGAGGAGGGCGCCTACAGGAATCCGTGGCACAGTGCAGTCTGCCACTCCAGAAAGAGTCGCGCGCTCGTCTCACATGAATAATGGACTCGGTGAGAAAAGCTACTGCTCGGAGAACTGTGGCATCATACATCGGCAGATCGCCCCGAGGCTGCTGGGTTACAAATAGATGAGCACCGGAGCCTTAATGGAGGTTGGCGGTGATGGAAACTTAATGACCCTCAGTGTTAAAATAAACAACGCGGGTTTTTTTGTTTTTTCTCTCTATCCATTGGGGAAGGAGACTGCATGTATTGTGTCGGACTACCTGTGTGTTTTTGTCTACACGGACAAAAATGCAATGCTCCATATTTCAACCAAAATTATGCTTTAGGCACACAGTGTATTTTAAAGTGGAAAAGAATATTTCCGCTTTTCCAAAATCCCTGTCCACTATTCATTTTGGAGACTGATTCCATAGAGGAGCAAGTGAAGGTGCTAAAGGCGAAAAACGACAGCAGCAGCAGCACCAGCAGACATGAATATGCCAAAGATACAGAGGCTCACGACTCTCCATAGCAGCTCCGCATTCCTCATTTGATCATGTCTGCGTGGACTGTGCGCGCTGCTGGTGTCTGTCCACATTATCCCAATGAGTCATCTGAAAGCTCAGCGAACAGCATTTAGCCTCATGCGCCCTGGACAAATTCAGACGAGGGTAAACTGCCAAGGACAATCTGATAGGACGAGGAGTCACAGCAGCGATCACTACGCTGAGAAAGGTACAGCAGGCTGACTGCGAGGACACAAATGAGAGTGAAGGAGATTTTTAGCTGTTAGGATATGTGTTTTGCTTTTGGATGTAAATAGCATCTTTTTCCTGACGAAAAGCGTGTAAACATGGAAACCCTAGAGAGAGATGGTTGTTCTAATAATAGATCGCAGCTGCCCTCTTGTGGTGGGATAAAGCGTCGACTTAGGCAAACAACAACACGGTGGCATCATGCCTCTCTGCTCTGCAGGCAAACATGCCCAACACTTAATGATCCTATGCTGTATGTATCATTGCCTTAGTGGGTGACTGAAATAGGTATAGCTTGTACTGTGTGAAATGAACAATTCCTTTTCCCATTGCAAATACTGACATTAGTCCTGTGTGCAATAAGTAAAAACAAATGTAAACCTGCTTTCAGACATCAGAGGAATAAAAAAGTATGAATGAGATAAAGCAACGGTGAGGAACACCTGTTTAACAAACGATTGTGTTTATTGTCTGTTTGAGTCATTAAAGTAATACAAAGTAATATAAGTCAATCAGGTGTGCCAGCATTGATGTGCTGTCTGTCCTGCCTGCTTGTTTTGCCTATATGTGCATTTGTCTTGTTCAGTGTTGCTATTTTCCATTTCTGATGTGTATGTTATGTGCCTCAGTGTTATATATGTGCTTGTACTGTAGGTGGGTTTGTTCTGCTCGTCTCTAGTGTCTTATGTACACTTTTCTTTTGCTTATATGTGTATTGGTTTTGTCTATACGTTACTGTCTGTTTATCTATGAATTTGAATTTGATTTAAATTTTTGTAACTTTAGGCTGCCTTCAAACATCTGGCCGGGGACAGCAGATGAAAACTAGCCTCTCTGGCTAACTCTGGCTCACTTACAGTTTGACTGTTGATTGGTGTGCATTGTCCCTGTAAAATAAATAAACAAACAAACAAATAAAATAAAAGTAAATTTTTCCATCTCCAAAGAGGTGGTTTAATGAAGACAAGGCAGTTTTTCTCCTCTGAGCCAATTAAAAACCATCATGTTTTCTTTTAATCTCTGTCAAGGGAAGGGTGCAGGACACAAAGCCTGATCAGCAGTAAAGTTCCATACGTATCGGTAAACTGCAGGTGCCTGGAGACTTCAGGCTCTCTCCAGTCGGGTTGCATCCCCACATCCTCCCATCGTCAAAAGGCCCTCCCACTGTCCTTCAAAGCACCTCTGCGCTTTAAATTTCACCTCTCTAACCATCCAGCTCAGCCCTTTTCCTATGCAGATCAATAGAAACAGGATCCTTTGCTCCATGCTGCGGTAATCCGATGAGCAGGGCGGGACGCCGGCTGGTGCCACGTCCTGACTCTAATGGGGGTCACACTGTCTCCGACCCCGCAGCGGACCAGCGGGCGCAGCAGCGCAGGCGGACCCCCCTCCTCCAGACTGACTGGTGGCACTGAGAGCATTCATGTCACCTTACGAATGCAAACAGGTTTACTTCCGTTTCACTGAACAGATTGCACGGCCATGTGCAATTAACCTAGTTAACCAATGAAGGCCCATCCAAGCACTCATTGTGCCTCATCAGCTGGGTATACTCATAATGAGCCCTGAGGAAGGTTGAGAATATGAGTAGTATTCTTTGAATGTAGCTTGTTAGTCATTGTTTCTGAATGAACCTTGCTCATTCATGACCTCCGCACTTCATTCTTAAGTATTTTTGTTTTATTTTTCTTCCCTCAGGACTATTTCTGAGGACTTCTGTGTTTGTTTGAATGCACACTGAGCACCAGTTAATGAGTGTAAATGAGGAACCCACCCTGTCTGCGGGTTAATAATACAAATGAAGACTGGAAATTGTCTAGCCATCCTAATAACATTAACCTCATTGTCTATCGCATTAATTCAGTCAGGTTTCTGCCTGTGTGTGTGTGTGTGTGTGTGTGTGTGTGTGTGTGTGTGTGTGTGTGTGTGTGTGTGTGTGTGTGTGTGTTATTGTTTGTGTGTGTGTGTGCGTGTGCATGTGTGTGATATCAATATAGCAAGTAATTAATCCTGCTGAGATTATTATAATAGGAATGAGAAAATATTAAAAGATGAGGACAGAGAGCGTCAAACTTTTAGCTGGGAGCAATTACAGCAAAGTGAAAAGTATGAGATAGCAACTGGTTACTATTCAGGCTCAGGTCTGATTTGAAACCCTCAAAAATCAGAACAATCATATCAAGCTGAGGCTAAAACGAGCACCTAAAGGTGATGAAGGAAGCATATGGTCAAACAAAGCGTTTTTCTAATGGAGTATTAAATATCCTCAGACATGCACTTCGGGTCCTCAGCGTCCAGCTACTAAAAGCCAATAATGCATCGCACTTCCTCTTGTCTGTGTCCCGTGGGACTGCCTTGATGGATCTGATCAATTAGGAGCTCTTTCTGAAGCTCGCCTTAGAGCTGCGTCATCGGCCGCCAAGAATGAAAGTGCTCGTCCATTCATGGCAAACGTCTCCATCTCCCATTTAGGAAGAAACAAAAAGTAAAGGTAGAAAACAGACAGAAAGAAAAGCTTTGTGGAGAGAGAGGACACGGAAGTACACAAGCACATATGAGAGTGCATTTGAGTGTGTAGAGTTACCATCGACACATGCACATTCATTTTTGAAGCATATTTCTATTGAGAGAGAGTTGTGCTTCCCAATTACAGATTCACACGATCAATGGCAAAACATTCTGGTTCTGGTAGTGAAGAGAGAGAGAAAAACACTCAGAAAGATATTTTAAGACGGGACACAAAGTTGGCACATGGGCGTCACGGAGCAAACAAAGCACAAATGCCCGCTCTTACCAGTCGGACTTGGCGTATTTCCGGAACGCCTGCCGTGACAGGTCCTGGTGCGTCTGAGGCTCCGCGGAGATGCCCTGCGCCCTGCGGGTCCTTGGTCCAATAAGTTGAGCGCTGGGCAAGACGGACTGACATTTATGTAATTTCCTCTTCAGCTCCTGGATCTCGTCTTCCCTGTCCGCCAGACGCCTCTCCAAGTCCCGTATCCTCTCCTCCTTCAGCAGCAGGATCTTGGCAAAGTCGTCCTCCAGGTCACTCATGTTGGAATCTCTTGACGTTAAACTTTGCCTGCGATTCTCCGCGATACGGGGCAACAACAAAAAAAGCGAGTAAATCTCCCAGTAATCTCACAGGTTGTGAAAACGGACACAGATCCCCCCTCCCTCCCCTCTAAGTACGCGCAGGATGGTGATGTTCCCTTCGCTGTCCACTTGTTTATTTCAGGAGAAAAGGAGCGCTGCGCTACAGTCCACCAAGCCTCCGGGGAGCCGCTGATGATCCTTCATTGAGAAACCAATTACAGCAGCTCTTTCTCTCCGAGGGACGCGGGCAGGCCGTCAAACTGGGCACTGAAAGAGCCGAGGCAACTCCTGTAGTTCACCGCCTCTCTCGCGCGCTGCAGAGGAAGCCCAACGCTGCTGCTGCTGTCAGATATTTGTTTACTATCTATATGCACGATCCCGAGCCGTCCTTTTGAGCGCAATGTTAAACACCCACATCACC
This sequence comes from Cebidichthys violaceus, assembly GCF_023349555.1. Taxonomy (NCBI): domain Eukaryota; kingdom Metazoa; phylum Chordata; class Actinopteri; order Perciformes; family Stichaeidae; genus Cebidichthys; species Cebidichthys violaceus. The sequence goes on along the minus strand of NW_027176263.1, from coordinate 3,747,471 downwards.
TCCCCCGACCTATTGCAAAAAAAACAAAAAAAATCAATTGTCCCGTACCCGCACTCCTTTGGTAGGACAGTGGACTGGACAGTAGCTGGTTTGCAATGGTCACATGATGTAAGCACACATCGGTGGAGTGAAAGCAATGAGACAGATGGCCTTTATAGAGGTTGCCCTTCAGCATAGATGTGAAGATTCGTTTATTTCATATATGCATGTTTTTGTAGGATTAATGCACCTTTCTTTGTCGAGGGGATTGATCCTTATCTGAACTTAAATGATTAAATTAAATGAGTTTGTTTTTTTAAATGCGTTGGATATAAAACATCAAATTAAACAAAAAAGTATATAAAGTTACATTTGAAATCTTGACTTGTTACAAAATGGATGATTCAAAGTTGCAGAAGTGTCTGTTATCATGATGCATCCAGCATGAAGTAAAGTAATTACACGACCGATCCGGAGCCCGTTGTCTGCATGATTAGAGTAATCAGTTTCCATACTTTGGCAACAGCAGCTCATCACTTTCATCCTCGGTGTGCTGCGCGGACCGAAGAGAGTTCAGTAGATCATCGCTTCTCCCACTGTAATATTAATCTCCAAACCCAGCCTGTCATTTCTATGCACCATTTTTCATTCTGCTGCCTAAATCTGTTTCAACTCAATGAATTCATTGGGGGGGGGGGGGGCTTATGGGTGCTAGGGGGATGTTTCATTAAGATTCTGAGTTAAAAATAGAGTGAACAGATCTTCTCTTTGCTGGTGTGGCTCAACATATCTCACCCTTGTCTACTTCTTGCATTCATATTCTTCCAGCTTCTTATTGGGTGAGGGATGAACGCTTTTTAATACGAGTTTTAATACACACTGTTTGACATTTCCTTTCCCCCTTAACTTAACCTGCAGCCCTCCTAAATGCATCCAAGAGGAGCATATCACCATAACTGGTTGTAAAACCCTCATCTCCCATGTGACACTTGTGATGGCCAGCTTAGCTGATGAGCATTATCGAGTCATCGTGAAACACATATGATCTGCTTCTGTGCTGTGAGTGTGTCACATGTCTCGCAGTAATGATGAGCAGCGAAGTGAATGCACTCGGCATTCAAAGACAAGGTGAGGACCCGGGTCGTGTTGTTATCAATGTGGAAAACAGTGATCGATTAATTATGTATGCAGCAGACACTGTGCCCATTATGACAGTGGAAAATTAAGTGTCTCTCTCCGTGACCCTGTCCATATCTACTGGGAATATGGGTGCACTGAGAAAAACCACTACTGACATCATAGTCACAAAAAGGGCATTCATGCATTCAGACAAAAAGATGCAGAGTATCATCAATCTAGAATGTCTTTGATCTTATGTCATTACCACAATAAATACCCCCACCATTGGCGCCCATACACTGTGATTACATCATCACCACGACTATATCAGCATCACTGACCTAAGAGGTGCATCTGTGTTGCTACTCGACTATTCCCCATGTTTACACAGAGTGAGTAATGCTGCACTACCAGTTCTAGCTTGTGTTGTCAGAGCACTACACGGGTCATCTCCCTTGTGAGTTCTGGGAATAGGTAATGGACGTCAAGGATAACCCCGCTGCACCCTGAGATATGTGCTCTGACTGCGTTGCGAGAGTGGCCGTTCATGGGTGCCATTGAGTTCATGATTGCCGAGCATGGCCGCGCTGTAATAAAGGGCTCCATGTGCTCGTCCATGCCTTGTTTCTGAAGCGTCTCTGGGCAGAGAAAAGCCGGTGCCCTCTCGTTCTCCTCAGGGACAGATCATCTTACGGAAGAGACGAGGGCAGACATTAGTCACTGTTTTCCTGTAATACACTCTCTCTCTCACACACACACACACACACACACACGCACATGCAAACACACACACACACACACACACACAGAAGAACTAGAGAGAGGTATCTTGGGTATTCCCAGACATATGCTTGCACATCATTATCACCCACGCACACACACTTGCATGCAGAGATTTATGTAACCATTCACAAAGCTGAACTCCCTAGACACACACACACACATACACACACACACGATCATGCCAGTATGGAAACCTTAGACGGGATTACTGTAAGTGCAACGGTAGGAGAGGTATGCTGCTGTGTCTCTGGAGTATCGTCCCCCTTAAGCCCCCGTTGTCTTTGATACTACATCTGACTGTGCTTTCGGTGTCTCTGCTGCTGTCCCAGTGAGACACCACCAGCTGGCCGCCTGCCTGGGCCAGCCATCCCAGGAGAGGTGATATGAACGCATGGGAGAAGGTGGAAGACAGAGAGAGACATCCTGGGACGAGGACGGGAGAGATGCTTTAGCCCCGGGGCAATCTATTTCTGAGCCTCCCCAGTCCCGTAAAACACTACACAGCAAATCCTGCACTTTAGCAGCAATATCATCACAAAGATGTAGTCTCACATCGTAACTTCATATCCAGAACTGCAGATTGATCACTCCGCTCACACCGGAGATGGGTAGAACATAGCTCAGGAAATTGACCTAGCAAAACGCAATGATGATACTAACTCCCTGCTTTCCTGTATTAGCACTATCAAACTCAGGTGACCGTTTAACGTTTCCTGGGCCGCAACTAACGATTACTTTCATTATTAATTTGTTTCTCAATTAATCTCTGTGAAGATCTTTGGTCAAAGCTAGCTTGACTTCCGGTAGATTATATAATAATCATCTTGTTTGTCTATAATCAATATTTTTATATTAACATAGAACCTAAATCCGTATGGATAAACCCGAAGATAACTCCTCCCCCGACTTTACATTCCCTTTCAGCTATACATTCAGTTTACCATCTTTTTATCTTTTTACTGTTTTGGTTCACTCAGAGCTGTTTCTACAGTTTGTGGCTTAGTGAATGGTGAAAATAGAGCGAATATTGGACTTACAGTCATCAAGTGGACAGAAACACAAATACAAGTGAATGCTGATGTTGCTGCATATGGATGTGTAAAAAGGCAAGAGTGTGCTATTTCCTCATCACCGTATCACGTTTATAAAGATGTAATATGTCAGTAGTTTACAGTTTGTTTCCCCTGCCCCATATGGCCAAAAATAATTATTAAAACTGATTACTCTTTAAAGAAGTCTCGTTGCCTTTGATTTAGCACCTCCAGCTATCAATTAATCATTTAATCATACAACCCATAAAAACTATAAATTGTGAGAATATTTTCCAGAGCTCAAGTTGACATCTTTAAATTGCTTGTTTTTTCCAACCAACAGTCAAAAACAAAATGATATTCGGTTAAAAAAAAAAAAAAAATCTTCACATTCCAGCAAATGTTTCGTCATTTGTACGTCTGTTATGGGAAGGGTAAGATGCTTTATGTAGCTTAGATGGTTGGATGTAACTGGTGAGGTTTCCTATGCAACAAAAATAAATGCAGGGCAAGATGGATGTTACAAATACTAATCAGTCAATCAACACATTTTTGACTGCTTGAGCAGAAAAAGTCTAATTAGAAAAAACAAATATATTGTCTCAGAAGATGACAGTGAGTGTGAGAATAAGCTCTAGTTCTGGTGTGACGGAGAGAAGAAATGTGTCTGTGAGGCGAACAGGAGGTCACGGGTCACTGGTTGGAATGCTGCATTCCCGTCATCTTCCAGGTGTGCTGGGTGACTAACAGTGTAAATGACCTCAGTCATTTGTACAATGGCCCTGAGAGCTCAAAGCACTGCCACAAACACGAGCAATCGACAATTTGACAATGCAATAAGCAAGAAACACAGCAAAGAAACAGAATATCGACAAATTGAGAAACACAATCACCAACTTGACGACATGTGTAGCAAAAATACAGGAAACATAAACCAATCCAGAAACTTAGGTTAAACATTCTGATTTCATGATTCAAAATATGTTCTATACCGTTAGCCAAACTAGCCTCCCAATTCATTGAAACTGGCAAAATATGCTGGCAAATACACACAATTTGTTAATCTGTGAGCTAACTGGTATCTTTTACAGTTTTTCTGTATATCTCCATTTGTTTGAAAATGTGGTATCTATCCATCCAACGTATCCTCATACAAGAGTCTTTTCAAAATTAAAGTTTGTCTTCACAGGAAACAACTTTGTTAGATTTCGGCAACACAACTGCCTCTTTGGGTTTGGGGAAAAGGTCATGGTTTGTCTTGAAATAACTACAGAAGTTACATGACAATAAATCAACGCTGAGACTGCTGGTTAAGCACAGGATATGAACAGTGGTCTCCCAAATAAAAGTCCAGGACTTTACCCAGCCATCTACCCTAACCTCCTTGTTTGAGCAGTGTTTGTCGCGTTGTATACTTTCTTGTTGGTGATTACATGGAATATAGCTGAGTATAGCTGCGGACAGTATGTTAGAACAGCTTCATATTTGCATTACATTTTGTTATGCTGTATATGTGTTGTCACATTAGAGAACATAGATATGCTCTCTATTTTGCTGTGTTTTGTCTTTTTGTGTTTGCTTTAGTTGCATGTGTTGAGCTCTCAGGGCCACCGTACTCTGATGAGGTCTTCAACCTTGTGACAGAGGGACTTTGTCTCAGAGTTACATCTTTTGTCAGCAAAATGTCAACTGAAAATAACAGTTTAGGGTAATGAATTATTCATATCTAGCAGACAATGAGTATTTCATTTCTATGTCCTTCGTTTTAGTGATGCAAAATAAATTGACTTTAGCAAATGAAAAGACTTTGTTGACTTTGCTGTCACACTCTAAATCCACCGATGTTTCCTAGTCATGATAAGTATTTTGTTCTGAAGGTGTTAGCTGTATGGACAGAGTGGACACTTCAGGAGAAAACATACAACAGCCAGACAGATATCTTCATCAGCTCTTATCCCTCATGCCTGACTCCAAATGGCTCCATAATCAGCTCACCTTTCTTGAGAAAATGGATATTGTGCCCCTCTGCACTCGTTCAAAACCGGATTATTTTTTGCTCCCCTAACAATTCTCGGGTGAAACAGAGGTGTCTCTTTTCACGCCTGTCCCAAGCTGTCTGACACTTTACCATCAAGGAGCAGCGACAAAAAGGTTGTGATGTTGTCATCACAGGAAAAATGGACTTTTGGGATTCCTGCATGTCTGATTTGTGGTGTAAATAATGGATATCTATTCATTTTAGTCACAGGCATCTCTGTCAGCAGAGCTTGTTTATCTCACTTTGCATCAGGATTGAAATCCCTGCACTCATGGTATTATTGATACCCATCTTGAGTCATGGACAAAGCCCTGGATGTATTGAATGAAAAGGGACATGTTACATAAGCTGTGGAGAATTCCTCTCATCTCTCAGGCTGCGAGACAACAAGTAGCCGTCTTTCCTCCCCAGCTGGCCGTGCAGCAGCTGCACTAAAGCAACAAACTAATACAGCAGTGGAGGTGGGATGTAATTGATGGTTTTGAGTGGAATGAAATGACCTCTTGACATCTTTAGCTCACCTCAGGCCTCTCAGCCTCACACATAGGCCGACATGGATGCTGCCTCACTCGCTCTCTCTCTCCATTTCTGTCTCTCATCCTTTGTGTTTGTGTTAGCGAAAGCACGTGTTTGACAAGGTCGTCACCTGCGACACATTTGCGATGAATAAGCGCCTGAGAGGATGAGCTGCTTTGACTGTTTCTTGGAGCTCGAAGCATGTGTTGCAAAGCGAGGTAGTCCGTCGCCAGAGAAGCTTCTTTTTCTTGTGTAACAAGCTGTAAACACACCTGAGATATGAGTCACATCACCGGAGAGTTATAGGATCTACTAGTGTGCCATTATCAGGCTGTTAACAAGGAATGCGTTTAATGGAAGCTAGTATGAGAGAGCACGTTCCTCCCCCTGTGTGTAAACCATACCATATGGATGATGTATGCCAGGCGTTCTTCTGCCAGGGTCAGGGAATAAATACGCACAAAGCTTTCACATATAATGAGTTGATTCTACACAGAATTATGTAAATGAATAGCCCCAAAAGTCTGATGATTTTAATAATTATTCAAAAACATGCTCTACTGATAGAAACATCCATTAATGGTAAAAGTACTGTTGAAAATAATGAAAAAATATAAAGTTAAGATATGAAACCAAATAGTCTTCTGGTAATAAATTGTTTGTCATGTGAGATATCTAATGTCATTTCATTATATATTTTTTAGACATTACAGAATGATACTAATGATATTGGTAATCATTCATTTTATGTATTTGACAGGGACAGTGCTCAGTTTGTTTGGTTTACCAGAGTTAACTATAAGCTAATTTACATCTATAGTCCAGGAAACAGAGATAAGAAAATTAACACATTCCAGCAAACAGGTCACTGGGGACAATACAACTTCAGCCCAAAATGTGCATTTCTATTGAAACATATAGGAAAACATTCAGCTGTTCTTCCTTTGAGTCTCATATTTGATAAAACAACAACAACTGTGAGGTCAGTTGAGTGTTTGTGCCAAAAAGGAACTGAGAAATGTGAAAAATATTTTTCCTCTTAAAAATGAGATTGTTGTAAAGCTTTTACAACAGTTGTAGTGGAGTAGAATGAAATGGAAATAGTTAAGTAGAAGTGCGCTTAAGTACAGCACTTGAATAAATGTTTTGCGTTACATTCCACCACTGGATAGCTAGAAGTGTAAAATCACAGCTATCGGACCCCTGAATTCCTCGGCACATGCTTTCTCTGCAGGGATCCTGGTGAACTGAGCTCGCTTTGCACGACCAGTGAAAGGACAGAATGTGAAGTCACAGCGGAGGCTGGTCCAAGCATCTGCAGCTAGCAGGGACAATCTTGCAACAGCATGCCTTCACTTCAACAAACTCATAAAGGTCTGCCCATCTAAAGACAGACACATGCGGTCAGAGGGACACGGCAATAAACCAGTAGGAGACCCCCAGGGCCCTCGGATGCTGCTTAGCTTGCTGCCATTGTGCAGATTCTCAGCCTGTCACTGAACAAAACCCTTCTCAACATGTCACCTAAAGACCTACAGTATGTTGAATGCTCCAATGCCTCTTATGGTGCTTTAATATCCCAAACATTGACTTGAGGATGTGTCATACCAGTGCTAGCATTAGCTCTGTAGGAGAACCCTCTCCTGGTTGAGCACGGTTGAGCCTTACACCTAGAGGGCCCCCGCATTCCTGGCTCAGCTGGACATTCAACAGGCCACCACCTGCGGCATGTCAACAAACTGCACGGGGTTAACAATCCCCCCCTCACTGTGAAACCATTTACCATCACCCTAACTGGAAGGTGCTGTAAAAAAAGTTGTGTCTCAAAGCACTTACAGGACCTGTTAGTGAACGCTGTCCAGCAATAATAATAGAAAATAGAAACATCAGAGGCAAAGAGAGGAGTGATTTAAAAGTATTTTTAAGATATACAGCAACACAAAGCGAAGAACAGAGATCATGCTGCATTTACAATAAAGTGAATGTACCAAGAAGAGATGTTGAGGATACAGTTGACGCTCAAAACAAAAGGCTGATGTCTTTGACTGACATTTGCCTACAGTGCTTACAGTGGGGGAAGGAAAGACACAGTGTCTTGTCTCAGCTGTCACTTCAGAGCCTGTGGTGGGAAAAACGTGAGAAAAACAATGCCCACACTCTCAGTCACCTCCACAAGCTGAGATCCCCTCTCCACCAGCAAAATAAAACCACACTGGAACATCTTTTGTTCTCTTTGTCTTGTCCTTATTGTCTTGCGATTTGGTGTGAGTCAGTGTTTCCCTTATTCATCTTGTTGAAAAGATTTGACTGACTGTGATACAAAAAAAAAGAAGACACAATTAATTTTCTTTGGCAGCTGAATGCAACAATTGACTTTGATGTCTAATTTAAGAAACCTTCGAGGTTCACTGTGGATTAAGTACAAATGTAATTTCCCTATTTGCATAACAAAGACTAGACTGATTGATATTAGTAGAGATTGAGATTTTATCGCCTGATCTGCGCTTCGCAGCAGTTGCCTAGTAGCCAGCGACGCCCTCTTCCTTTCCAATCGACATCACATGGCGCCAGAGGAGCTCACCCAGAATAACTGCACGGGCCTCCAGGGGCAACCGCTCACTAATGTAATATGCACGAGCTGAGTGGCCATCTATTTCTTGGATATCACAGATAGTGTGTGAGAAATTCACAGAAACAGAGAGACTTTCTTCATAGATGCTTGGGTGAATCTGTGCCTATGTTGCGTAACAGCGTACAGTAAGAAAATCTGACCATGTTTTCTGGATGAGCGCACATTACTGTATTGCTGCGGGGAAAAAAAACAAACTGGTGGATGACTCGGCCCAAAGGAGCGCTCGGAGGTATCTGGTAAAAAATCAGGCATGGCTGCCAAACACTCCTCGTCTTCATGTTCCAGGCGTGATCGCTCTTCATTTGCGTGTGCTGCAGTAAATCAGCCATGCATGCCTCCGTTATGGAAAAACCTTTGACCTTGTGCATTCTCATCAAGACAAACAGCGTCACTCATCATCCGCATAGATTTAGATTGCAGCTGCAGTGTTTCTCTATTTTCTAGCATCATTGCTTCTGAGGCCATGTCAGACGTATATTTAATTTTTATCTGATCTCTAGTCGGGTTATTTGTCACACAACCCTCTCTTCCTTTTTTTAATTTTTCATCGCAGAGCGAAAGGTAATGTTCCTACGGCCAAAGAAAGTATGATTACTTAACAGAGTTTAAGAGGATCAGGTACATGAATCAGCTTTTTAAAAAATGCAATAAAGATGAGACCTGATTTTACAGGCTCTGCCTTTGAGTTTTTTTAAAAACCCTGAATGGAGCAGGTACAGAACATCAGAACAGTGTCTCCTTTGAATATCAAAGATTACTGATTCAGAGTAAGACGTTGAAATTAACAGTGGTCTAGAGAAGATTGTTTGATGGGTTGAGATCTCTTCAGCTGAACTTGTCACAAATTCCCCTTCATATTAGTTTGTTTTCATCCTGTCTGCTTGTTTAATGAACTGTCCTGTCATTTCAGATCCTACCATTCACACCCAATCACCTCTCATTCCCCTCACCTGGTCCTCCACACCCCATCTCACCTGCAGCCCATTCCCTCATTAGCCCTTACTATTTAGGTCCCCTCACTTGCACTTGTCCCCTGCCAGATTGTCTTGTGTGCTATTGCCAAGCTCTCCAGCGTACCTTAGATATCGTTCCTGATCAGTCTGTTCCGACCCTGTCTGCCTGTTATTCGACCTTGGATTTGTTTGCCTGTTTGACGGACCTCCCGGTTTTGACCCTGCCTGAACTAAGTAAAAGAACTTTACTTGTATTTTGTCTCAGAGTTGTGCTTTTGGGTTCTAGTACCTGTAATCCTTACAGAACTACAGATCATATACTGGAGCACCTCTTTAGTGCTCCGGTATATTCCTCAGGGACACTTGTGCTCTCTGGCTTTAATAGCCTCATCACTCCCTATATATGGTCAGTATTTTCTCCCTGGTCATGCTGTGACTTACTGAACTAACACGTACAGTGTCACATAAGACTTTATATAGTCTGAATTTATTGCTGACACTTCCCCCGTTTCCCCATCTGCTGACCAAATCTTTGGACTTCTTTCCAAACGCCATCCCAGAGCTAACAAGTCACCATGACTTGGCTTTTGATGTTAGAAAATAATCCACGTGTAGCAGTCGGTCACAGTGGGGCTTGATACAGAGCACTAGAATACAAGAATCATCGTCAGAGCTACTCAGCAACACACTGAGAATAATCAAAGGAAGACAAAATAGGAGGATGGAGGCTTGTGGCTTTCAGTCAACATTGCAGTCGGCTGCCATCCTTCAAAATCATTCTCTATTGATTTACTCACTGCTGACTGGCCTTTCAATGCCCGTTCAGGTCTGGATTTTTCATTGTGGGCTTTTACAGGAAGTTGTGATTTTGTCCAATGACCAGCAAGAAGTAAGCCAATAGTTTCCCACAATGCCTTGAGAGCCAAGAGAGCCAGAGAACACACTGCTGCTGTGGATGCCAGGAGCAACGACTAATGAAGCCCAAGACGCACTGGATTCAAATATCAAGAGATGTTCTGTGTACCAATAGCCAGCAATAAATCACAAAAATGTATTGATATTCTTATATTACATTAAATCTGCTCGAATATAATGATACAATATTTTGACTGTCTAGTGTGAAAAGGATCACTTGATGAACTCAGATTTGTAGTCCCCCTCAGATCTACGGAGCTTTGTAACATCTTTGAGCTGGTTGTTTTGGTTTTATGGCCCACATTTTTACATCTTTGGTTCACTCTCACCGCTTTCATCAGCACCATTTCCAGACCCAAAGTTTACAAATTTATGTTTGCTAAATTAGAGACTAGCTGGGGAACATAGTGGAGCATTTAGCAGTTAAAGAAGCAAATATTTTTAGTTGGTGGAGACCAAAAACAGAGTTTAAAAGAGTTTAACTCCAAATGAATGCTGATGTTGTGCCATATCTGCTGTGTGTAAATAGGTTGCCAATATGATAATAAACCAATATCACATAACATTCATATTAAGGTTGTAAAATGTCAATGTTGTGTTCACAGCTTTTTGTACAAAAAAATAATTACTTAGCATCCCATGAAAATTTAGTTTTTGAAAATTTAGTTTTTGCCAACCTCCAGTGGTTTAACATTGTTTACCTTGATGCAGTGATGTACAGATGTACCCCAGGACCCTGTGACATCACTGTTGGGTGTGGTTACAGGTGTAACAAAGCACATTCTTCTGACCGCATCCAACTCAAACATTGCTTTCTAACCTGGTGTCAAGTTACTCTTAAAAGAAAGGCCCATACTCATACACATTTTCAAATAAGAGGAGAAACTAAATCCACATTACAGTGATCAATAAATGCCACCAGAGCCACAGCTCAGGAGCGGTGTGGTCTCTATCTAAATTACACTTTGACAACAAGGATCTGACGATAATCAGGCTACCATCTGCTCATCGGAACATGGCCCGTTTCCAAAATCCATCAACAAAAATAAACCACTCAGTAGCCAGAGATCAGAGTGTCCCTTGAAGGATGATGCATTAAAAATCGGCCTCACAGGTATAGCGGTGAGAATACAGAGGACGTCCATATCTGCATATGCCAGGACTGGTGGCGAGGACTGTGGACAGATGTCACAGAAACTGTTTCCAGAGATTCCCCTCAGTTGGCGTGAGATGACTTTTGACTTGATACTACATCACTCAGTATGTCGCTCTCCCTCGGAAGGGAACCCGCTCCAAAACCTGTGAGATTTATAGAAGGGAGAGGAAGCAATGTCACAAGCCGTGACCCGACTTATCAACACCGTCTAAGCTGGAGTTTCTCAGACTCTCTTAGAGCACAGCGTGTCCCGAGGGTAACCCCCACCACTGAAAATCACCTTGTCATATTGGCTGTTATGCCAGTTACTGAGTCACCAGTCGAGTGGTAGATGGAAACTGCAGTGCAATTTCAAGTGGTCAGAGGCTGGAGGGAGAGTTGGTACAACTGACAGAGCATGGTGAGATTAACAAACTCTGAAGCGAGGATGAACTTAAGTGGTTAGCAGGCGAGGGATGGGGGGGTCATTTCATGGTCTCTTAAGATTGTGTGTGGGGCCCTGATGGTGCAGAGGGTGGCATTACATCTCACCGATAATGGTGTGTGTGATGAAAATAACTATCATCGTTACAACTGTCTTTCAGCAGTAACAGGCTCATTGGTTCTGGGTCTGGAGTGCTTCGATCATATCAAGTCTCTTGAAAGAAAAGCGTGCTGTTGTCGGAGGAGGATCGTGTTTGTTTCTCTCTTGACCTCGCCGCGCATCAAAAATGTTTGACAATAAAAGGGATATAAAAACACATCTTGCTGTTTTTGAGTGCTGATATTTTAGCCTTTTTTTTTTTTGCAGTCCTTCAAATCCGTGCCTGCAGCAACGTGAACCAAAACAGCACAGAGATTATTAAACTGTTGTATATTAAAGCTTGGGGTCAGCAACATTGGAGAAACCAGCAAGATTTTAGAATTAGATTTTAGAAATCATCCAACCGAAAGACCCAACACAGTTCTTGTCAGAGCATTTGATTTATTGCTATCAGGATGTAATGAGAATTTCAACAAATATAACAAAATAAGGTTTTGAAAAAACATTGCCAACCCTTGCTGCAAATTGGCAACAATCAATATTTTATATTAACATTGTATCAGCATCTTCAGTATCTCACAGTGCGTTTCAGCTCATTGTTTAACTGTTTTGGAGTCTTACTGCTGAACTAAGCAACTGTTTGCCATCAAGTTCACAATATCGACATTAAAAATTCTGACTTGATCAACTATCGTAGATGTCAATCAGAGGAGGATATTGCTCTCCTTCACACGCTCCTCAAAAACACTCCACAGCATTAGACAAGTGATTGCAAACACAGAGAGGCATGTGGTGGCATTAATGTTCAAACCGGAAACTTCTTAATCTTCATGAGACATCGAACAGTCAACAGGCATTATAATTCAGGACATGATTGTATACACCATGGCAGTTTTATTAGCCCAATCCTCTCTCTCTCTCTCTCTCTCTCTCTCTCTCTCTCTCTCTCTCTCTCTCTCTCTCTCTCTCTCTCTCTCTCTCTAACCACCCACTTTCCGGGTTCATCCATTAATAGACAAAACTCCACTCCAGCAGCATTATCTTCACAGGCTAAGTATGGTATTAAGGTGAATGACCACAGCACTGCTGAGAATAGACTAGTTTGTTTGTGTTCACATTTGTTCACATTGTGAACCCATGAATCAGGCCGCTGTTTCTCTTGGCTTCACGGCCTTGAGGGGAGGATATGATGCAGTGGTGTAACTGTAAAAAGATAACGTTTGTATTTTCACATATTGAGGCACAGGCAGTAGAAATGTTGTTCTTTAGGAAAAATGATTGATGGACGGCGGAGCGGAGCATGGAGAGCGGCCAGATTGGAAAACAGGCGGCTGCAGACTGGACAACGACAGCGCAACATGGTAACACATTATTCATGCTGTAAAATGCAGAATATGATGTGAATAAAACCTCGTCGAGCTGAGACACACGGTTCATTTTAACACCCCGAAATTTTAAATCCAAAGCAAGCTGACAGTAATTAAGAACACAGTCTGTTTTCTGTCCACAGTGCAGACCGCACACCTGCATGTTTAAACATATTTTCAGCCACATTAAGCTCACTCTGGCCTGTCTAATGAAGTTCAGCTGAAACGACAAGATGTTTGGAGCAGACTCGCTCCTCGCTCTCCATCGTTTGTGTACAGTTGTAGTGTGTGGGAGTTTTGGGTTTGGCTGGCCAGAACAGTCTCCCCAGGGTGCCAGCAAATTCTCCAGCGGGCCCAGGAGCCAGCTCCAGACTCACAGATGATCCTTTTTCATGCAACGAATTATGAGGGCCCTCTTGCTCTTTTAGCAGGCAACTGGAGAAAACTCATCAAACCCCCTCTGCTACAGTTTACCAGCACCTGAGGTCATGATCTAATTAGCTTTTGTTTGGATCGCTCGTATCCCCAGAGGCTGCTCAGGCGAGATTCCATAGTAAGCACGGATCAGTCATTTGATAATTGGCAAGATAAACTTTTTGGACACGTTTACTTTAGACTTCCAAGAGTACATTAACAGCTTCAATCCTACAGAGAGAAATTGGGTTAAAGTCAGCAGCTAACTTTACATGTTGGCTGTAAAGGCCCAGAAAACCTACTCTCCTAATCGGATTCTAACTTCTCTTACAAAGTTTCAGTTTTAGTTCGTTTTTTTGTTCCATACGAGATTTTCTATATTTTAGTTTAGTAGGTACTCTTTTCACTGGTTGGGAATCAGTTGTCTGCCACACATTTCTGTGCACCGATTAGGATTTAGCAACATTTAAATCAAAATATGATGTGGGATTGTTTATCAAATCTGATCACAATACACTCATACAGTCCTGATGAGTTTCAATACAAATAATACCTGGCAATGTCTTTTTCCAAGCTTTAAGTGATGACTAGTCATTGTTAAAAACTGAAACTTTAAACCACATTTTCAGGCGCTTTAAGTTATTACTATAAAGATGTAACAGTCGCTGCGAGGGACTGGAAAGCGCGCGTGTGTGTGTGTGTGTGTGTGTGTGTGTGTGTGTGTGTGTGTGTGTGTGTGTGTGTGTGTGTGTGTGTGTGTGTGTGTGTGTGTGTATTTAAAAACCTCAGCAGACTTTAAAACACCTGGGTGGATGAGAGGAGAGAGTACAAGACTAACGTTTGAAACATCAGCATGATGTGTTTGAAGGGATAACATGAGGCCCAGAATGGGCTAAATTAATGGAAGCGGGAACTATGTGAGACATAAACACAAACAGGATGCATAAATACATTTAGGAAGGCGAGGCCACCCCGTCTTATTTATGCAACTCAATACTCCATCTGCTGGCTGTTAGTGGGTCTGCCATGATGTCATCTTTTGGCACAATGAGTTGCCACGAGAACGTGATCTACTCCAAGAAAAACGGATTGTGATAGACTAAAAAAAGAAAAGACACGGACAGTAAATAAAATACATTTTAGTAAAAGGTTTTATTCAAAAGCGTCCCAAGTACAATCCTTTATCATATCTTACAAATATCTGGAATACACACAAATTGGGACAACGTTGTTAAGAAGTTTACAAAGGAACATACGAGGATAACAAACGTTGAAAAATAAATCCAACTTGATTGGCAAACGAGAAGACAAACCGTAACGCCAAATTTCATCCTTACCAAACCCCTAAAACATTACTAGAGAGCCGTGTTCGAACTGTTACATCAAATCAAAAAATGGCTGAATGTGAGGAACCTGCTGTGCTTTTAAAAACTGTGGAACCGTTCTTTAAGTGAAATGATTGGACAACGCTACGGACCATTTGTCTCAAACATTAAAACTCTTGTCGGTATTGAAAGGTATCGGCTTCATAAATTGGAAATAATGCTATTTTCTCACCTCCTTCTTTAGACAAAGTTTAAAGAAATTAAATCACATCATCCTTAATATTTATTTGGGATTCGTATAATCTAAAGCTTAGTGCAGTTTCTCTTTATCAAAGCTTACCAGTTTAACTTGAAATTAAAAGTTTCAAAAAACGTTAAATCTTTCCCTATAGATGAACTTGTGCAATACTTATTCTTTACGGTTCATAGTTACACAAAGAAAGCAAAACAAAACAACAACAAAAAACAAGCCAACATGTACATGATTAGGATTATCAATAAAGACGCATTTTCACATTAACGGAAATCAATGTCATCCTCCGCGCACACGCACACGCACACACACACACACACACACACACACACGTGGCCAAATACATCACCAGCGCTGTGCATCACGCTTCAGCTTCTTCCCCACACACAAGTTCCATGTCGAGTGTTTGCTGCTTCTAGTTTTTAAACTGGAAGGTAGCAGCTTGATTTAGTGCGCGACAAACCACACAAAGTACACACACACACACACACAGATTCATTACAGACATGTACTGTACTTTATCTGAAGCTGCTGGGTTGCTTTTTTTAATACTCTAAGATTCCCTAACACGAGCATCGACGTTGAACATTTTCCTCTAGATCTCATCACCACCACAAAGGTTACAAGACCAGACAGTAACGAGGATGAATCTGATGTCAAAATGGGACTCAATATGGGGAACAAGAGAGGAGCTCGCTGTCTCCTGAGCGAGAGACACTGATGAAGACGATGCACAGACATGTCAAAAGGTCCAGAATAACTTCACTCTGCACCTTAGAGACACGTCTTCTCCTATTTCCAATCAGGAAGTGATGTTTTACAAATAATGTAGTTGTGGAAAAGTAAAACTAACAGACAATTTAGCATAAATGATCAGGCTTAGAACATGGCTGGTGTTGGTTAAAAGACTGATTGGTAAAAAAAATTAAATGTTACAGACAGAAAGAAAAATACAATTAACAGTCATTTTTTTTGTTTTCTGCTAGAACCGCATTATCCAACGAAGCACAAACTGACATCATAAAGCATCAATAAATAAACGGGACATTTCACTCACTGCACTTAATTTTTGTGAAAACCAATCTTCTGGTAAGGCTGGCGTAGTTGTTTTTACATTCATGGGAACGAGACTGTTAACTAAGTACCACCTTGTGCCGCAGCACAGAGACACAAGACACAGAGTACTTGAACTGTTTTACAATCAAGCTAGAAAGGCACTGGAATTATGTTATACCACATTAGATTCTTATGCTCTCAGTTATCCATCTTGAAAAAGGTAAAAATCTAAAACTCTTTTGTTGGACATCATTTCTTTTTGAAAAATAAAGTTTGACATACTAAAAAAAAATATTTTTTTTGCACCATTGACTCATTTTAGCAAGGACAGTTTACAAAAAGTAATTTGCTATAAAAAAAGGAAAAAAAATGCTAATGGCATTTTGGTTATCAAATGATCAACACTATTTTGCACTAAAAATCTTGTAAGAACACACAGACGTTAACTACGGTTTTGTGCAGAGAGGGAAAAAGTTTAGAGTCCTTGTGGCCAAAAAAAATCTTTGAGAAGTTTGTCGAAATGCTTCATAAACCGTTGTGTGGCCCACGACGAGGAAAAATCACACAAAACAAATATAAATTAGTGCTCTGTGTTGGCAAAACTACCAGAAGAGAAAGAAGAAAAACAAACTAAAAAAGGAACCGGGTGGGTCACAGTGCTACCCATGAGGACAGGGACGTGTCTGTTACTGGAGGTGAAAGGACAGCGCTACGTTTGACAGTGCCGTCTTCCACGGGTAAAAACAGCACTTATGGAAGTCATAGTCCTTGCTTGCTTCGACAGGACAGGGGGTCACTGGATGTCCAGTTTGCTGTACTTCACGCCGCGGCTCCACTGCAACGATCGCAATGACGGTAGCTGATAGTTGCGAGGGACCGTGCCGCTGACGTTCTCCTCAAAGTACTGGAACAGTCTGTACCACCACACGCGAGAGAACAAGTTGCTCTGCGACGTCTCCTTCAGCGACTGAAACAAAGACATGGTGTAAGTGGGGTCTTTAAATATCTGATGCCAGTTCATTTTTTAACTTGAGCAATTTCATTTACATTATTCAGGGCCTACGGTCCGTTCACAACGTGTCCGCTGTACTTTCTGTTCACTAAAGTCGTTCACGTGGACTTCTTCACGAACACGGACGAGTGGAAATCACATACAATGTTGTACTTGAGAAACATTTCAGAGCTAAAATAACCAGACAAAAATGAGTTTCAGGTATTAAATTAGTTGGAGTAGCCAAATAAACATAAGGTACTTCTTCACATTGATGCACACATCTTAGGAATAGCTGGGTATTTTTGGAAATATCCATTTCTCTCTCAGATTAGAAGACTGATACCACTCTCTTCTGTACGTTGAATATGCAAGAGAAAAAAAGACTAAAAATAGCCTAGCTCTGTCCAAAAATCCAAGTCACACCTCAATTGTTTAATACAAAAGCAGAAGTGTAAAAACAAGAGTGTTATCGAGAGCTTCAGTTATAAGTTATTAAAGTACATCTCCTAACCCTACATACAAGATACATTATATTCTTCAATATTGGTTCAAAATAACACCACTTTATAAACACATCATTTTAAGAATGAACACTTTCTAACACAAGAATGTGCCGTAGCTTTGCAACTTCAAAGCCAACAAAAGAAAGTGTGTAGATGATTAACAATCTATATGACTGTACATTGTAAGGCCTCTGCAAGCAGCTGACGACAACACAGGAACTCACATGACATGTTTTCCCACCTGGGCACCCCTCTCTCTGTACATACTCTATGTAACCTAGGTACTGAAATACAGGTTCCAGTTAATAAACCCTCTACTTTAATACAAATGAGTCCAACTGAGGAACCTAACTCATGTCGCACTCACCTGCTGGTTGGCCATAGTGTGGTACCACCAAAAGAGGCGTGTAGTGATGAAGTATGCAACGACCACATCCACGGTGTAATGGTCATGGGCCAGAAGGATGCAGAAAATCCCCACAGTGCTCAAGCTCAAGCAAAACCAGTGGTACCACCAGAACCGCTTGGGGGAATCTGTTAATCAAACATTAAAAACATGCAGGGTTAATAGAGGAGAGACGCAGGACGAACCCAGCAGTATCAACTCGAGAGGAAAATCCATTTTAACAGCTAAATGTGGCACTAGGGCTGGTGGAAATGCATTGTACTTGGCCTCAGAGGTTCAGATTGTGTCTCTTCTGAAGAAATATTAACCAAACATTTCTCCTTTTCACCACTAGATGTCACTGCTGTGGTGGAAAAGCATTGCAGTAGTAATGTGATGCAGCAGAGTAACTGTTAACTCAAAGCCTTAGAAATGTAACAATGTCTACAACTTGACCCAGAAGCAGTTAAGATGCTTCTGACTTCTGACCCGTGTGCTTAGCGGTGAACCAAGTGGGCGGGCAAACCAGCTACGTTAGATAAAGGAAATGCCTGATGAGGAACAAAAAATGTGGTTATGCAAAAGAGCAATGTCTTAACGCGGTGACACTGACGTGTGAACAGCTGTGGACGTGGATAGTGCAACATTTCCTCTACGTTTCCTTCATGGCTACATTTCCTGCTACAATTTAGAGAAGGGTTGCGAAAGCCAAAGCAGCACCGGGCTTTATCAGGAAGATGCAGAAGCTACTGAAGACATTACTGTGTGTGAACCTAAAAATATCAGTTATGAAATTGAGCGTTATGTTGCAATAAATTCACCTTAATGCTGATTTCTGAATTGATAGCTGCGAGCGTATTTGTACTTGACCTATAGTCTAGAGACAATGGAACTTACACTCCTTGATGAAGAGGTACGTTAACGTTAACATGACGGTGTGGCCACTGTACAGATAATCTCCACACATGGTGTGGGAACCTGTGATGGAGAGGCCCCCACCAGCAATCATCTTCATTATTCTCCTCATCTGCACCTCCCAGTTCCCGAGAAGCTGAAAGAAACACAGCCAGTTATTACAAATGTACTAAAAGCTGACAATATTAGTCATAGCTGCTAAAGAAATATATGATGTGTAAAAGTAGGATGTAGAGGAAAGAACAACATGATTAAATCCAGACAGAGAGAGGACCGTTGAGTCTGGATTTGTCCAAATCACTTGCTTTTAGAGGTAATTTTACTTTAGCAATTTTTTCTGGAGTTTTGTTTCTTACAACACATCAAGTTCAGAATTTCAAGTAGCAAAAACTGCAAATACTAAAAAAAAATATCTCAATTTACAGTAAATACAGTAGTGTGGTGGGCGGGTGTAGAAGATTTTACTTCCAACTATGGAGGCCACGGATTGTTACATTAATAGCTAAGAGATGCAAAGACGACAGACTGCATTGATTTTCTAATCTACTCTCACCGGGATTGTTTTATGAACAAAAACACAATATTTCAAAAGATGTCACAACAGGAACACACGGTGGATTGAAACTGCTTTCCTAGTAGAGCATTTGCAATATTGCAATAACAGGACCTATTCAAAAAGTGTAGCAACCACTCAAAGCTCCTGTGACTCACAAAAAAAGTGGACATGCACATATCTTACAATCGGTGGTCAGTGGAGAGCACTCAAGAGCCTCTCAACTTACAAAAGAGAGCTCATTTTTTGCTGAATTTGCCTATTCAGCACGTTTTTTTTGCCTAAAGCGTTAAGCGCAAGTAAGAAAGAAGCCTTTCATGCTCAACAGACCTACATTGGGGAGAGAAATGTGTGTGTGTGTGTGTGTGTGTGTGTGTGTGTGTGTGTGTGTGTGTGTGTAATACCTTTGGAGAGCATTTGAAGTGCATCCCCGGAACAGGCAGAGTGGTGATGTACATTGTAATACACCGGTACAGATAGAGTGTGCCCACAATGAAAAAGAATCGCCTGCCTATAATAGACCTGGGACAAACAGACGAAGAAAATTAATAATATGACCATTTCAATACAAATTTAAAAAAAAAATAATAATATGTAAACTGTACCTGTGCTTGAGTAGAATCCACTGTATCAGCCACAGTCCCACCAGCAGCATGCCATTAATCTCACAAATGGAGAAGGCCCACTCCACCCGGTCAAACAGGTCGAAGAACTTATCGGGTAGCGGTGGGGTGTGCTCCTTTGCCGGTACCCTCTCATGCACCACCGAAATGACGACCGTGGTGGTCACAAAGCACACCACCGCGTAGAAGAACGCTATGCCCGTCTTCCCCCACTCGACGGGGAACGAGGTGCGCATAGTTTCTACCGTGGGGATGGGGATGTGGACCATCTCCATCCTGGCCTTCATCCCCATCGTGCCGTTCCTCTGAGGCTTGCTAGTCCCGTTGGGCAGCCTGCCGGCGTGTCCGTTTGCATGGCCGTTTTTGTGAGCCTCAATGTGAGTCTCTATCCGCAGCGTCTCCAGTCGCTCCAACAGCTGCTGCCCGCCGTCGGACGACACCAGCGAGATGGGGGGCATCTGGAAGTGTGCCTCGTTGAGCCTGAGCAGAGCGGGGCCGTCCGTCTGCCGGAGGGCGTCGATGTACTCCGGCATCCCCTCTTTGCTCAGCCAGTCACAGACGTCCTCTGCCGACCATGCCGCCACCTTCTTCATCTTGGCCGGCGGGGCAACGTGGAGAATTTACGGCTCCTCGGACTGGGGAAAGTTCACGAGAGGTTTCGCAGTCTACGGGGCAGTGGGAAGTCCTCTCCGGTTTTGGCACATGGTGTTTCTTGCACCCAGGCTGGAGGCCCAGTCTCCTCTTGAAGTGATGAGTGGAGAAAAAGTAGGCCGCAGGGTCACTCGGGGGGGGGGGGAATCAAGGCCGACAGATAGCAGGTGAACCACGGTGGCCTTCTTTGGCTGTCTTCACCTCATCAGCTCCTCCCCCACACACAAACACACTGCACCCCTGTGGAAGGAAAAATAAAATGCTGTGAATCAGAATACAGTGAAGACTGAACGTCTGTGTGTGAGGACGCTGCACCTCGTGACCTTATGATACGATACGTAGAGCACTTTAATGATGCGGTGAACAGGTCCATTGTGCTGTTGAGCTGTTGTTGTTGGTAGTGGTGGGATTATAGTTGTCTGTTAATGTATCTGACATTTGCCATTTGGCACACGAGTTTCCGAAAGGGCTAACTAATAAATATATGTATCCGTCTATTAATAAAACAGAGAGTGAACTGCTGTGCTGTTTGAACTGAAGGCACGAGAAAGTGATGCATGTGAAGATAAAAGGAAAACACAGCGGCAGTGATCAATCATTCATTTGAGACACATATTTACTAATATCTACAGTTTGATGGCGTAGCAAAGTCAACGGAGCATGTAACTCAGGTTACTTAACCCATTTAATCGTCTAAACTGTAAGTACAGCAGGTAGAAAATACTACCAGTTCTTTGCCAGATCAAGTTTTTACGAGTTTCTCATCTGGGCTTCAGGCCGAGGTTTAGCATTAACAAAAGGGGATGAACTCGCACATCTGCTGCATATCATGTGTTTGTTTATAGAGCGTGATGTCAGTGGCGGACACAGGGTGGCCCAGCTCGTGTTCGGGGGAGTGCGAGGTGCAACCGGAGGCTAGGTCCTGATCTACTGCATGGATACGAGGAAGGAGGGAGGACGGGAGGGGGAAACGGACTGCAAAGAAGGAACTCATAAATCAGAGTGAAGGTCAGCGCCGAAGCACCGAGACAGCCCCACCCCTGCTATAGGAGGGCAGTCAGCCAGCAGTTAGGCCAGCAACACAGCCGGCTCAGCTAAGGCCAGCGGCAGCTAAATACACCGGCAGGCCGGGCCGGTTGGCAGGACAACAAACTACACATCAGTACCTCATCTCACCTCAGAGGCCCATTCATCTGGGTCAGCAGAACAGAGCCAAAGTAATGAGGCTGTAAGCTGGGTCGCCTACAGCTCTGACAACACCTGGCGTCAGATTCGATTTGAACAAATACCCCCACAATTCTAAATAAGCACGTGTATAAATAAACATATGGATAAGCATTCAAACAGCCCAGCAGGAGAGTACTTACGCAACAAGCTCAGCTATGTGACAACCCAGCTGTGTACCTTAACGTAGTGTGAGGAGTGCAAAGGAGAGCAGTGTTTAGTGGAAACAAAAAGAGAAACGGAGACAAAGAGCACTCGCGTTAACAGTATAGGATTGAGACAGCTCAGAGATTAGCTGTCACTGAGTCAGCTGTGTGCCGAGGACCTTTGGTCTATGAATCAGCTTACAGCGTGCTCAGTGAAGAAATAATAACTCCACTGAACTGGGGAAAGGGAAAAACAAACTAATCGCCCAGAAATCTTGGATATGAAGGTTAAAATATGATACGTTTTGTAATTTCTATGCTAAAATCGCCGACATTATGAATTTCCACTTTGGTAGTGGAATGATGCTATTGCATTCTTATTCAAGCAAAGATCTGGACATGGAGATAATACAAGTATCTGGAGAACATATGTATGAAAACACATATCCTGCAGGAACACAAGGTTGTGGAAAACACATACTTCTCCCAAGACAAATCTTTGTGTGCTGAGGTTAACCAACACCTGATGCGCACGTAGCAGGCTTTGATGAAAAATGTTTGTATCAGAAGCGAAACAGAGCCAAGTCTTCAGAACACTATTGTTTGAGGGCTGCAGAAACAAAGGAAATTCTGCGAACGCTTCAGCCTTAAGATGTTGTGAATTTTGATACAAGATGAGAGAAAAACATAGAAGCGACTCCCTAAACATTTTGACCGTGAACGCCTTTTTGTTTCCCCTTCAGAACTTTAGTAAATATGACAACACCAGAGAAAAAGTGCTGAGGCGTGTGTTTACTGAGCAGGGAGAGTACTATTGTCATACGTTTACTCATCGCAGCCCTGCTCACAGGAATGACAGTATAAATTTGAGGGCGTTTGATTTATCTCACCACAAAAAGAGATCGGTCTGATGGCAGATCAGCCGCTGATTAGTTAAGTTAGTCAAAAATCTGTTGAATTTACAGTGCTTTTCGGGGTCAGCCATATTCATTTTCTTACAAACAAACAAAAGATAGTTTACATTCAGTGTTAGAGTATCCTTGAGGTCTAACAAATGAGTCGAGTGCATTTCCTTACTCATAACACATTTGCAAAGCAGATTTTTTTGGAGCATTATAAATCCAGCATTGTTTACATGTTTGTTAGCTTACAGTCCTCCATGCCTATGCTGACCCATAGCAGCGTATCGTGGCATGTTACCACACCCTGTGGATCAGTGGAATAGTGTGAGGCCACTGGTAAGACTGTGTGTCCCCCTCTGAGCCACCAGTGCGCTTAAATCACAACTGATGGCTGGATGGTCCAACAATTTCTGTAACTTTCCGACAATCCCACTCACTTCACGCCATGATTGGCCAGCTGTGCTGTGAACATTTCTCTAAGCTCTCTTTTGTCATTTTCATAATTGAAACATCACAGGCATAAATAAGATCTTGCGTGTGTTTCATGTCACCACTTCCTCCTACTTTCACATCTCTGGCACGCACACACACACACACACACACACACACACACACACACACACACACACACACACACACACACACACACACACACACACACACCTTAAATCAAGCAGAAATCTCACCACGGATTTTAAAAAAACTATAATATAAAAAAATAAAAGTGGTGGTTGCAAAACAGCTAAATAGCTGTACTCAAAAACACATTGCATTACACACTCAAAACACAAAACTGCAACTTCCCTTTTCCCTCATGGGGCAAGTCTTTCGGCTCAGAAAGTTTGGTGGAAGGCGGTCGGGTGGTTTCGCACATGTGACATCACCAGAAAAGATCCCACCCAGCGAGGAGCGACAATATGTCATGCCAACACAAACACAAACATAAACACACCATCCGTAGCCCGTCTTCAGGCCACCAAGAGAGGCACGAATATGACTCATTCACAATAGCTTTGAACGGCCTTTCAGGGAAGTTTCATGAAGACATGCAATAACTAAAGATTTACTTGTGTCAATAGCAGCCCGGATGTAGTCTGCAGAGTCCGTTTGTCTAAAGAAACCTGTTGTGCTACCACTGGAGCTTTTCCCAATGCCAGGTCTGAATCTTAGCATCATAATAAAAAAAGGCACCCGTGTTGTACAACTTAATGTTATGTATTCCTAAATCCCCTCTTCTCCTTTCATCGGCTCAACACCATTGGCCTCAGAGGGGAGGACATTTTTTTCTCTGACCTGTCGCCACCTTCCATCTTTTAGTTTCCACCTCTTCCTTCATTCTCATCTCCGCCTGCAGGATCGGGAGCCAGCGCCTATTGATCGTACTTTCTCTCCCACTCTATCTATTGCTGCACATTTGTTTCCTGCCGTTCACGTCATTCTTTGTTTAGTTTTTTTGGCCCTACAACACTTACAACTTGTGACAATTGAAATCTCCCAGTGCAAAGAATGGCCTTCGTCGAAATTGGCAGAAGTACAGACGAGTGAATGTGAATGAGATGTGAGAACAGATATACAGCGCACACACACACACACACACACACACACACACACACACAGACACACATCAACTTGAGGCTATAATACAGTTGGCCTTACAACCTGTTCCCATTAACATCAACTTCTAAAGAATACAGTATGCTTCTTAGGTAAGAATAACGGCTTTTCACAACATAAGCGTGTCTGTGCTTGAGCTGGTTGTTCCAGTGTTTCCACTAAGGAACCCTAATGAGAGCGCTGGTGTATGACTAGCTGACAACTGTATTTCAGCTATCTTAAAAGAAAAACACATACCACATACATGACCAGCAGTGCATAAGAGAATTCACGACGGGGAAACATAAATCCAGAAATGTGTAACAAATCGGAAATAGATCAGGATTAAAAAAAACAACTGTGATTACAACAGAACAAAAAAAAAACGTGCTGACAGCATAAAGATAAGAAACACACTGACCAGGTCACTCACTGTTTGGTTTCAGCAACATATGTTTGACATGATATGAGAGTTCGGGGTCAACCACAGTAGATCCTGATCAGATGACGGTGAATTGAAAAGAATCTTTTGAGTTTTGGATTGTTTTTTAGACAGATTTTTTTTTTTTTTTTTTTACAATCATTTAATGGACACGATTAATTGAGAAAATAAGTACACAATTCTCTGTGTCTGTATGGTCAATCATTTTTTAAGCTGGTGGAAAGGTGGGCCAGGTCATAAAGCGTCCAACACCAGTCCAGTACCGACTTCTGTGTCGGTGCAGAAGCTCGAAAAACAAAAGTGACATCCAGTCCTGTACGTGGTTTAAATTAAACTTCCCAAATTTGACAGCTTATGTTGCATTTAGCTAGAGATGCACCAATCGAAGCTGGATGATTTCCAGCTGATCGCCACGACTGGAGGCTGGCTAGTCAGTTTAAAAAAGCCGCAGAGGAGCAACCTTAAAGATATTAGGAACAACTCACTTAGACAGCTATTAAAATGCATATTGAGCCAAGGTTAGTTATAATGTTATCATGATTTGTTCATATGTAATCTTGGAAAATGTAGTTTTGGTGAGAAACATGAATAAATACAGTTGTTTGAAGGAGATGTTCTCACAGCATTATAAAATACATCTTACAGAGGGAATTAGAACCAGTTTAACTTCCTGAGAGTAGCTCTAAGCAGCTTATCATACCCAATTCAGACTACTAACTACTACCGTCCAACTCTACAATAACCAGGATCCATCTATCTATATGCGTGATGCTTTCACACAAAATGTACTAAATATTTGAACAGAGAAGATATGACATTGACCAAACCAGCGATGTCAGTCACAGAAAAGCCAAACAAAGAGGATATTTTTTTATATTAATACTATGATTGTCCTCTGCCTGCGTTGTGCCCTGAGGGTGTTGTCCTTTTCTTTAGTTTCTATGCAGTTTTTGAAAGAGAAGTATCCCCTTACTGTTTTTTTGACAATGGTTGAACAACACGCTCTCTCACATGTATCCCTTTACACCTATAGTGTACAAACGGTCCACAGGTAGACAATGCAATGCCAATATTTACACAACTGTGAAAGCCTGGTTCAGGTGGTTATGGTTAAATATTAACTATGTATGTTCAGGCTTGCACAGTAGTTCAGTCCTATTATTAGAATAAAAATAATTAACTTACGCCAAGCTTTATACTAGGCTGTGGCTCCTGCTTTCTGATTTCTAATAAACTATTTTCTAGACTCTAATTTGTAAAATCTGTGGCTGAAATCATTCATTCAGCAACTTTGGTAATGCGCTGTAAACTTCTCGGGTGCTCAGCGAGCAGCAGGACATGCATAGCAGATCTTCTTTGAACTATTGGGGAAGGAGAGGCTAAATGAAGCAGTGTTTGGCTTCAGTGTACACCAAGGAGATGAATAACATGCTTGGAATGTGCAGCATTTTAGAGATTAAAGGGTCAACTCTCCCAAAATCACACACACAAAAAACATCACCACTTACTCACCATACAGATAGTTTTTTGTGCCACGGTTTTGACCAAAAAAATAAATAAAAAAAATGAAACAGCACATCTCAAGCAATGAAAGAAAAGTATTTGAAAAATAATCATAAACTTGTCTTTCCACTTACAAGTACTTAGATATTATTATCTGCTCTGCTTGATACTAACTAGCTTACTGCAGGTAATAAATATAATCAAAACCATCACGTCACATGATTGTATCAACTGTATGATTATGAACTGCAGCTCTCCCAGCTGCACGTGCCCGACTCCACCTGCAAGTGGATCACAGACTTCCTGTCTGACAGGAAGCACCACGTGAAGCTGGGAAAGCACGTCTCAGCCTCCCAGACCATCAGCACCGGTTCCCCCCCAAGGCTGCGTTCTTTCCCCTCTGCTCTTCTCCCTGTATACAAACAGCTGCACCTCCAGTCACCAGTCCGTCAAGCTCCTGAAGTTTGCGGATGACACCACCCTCATTGTACTCAGACTGACCATCTGGTGACCTGGTGCAGTCTGAACAACTTAGAGCTGAACAACTTAGAGCTCAACGCTCAAAAGACAGTGGAGATGGTTGTGGATTTCTGGAAGAATGCAGCCCCACCTGCCCCTATCACCCTGTGCGACTCCCCCATTGACGCGGTGGAGTCTTTCTGCTTCCTGGGCTCCATCATAACTCAGGACCTCAAGTGGGAGCTTAACACCAGCTCCATCACCAAGAAGGCTCAGCAGAGGATGTACTTCCTAAGGCAGCTGAAGAAATTCAACCTGCCAAAGACAATGATGGTGCACTTCTACACTGCCATCATTGAATCCATCCTCTGCTCCTCCATCACGGTCTGGTATGATGCAGCCACAGCCAAGGACAAGGGCAGGCTGCAGCGCATCATTCGCTCTGCTGATTGGCTGCAATCCAGGTCCCTCCAAGACTTGTTTGCCTCAAGGACCCTGAAGCGAGCAAGAAAGATTGTAGCCGACCCCTCTCACCCTGGACAGAAACTGTTCATGCCCGCTGAGGTCCTTCAGGACCAAGACCTCATGACACATGAACAGTTTCTTCCCAGTTGCAGTCGGGCTCATTAACAGAGCCCGGGTCCCCCACTGACTCTGTCATCCCCAGGACAATTGTCCTACCGGTCACTCCCCTGCACATCACTTCTAGGTTCTTATTTAAATACACTTGACACTTTTATCTCACTTGTTTATAGTCCTGTTATCTGTTCGTTTGTGCACTTTATTTTATATTTCTCTGTAAATTTGAACATGTTTATATACTTTGCACTGTGTTGATTGTTGTTGATTGTTAATTGTTATGCACCTCCCGTCATGTCAAATTCCTTGTATGTTCAACATACCATGGCAATAAACGGTTCTGATTCTGATTCTGATGATGTTGTGTGTATACAAGCAAACTGCAGATTGAAGAAATCAACATAGCCTTGGATCCCTCAACATTTAAAAGTTTTTTTCCCTTTAAAAAGTAAATTAGAATCAGCACAGGCATCAATTTTACGTCTTTTAAACTATGCCTACACTTTGCTACTAGCCTTAGTTGTCCAGTCAAGAAATAATGTCTGTACCCGACAGCTTCCTTGAGCAACAGATTACTCTTCAGCTCAGGAAACAATGACCATCAGCAAGTAATCAAATATCTGGCATGTTGCCATAAATACAACAAGCATGAAACAGCTCCTGGAGGAGCTTCTTGAGATAGCATGTACATAAACCTGTATCAAATATATAAAAAATCATTCCATTTCCAAGAAATTTCAGATCAGTCTTTTATGAAGTTGTTAATAAGGGAGGTCTCAACAGTCACACAAGCTATTCAGGGCAAAAAAAACAAAGTACGAAAATGAGAAATTTAACACAGAGGTCTGATGACGACCTTGACTTAGTACAGTTATTGTGAAGTAGGGCCGCAGGCGACAATGTCTGATATTTATTTGTGTCAGGGAATAATCAATCTGTTCGCCATAACAGCTGACACCAGAAGCTCAAAACATGCATTACATAACACCCTCCCACTACTGCCTAGCAATATGCCCTTCTAATTTTGTCAGAAAACTAGACTTCAGTTGCAGTGGGAGGCTGAAAACTAAAGACAGTTTAAAAAAAATAAAAATGGATTTCCAGTGTGGACACATTCAAGTGTCGCTGAACTGGGATCATAACTCATTTCATTGTATTGCCTGTATTGTTTGTACACATATTAAACTACATTTTGAATGTGTGGTATCATCTTTCTTACTGTTGTTCAATGTAATAATATTTTGCAATTTCAGTCATTATTCATCTCTAAATCGAAAACCACAATGCTGATCTGTCACTACAAGGAAAACTCGGATATGAAAGCGTCCACAATGCCAAATAAACCTTTGAAATGTGGTTTATCATAAAGAATATAGCAACCCTGCTATCACAGAACAATATGATGTCCTATCAGTTGGTTAATTAACAGAGCAAGCCGTTAGCCAAGCGTTAGGATGAGACAGGCCGTGAAGCATAGACGCTCTTTGGAGAAGTCCTGTGGGAGCTGAGCTCAATGGGTACAACAACCAGTGTACCGGTGACATCTGCTAATGAGAAAAACCACCTGTGGCTTTATGAGTCACTGATTAGGCTGTGAGGCCCTCACAAGCCCAGAGCACCAACACTAAACTCCATGTGGTGCAGACACATCAGAAAAGATATCTAGAATAGCACTGAAGGGACTTACTGTCAACAGGGAGTAATTAGTGTGCAGCACAGCATTTAGCCCACCTTTTCATAGATCAACTTAAAGGTCTGTCAACCAGACTGACAGCTGAAGACTTTGCATGTTTGAGCAGAGAGACGCAATTTTCTAACTGCATTTTTGTTTGGCTGAAACAAAATAATTGTGCTCCTTTATCAAATTGTTTTTAAAAAAATCCCTTGAACCCAGCAACAAGGGCTAAATTAAAGGTGCTACATTCAGAGCAGATTGAGGGATTGCCTCCACGTGGTGGTGGGTGAGCGGGCAGCTAGAAGCTAACAGTGCTAACAGCTATGAACAGTGAAAACAAGGACAACGGTGCTGATGGAGCTAGCGGTGTTTACGGAGGGTGGGCTTTATCAGGACTGTGTTATCAGAGGTAACCGCTGCATGACCTCGGTGCAGTGCGCCTCTTAGCTTGCCAATGGAAAACACATATGTGCACTCGCATACACTTACATACGTGTGCGCGGTCTGGCTACGTAAACAAATCACAGAGAAGGCGGCTCTTTGCTAGTCTGTGTGTTGAGATTTTTTTTTATATGACTGATATGTTGTAATTCAAGAGCAATTGATCACAAAGCAAACCGAGTTTTAACCAAGATTTCTCGGTTCCATTGGAACAAGATCATTCGACTGTGCATTAGCATTGGGATGTTTTTCTACCCTAAAAGGGTAATTGAGGTGGGTGGAGCTCCACGTTTCTGTGGAGCCAGTAAAGGATAGTGAACAAACCATCTCTCATGGGACTCTTTTGGCCCTGCTTCATAATTAGTGTCTCTTTCACATGCACACTTTTGAACAGTTGTGAGCACAAACTGACACTGGCCTGCCATTGGCCAAAGTCATACCAGCTATTCTCAATATAGCATCATGTTGCATTTTGCCTTCAAAAAGAGGCCACAACATGAAGAAATGAGGGCAGGAACAGGTCTACAGCTTCCTGGGTGTTCACTGATGAGATAGTCACACACTGGTGTCCCAATATTTACACCAAACACCGTGAGAAACTTGATTAACATAAGAGGAATGCAGGAGGACATATGAAACAAGTCAAGACAGGGGGATACCCGGCGCAGGTGTAAGCAGGCTAGACAATAGCACAAAACAGAGAGGGGCAGCTTGCACTACTTAACATTCCTGACTGATGCTGCCACTCGACACCCTTGCCTTATCCGCATGCATTGGTCATGTATACCTGGATCAACAAGTGTAATATTGAATACACATCCTTTACAATTGTCAAACTACTCCGAATTTATTTAAAGTCTGTTTGGCTCCTTCGTGTGTTCAAACAAAGCAGAGCAAAGTCAGAGGACATTAGACCACCTAAACGCTGCCCTTCTGTCCTGCAAGTATAATCAAAATTTCACCTCATACTTTTGAGATGATTTATTTTCTGAAACACACAAAATAGGCTACATGGAAGTTCTACTAGCCTAGATTTCCAAAAAAGCAGTTTTAGGCCACAGGAAACTGGGACATCATGTGAGGAGCGGTACAACTTCATGTGTTTCTAATTATGGCACAAACAAGATTGAACCCATTACATGCAGTTTCTCTGGAGGCAAACCTATGATGGAAATCAAATGATCAATGGCTATTGTCCCAGCACTCACACTGTAGTACCATTCAGTGGAATAACAAACAGGCAGAGGCCATCAGCTAATAGTATTATACCCTCGCTGTGGTTTGAGCAGAGGCTCAAGTGAAGCAGACACATTTGCAAATTTGTAATTGTTTAAAAAAAGAAAAATTAAAATGTCCCACACAGTACTTCCTCCTATGTATCTGATGGGGTTTTGTAAAAAACAAACAGATAGATGACACAACAAAATGATTGTTGAGGTGTTAATTCTATTACATGTTTGAGCTTTTAGGTCATAGTTAGTGACAATGTTGTACAGTTCTACATTATACTGAGGTGTTCTATCTAATAGCCCATCTTTTAATACAATGTAGTCCAGTACAACAACAACAACAACACATTCAACTGTGACCTCATAATAAACATATAATTGAAAACAATGTCACCAGAAATGGAACATTATAAACTTTATAAAGATAGCCGTTATGGCACTGATGTTGTGTTAGATAGCATAAGATTATACCGAATAAAGTGGCCACTGAATGTTAACCTTCTTTATTGTCACTGCATGAAAACTATTTTTGGATGAAGAGGGATACAGCTGTGGCACATATTTCACGTAGTTTTATACCTAGAAATGGGGCTTTATTAAGATAATGTTAATGCTGGTGCTCTCTCTAGTGATATAGATTATTTATTTATTTATTTATTTATATATATATATATATATATATATATATATATATATATATATATATATATATATATATATAGACACACACACACACACACACACACACACACACAGTATATGCATTGATGTAGCTTTAAACTGCCGAGCAGATCAACAGATTCTCCGTTCTATTGTAATGTTTTGAATTGAGAATCTCATTTTGGTATCCATTGTTAACAATTTGTCTCCTAATATTAATTTAAACTTAGTAAGTTGATGGTGAGTTATTAGACTCAAGCTGACACTAACATAGGTAGCTGATAAATGCAAACATCACTAAGAGGGATGCTAATACTAGTTAGCTATGGAGGTTTATATCTGAAGCTCTGACTAATTCAGTCATATCCAGTAAAGCTTTGCGGTTTTCAGTCATAATAATGAAAACTCCCTCTGATGTCATTTATTAATCTGCAGCCTATGAATCCAGAATTACAAAAAAAAAGCACATTGATCAGATCCAAACTAAAAAAAAAAAAAAAAGGAGACTTTATGAAAAACACATACTGACAAAATAGTAATGCCTATTCTCTAAAGACATGAGTAACATTAAAGCACTTTTTCCAGAGGAAGTTGGTGACCTAAGCTAATGTTGGCCAATATGTTTGGTCATCAGCTTAGACAGTTTTTCCGAGGCTGATTCATAGCTTTGCCAACAGAAAACTCTTTGTTTCCACTTGTTGATAGTCTGACATGCCTTAGCTTTGGCAGGGAGGCTTCCTCAGCAACTGGGCTGGATGCATTGGTGACAATAACCCCCATTGACTCACTCTTACATTTTGCCCCGTTGACACTCACTGCAGTCATACTGTTTATGTCTGTGAAAAGTTGCTTTCTCACCAGTTTCGCTACACAGACATCTCTCTGTTTATTTCAGTCCATGGTTTGTCTGTCCAGGCACTCTTACTGCGCGTGCCTTAGTGGATCTCGGGTTAGCAGTCATACATAGTAGTGGTGTCTTTTCCCCAACGACACAACTGTTCAAAAACATGTCTGTAGGAGCAATGGACGTGTTCACGAGACTTTGTGGTAAACCGTGCAAAAAAAACAGGTCACCCGTTCCGCCCTTTTCTTCAGCGAATAACGTGACACGAGTAAAAAAAATCTCAAATGATGACCACGCACACACACGTGTGACTACCATTAATACTCCAGGTTAACGTGCACAGAGACACAGCAGCTGAGAATATATCAGTCGATTCATTGTAACGTTAGTAGGCACAGCTGTGGGATAGTGTTAACATCAACATCATGGCTGACACAGGTGGCTCCTCAACATGCTGAAAACACAGATTCACTCCATTCACACTGGGGTCTGTACCACTGTAACGTGTGGCTCAGCAAGCTTAGTTTGACCTCCTAAAAATAGACAAGCTGGCGTCTTCAGTGTTTGAGCTTAGCCAAGTTAGCTCGTCAGCTAAAACACAGCCGGGCTCTTGTATTCATAGGTTAGCTAACGTACATGATTGTGGATCACAAGGCTGTTTTTTTAAATATATATGTGTATTTGTCACCTACATATTAACCAACACATTTCGATCCGGTAAAAAAAATTATTTAAAAATCAACACAGCGCGAAGTGGCCATAGCTTCTTGTGTTCATCACGTTGGATCTGGATTAACGATAACGGGAGACGGGATTCTGATACAATGTTTCAACACAAGGCCAGCGAGCAGCATTAGTTAACGTTAGCTAGCGTTACATTTAGTCAGGAATAGACCGTCTGTCGAATAGCGCACACCGAGCGCGGTTTAGTGACATTATACAACACAACGGTACCGAGTTTGTGATGCAGCATAACGCGTTAACTAACACTTACCTTACCACGAACCACAGTGTTAACTCACCTACCTCTCTCTCTCTCTCCCTCAGGGCTCAGCGGATATCTAGGTCTGCTGTCGACTAAAGAGTAGTAACATGTGTGTAGTGTAAATTACCTTGCCGTCGAAATGTTTAAGGACTTCTCTTTAAATCGTAGTGGTTTTCTTCGCCGCACTGTGCCGTATACTCTGTGGTTTTATCCGGTGTTTTCATGGGGAGGCGGTTTGGGACTCGAAAAGCTGGGAGTTCCCTTATTCATACCGTCACCGGTGCTGCCTTCAAGTACCATCAGAAATATGGCGCGGTGCTTAAGTGCCCGTGTGACAAAAGTTGGCATACGGTGGGATGGGTCGGAACAACACAAACACAATAACACCACTATGAACAACACATGTCATAAAATTTGTCTTTGTCTTTATTTGGGTAAAGAAAGCGCAAAAAAGACATATTTAGACATGCGAGCTCTGAAGTTGTAGCATAGGAAGCGCATTTGAATGCAGCAACAGTAAGATCTACGAAGAAAATGCAGCGTTGGAAGAGCGCGAACCCTACCCACTCACTCATCTGAAGCCATCTGTTGGTGAAGGACTGAGCACACACACACACACTGTATTGTGATATAATTTATGCTTTGAAAATATATTTTCTCTATTCGGATAATACAAAAATGGAGGGATGAGCATTCTGAATTCAGAAGCAGGTTCAGATTATTCTACGATTTAGTTCATTAGATCAGGATACTACACTGTATGTTTTATTGTGAGGGCTTTACCAAAGTGCAGGAGAAATAAGGGGAAAAATGGGTCATGCAATGGGTCGGGCAGCGATATCATAATATTACAAAAAAAAAAGTTTTTTCCTGCAATAATTAATATTGTTAGTTTTGAATAATTATATGCTTCAAATCATTAATATGGACAATTGGCTCTTGTAAAACAATAACACATATGACCAAATCTTCAACATAATTAAATTGTTAAATTGCTTTTAATACCACTGATCAGCTTATAATGCTTGATAAGACAGGATAATTGAGTCAGCATATCTTGAATAACCACTGAATTTGTATTTAGTCTGATAGAGCATTCATTGCTTCTATAGGTAGCTTTACATCCTCTTCAGCCTTAATAACTAATAAGTGATTCAATCATGGATCAACAATGGATAACTTTTAATCCATCTTTGAGGACATAATCTGTTTAACTTGTAACCTTTTTGATGTGTAAAACACGGTTGCCCGACTGCTATTTAGACCAGTACAGTACATCATTTTCTCCAGCATAAAAAAACAGGAATGTATGTTATAGACCTTGACAGGTCATACAACTCCTTAAAACCAAGCACAGGTCATTACTTATATTAAAACAATACAGTATAAATTGTATCCAGTTTGAAACCAGCTTTTCAAATGAAACTATGCCTGCATTGTCTCCTAACTGAACTTCTGCAAAATGCAAATTGTCAAAGGTCACATAATTTTCCTACTACAGCTATCACAGAAGGCTTTTTTTCATCCCAGTACTTGGTTCCCAGTGCCGGCTCCCACTTTCCTTTTAGATCCTGTTAGTTGTTTAAGTTTAGAATGGACTAGGCCACTGAAAGGGATCTTGTCGGATTTTCCTGTGCAGACCAAAACTGAAAATTGGAATACAAAATAATAGATACTTGAGTAGTAATTAATGAATCATAATAACTAGTAAAATTGGATGGGATACTGGTTAAACAATCAGTAATTATTGACAAATTGTTAACAAGAAAAACAAGCCTTAATTGTTATGGGGTTAGGGTTATTATATATGTCAGTACCATGTTTAACAGTTGCATATTGCAATTAAATATATTTAAAATTTCCAGTTGGCATTTAACTAAGAGTCGTTAATTTTCAGTCATTGCAAGAATTTAAATATAAGTTATGTAAAAATCTACAAATGAAGGGTCTTGCACTTTCGAGGTCCTGCTGTATCCGTTTCAAAATGTCAGTTTGACATTTTATAGCACGTATACATGTGTAATACATGCTGATAGATATAACTGAAGTGCCATAGGGTTTAAGTATTGAAATTATAATACATTTTACTTTTTACCAATTGGTTATTGGAGTTAAATACAAAGTGTAAGGCTGGAAAAGCAACAATTAATCGTAGACTAAAGTGTAATGCTATTAGATTAGATTTCTACCAAATAGGATCTAGTGGTTGAAATTTAACTGACAGACAAGTGAGAAGACAAATAAGCGCCATAGTGACTCATCAATAATCTAATGTGGATGGGGAAATTAATAACAAAACGGAAGTCCATGAACCTTCACAACACTGCACCATGTTGTGCATAAGGACAGATTTCGCTCAGATATCCACACTGCCTCTTGATGAGTTGTTAGACTGCAAGCTTTGTGGTTAATGTGCAACTCTGATCTGAAAGTGGATGAAGTGACACTAAAGTAGCTGTGATCGTAAGTGTTACATGAGAAGGTTGTCAAACTATGAAGTTGTAGTAAGAGAATAGAAAAACAACAACAACAACACTGTCTCCCTATAAATCAAGAGTGACACTGTAATATATTAAATCATTATAAACAACAGGATTTTTCTGAAAGTTGCAATTTTATAATGCAAACAGGGAAACATTTACATAGGAAGGAACTGGAAACACAAGATACCTTGATAATCTGACAAGACGTCTGATGTATTTTTCATTTCACTTTTTTAATTTTTCTTTTGAGGTTATCAATCAATGGCTGTTGTGTAAGAATGTGTTTTCACTTTAGCATATGCTGTGAGGAAATTGGGGTAAACAAAGTGGACTGGACTCTGCTCAGTCCCATTTTTGACGCCGTCACACAGAAGGTTTTGGGGACAGCTGCTTTTCAAACCAATTCTTATGTGCATCATGCTGACCTTTCTTTGGAAATTCACTGTCTCTGGTTTCCTCATCTTCTCCTGCTGTTTACTTAACTATGTGAATCCTGAGGAAAATCCGGATACACCAGCGATCTATAAATATTTCAACACGAAAGGGAGGTACGAGGAAGTGAACCCGTATCTCAGAGAGGACATACTCGCTGTGAACAGGTCCATGCTGCAGCCTCCATCAGCACAATGTCGCGAAATTCACCTGACCGCCATCATAAGACACGGCACGAGGTACCCGACGAGCAAAAACGTCAAGAAGATGCAGAAGCTCTACGACATCGTCCTACACAACGCTTCGGGTGAAGAGAGCTGGCTGCGTGGAATCCAGACCCAGTGGACGATGTGGTACACGGAGGACATGGACGGCCGACTCGTCCAGAAAGGTGTGAACGATCACAAGCATCTGGCCGTCAGGCTGTCAAAGCTGTTCCCCTCACTGATTTCAGAGGAGAAGCTCAGAGGTGGATTCATCAAGTTCATAACCAGCTCAAAGCACAGGTGTGTCAACAGCACACTGTCCTTCAAGGCAGGACTGACAGAGCTGTGGGCTATTACAGGTAAAACCACCTAAAATATATGATGATCTACAACTTAGATACATTCTCAATGTAACCTGTTACCTTCTCTCTACCCAGATAAGGAGTTTGACCATGCAGTGAACGATGCTCTCATGAGGTTTTTTGACCGGTGCACCAGGTTTGTGCAGGAAGTTGATAAGAACCCAACAGCTCTGTCAGAGGTGGACCAGTTCAGGCAGGGACCAGAGATGAGGAGGGTCACGGAGAAGATCGCAGACCGGCTCAGGGTCCCCTACAATGACATCACAGATGGTCATATCAGCAGAAGCACTGCCTTTTTACGCTGTTGATGTGTGTCTTAACATATTTAGCATTTATCATAAGCTAATTTAGAAGTGTTGAGGCCTCTGCCTCAGGTGGTAGAGAGCCTTGTCCTGAGCTTGATTTAGTATTCTGGTAAAGTGAAGGTGCAATAATTAAGTGCCTATAAGTGCTTCATTTTTAAGATTAAGACAAATACTTTCTGATCAACTGTACTGTTCTTGTAGTGCACTTCTTTCTTGTTTAGCCTGTTTTGAGAGGATGCCGCTTATCACAGATCTTTATATGACTGCATTCCCTGCGTTCTTTAACCGCTAAACAGTTGTTGCCGACCTCTCTCCTGCAGATATGACTGAGGCGGCGTTTTACCTGTGTGCTTATGAATTTGCAATTAAGGCAGTGAACTCCCCATGGTGTCAACTCTTCGATGAGGATGATGCAAAGGTAGGAGCAATTAATGGTCAACTGCATAGATTTAATGCAGCAACAGCAAATGGTTTGTTTCAAGTTCATTTATTATTGAGTCATTTATAACAGAGAGAACAACTGGGATGTTCTCCGGCACAATAGGCCTTTTTCACAGGCTTTTGTCGTAGTCGTAAAAGCACAGGTGTTACTAATGACATTAACAATGGCTCTGATCTATTAAAGTGTCCCAATGAGACATGCCAGTGTGACAGTGAGACATGCCAGTGTGACAGTGAGCCATCATAAACAATACCAGGACTGTGAAACTGAAGCAGTTAAAAGGAATTCAGCCATCATCAATTTATTATTTGCGTCTTTTCTTCTGTGATGTGTCAAAATGTGTATTAGACACTGCTGAAACAGCCCAATGTTTCAAAAATGTATACTCTGGAACTTTGGCAGCAAAGTTATGTAGGCTGCTATTTGACTACCACAATGTATTTATAGAGCTCTTCTTCGCATAGAATAGGATGTTTTCCTACATAAGCAAATACTGTTCAAATCACAACAAAGTCTCCTGACTTTACAGAGGAAAAAAAAAGAAACACATAGGCTCGTGTAAGGGATATGTCTAGGTTCAAAACAAAGTGGCAGTGATGCACTTCAGCTGATCAGACGGGCACTTTAAGCCGACCAGAGGAGCACTTATAGGTCAACCAGGGGCACAGAAAATAAACCGACTATCGGAGCAAACCCAAAAACAAACAAACAGCCAGTCTAATCTAGGTCGGAGGTACACAGCACCCTCGACAGGACTACAGATGCTAATTTGCTTAGAATCGGTTCATTACATGGGAAGATTAATGTTTTTAACTGTACATAGTCCCTTTTAAATGAAAAATAAATAAAAGAAAACCATTCGACAAGTAATTTAGATATACTATTGCTTCTTTCTAAGAAGTATACAATCAAAAAGAAAAGTCACAATGCATGCCTTCTCTGTTAAGCCACATCATTCATTCACTGAGAAACCCTTTAGCATTATATGTATTACAAATTGTGTTTTGTGTCTTGTGTTAGAAGCTGACCTAACACTCACGCAGAGAAATGTTATCTCACAGAACGCACAAAAATGGCTATTTTGGGAAATTCTTCTTTGTGTAAAGGCCACCCACACGCAGGCTACATGTGAACTATCTGCATCAACAGGTCGTGGATTATGCAAGTGACCTGAGGGAATTCTGGACAAGAGGCTATGGTTACGACATTAACAGGAAGTCGAGCTGCATTCTCTTCCATGATGTGTTTAACCGACTGAACGAGGCAGCCAACGAGAGCCAGTAAGTGAGCTTTAAATGACCTGCACAGTCCGTACAACTGTGGGTTATACTTGTTCAAGACTTTGGTGAAAACCTTCAGTGGAATAGATGAAATATCACAGTTTTTTATGCTTGTCCCCTAATTTTGGTTGTTTTGTTGTTGTGAAATGTTAAGTACCCTTAGACTAGTCTGTGTTCTATCCTTCAGTTTCAAATGATGGAGGTATACGCAGATATAGCAGGACAAATAACTGTGATACAAACACTTGTCTAACAACCCAGACATTTCTTGGTGCATACTGCATATTGTTCTGCTTCGTAGCAAGTGTTTTTGTGTTCTCTTGAGTTTTATTTACACTTAATTCTATGAAATAAGTCATGTTAAATTCTGAACCCCATGTGGTGTTTGCCAGGTCAGGGCAACAGGTGACTGAGGCTGTGACGGTCCAGGTCGGCCATGCAGACACCCTCCTGCCACTGCTCACCCTCCTGGGCTTCTTCAAGGACAGCGATGCCCTGACTTCCAAAAACTTTGCCACACAGGCCCAGCGCTCCTTCCGCACCAGCCACATGATGCCCTATGCAGCTAACTTAGTCCTGGCGCTATACGACTGCGGAGGAGGCGACTTGAGACTGCAACCGCTGCTCAACGAGAAGCCCGTGACCTTCCCCGGTTTGACTAACCAGCAGAGCTCCATGCCGCTCTATCAAGACGTCAGAGATCACTACAGGGAGCTGCTTCAAGGCTGTGACTTCGAGACTGAGTGTCAGCTGTTCAAGACTCCAGCTTAAGTCTAAGCACACAGGGTGGATCCTGGAAAAGAGGCCTTGCAGTGGCTTTATTGTGTTTTATTTGCTAAACAGAACAAACATATGCTCCTACCATGAAAATGTTACTGGTTGAATGTGTGTTCTAAATGTTCTGCTTTTGAAAATTTAAATATGGATGCTGTAAGGCACTGAATTAAAAATTAAGAAATGACTAAATGTTTTTTTTTGTCTTTCTTTCTTTCATTCAATAAAAATAATATATCACCTTTGTTACTAAGAAAACTGAATTCACATTTGTGATTGACTTATCTGGAACTGTCAAACATGTTATGTTATTCAACAACATCACTTCTTTTTTATATGGAATATCTTCGATATTTTTTACCAGTGGGTTGACTCGTAACGTCTAAATTGATTGAATTTCTGTAAGGCCAGAAAAGTTGTGTGTACAATATTTTTTATTTAGATACCTAGTGAATTAGAACTAACTTTTATTATAAAGCAAATAATAGACTCAAATATACAGCCAGGGAAATATTTAGTGACTACCCAACAGAGTAGTTAAGACTATAGCTCAACCTCTACCAGCTATAACAGCTAAATGCTGTTTTGGTTTCTTTAAACATGACACACTGCTGTACAATAGTACACTAAAGAATTCATAGAGAAATATAGTCATTGTTGGCTACAGGGTTAATCACATATCTCTGATGATCTTTTATAAAAGTTTTTTTTTTAAGTTGTAGAGACCCATTTAGAACTAAGATGTACAAAAGCACTGCACTTTTTACCACACACAATCTGTTTGACCCCATACATTGCAGATTAAGATTGGTATAACTTAATATAATCAACAAAAAAAGTTAGTATTGTGGACATTGTTATGGTGGAATTCACAAGCTAAAAACAACTTTTGTACATAGTAATGCATCAATAATTACAATTAATAACGTAATAATATAATGTGTGTTATTCAGGCTCCTCCGTAGTTTTATGCAAGCACTATTTTTTTAATGCGGGACTTTTACTATTTACCAGTGTATGTCTACACTGTGTTAACGTGTACACCACTGAGTAAAGTACAAGCTGTCATGTGATTAAATGAAATTGAGCAATGTCCATTATGTAAACTCTGTTTTTGTTTTAGGACAGGCTCTGTGTAACGGATTGGTTGAACAGTCCCACGTGGACCACGTCACTCGGTTTTGTGTCTGGTATGTGTGTGTGTGTGTGTGTGTGTGTGTGTGTGTGTGTGTGTGTGTGTGTGTGTGTGTGTGTGTGTGTCTTTGTGTGTGTGGGGGTGGGGTTGGGGGTGTCCACCCGGCCATACAAACAAGTTGCTCGTCTGCACCATGCCGATCGCTTTTTGGAAAATCATTTTTCTTCATTTGACCACCATAATTGGCTTTAGCTGCTGTTTTCGTAACAATGTGAATCCTGAGGATAATCCAAACATACCAGCGATCGCAAAATACTTCAGCACGAAAGGGAGGTACGAGGAAGTGAACCCGTATCTCAGAGAGGACATACTCGCTGTAAACAGGTCCATCCTGCAGCCTCCATCAGCACAATGTCGCGAAATTCACCTGACCGCCATCATAAGACACGGCACGAGGTACCCGACGAGCAAAAACGTCAAGAAGATGCAGAAGCTCTACGACATCGTCCTACACAACGCCTCGGGTGAAGAGAGCTGGCTGCGTGGAATCCAGACCCAGTGGACGATGTGGTACACGGAGGACATGGACGGCCGACTCGTCCAGAAAGGTGTGAACGATCACAAGCATCTGGCCGTCAGGCTGTCAAAGCTGTTCCCCTCACTGATTTCAGAGGAGAAGCTCAGAGGTGGATTCATCAAGTTCATAACCAGCTCAAAGCACAGGTGTGTCAACAGCACACTGTCCTTCAAGGCAGGACTGACAGAGCTGTGGGCTATTACAGGTAAAACCACCTAAAATATATGATGATCTACAACTTAGATACATTCTCAATGTAACCTGTTACCTTCTCTCTACCCAGATAAGGAGTTTGACCATGCAGTGAACGATGCTCTCATGAGGTTTTTTGACCAGTGCACCAGGTTTGTGCAGGAAGTTGATAAGAACCCCTCAGCTCTGTCAGAGGTGGACCAGTTCAGGCAGGGACCAGAGATGAGGAGGGTCACGGAGAAGATCGCAGACCGGCTCAGGGTCCCCTACAATGACATCACTGATGGTCAGTGGTGGAGGAAGTACTCAGATCCTTTATTTCATAATAATTGATTTACAACTACAACATTATAAAAAAATATTTTCATTTACAAGTAAAAGCCCTACATTTAGAAAAGGAACTACAGTTAAAGTACACAAATATGTTCTTAAAGTTTCTAAAGTAAAAGGTTGTCTGTGTGTCAACTAGTTTATGGTAATTTGATGAAACACATCTTTATTTAGGAAGATGCACCATGTGAGCACAAGGCTAAGTAAAATAATAAAGATGTTAGAACTTAATTTAGACACAGGGCCGCAATATTAAAATAAATGCAGTTTCCCAAACAAATTTACAAGTAATCAAATTAACAAATAAACACAGTGAAGCTTGGACTCTTGGTGGCCTCAGAGCAGTTGCCTGTTTTGCCTAGTTGATAATCCAGCTATGATGCCATATTAATTCTAATATATTTTATTGGACGTGTGAATAGCATTGACTGTTTACAATTCACTGTAATTGCTTGATCTTCAAAGTAACAGCTGTCAAATATACTGTACGTAGTAGTGGACTAGAAGTGGGAAGTAGCATACAATGTAAATACCCATGTAAAGTATATATGTATATCAAACCTTTACTCGAGTACATAGCATCAAGTAAATATACTACTTAGTTATATTCCACTATTGGGAATGGACAATGGATTTGTGACTATTTTTTCTAATACTTTGCTGTCGAGTGCGCTGTATGTGAAGTGCTCCGATTCATTTACCATCATTTTAGGTCGTATGTTTCTTAAGAATATGGGTCCCAGGTCTGTTACTTGCAGGTAACCAAAAGAAAAGAGCTA
Organism: Cebidichthys violaceus; assembly: GCF_023349555.1. Lineage (NCBI taxonomy): Eukaryota > Metazoa > Chordata > Actinopteri > Perciformes > Stichaeidae > Cebidichthys > Cebidichthys violaceus. The sequence goes on along the minus strand of NW_027176263.1, from coordinate 3,704,808 downwards.
CTCCTGATTGGCAATAGTTGTTTCTGAAGGTATTTGTCATATTTCCCACTGTAAATGTGTGTTTTTATTTTGCACTCCTGTATTATCCTAATATTTTCTTAAGAGATTTTCTGAGGACAAACTATAATTTAGTAGTGACTATAGGGGAAATAGAGACTAAGATCTTAAGTATTTAGGATTATACACAGTTGCTGAATATTTTCCTTCAAAATTGTCCCATTTCAACCCATTCATTATTCATTTATTATTAAAAACTTTATTTTCAAGTACACTTTATTCTTTATTTACATAATTCAAATTTTTTGGATGTACATCTGGTCTGCTGTGCAATGACTAGAACAATTATCAAAGTGATTAAAAATAATACATTTAAAGTGTCGCAATTGAAGACAATCATTACCTTCTCAAATGCATCTGATGCCATTGAACACAACAATTAGCAGTCGCTAAAGTGATGAGATATGAGGGAGACAGTGTGCTGGACACCCCATTCATATTTCACAGAGGGTATGTGTACAGTAGATGGAGCTGTTTTCTAATTTGAAAGTGTTAAAGCGCCACTAGACTGAGCTGGTAGCCAACATTGACTCTTCATTTTTGGCTTTGAAGAAGGCCTCAAAGAGACACACACACACACACACACACACACACACACACACACACACACACACACCATGGTGTTCAGGATAAATCAGGTCACGCCACAGTGCTTCTGATTGAGCATGCTTTAATGACTGCCTAGCCCATCTGATTTCACTACTTATCTACAGTTTATTATTGCAATCCTTGTCCTGCAGATATGGCCGAAGCTGCATTTTATTTGTGTGCTTATGAGTTTGCCATCAAGACTGTGAACTCCCCATGGTGTCGGCTGTTTGATGAAGTTGACGCACAGGTAAGGCCCTGTTTGTAGATCATTAAATGTGCCAACCATGCAGCTCAGATTCCTTCATGAAAGTTAGAGATGATGTGCTTGTTCAACTTAAGTTACTCTTTATCCTTTATCCCAATGGATTAGACTGTGTGGAGTTTATTCATTTATGTACAGGTCTTCTAATCATGTTAGACGTAGCACCATCAGTCTTAAACCCTCCAGTCATGTGGGAAACAATGTTATCAAATATCTTTAATGCTCTATCTATTTCTTTGAACCCAGATTTAAAAGCCTTCTACAAATTAACTACACATCCTATATCCCAGGGGTATTCAATTAAAGTTCAGCGAGGTCCAGTTGGAGAGAATTTCCTCATCCAAAGGTCCGGAACACCAAATAATGTCTTAACTTGCGCTGTGATTTAGTCCCATGTATATTGAAGTAGCCAACAGGTGTATTAACGTCTGTATGTAGTCAACATCTGACTGTCAAATCAAATAAAGAAAGTTCAATTGAATAATATCTAAACAATATTTATTGTCAGATTTCAAATTGAACTGGATTAATTATAAATAATATATACTCTAATAATAAATAAATGTTCTCTTAAGTAAGATGTAGGCTGAATTAAAAAATGAAATACATATCAGTAAGCTTTGACAAATGTGACTCAAAATAAAGTACTTAATTTTAGAAAATTAATCAAAAAAAGCCTCAATATCCATATTCATTTCTTCTAAAAAGAGAAATTAGTGTGCAGGGACTTTATCTGTGGTTATTGTTACCACTTGTTTCAGCTCTATTCCTCTCTGTTAACATCATTGTTGGACGGTGAATTCATGTTTTAGGATTCTGATCTTTTTGGGCTCTTAGATCGTTCATTTTTTGTACCTTCATTTCGGATTTGAATGGCTACGTTTGCTCAAAAGATGTGTGCTTTGTCTCGTAGTGGCGCTTCACATTACCGCTTCTAAACTCACTCCACGGTCTCTGAACATATGAGACATACTGCTTTTGATCTGCCTGTAGGAAGAATGAAGATATACGAGTCTGCCGTAAAGGCTGGAAAAGCTGTGCCGGTAAAAATAAAAGCACTCTGTTAGAATGTATTAATTATCAACTATCGGTTTTAGGTACGGGTCCACATACAACGGCGTTTGGGTCTGGAACCGGACCGCGGTCCGCCTATTAGTGACCCCTGCTATATCCTGTTGCACTACTTTCCTATTTAATCTGTCTGTCTGTAAAGGAAGGAAACATTAGGAAGGCCAAGTTATATTAAGACGACTGCCTTACCTAGTAGGTAATGGTTTCTCTGTTGTGTTCATTCATTGAGAAACCTTGGCAGTATTCATGTCACAAAGACAGATCCTTGTGTTTTTTAGGCCATGCCTATACTACTCCGTTTAAAACAAAAACGATCTCCGTCCACACGACGTTTCAGTATCGTTTTCGAAATAATCTCCGTCCAGACTAGCACGCTTGAAAACAAATATCACGTAGTCTTCGAAAGGTCGTGTTTGACACTTAAGATCTTCTCTAAAATCTTCCTAACTCAAACAGACACAGTTCATGGAAAGTTTTATTTTTCAGACTTAACGTTAGTTACACCACTGCGGTCTCTCTCTCTCTCTCTCTAATCAACACTTACACATAAAAGTTTACTAGATTATGGGTCTATAAATGTGGTCAACACACGTCTCTCACTCGTTCCCTCTCAGTTTTGTTGTTGTCTGTTCTCACTCGTAGCTCTGCTGGTGGCTTAACTATCTGTCCTACTGGAGAGCAATTACTGCTTTTGTTCCTTGACATTTTATCTGCGGACTACACAATAGTTGTGCAGAACAAAATAAGCATAAATAAGGACAGAAAAGTCTTCCGTTTTATGTCCGTTCTCCTCAAAGCCGCTAACCGTGACTTCAGACGGCCGCTCCGTAGGTCTGATAACACCCCTGGTCACGCCGCTCGCTAATCGGTACAATAACAGCTGCTTCCTCCGCAGACATGCAGACTTTAGCTGGACAACAGCTCCTAGTAAAGACAAGGTCAGCAACGCCTGTAATCAGTTGTCCATGTTAAATTAACCTGCTAGTCGATCGATAATCAATGTTGTTTAAGATCTCCGGTCACGTGATATGGGTGTGACGAATCAGGGAAGGAACGTTATGACTGCTAATAACCAATCAAGTAGCGAACGCGGGTGTGGGCGTCATCGTTTCTAAACTTATCCGTTTACGACCGTCCACACGAATACGCAACCCGGAGTTTTCAAACTTATCCGTCCTCGGGAGCATTTCCAAAGTCCTCCGTTTTCGGTGCTCGAAAACGCCGCCGTAGTGTGGACGCTCAGTGTAAACGTAGCAAAACATATGCGTTTTCAAATAGAAACGGAGTAGTATGGACATGGCCTTAATCTTCCCTAAAACCCCATGTCTTTGTACTATGTGCCTCAACAGGTGATGGAGTATGCAAATGACCTTAAGCAATTCTGGAAAAGAGCTTACGGTTACGATATCAACCGCAAGTCGAGCTGCATTCTCTTCCACGATGTGTTTAGTCGACTCAACAAAGCAGCCAACGAGAACAAGTGAGTAAACCTTGTCCTTCAATATGAAAAAATGTAGGATGCTGTTACTCGGCCGTTTTGTTATCGTTAACAAATCCAATGAAAAAGACAAAAGAAACAATCCATCTCTCAATTCTCACCCTGCCTTTAGCTCTCGGACCCAAGACCATTCATTTCTACTAAAGGCTTTTGATGGGGTTTATTTTCAGCTGTGAATTAATACAAATTTGTTGCTCTGGTGGAGTGTTTCTAGAACTTTTTTTCTGTGCAAGTGTGTGGCTCAATGATGTATTTTTTTATACATTTTGTACAGCAATGGAAGTCTTTGGTATAAGCTATATCAAGGATTGGATACACAGACAATGCTTGTTCATGGGATTTGTTGACAATAATACAAATATAGAACATCACAAGCCGTATCCTTTAAATCACTGCATGGTAAGACACTCCGTAATAGAAAAAGATGCTGCATGTGTTACCATTACAAGTAGAGATGAAATGATTAATTAATCCATTAACAGGAAAAAAAAAAAAAAAAAAAAAAAAAAAAAAAAAAAAAAAAAAAAATCACAATTTTTGTAGCTGTATCTTCCAAGTCATTTATCTTTCTCCGTTTCTAACTTGTGTGTTAGACCTGAAACTGATATTTGTATATCTTGTACGTCAGATCAGGGCAACAGGTGACTGAGGCTGTGACGGTCCAGGTCGGCCATGCAGAGACCCTCCTGCCACTGCTCACCCTCCTGGGCTTCTTCAAAGACAGCGAGGCCTTGACTTCCACCAACTACGCCACACAGGCCCAGCGCTCCTTCCGCACCAGCCACATGTTGCCCTATGCAGCTAACTTAGTCCTGGCGCTATACGACTGCGGAGGAGGCGACTTGAGACTGCAACCGCTGCTCAACGAGAAGCCCGTGACCTTCCCCGGTTTGACTAACCAGCAGAGCTCCATGCCGCTCTATCAAGACGTCAGAGATCACTACAGGGAGCTGCTTCAAGGCTGTGACTTCGAGACTGAGTGTCAGCTGTTCAAGGCTCCAGCTTAAGTCCAAGCACACAGGGTGGATCCTGGAAAAGAGGCCTTGCAGTGGCTTTGTGTTTTATTTGTCTTCCAACTGAGAAAAGGCAGATTTGGTGTCTCTGAAACTGATCCCAGCCTAGCAGTTTAATTCCAAGTTCATATGTACTATTGCAGTATTACTTCAAATATATTGCTCATTTTTTTTCAAGGTTTCATTCCAGGAATTAAAGAATATATATTTGCAGTGTACACATTTTATATTGCTTCGAGATTGTGTGGTCAGTAGTCAGTAGTGGTCAGAAGTAGCAATGCCACAGAGTAGAATAGTTACATTACAGGAAAAAGTCCTGCATTCAAAACAAAAAAGTATTAGCATTAAAATACTCGCAGTGGTAGCTGCATTATAAACAATTTCACCGTAAAATAACGGTAAACTACTGGCAGCAGGGACTCCAGTAATTTACTGTTTTTTTACAGTGGAGCTATCGGCGGCATTAACGAACAATGCATACAGTCAAAATCAATTCAGCTAAAACACGCATTCCGCCACACACTCAAGAGCATGGGCCATTCAAATATTATTCATATCAGAGGGAACAATATTACCCATATCATGAAAACGAAACGATAGACAAATGAACATAGTAGTAACGCTCCTATCACTCCCTCCAGGAAATACACAACACCGTAGTTCTTGTTACTGACGGATATATTCGTCTGTCAACACCGAGAGGGAAAATGAGTCCACTTGAAAACACATGAATCTTCAAAGTGGATCACTTAAACACTTAAACTTAACTTTAGCACTTTGTGCGGATTATATAGACCGCGGCCCCTTCGCGCATCTGCTTGTTGCTGTGCACCAGCTAAATGTGTCCCCAGCGCTACATAGGACGTAACAATAGTTTCTATCACAAATAAAACTAAACGAAAATCCATATTCATAAAAACAAGTTGTACAAATAATATATAAACAAGCATATTAAATAATATGTATGGCGGTTAAAGCTACTGGTTCACTTACCAAAGCTGCGGTTCACTATTTAAAGACAAAGTCCATCCTGCTTTCTTTGTTAATAAAGAGTTTAATCCCACGGTTGTTCAGTACAGCCGTGCGTTTTAGTTCCAGTAAGAAGTCCTTCTCGATTCATGGACACCAATGATGACAGTCGAGCCTCCCCAGTTGTATTTCCTGAATACGTTTGGTATATAGCATACCACAATGGATAGGTACTGTAACACACTTCGGGCTACCACCGGGGGGTTCGTGAGCACAATGACTCCAACACACTCAGATACAGTTTATAAATTGCTTTATTCACCACACTTCTTCAGCTTTATCCGGTCATGCAGTCTCCTGCAATGCCTCCGACTGCAACCGCCGTCTGCTCTGTGGCTTGTCTCTCGTCTCCGTCAGCAACTCTCCCAGCCTGTCTCTGGCTCTCCTGCGGCCTCTCCCGCCTCCTGTCACTGTTTGTGTTTAAATAGCAGAGAGACACCCACCACGATTGACTACAGGTGAGGCTAATTAAGCCTCTTACCGGCATCGTTCCCTGAACCACACTCCCCCACTCTGTCCCCCCTGCAGCTGCACCCAACCATGCCCTGCCACCACAGGTACCAACTGGTGAACAACAACATACCATCAGCCACTTTTTTGATGTCGGCGTCATTCCCTCAGGCATTGAATTAAAAATAGTATCAACAACAATGTAATAGAACCGCCTTACAGTCTATCTTGTTAAACGAGTCTTATACACATTTATAGTTCATTTCAACTGCATGAACTCACACATGAATGAAAACAATATAGAGAGAGAACACCTTGAAAGAGGACTTGACTGCAGCGTCTGGTTGGTATCCTCAATCTCTGATGACGTGTGACTGTAAAACAAAAAAAAGAAAAACTTTAGAAACTCAATGTTCTGATTTCTGCTCCCTTTCCCTTTTGATAATCATCCCGTTTGCGGTCCTACAGTTGGTTCAATAAGAGCACAAGTAAACACAAGTTAGGTTACTAACGTTATATCTTAACACTGTAATTGGTGATTAACTTTATTTATGTTAACTTAACTTGCTATGCTGTTGGCTAGCTAACCTTTCTAAGGCTAATTTATCTCGAACCAGCCACCACATACCCTGAACGCCCAACTTAGGCCAGGGAGTCATCTGGCCTAACCCCCCCCCCCCCCCCCCCTGAGAGCGGGAGAGGAAGTCGGCCATGGCCATCTGTGTCCCCGGCCTATGGAATGGACCACCTTGAAGTTAAAAGGCTGTAAAGCCAGATACCACCGAGTGATCCGGCTGTTAGTATCCTTCGTGCGGTGGAGCCACTGGAGCGGGGCGTGGTCCGAACAGAGGGTGAATGAGCATCCCAGGAGGTAGTAGCGCAGGGAGTCGACCGCCCACCGGATGGCCAGGCACTCCTTTTCCACCGTGTTGTACCTGGCCTCCCTCTCGGGGACAAAACGGCCCCCAGCCCTCTGTTTGATGCGTCAGTCTGCAGAGTAAAGGGAAGAGAGAAGTTAGGTGTATGAAGGAGTGGTTCCCCACAGAGAGCTTGTTTTACCTTCTCAAACGTCTGTGGGACTCTTCTATTACCCCCATCTCCAGCATAGCCGCCAATTCCCTCTGAACCACTTTTCTTATGTGTTCAGGTAACCTGTAGCGTCGTGACCGCACCGTCATGCCCGGGGGAGTCTCGATTTGGTGCTCTATGAGGTTTGTGCGTCCTGGCCGGAGGGAGAACACGTCAGCAAACTGCTTTTGCAACTGGGCGATGTCTGTTCTCTGGGTCTGAGGTGGTAGATCTGTGTAGCTCCACCCCTGTCAGAATGCACAACCTCATAGTCGACATCCCCCACTTGCCGTGTGACCATGAAAGGCCCTTGCAACTTGGCGAGGAGTTTAGAGCTGGAAGAAGGAAGCAATACAAGTACCTTTTCTCCCAGTGTGAATTGTCTCAGCTTGGCCCTTCTGTTGTACAGCCGTTGTTGACGTTCCTGGGCCTGGAGCAAATTCTCACGTGATATCTGACCCAGTGTGTGGAGTTTTGCTCGCAGGTCCAGGACGTATTGAATCTCACATTTCCCGGTGCTCGGACCTTCTGCCCAGTTTTCTTTAATCAGGTCGAGCACACCCCGTGGTGTCCTGCCAAACAGTAGTTCAAAGGGAGAAAATCCTCTTACCGGCACCGTTCCCTGAACCACACCCCCGCACTCTGTCCCCTCTGCAGCTGCGCCCAACCATGCCCTGCCACCACAGGTACCAACTGGTGAACAACAACATACCATCAGCCACTTTTTTGATGTCGGCGTCACTCCCTCAGGCATTGAATTAAAAATAGTATCAAGAACAATGTAATAGAACTGCCTTACAGTCTATCTTGTTAAACGAGTCTTATACACATTTATAGTTCATTTCAACTGCATGAACTCACACATGAATGAAAACAATATAGAGAGAGAACACCTTGAAAGAGGACTTGACTGCAGCGTCTGGTTGGTATCCTCAATCTCTGATGACATGTGACTGTAAAACAAAAAAAAGAAAAACTTTAGAAACTCAATGTTCTGATTTCTGCTCCCTTTCCCTTTTAATAATCATCCCGTTTGCGGTCCTACAGTTGGTTCAATAAGAGCACAAGTAAACACAAGTTAGGTTACTAACGTTATATCTTAACACTGTAATTGGTGATTAACTTTATTTATGTTAACTTAACTTGCTATGCTGTTGGCTAGCTAACCTTTCTAAGGCTAATTTATCTCAAACTAGCTAATGTTACAGAGCTAGCTCCAATAATATTAGCTGTGCGGTCCAAAGTCACGTTCACGAGCAGTCGGTCACGTCTTGTCACTCAAAAATGACTTTTATTCAACAGTTTGAATAATACAAATATTCTATCGTCATTACAGATACATTATAGACAGTACAATGTAGATGGATTGTGATTCACTGAACTTGTACAGAGAAGCATATTTCCACCAGTTCACAAAAATACTGTATTATGCTGATACTGTAATGGTAAAAATATGCATAAATAACTGTGTGTCCTTGCTCTGAACCCAAAACTTACGTGTCAGCTATTAAAGGAAAAGGCTACTGAAAAAGTAGCAGAAACAACTATCTGGGAATAACAGTCTATGCTCGTGATATTTTTTGTTACCTTGTGTACCGAAGCTGAGGGAACTCAGCAGAATACGAGATAAGCCCTAGGGGGTGTGACTCCCTTAAAGAGATAACAACTGTATAAAGGATATTGAATGTTGTGTTTCGTTGAAGGCTTTTTCAACAGACTGCTGTGATACGTGCTCTGTTGTACAATCTTCCGCTTGCAAGCAAATAAATGACAAGACAACTTTGATTCTCATCAAGACTCTGTTTATTTCAATTGATTGAACTACAAATTCTTCTCCCGATTTACATAGAAACTTTCCATAACAATACATTACAGTAATCTGCTGTTAATTGACAACATTACACTGTTAATTTACCTGCGAGGGATGAATATTTAACTGAATATTACAGTTATTATGAAATACTGTAATATACTGTTTAAAATCCACCGTAAATTTACAGCAATTCATTAGTGTGGTAAATATGGGACCAGTTTGAACAGGTGGAGGTGAATTCATAAAGATTCATCACCATGTATAGTTTTTTTGCTCATATATTACATTAATTACATTACAGTCATTTTTTTTTAAATTATCATTAATAATATGACTCCGCAAAGTAAGTAATTAAAACTGTCAAAATAAATGTAGTCGAGTGAAAAGTACATTTGCCTCCAAACCGTCGTGGCGTAGAAGTATGCAAGTTACGTTAACAAGGTAATACTCAACGAAAATACAGGTACCTTTAAACTAAGCACAGAACCATATTTCCTCACTTAACATTGGTTAACTATTAAGATATAATTTAGTCTGAACTTTGTCACTTCGGCTGAATGACATTAACGTTACTGGACCTAATCCTTATGTCGTGTTGCTCCCGATAGAGTTGATATTAGTTCATGTTCGCCTGCTACAGTTACAGTTCGTTTAACCTAGTAACGTTTCTGCTTTCTTAACGGTTCCGCTTCAATAAAACCGTAGAGATGTGGTTTTGTAACCGGAGCTGTAACTGAAACAATACGAGCAACGTCTCGCAACTTACTCGCTGCTGGGAGAGATAGTGTGTGTGTCAATTCACATAGCAGCTTCCTGAATAATGTCAGAGAGTAGCGTTGTGTCCAACCTCTCTCCCACTTCTGCCGGGTTTGATGCTCGGCCCCGTCATGTCGTTTTGCTCGAGCATTGGTCGGTACACAGCAAATTATGCAGATTATTTTGTCGGAGGAGGAGGAGGAGGAGGGCTGGAGGCTGGGCCAGCGGAATGCTACGTGTCTTGGAAGTCCCTTTTAAACCCCCCTCGTCTTTTTCGATTACCAAGTTTCTGGAGGTTTTACAAACTCGTCTCCCTCATCCAGGCCTCTACGAGCGTGAAGAGGTTCGAGACCCGGTGTTCAGCAGCCCGTAAGCGGTGTTCCAACAGCAAAATGTACGGGGTGAAAAAGCTTCGTACGGTGAGTAGATGCGGAGACAACGGTTAGAGAGAAACAACTGAAATGCAATCTGTCATCAGATCAGCCTTAAAATGTTAGTTAAAAAAAGTTGTGTGTGTGTGTGTGTGTGTGTGTGTGTGTGTGTGTGTGTGTGTGTGTGTGTGTGTCAGCCGCCAGCGCCCGACATGTAAAACTCCCGTTAACTATTTAACGCGGTGTGTCTTATTTATAGGCTAATAAACACTCTGTTCTCCTTGAAACACACAGTGAAAAGTAGTTTCATTAGTTGATGACTTTTTTCCTTCAAAGGTAACCCTTTTTGGTGCCTCCCTCTTCACTGTAACTGAGGCTGCTGCCAGGTGTGATGATCACAGACTGCCCTCGGCTCTGAATAATAGGCCGGTTGTTGTATTCACGTATATCCACGTCAATTTGGCCCATTCATAATGTAGCGAGGCTGGAGAAAGAGGCCACTATGAGACGGCGGGGTCCGACGCTGCACAGGAATGCTGCTAACTTGGAGAACATGTGTGGAGGAGAGCTATATGAGAATGAGAGCAACGAGAAAGACTGTTATACAAAATAGCGTACTGTAGGCTCAAAAACATCCATTCAAAAACCTGTTTTGTGTCTTTGTCTAGTATTAGAGTATTAGTTTGCCCCACAAGCTGCATTTTGTAGATTCACACCCCTCACTTTGTGCACAATTACAGACAAGACGACTGATTTCACCAGAAAATCTCAGAGCTGGATTTGAGTCTGAGTCACGTTTGAACTGCATATTAAAGTATTATTATTAGTGTGTAAATGGGATACCTTTGGGTTTTAGACATTGGATATTGGACAGAGCACACTACAACACACATATTTAGATATGTAAACATGGGCTTTTTTAAAAATAATTAATTGAGAAGATGACAGCTTTAATGTACCCAAAATGCTGGTATTACTTTGACATTACTTTGTTGTACATATGCCTTCAGGCCACTTTATTATCAAAGTCTATCTTTTGTAATATCCTGACAAAGAGGATGTAAGCTGCACTGGGAGCCAGAGGAATGGAGTTACGTACAGTGTTTCTAACATGGGAATGCAGTTCAACATGCTTAATATTGAAATGCTCGATTGAAACACTCTACATGTGTGATGTGTTACGGCATCGATTTTGAGTGTGAAAGACAGCGGCTCTTTAAACGTAGACTGTCAGACTGAGACTGAGACTCTCTCTGAGTCTGGGGGGATGCCCCTGCAAAAAGTGAAGCCATGGGATGGATGCAGGGACGCGGGGAAAGTGGGTGCAGAGGGCGAACGTGTGGGCACGAGCACTGCCACATCATCGCTGGGCTGCACACACTGGACACATTGTGCAAGTCAGTCCTCTCCCTCCTCTCCTTCCATGCCTCCCTCAGCTACCCCTCCCATCTAAAAGTCAATACAGCCCCATTCATCCACAGCCTGCTCCTCATAGTCACTTTCAGCAGGACAAGTAAAACCAGTCATGCTGTGAGAAACTGGGGGCAAAACTATTTGTAATTGCCACGTCGTGCTGCTTTGTGTGACAAGTCTTGTTCAGCGTCAAAAGTTGTGCAACCAGTTCTGTCCCGTATGCCCTATTTTCCCCATCATATGTAACTTCCTCTGAAGCGCTTTCGCTTGCCTCCGTCTGAGCACGCGTTCTTCTGTTTCAGGACCTCAACAGGTCGACCAACGTGGTGTTCCAGGCCCACCATGTCACCCGCAGCAAGAGAGGGCAGATCGTGGGGACCAGGGGAGGCTTCAGGGGCTGCACCATATGGCTGACCGGTAAATGTCTACACTCTATGTGATCTCCATCTAAAGGTCACGAGGCGGCTCATTCCTCTGTCGCATAGGAACCGACGGGGTTAAGCTGACCTGGAAAAATATATTGTTGTCATGCTGATATATCTCTTGTCACATGTTTCCATCTAGGTTTGTCAGGTGCTGGAAAGACTACCATCAGTTTTGCCCTGGAAGAGTTTCTCGTGTCCCACGCCATTCCCTGCTACTCCCTGGACGGAGACAACATTCGCCACGGCATGAACAAGAATCTGGGCTTCTCGGCCGTGGACCGTGAGGAGAATATCCGCCGTATTGCTGAGGTGGCCAAACTGTTTGCCGATGCTGGGCTGGTGTGCATCACCAGTTTCATTTCACCTTTCGGCAAGGTCAGAAAACACGAGCAGTTAAAGTCACGCGCTGCCGACGCCAATCTGTGCTATACAAATAGCTGAAAACCTCCAATGAAGGCTGTACTATTGTACTGAATTCTTTCGTAGGATCGTGACGAGGCGAGGAAGATTCACGCGAGTGCCGGGCTGCCGTTTTTCGAGGTGTTTATCCACGCTTCTCTTGAGGTGTGTGAGAGCAGGGATGTAAAAGGACTTTACAAGAAGGCTCGCGCTGGAGAGATCAAGGGTCAGTGTGACAGTGCTTACCTCAGCGAAACTTCTCACCAATGTTTGATATGCTAGCTCTTTATGAGTGATATACGAGCAAAGCCAAGTCCTCTAACCTTATTTAAGTAAATCATTGAAAATATATGCTGATGGGGGTCTTCTTTTTATTTGTTGCCAGGTTTCACTGGGATCGACTCAGATTACGAGCGTCCTGAGGCGCCAGATCTTGTGCTGAAAACCGGAGACCTCTCAGTGAACGAGTGCCTCCACCAGGTGTTGGAGCTGCTCAAGGAGCAGGTGGGTGTAACATCACAAATTGTACTATTTACGTTGCTTCTCACACAGGCTTTCATCGGTGTCAGTCACTTTACATTTCTGTTACAATGGGCGCTGTATTTTCCTGTGTACAAGACAAATGTTAAAGCTCACAGCGTACGGTAAGTAAGTCTGTCACGGACGCTACATCCCTATTTAAACAAGCAGACTTAGTCTCAAAGTAGGTTTCGTATTGGCACAGGTGGACTATATTAGCTCGCTTCCCTTAACCAAACATTTGACACAATTACAATAGAGTGGTGCCGAGATGACGTGGGCCATTTGGGAAGCTATCATCAGCTATCAGGAAATGAATCATCAGATTCACCGATAACGAAAATAACCCTTAGTTGCAGACCTACAATACCAATCACATGATATTAATATTCCCCTTTTCTCCTTGTATATAGAACATTGTACCAGACGAGATCATGAAGGAGGTGAATGAACTCTTTGTTACGGAGAACAAGCTGAATCTCGCTGTGGCTGACGCAAACACGCTTCCCACGATCAGCATCACCAAGGTATCCATCGTTCCTTCTTTTTGATCACAAAGCAAATGGACGAGGGGGTCAATACTGGACCATGGCGGAGAGCTGCTCATGATGAGCCCATAAACATTCCCCACTGTTTAGAGCCTGTGTACTAATGGTCTGCTCTCACTTCCCTGGGTACTAATACAAATTGAAGTGAACGGCCTTTCTATTTGTATCTTCTTCAAAATGGGCTTAGTCAATGGTTATTACACTCTTGTATTTGTGTATTTGAAATAGTAACACCTCTATCTGTAGTCTGTTACTCATCCAACATTATGTTATCTCAAACCAGCTCGTTACGAGGAATGTATGATCGTAAATGTGGCAGCACCACATGTCTCATTCAATGACGCTATAAGCTGGATGTTAACCCTTAACCATCCAGTGTTCTAACTTCCATAATTAATTGATTCTTTCATTCATACTGTATTTACAGACTTGTTGATTTAGCGCTTCAACGTTATTAGTGCAGTGGAGTCCATGCATTACATGTCTGTCGTGCTGTTCATGATGAGACATGATTCCTCGTCCACAGCTGGATCTACAGTGGGTGCAGGTCCTGTCAGAAGGCTGGGCGAGCCCCCTGAAGGGCTTCATGAGGGAGAGAGAGTTCCTGCAGGTCTTACACTTTGGCAACCTGCTGGATGGTAAGAGCCCGCTGCACATATTACCTGTTCTTATAACATGCCAGGTCATTGTGTCTACACCACATTGCACTAAAAGGCAAGCACAAGCAGAGTATCATCACCCCGACTAGCTATTTGGAACCTCTCCAATTGAGAACATAAGTGACAATTAAATATGATTGTATGTTGTATTATATATTGTTGTGCAATTATTGACCGCAAATGTGTGTGAATGACTGAAGGTATGAATTCTTATTGGTGTTATTATTATTAATTGTTTTTATTTTGAAATATAACATCAGTGTTGTACAACAGAAAATTATACAGCCTATTTCCAAACAGAGCAACTCAGTCCCACCTATCCAAACACGTTATACTATTTTCCACAGTTTAATCATTACGTTTTGCTCCTGTTTCAAAGAACGGCACTGAGGGCTTTTCTCGATGGAAGTTGGGGTTTTTTTCTCCTCTTCCAACACGTTTGAGGCTTCCAGTTAGGTTAAGAAGTACGCCTGTTGGTGGAATAACTGCTTTAAGTGCTCATCCCCAAACATAAATTGTAACTCACGGGTTGTCTTGAGCGTGCAGTGATTTGTATTTGTTTTCGCAGTGTTCATTGTGTAATATAACATTTCTGGAGTAATATTTTCTTTGGTTCACTGGTTGAGATCACTGCATCCTCTTTTGTCCCAGACGGGGCCATCAACATGTCCGTTCCCATCGTCCTGCCTGTCAGCACCGAGGCCAAGCAGGACCTGGACGGCTGTGCGGCTGTCGCTCTGGAGTACCAGGGTTCACGCGTGGCTATTCTCAGGAACCCAGAGTTCTACCAACATCGCAAGGAGGAACGCTGTGCCAGACAGTGGGGCACCACTTGTCCACAGCACCCTTACATTAAGGTGACAAGGCATTCATCAAATATCTTCAACACGTACAGTTGCAATTTCAATGCCTGTCACATGATTGCACAGCAAAGAGTAATGCCCTTTGGTACATACACCTTTGTTAACTTTCACTGAGTCAATATTGAACTTTGGGATTTTGCGGCAAACAGAACATCATTCAACCAGAAAAATGTGACATAATAAACCCTTAAAGTCAATAATGTGCTTGAATAACAATAGTACAGATACATATTGAAATCCTCAAATATAATTCTCTGTTCATCACCTTTATCCAGATGGTTATGGAGGGCGGTGATTGGCTGGTAGGTGGTGACCTGGAGGTGCTGGAGCGAATCAAATGGAACGATGGACTTGACCAGTACCGCCTTACTCCACAGGAACTCAAGCAGAAGTTCAAAGACATGAAAGCAGGTTAGAGGATCTAAATTACTCGATCGCCAAACTACCGTAACAATCAGGGAACACACAATGACATAAATTGTGTTTAGTTTATGACAAAAAAATACCCTTCGCAGCTGGTAAAATAATAAATAGACATTACCGTGAATAGACTTTACCGTGAAAGCAATGTATTTAGCAGTGCACCATTTGTCTTTCAGCAGAGCTTGACAAAGGACCTGATGAAAAAATAAAATGGTAAATTTAAAGCTGCATGGTGATGTTTGTGCTCTGTGTTTAATGATCAATGGAGACATGCAGAATATTTCTTAAAAGTAAAGATTAACAAAATGTTTTTACTCTCACTCGCTCACTTTGATGTGAATGCTGTGTTCAGGATTGAGTCATTAATTTGTCTGCAACAAAACATAGTTTGTATTTTGTTATTTTTTGTTCTTTGCTGCTCTCCTGAGTTGTGTTACTGGTACAGGCATGTTGTGATGTGCACTTAGCAGATTAGGTTTGCAACATTTGGTTTTCTTTTTGTTAACAAACCCCATGAAAAGACCAGAAATCCATTAGTCCATCTCTCAATACTTTGTTTGTGGCTCTCAAACTCAAGTCTGTTTCTTCCTGCTGAAGCACTAAACCTTTTGAAAGAATTCAGAGTTATATACTCACTTAAAAACGGCTAAATGCTTTCCTAAAATAGACTGTGGTTTTGACAAACCATTACTCAAACAGAGGGATGCAGTGCATTTGTTTTGGATTTTTCTATGCAGCAGATTTATTATGTTAGTGAGTAGTTAGGGCAGTATATTTGGGACCGACACAGAATAAACAACACTGTGCATGTTCTTGTTAATGATGACAGCCGGTGCAACATTGGTGACTTTGTAACTGCTTCTGATAACAACGGAGCTCTATGGCTTAGAAAAATACGCTATATTAGGTTTAGCAGTGCTACACAGAAAATACTTGTTAGTGAGATCAAAAATGTGTGAAACAAAGATATTTGTGGATGGTATTTTGAGCATGTTTACTGTGACAGCTACTAAAATGCACACTGTTCTTCACATATTTTGGACTGCACAGACATGACAGCTCAACACCTCCATTGTGTTGTACTGCTGCTATTACACTGTGACGCCGCTGCTGTTATTGTCACGTGAACTTTATTTTGTGCTCCTCCATGTTGTCCATCCTTAGACGCGGTGTTTGCCTTCCAGCTGCGTAACCCGGTCCACAATGGTCATGCCCTGCTGATGCAGGACACCAAGCGGCATCTGCTGGAGCGAGGCTACAGGAATCCGGTCCTCCTGCTGCACCCACTCGGCGGCTGGACCAAAGACGACGATGTGCCTCTGAACTGGCGGATGAAGCAGCACGCTGCAGTCCTGGAAGAGGGCGTCCTGGACCCAGCGAACACCATCGTTGCCATCTTCCCCTCTCCTATGATGTACGCTGGACCCACAGAGGTGAGCAGTAGTGTGTGTCTTATTGTTTAGTCAGCGGTTTCTATCGGCTTCCTGCTGTTTAACCATTTACCCTTAGTATATGTGTGTGTGTGTGATTGAATATCAACATGCTTGTCTTCCTCATCAGGTTCAGTGGCACTGTAGAGCCAGAATGATTGCCGGAGCAAACTTCTACATTGTTGGCAGGGACCCTGCAGGCATGCCTCACCCGGTGACCAAGCAGGACCTGTATGAACCCACCCATGGAGGGAAGGTCCTCACCATGGCCCCGGGCCTCACCTCTGTGGAGATCATTCCCTTCAGGGTCGCTGCCTACAACAAGACTAAGAAGGCCATGGACTTTTATGACGCAGAGCGGTGAGTGAAGAGATTTTTCTTTTATGTCCTGTTGTCTACTACATATTATTTGTTTATTAATTGTTTTTTAATGTAAAACTTGGAATCTACTGACATGGTTGTCCCGGTGTGAACCCAAGTGCAATAAAACTGGAGCGAACTGGTAAAAACAATGTCAGACTTGCTGTGATAAATCAGATAAATCATTTGTAGGACCAAATCTTTTTTTAAAGATTTTTATGGAAGTGTGAACCATCCGTGACCCAGCCTCTTATCTTGTTCGCACTGCAAGAACAATGTCGTATACATCTTTAGACAACTGCTACTGAATTCTGACTTCGCTCTTGTAGATTTACATCTACCTTTCTGTGCAAGTGTAATTATGGCCTCATCATGTGATATGTAAATATTATAACAACATTTCTAATAACCTGTCCTGCCCTTCCCTCCTTCCTCACTCTCTCAGACATGCTGACTTTGAGTTTATCTCTGGAACCAAGATGAGGAACATGGCTCGGAGTGCA
Source organism: Cebidichthys violaceus (assembly GCF_023349555.1). Lineage (NCBI taxonomy): Eukaryota > Metazoa > Chordata > Actinopteri > Perciformes > Stichaeidae > Cebidichthys > Cebidichthys violaceus. The sequence continues at coordinate 3,687,287 of NW_027176263.1, read as the reverse complement.
GAAAACCCTCCAGATGGTTTCATGGCCCCCAAGGCCTGGAAGGTTTTGGTCGAGTACTACACCTCTCTGCAGAAGGACAAGTAATCAACAGAGCGCTTAACTCACCAAGGACAAACATCGGTTCTTAAAGGAGGGTAAAAATTCACCCATCGGTAAGGGAGTATTTAGATCTTATCCAAAAATACTTCCTTAGATTGCTATAAATAATCCGTCTCTTCACCATAAAGAAATCACTTTTCTTAAGCAGTTAAAGCATTACATTTTTACATTCCTGTAAAACATATAAGTCCATATTATTTTAAGCTATGTATTTGAATAAATTAAAGGTAGATTGAGGTTATTGTTATATTTTAATTTAGGAGCACAACCGAAGACTGGGAAATCATTTGTGATATTTACATGTAATAGCTGAGAGATGCATGGCAAAAGAAAATTCACTTTTTATAACATTTTATGCCGATTATATCACTGTCTGTTAAATTATGTATGATCTGAATGAAGGTTACTTGCTGTTGTATCACTACCTTCAGTGCACTTTTTTCTTTCTTTCTTTTTATTTTACATCTGGCCTATGGATGTTCATTAACTCCTCCAGTTAATGTTTTTATGTTTTTATGAAATGCAACATAGGTTTTTTTAAAAATGTGAAAGTGCCTTTCTCTCAAATGCTAACTTTATAAAACAGAAATTGTTTAAATTTCTTGCTGGCATTTGCCCTGAAGTGTCTATGTGATTTGTGTGATTTTATAAAGTGCAATTATGTAATAAACACCTGCAGTTTTAGGGGGACAAATGCAGTAATAAAGAAGTTATTATGAATCACATCGAAAAACAAGATGCCTTCTAATGTAATGGATTAAATGTATTCTCTTTTATCTGATTCCTTTGTACCGATTTGTCTTTGTGCCACATTGTTTTGCGTCACACTCTATTTATCTTATGTCTGTAAAAGGTGCCTACTTATCAATTAAAGGTTGAAGTCCACTGGGCAGTGTGGCATTCTGGGGCTGCAATTCCAAGAGTGCAGTGCTGCCATCTGCTGGCAAGAAGTGGTACGGCAAAACAGAAATAACAGAAGTACTTTAAATGCATGCAAAAGGGCTCAGTCACTGTGGGTTTCTCTGACAGGAGGTGGGCTTGATAACGACACTCATTGTGATAACTTCTCTCACTGACACCAGACCCAAAGATAGTCCTGTGTTCTACCTGTTGTATTAAAGCTGTTAAATAGAGGGTGAACTTGGACAAGCAGCAGTGTCAGTGGAGATGTTCTTTATAACTGTCTAATATCTGTATGCACTTTTGTTTGAATTGTAAAACACTGGGGTTTGGCTCTGGATTGGCTTTGCCAGACAGATCTGTTGTAACAGATTAAGGAGATCCTGAGACGCTTTCAAATTATACTTAAGAGATGGTTGAGTGAACTTGAAGGACTGATTAATTTTGCCGTCATTAAGCTGTAAGGGCTTACATTGCTGCCAGATGAGTGTTCTTCTTTGAGGAGAACCAGTATCTCCTGTAAGAAGCTGTAATTAGCCTCACGTGGGACCAGATCATTTAATCTGCGATGTTCCAGGTAACCCCATTTAATTCTGCTGAATTGCAACCACAGTACTTTATAAAATCTCCAACTACTGTACATCCAACATGTCATATCACTGAGAAATGACCAGGACGGCTCCTGGTGTAAATCTCTATGGATTGAGTATAGGGCCTCCTGAGATGTAAGCTGATGTTTACACACAGTTCATTAGTAGAGATGGTGCCCCAATTATTTTGTATTATGAACATGAAGATTGTGAAAGTGACCTCATGCTGTGGCTGTTTGGCTTTAGCAAGAATGGGCCTCCAGAGCAGGACATAGACACATACAGTGATTTTTGCTGCTGGAGTGGAAATGCATCTGAGCTGCAACTAACGGTTACTTTTGTTGTCGATTAATCTGCCAATTGCTTTTCCAATTAATCACTGAAACAATTTGTTTATAACATGTAAGGAAGACACTTTCCAGAGTTGAAGGTGATGTCTTCACAACAGTCCAAAACCAAAGATAGTCAATATACAATCATTAAGGAATAAGAAAACTAGCAAATGTTTACATTTACGCAATTGGAACATTTTTGGCTCTTAAAATTATATAAATGATTAAATAATCAATAATCAAATTGCTTGCTGATTATTTTCTGTAGCTTGACTAATTGATTATTTGACTAATTGTTCCAGATTTAATTCAAACCACTGAGAATCCCACTTACTTCAGATAAATATTTTTGGTGCATTCAATATTTTTGATTACTTCTTTGTGTTCTTGTAAAGTGTCATTATTATTATTATTATTATTATTATTATTATTATTATTATAGTATTCACTAAAATAATATCATATGAATCTAGGCAATGACTCTATTTGTCATTTTGTTGTGCATAATGTAATTCTTTTTCACTATAAGTGAGCTTCAAGGACAAGAATTAACAATAAAATAACAGACTATGGTCCATGCATTGAACAACGTTAGTATAATTTAGGATTGTTTTGAAGAGATTGTATGAAGATGGCAATATAGGAACTGCAAAGTATACTAATATTCAACTATAAACATAATAAACGTTTTATGGATTGATAAGTTACAAGATATATTTTATACGGCCTGAAATGACAGTTTAAACCGCGAAAAGTGACATTATGTTGGAAACTTCCCTAATTACAGTCACACGTGATCACTTTGACAGAAGGGAGCGTCGCATGCCGACTCACTTTATCCTTCCGCCAGAAGCATGAAATAACTTGACTATTGTGTTTTTCGAGTCTAAAACAATTACTATTGAGAGCAGTTTTTCATCAGCATCAAAAATCAATTGTCGCAACACAATAATTTAATGCTGCATTGGCCGGTTTTATTTAAACGGTAGAACTATATGGAGTAGGCGGAGGGATATTTGTTCTAAAATCCCAGCCTGCTCTACCTTCTTTTTTTCCTTCGGTGGAGGCCATGATGGGAGCCTGAGAGTTCAGCTGGAGCGAAAGGAGCAAGAAAAGAAGATGATTCCTCGGGACGGAACTGTCAAACCAATCTGTGCAGATCTCTGAGCTTTTTGTATAATTTAAATACATTCACGGTGGAGCCTGTCACTTTTCTTCAGATGTGTTCTTGGCAATCAGTCGATGACGATGTTGAATCGTTAGGAGGCTCTTGGATCGAAAGAGGAGGCAGCGTTAGCTATTGTCGCTAGCTGGCTGCTGCTAGCTTAGCTCGTCAGCTAGCGAGCTAGCTGCGTCCGAGCGACTGGAGACGGGTTTACCGGTGAGTCCTCTATAGTCTCGCTGTCTGAACCATCGGCTTGGACCGTGTCTGGCATCTTAAAGGACAACTGCATGTATTTTATTCGGGAGCGTTTGCTAGACGAGTTGCGGGATTGGCAAAGTCGGGCCTGCACGGAGGAGCGGAGCGAGGCCCGTCTTTATGCTCCAGAGGAAGCCTTTCTAATCCCACCGACGGACACCAAGAGCTCTGCTGGCTCGCACGTCTCCGCGAGGACCTGACCCACTGACCTGTGACACACACGACCAGCCGGGTAACACTAGAAGAACTTGTTTTCATCATTTACCCCTAAAAGACTCCTGTCACCTGCTACAATGGCTGCGATTATAAAAGAAATGGTCAGCCGGAACAAAAGGAGATATCAAGAGGATGGGTTCGACCTGGACTTAACATGTATCCTTTCACAGTGTTTTTTTTTTAATTAATTTAATTTCCTCAGCACCCAGATCATTAACCGGTAATGTGTACTATTAGCATTGAGTAGCAGAACCGGACCAATAAACGTCAGTGTGGAGTAACGTGAGGCAGTTAGCTTCCATGCTAACTTAGCTAGCTTCTGCTGTCACCCAGCATGTTTGAAAGATGGTGGATCTGTCAAACCTGCACGGATAAATGTCAGTCGTATTATAGATGTGATAAAAAAACGTCCAAGTGGACATTAGTGTGTGTTTGAGAAAGCGACGTTTACCTAACGTTACATACCAGTCAACCAGCGGTGGACCTAGCTTTGGGTTGTGAAATTGTTAGTGGCAGTAAATCAGGTTTTTAAAATCAGTGTGTGTTTGAAGACGGGTAGGTTAGATGGTGTCTAGTATTTTCTCTGTACGTTTGTACATCTAGATGTTTTACATCCCGTTATATGGTAGGTTTTGGTTTAATAGACTACCATCCCTGCTGTAAGCTCATCTTTCCTTCATCTCGGCTGTGTTCTCTATGGGTGAGTATTCATTGATGGATTTTGACAAAATCTTTTGAAAAATCGAATTAATATTTTTCTTTTTTTAATGGTGATGCAGTCGTTTCCATCTTTAAGGCCCTTCTGCAGGACTCATTTCTAATCTATTACCACTGATGATGATAGTTGACCTGGTTCCTCTGTGCAGTACTGCTGGTACTGAAGCTGGTACTGTTAACACCTGATTTAGTTTACGGGCAACTAAATATGAAATCTAATGTGTGACTGTGCTGAGATTGGATCAAGTTGCACTTGACTTTGTATCAGAATTTCAAGACACGTTCTTTGCCTTTTTTGAGTCCTGAGTTTGATATTTCTGGTTGTAGAGCTGAAACAAGTGGGCAAATAATAGATGAGTTAATTTTGACGTGTTTTAAGGCAAATATTGTCTGCCTCGGGCGTCAAAAATGTGACAATGTGCTGGTGTTCCTAGTGTTATATGAGATTAAATTAAATATCTTTGTTTTGGACCACTGGTCTGATAAAACAAGACATTTGAAGATGTCAGCTTGGGTTCTGGGAAATTGTGATTGGCATTTTTTGACACTTTATAGACCAAACGATTAGAAAATTAAAATGATTAAGTTGTCGCCCTATCTGAATCCGTACGGCATGTAGATGAAACATTCCTTTGTATTTCTGCATATAATTTTCTCTGGTTATCCTCGGTGTTGCATTAACTTGAAAACATTGCTGCATCGCGTTTCTTTTCTTTTGTAGACGAATGGAACCTCGACTCAATGCTAAAGATAACGTTGAGCTGAAGTGTCTGCTGGGATGCTTGTGTCGGATGATGAAACGTGTGCATCACAACATTTTAATCAGATGTTTCTCACCTGTTTTTTTTATGTGGTAAAACTTGTGGCGACACCAAAGCTGCCTCTAGAGATCGGTGCAGGTGTGAAGGGCACATCTTTCTTTTCACTTGAAGTCTCCTTGTTCAGATGTGGGCCCTTTTCTAACCATCCCTTTTATCATTTTTTTTTTTGGCATGGTGTCTAAAAACAATATGGGCTCTCTGCAGTTATGTAATGCAGTATCGCAGTTCTGGGAATTGCCCTTAAAATAGAGTTGCCAGTGATCTTGTATCAGCGTTGCCGTCTGAGTGCTCTCTCTCCCTCTCTTACCCTCTCAACCCACCACCTCTCCTTTGCTCTTTTTTCATCACTACTCCCACTCTAATTCTCCCTCCCTCTGCTTTGCCCCCTTTTCCTCTGCTCTCCTCCTTTCCTTTCCTTTCCTGTCCTCCCCCACCCCCCTCCTCACTCGGCGCTTGCCGGTTCCCACTCTCCCTTTTCCCCCCTTCCTCTTGCTCTCAGCCGTGGATTTGGCGTATGGATAGAGCCGAGGCAGGGCTGGCTTTAAAGAAAAGGCGTGCCCTGAAACGGCAGATTTTTTTTCTTTCCTCTTTTCCCTCTTACTTGGAGCTTCCGTCGGGGGTCCCGTATGTGCGTTTCCTTCCAGCTGCAGAGACAAGCCCCCCCCCAATGCCCTGGGCTGAGGCTCTCCTGGGAGCTCTGGAGCTTTTTAAAAACACTTAGAATAGACTGGGATCACTTTGCCAGTAGGTCCAAGGGTTAGATAGCCCATCAAATAGCATAGGAAAGCTGTGTTTTGGCCCCTGATTAGGTCTTTGAGGCATTAATGGACTGGATAATGGCTCAGTATGTACACAGTATGTCCCGGTAGCTCACTATAAGGAGCTACAGATCAGTAGCTTGGCAGTATGCTAATATAACTGTAGATTTGCTATTGGGCTTGTTGAATTCATGCATCAAGGCCCGTGTTGAGCATACCTTAGCTGCATAAAGCTGTTCCTCTCACAGGGGTTTATTAAAGATTTTGATTTGTTCAGTAAGGTGTGTGTGTGTGTGTGTGTGTGTGTGTGTGTGTGTGTGTTCTTGTATTTGCATGTGCAGGTACTTGTATGTGTGCACACACCAGCTAAGCCAGAGTTTGTCAGATGTCTGTGTCAAATCTTTCTGACCAGTTAAAAAGTGATTTGACTCTGAGAAAAATGAGGTCTGCTCAAAATGAAACGGTCGCATCCAATAAGAAATATTCAGCTTTTTTCTATTTTTTGACACCGTGGCGCAGGAAGTGTAAGTAAAGGTTGCCCTTTTAGTCTGTGGTTGAAGTGTGAAATCCCACAGCTTATGGTGACATGCAGACTTCAGTTTACAGGTAGGCGATGAGGCCTCACAGACACGCGTGCCAACTCAATTATTCTTTTATCTGCAACATGCCACTTTAAAATTGTATGTATGTAGCTGTATAATTGGCCACATTTTCCATCCCAATCGCGCGCTGACATATGGAACCCCGTTTGATGGTATAAGGCAACTTTTAAAGGCAGGTGTAGCACGAGCGAGGTGGTGCTTTCCACTTGTGTCCACGCCGCAAACACAACTGCCTTCCGCTGCATGTGCAAGTCAAAACACAACTGTTTTTTTGTTTGATCAGAAGGTTTTTTTTCTTCTTCTACCCGTGTGTCTTCATGCTGTTGCCTGCGTTCGATCTCTTATAGATATTCAAATGAGTTTTCCGGGCTGAGCTTTGAAAGAGAGATAAGCCGAACATTTGCGATGATCCCGATATAACTTTTGGGCTCTAAAAATAAATGCGGGTCAGAGAGCGGAGACTCTCCTCGTGCAGCCACATGTGGGCCCCGCTTGTGCAGGAGCGCCGTTACTCCTGTCCTCTCTGCCTGCTTCTCACTGTCAAGGCCATCTGTCACAACACACACACACACACACACACACACACACACACACACACACACACACACACACACACACACACACACAGATCAGTGCCCCTCCTCTGTGCTCACATCTATCCATAACTACAGTGACACCCTCATATTGACATTGGCTGTTACTTCTTAACGCTCTGCTGCATGTCTCTACATTCTTGTCACTGTGCTCTGATGGCAACTTTCTCTAAAGATTGTAACGTGTGCTTAATTTTTGGTCTTATTAGATAGCTGTTGAAGGCAGACCTACTTACTCTTCAGGTTAAAGATGTGCCTCGGTAATGCTGCTTTCATGCCTCTTACTTTTCTGAAAAGGTTTGATGTTCACAGTCATGCACAATGTACAGCTCCTTGACCCCAGCCTGAACAGATATCTACCCAAACATCATTGCTATGGGCTTTCCAGCAGAGAGACTCGAAGGCGTGTACAGAAACAATATAGACGATGTAGTGCGGTGAGTTGTGTTGCTTCTGTTATGTCGTCCCAGAAAAGCAATTTATCACACGTTATTTCTGTCTATTCATTTTGCTCTGGCAGTTGATCTCATAAATATACAATGTTCTCTCTTGCAAAACAGGTTTTTGGATTCAAAGCATAAAAACCATTACAAAATCTACAACCTGTAAGTGTTGCACGTTTTGTTTGTACCTGAACTGAGCTTTGTTCACTTAATAACATCCTCTCTCTAACTAACTGCTAACTGGATTCTGTTCTTCCCAATTCAGCTGCGCAGAAAGACACTACGATACTGCCAAATTTAACTGCAGAGGTAGGCTGCTTGATATATTCTATAGATGCTTTCCCTCTTTAAAAAAAGATACGGTGTGACCTAAAAGCCTGATGACACACACGGTTGATAAAGTGTTTACTGTGTGTCCTCTGACCCGTCTGCTCTGTGTCCACGCTTTTCTTCTGGTTGCAATATTCAGTTGCACAGTACCCCTTCGAAGACCACAACCCTCCTCAGCTGGAGCTAATTAAGCCGTTTTGCGAAGACCTGGACCAGTGGCTCAGCGAGGACGACAATCACGTGGCGGCCATCCACTGCAAGGCCGGGAAGGGCCGCACCGGAGTCATGATCTGCGCCTATCTCCTCCACCGCGGCAAGTTCCAGAAGGCCCAAGAAGCGCTCGACTTCTACGGAGAAGTCAGGACAAGGGACAAGAAGGTGGGACGTCAGTCTGAGACCAAATGTCTTCACACAGCAGCTGCTTTTCCAGCTTCAGATCAATTGTAAACATTTGTCCCTGTCGTTGCAGGGAGTAACGATCCCGAGCCAGCGCCGCTACGTCTACTACTACAGCCACCTACTGAAGCACCAGCTGGACTACAAGCCGGTGGCGCTCCTCTTCCACAAAATGGTGTTCGAGACTCTCCCCATGTTCAGCGGGGGCACCTGCAGTGAGTCACGCTTGTGTTCAACTTTCACTCCACACTAGGGCGTAGGCATGCACGCCGCTGTTCAAACGCAGCGAGAGCCTCGGACGTGTTCTGCGCTGTAGGGGCTCACCCACACTGTGGAACAGAACGGGTCATCTACGGTCCTGTGCCGTAGCGTGGCTGAATTAGCTGCAGTGTATTTCTTTTAAAACCCGCTTTCAATCAGATCTCCTCAGTTTGTCACAGTGTACAACAAACTTACAAATTTTAGCCATCTTTTAAAGTATTTGTAGCTTCCTCATGAGGCCTCTGAAGAAGCCAGGTTCTGCTTTCATGTGTCCATTTTCTGCTGTGTAATACCTTTGTGTGCACAGTATTCAGAGGAATTACAATATTCACTGTTTAAATAGAGCAGAGCACTTAGAGTCCGACACAAGGGAAGTGAACTGTGCACGCACACACCCGACAAGTACAGTAAAAAACGCCAGATAAGTTTTATGTGCTTTACATAACCAGGAAGTAACTAAAAGACAGTAAAGCAATTGAATATTCTGGTCGGTGTTTTATTTTTAGTGTTAATAAGTCACTGTAGTGGTGGTTTCAGCCGCTCATGTGAGTATTTACATATCACTGCATGTTTTCTCTGAGCTTGAGTGGTATGACTTTGTTGTAAAATGGTGTGTGTGTGTGTGTGTGTGTGTGTGTGTGTGTGTGTGTGTGTGTGTGTGTGTGTGTGTGTGTGTAAACACTGGAGCTTTTTTGTCCCCCGTGTTCAGTGGCAGAGTGGCACAGACAAAAATGACTAGGAATGTGCTTTATTTAAAAAGTGCGTTGAAACCAAAACTTCAACATCGGTGCTAATTTTATTTCATAATTCAACTGAAGTCATCCCCACAGAGACATTTGTGAGACCTTTGGGTGAAATCCCTCAGCAGATAATGACGCTTTATTTTTTATTGTGCATGTCCGTATTTTCTCAACATGTTAATGCTGTGTTTTACTATCTAAAAGGTTTAATAGTTCTCTATAATGTCTTTATGAGCGGGGGAAGTATGCTGCTGTCCCTCAATCTTGTGCCTCTCTGTATCTGAAGTTCTCCTCTCTTAGCTGTCTGTCAGAAGAATGCGCCGCCCACCTTAATTTCTGTGACTTTTCACCGTAACACCTGACTGTGCTGAACATCCCGACTGTATTGATCTTTCCTCCTAACACTCCCTTTAAAAAAAAGAAAAGAAAAAAAAAGGCCCTATTCTGAGTTTGACGTCGTCATACATGTACTCAAATCAACTTTTTCTAGCCTCTGTTGCGTGCTCACCACAGCAAAAGATGAGCAGCTAGTTTGAAAATTCAGTTAAAAATAACTCCGATGTTGCATATTTCTGTTTTGCTAAACTCAACTCTGATGTTTTGTGGTTGTCAGCGATCTCGAGTTCCCCCTTTCCTCCTTCCCCTTTGTGCATCTCACAATGCGTCAGGTCAAACGATGCACACCTTGTAGCCATGTACTGATTGTTTTTTTTAAGGTAAAACTGTAGATGCACATATCTGTAAATGTTTGTGTGGAGCTCTTGTGTTTGTGACTGCTGTCAGGCCCCTTACGGTCCAGCCACGTCCTGTTTGTAATAATCTCCTTCTTTCTCTCTTAAGGGGACAGTACCTTTAAAAACAGGAGCGAGCCGACCCCTCAGGGCTTCAGGAAAGGGAATTGGCATTGGGGTAAATGAGCCTTTTCATCCATTATTATCATTTCACTCATTTGCTTTTTATATGGCCCCAGAGATCCACCAGGCAGGAGCAGTCTGAGGTAGTCATGTTGCCGAGCAGGATAGGACAAGTTTCTGTGAACACGACCACCACCGGTTGAAATGCTTCTATATGCAACGTGTTGCGCCGGTACAACACCGAACCGTGATCGTTTTTCAGAATAGGGTCGTACTGTATGTCTCTGGCTCCGGGTCTCTTTGGGTGCTACATTTTGTGGTCTTTCCCCTCCTTAATTTGAGCATGTTTCACACTCGTAGGGGAGAGGTGGTGGTGTGCTGTTTCTTTTTTCTTTTCATTTTTTGTCAAACTCATGCAATAACACTGGTATCTTGTCTTGCTTCTTGTCTTGGCACACTCCCTGCTCCCTTACTATCGCTCACTCTTGTGTTTTCTGTCCCTCTTTTCCCTCATAACTCTCTCAATCTTGCCCTCCTCTGGTGCAACGTTGACTCGTTTATTTTGCAGATCCCCAGTTCGTGGTGTACCAGCTGAAGGTGAAGATTCACACGTCAAACCCGGCGCACACGCGCCGCGAGGACAAGCACATGTTTTTCGAATTCCCCCAGCCGCTGCCAGTTTGCGGAGACATCAAAGTGGAGTTCTTCCATAAACAGAATAAGATGATGAAGAAGGTTAGTTGTGTTGGTGTGTGTCTTTTAATTGCAGCTTAATTTAACATGTTTCTGTCATTGAGAGCTTATTTCAGGGTGTCAATAATTATGTTAAGTCTGGCACCATTCTGGGTTTTTATTTTTATGGTGAACAAATCCCATTAAATTAAAAAAAAAACATAAATGTAGTTCTTTTCATTGCAAAAGCCCGGTAAGTGTATTACTTTGTGCCATAGACGTCTTTTGTTGTCCAAAAACTGTTTAAAAACGTCAATTAGCCAAACTATTGAACTGGTTTACATGTTCCTTCATTACCAAGAGCACAGCACTCAAGATTATTTTGAGTCGATCCGTCCTGCTGCATAAATACTGTATTAATCCACAGTTAAGATAAACAAATGCTTTTTTTTTTTTTTACTTGTGTTTGAGTACAATTGCTCAAAACGACAATGGCTGAAAGCTCAGTAATAAAATGAAGTAGAAAAGGCGGAGAACTACAGACAGGGATGGCAAGTTTGAAAGTATTTTGAGGTGGACTAAAACAGTGTTTGTTTAGATTTTGTATTGAGATTTGTTGACAATAAAAATTATAGCCAGCCGTAATGAAAAGTCCCTTTTTGAATCCTCTGCTTCGCCCAGTTTCTCACGACATCTCCTCTCGTCACTTCTTTTGCCCCGTAGGATAAAATGTTTCACTTCTGGGTGAACACCTTCTTCATCCCCGGACCAGAGGAAAGCGGGGACAAGATGGAGAACGGGGCGGTGAACAACGCAGACAGCCAGCCGGGGGTACTGGCACCGGGCCAGCCGCAGAGCGCCGAGTGCCGGGACGGCAGCAGGGAAAGCGACCGGGACTACCTCATCCTGACGCTCACGAAGAACGACTTGGACAAGGCCAACAAAGACAAAGCTAACCGCTACTTCTCGCCAAACTTCAAGGTAAGGATTTCATTTAAGTCTGTCAAAGAGCAATGATTAAGACTTGTTTACGAGGTTTTTTTTTTATTGCACAGACTGAAGTTAGTTTCTGATTTGCAATTCCAGGTGAATTTGTATTTTACGAAAACCGTGGAGGATTCGAATTCTGAGGCAAGCACTTCGACATCCGTCACCCCGGACGTTAGCGACAATGAGCCAGACCATTATCGATACTCTGACACCACTGACTCTGATCCGGAAAATGAACCTTTTGATGAAGAGCAGCACACGCAAATCACAAAAGTGTGAACTCTTTTTAAAACAGGAAAAGAAGAAATTATACACCAGAAAAAAAAGGATAAAACTTGAATATAAACTCAAAAGAAGAACCTTTTGTCCCTTCCCTCCCCCAGACGGCAATAGAATATCATCATGTCAAATGCCAATTTTAGGGAAAAAAAGATAAATATCCTGACCAATATATTGTTTTTTTTATTTTTCTTTTTTTCTTTGGCACGGCCATGTACCATGTGCAAGGTATTGACACTGTTGCCCCATGGGAAAAGGTGCTGTAGCTATAAACATGTGTTTATATATATCTATATACATACGTCTATGTATATACATATATACATGCATATATAAAAACTTTTTTTGTGTCAAAGACAATGGAAACCACAATCAGGAGACGGGAGTTGAAGTGTGGGAGAAGAATGATATACTAGGACTATGCTGCTCCTTCTCCTGTCTAAATAAACCAAGGCCAGTGCTGCAGTCACTTTGTTTCACTCCCTCTCTTCTCCCCCCCCTCCTCCCTCCTTCTCCTCTCATCTTTTACTCTCCCTCCCCTCCATCTTATCCTCCTTCCTATCCTCCTTTACTGTGAATGCTTCTTGTGCTCTTTGCAGGCTGTCTCACGTGACTTTTGGTCTTTGTGCAGTGCAAACTGCATGCGGGCAGTGGGTTTGGGGTGGGCGGGGTTATGAAGAGGCTGTGATGATGTCTAAAGCATTGCCATTCCTGTCCCCACTGTGTATACGTTTAAATTATGCAGAACAAGGCATCCCATGTAATTGTTAATGTTTTTTTTTATCCTAAGATAATAAAAATATAATACACAAAACAGCAGGGAGACAAGTGTTTGCAATAATGTCGACACTACATTTAAAGGACAATGGTGATTTGCATGTATTTGGAATTGGCGTCCATCCCTAATAAATGTATGCAATGTTGTCTTTTCTTAAAGAAACCAGCCTTGAGATGTGTCTTCTGCGTGGGGTTTCCCCGGTGCTTTGAGTCATACTCAGAAAATTACATCAGAGGTTTATGTAATATTCTCCCTTTTGCTGTTCGCAGTTAATGGAAATCATGCAGAACGAAAATGTATTCTGCAACAAGCAGTTGAGTCTAAAGCGAAGCTAAAGCAGTCTTTAACTAGGCGGCATTTCAAGTCAGGATTTTAAACAGCCAGCTGAAAACCTGAACTCTGGGCGTGTGAGAGGTAAAGGAAAATGTGCACACAAGCGCTGCACTTGATAAGGAAAATGCTGTAAAGCAGGTTGTCGTTGCAGCTGCTGGAGCCGCGGTAACAGTAACTTCCTGCTTTAAAGGTCAGCGCTGCAAATAGCGGGTGGGACTTGAGGTAGGGAAGTGATGGAAGGACCATTATTAAAAGCTCACTTCAAACAAATACGTGACTCAACGAGGGTGCTGAGCATCTACAGTCTATTGAGGTGTTGATTATCATAGCAACAGGTTGAGGTTCAGACTCGACTGCTAACTGAAGTTGAATCTTTGTTTTTTGCTATGGTTTTGCAAAGTAACATTTCCATTTCCTGACCTCTTGACACAAACGTTAATGAGCTAAAAGCCACCCGACCTCATACCGAACCACCAGTGCTGCGAGCGAGAGTGGCTGCTGCTGCTGCTGCTGCTGCTGCTGGTTAATCAAGGCGTTCTCCACATGAAATGAGCAGAGGAAGGAACAAGGCTCCCAGCCCGGGAGGGAGGAGCGCAAGGCCTCGGGTATAGACGGAGCCCCAAATGAAAGAGTAACAGGATTAACGACCATGTCGCTGTGATAGGAGAGCAGAGAGTGGCAAGACCCCGGCTAAAGCATAGCCCAAAGTCTCCTGATAATAAAATAAAGTATGAATTAAACGTACATATATTTATATATGAAATGTTCCACCCCTAGAGGCAGGCAGTCACATAATCCCCTTCTGCTCTATTAAGACTTGGTCCTCGGCTCCTTCGCGTTGATAGAGACATCAAAGCCAAAACCAGTGCAGCGTCAAATGAGACGGGCGGCAGTCGCAGGGGCCCGACTGTAATTGGCTGAGCCGAGGAGGAGGGAGAGACTCCGGTAGATTAATAATGAATGGTGCTGTGCTGGGTCGAGAGAGACGTCTCGGCTCTCCACAGGCAGGCGAGACTGAAGATGGGCTGACTTCAGTGGAGCTCAAGAGTCCACATCTTTAGCCTTTGATTGCCCTCCTCATCACACACACACACACACACACACACACACACACAGACACGGCAGCATCTGAAATATTAATCTAATCAATATACTGCTTCATTTGTATGTCTTGAGCGCTGGCTCCTCTGAAAGTTTTTTGGGGGTTTTCTGCATCAGCCACCTCTCTTGAGATGAGGCAAAAATGTGGAGATATGAATATTTACTTCATGTGGGTCAGATATGACACATCATCCAGCCAAATAAACATGTGATACTCTACTTTATGGTATGACATGAAAAGAAACACAGCAAAATAATAGGAAATTCTATTTACAGTCTGTTGGTCTACTTCTCCCACCAAGCCTATCCGTTTTGGACGCCCGTTTAAAGAAGATAGACAGAAAGAAGTTAGACATGATATAAACGTTTCATTCTACATCTATTGAACTTACGAGATAGCCTACGAGGTCTAGATCTAGGTCCTACTAGAGATAAGTCAACATTCGGAGATGGGTCAAAGCTGTGAGAGACTATAGGTGTTGTACAACAGCATCTAAAGTGGTGAATAGTTGTGACAAATGCAACTCATTCATTTAATGAAACTAATCCGTGCAAAATGCTCACGTCAAGTTCAACTTTGTCAAAGACCGAAGAGGCAAAATGGAGGAAGCTATATGTAGCATATTAGCTGTGTTGCACCATTCACTTTTATTCAACCTTCCCCTGACAGAGTGTGAAGTACTCAACAAAGGATGGAGAGTTGTTTTATTGCTGTTCTGACCCCTCGATAACTTCTTTCTGAAAACGACATGACGCCTATGTTTTATTGAGAGGAGTCAGTGGTGCATCTTTTGAATGAACCCTGTAAACTTTTTGTCCAGTTGGCGTCAACCCTGTATTTTCCCTCTTCAATGACCGTTTCATTGAACAAAAATTGTGTCCATTGGTGATCAAAAATGCCAGAAGGGGAGTAAACAGATCAGTAGAGAGGAAATAGAGAGAATCTCCAGGAGCTACTGCACGCAAACCCGGCTGGGTGGCAAGTTAGCAATTAGCTCGCCACAGCTAACAGCAGTTCACCAACGAGCTCTGTGACAGTCGCAATGTTTCAAGAACCACATATTTAGCAAAGATGTACAGATTCATTTGTATTGTTCCACTGTCTGGTTGGTGGTTGTTTGGTTATGGCTTAGTATCTCATAATATTGTTTTACCGTTAGCATTTATCTTGTTATATTATGTATAACTTTTCACATTTTATTTTGTTTTGTTTTCTGGCCTTCCAGAGCGCATGCATCAAACTACAGTGAAAAGAAGAAGAAGAAAAAAAAAAAAAAAGCACACCAAAATATTGAGATTTAAGCTTAGAATTATGACCAAATGAGGGGGTGGGGGAGAGTGTGTGTGTGTGTGAGTGTATGGGGGGGGGGGGGTGTCAGTCTGGCCTACAAAGACAAGATAAGCCCAAGCTGGTAACCCCATTTCCCTTCCATCTGTTGGTAGCAGTTCAGTTGTCGAGCATGGTTGCAGTCACCCGGACCTGGCAACCCATCCCCCAAGCCCTCTTTCTCTGGCTGACTGCACAGCTGTGTTGCGTTTGGATTAGGCCAAGAATAAAACAGGAAGTAGAAATTAAACAAAAGCTTAAACACACACAGAGAGAGAGAAACACACTCACACACACAGGCAGTGTAAGTTACCAAAGACTCGGCAGCAGCAACAGCAGCACCACGAGTGACGGCCAGTGGAAAAAGTGCACACACCCACACACACACATACGCAAAACCATCGCACATACACAAATATACTAGAGCATGAACAAAGTCGTATTCTGCCTCCCACAGACTCACATAAGCCCAGGCAGGACCACAGGCGTATCATTTCTCTGTGCCCACACTCGTGCTCACACATGTGGTCTTTTTACATGCTAAGTGCGTCTCTGCCTCTCCTCCCCTCTTCACGGTGGTCTGAGGAAAACTAGCAAACACGCTCAATCAGTGTTGGAGCAGGCCAGCGTAACGTTGCAGATATGGGAGACACAAATGTCTATGAATGAGATGAAGACAACATAAACTCTGATTACCAAGCGAGCATCGACGTCCGGGGATGTAGAAACATTAATTTCTTGCAGTTTTTTTAATTAGTCCACTACATTAAAGCTGGAATCCCATCCAGCGCTTCTCTGAAGACGATGAAGACGAATATTAAAACAATCACCACTTTCATCAGCACATTATTAAACACATATTGTAGTTCTTGATTAATCTCTTTAGGTCAAACTTTATGAAAAACCTTATGGTCAAAAGCAGCAGGAGACTCATTGTCACAAACACTAAAAAGAATATATTAGGTGTTGGATGTTATCGCTCTGCTGTCCTTGTTTAACATTTTAGCTTTTTAAAGTGTCATTATCTTATCTGCTGTGAACTTGCTTCAACTTTTAGCGAGACCTCTGAGTGTTTTTTTTTCTTCTTTTTGTGTGAATGCACACAGGAACTATAGTGAATGAGGAAGTGGAATTGGTAAGAAGAAGAACATGTTTGGAAACAAGTAGCTGTTCACACGCATGAAGCAACAGTTGAGCTGGCAAGGTGCACTTTAATGGAATATCCATTAAAGTGCTTCTCGTTGGACCAACTGTTAATGAATTTACGGTAAATGTTTTCAGATGTTATTTTTACTGTCAAGACCTGAGTCAACTAATGAATCACACCAGCTCTGTTTTGTCAGTGTGTGTGTGTGTGTGTGTGTGTGTGTGTGTGTGTGTGTGTGCGTGTGTGTGTTTTTGTTGACATGGATATGCCAGCATGCTTGTCAGTCTCTGTGTGTTTATGTGCGTCTTCATGAATAAGAGAAGCACATGGAAACACTTACTGTATTGCTGTCGCTGCTGACCCCACCCCTTCCTCAACACACACACACACACACACACACACACACACACACACACACACACACACACACACACACACACACACACATACACACTGCTTATTCTATGTGATCAATGCAGAGCACATATGTGTCCATTGTACTGAAAAACCCTCAACATGCAGAGCCAGAGGCAAGAAAACACAGAGAGAAGTGTATCAGCTATACCTACATACATACATCCAGCTCACATGCACACACACACATTTCTACAACAGGAACTTGCATTGTGTTTAGGAAACCCAGTAGTGAAAAGTGCTTTTGCTGCAGGGCTTTTATGTACATCTGTGTGTGAAAATGTTAGTTCATACGAACTTACGAGTCAGTGTGCTCATCAGACTTTACTTTGACAGGCTTTGTTCTCCACCTGACTTTTACCCTGAAATCTTAGAGCCGGCATAATCCTTCCCCTGAGCCTCCTCCTACTCCTCCACGCTCTCTTCCCTCTCTCCATCTAGTGTCACCGTGAGGGTAATATGAGGCATATGTGCTGCTGATGACAGTCTCTAATCCTCACGCCTATGACTGATAGTTACCCGCGCGCTCCTCATCCCCATCTCATCCTCATACACCGAGAACAAGGGAGGGAGACACCAGCGTGTCGGCTGATACTCTGCTCAGCCTCCGAGTTCCCCTCCGCTCTCATTCTCTCCCAGCTGAGAGTCATTATCTGAAATGACTGATGTGAGAGCGGCTGATGGACAAGACCGATATTAGTGTTTGGGGCTGGAGAGTGAAAGTCAGAAAATGGCCTTGAAGACTTTCAGAAGTTTCAGAGAAGAGGAATGGCTTCAGGGTTTTACAGCTTGTGAGATGAGGTTCATTTTTTAAGTGACTCTCATTTGGTCACCGTTAGCCAATAATGCATCAAGAGACCTTTCTGCAGTTTAGGTCTTCCCGTGGGTTAAAGTTAGCCTTTGTGCAACGGAAACAGACTTAGCAAACATCAGATCTGTGCGGAGCGATGTGGAGACTGTATCTCTCCTTAAATGAAATAAACATAAATACCATGTTTCCATCAAGTTTTCTACATGCTTTCCCATGTAGTGACTATTGACTATTTCTTGGCAGGACACAGTGACTTCCTAAAGTCTTCAGTGGTTGCCTGGAAACCACACAAGGAAAACAAGACTGATTTTGTTTAACCTTTGGACAAAGCCAGGCTAGCTTTATGCTAAACTAATAAGCATATTTCCCAAAATGTCAAACTATTCCTTTAAACATGTGGCGAGGAAAAGAAAAGGTTTAAACCACTAAACAATGGTCGACCCACTGGATACAGTTGCCCAGATAGTATGTCGGTTTCCTCTTAGATTAAAGATATTGAACGTTGTGAATTTTGTGCAAGCCAAAACGTCTCTTTGTCTAATCTATTCAGTACACTACAGCAACAGTACGCTATGCATTCATTAAAACCTTCCTTCCTGTCTGCAGACGTTTATGGGTAAAGCTATTTTTTTCACCATATTGGCCGATACCCCTAGAGAAGCAGTGTGCAATGGAAATTTCTGGAGTGTGTGTACTTGTACAAACAAGTGACATACTTTCTGCTGAGTGGACGTCAGTCACGGGAGTGTCCATCCTCTCATTTAGATCCTGCCAGTCAACCAACAACTCAACCAGCCCTGGACCCAGCCAGCCAGAGCTTTTTAAAGGGCCTGTGATTTGACCGAATCCCTTGGGGAGGGGGGGGATTAGGATTAGCAGCTGTTTCCCCTCAAACACTGGAGAAGATACGCTGCAGCTACACCACGCTGATGGCAAATTAATAGATGAACAGAACATGCATGCGTTGTCTCAGATAATGTGCTAAAGCTCCCCGTTTCATAAATAGTGGGTGAAGGTGTCCTTTTCTTGAACCCGACTGTGTGGATCTGCTGTCACACACACACACACATACTGAGTAGCAGGGAGGGAGAAGCAAAGGCATATTGCGGCCGTGAGAAAGGTTTAAAACATCATCACTTTAATCTGGGTGCACAAAGCCAGCTACAGATTATGCTTCTGCCTCTCAAGCGATTCTGCTGCAGATCCGGTTTAGATGACCCCCGCTAACACCCTCAGAGACAGCGGCTTTTAACCCCAAACAAACACTGATAGCAAGCAGCCTTCAAATGAGAACACACAGCGAGCACACACACACACACACACATCCACATCCATGCACCACAGCATCCCAAATACACATCCACACAGAGGACACCCATAGCACATGCTCACAGCCGCAGACAATAACAGATAAACACACCGGCTTATGTCGGTTCCACTAGCATCCATTTAAGCAAGACACGAAAAGCCCAGACTGTTGCGTAGCTAACAGGTTTTAAGGTAAAAAATGACACACTTGCTGGTGTGAAGAGACAGCACACAATGTGGCCGTCCCCGACACTGTCACATAGACCACCTGAAGCAAGGATGGCACAGCAGTGATGCTGTCAACATATAAAAAGGGCACAAATGCTTGTGTGAATTATTGAAAAATTTGCTCCTCCACTTGTGAACCTGTGTTACCCGTAATAATTGAGATAGAGCACCCCGACGTATCACGCAGATTTTGGCTTGTTTAAACTGCAGCACCAACCACACAATTAGCTCCCTGTGAGTTAATGACTAGTCTTCTCTGTCGCTTATAAAAACCCAAAGGCCACATTGAATGCAGAGAGAAGCCAATTCACCCGCTGTCTGGCATTTCTGTCTCAATATTGAACTATTTCTGCTCACAAGAGTGACCTACGCTGTGTAATTTACAATATTTTCTTTTTTTTTAAAAGAAGCTATCTCATTTATATTTAATTAGAAATATGCATTATTTAAAGCTATCTACATTGAACTAGAACTTAACCTTTGCTAACGAGAGACAGAGCGGAAATGGAAAGAGGGAGAAAGCGGGATGCTGGAGAGAAAAAGGATATTAAAATTGAGCGAATTTTACGGCGGTTCACCACAATACACTCGAGACCTGAAGGATGAGTCAGAAAGGGGATGGCCGTATCAAAGAAAATTGTGAAAGCAAAAGACGAAAGAGGAAAGGGTTCAAACTCAAGTAGCATTGAGGTTGAACTTAGCTCACGATTTTGAACACAGAGAATAACATTTGAACAATGTCATTGTATCTCAATCAGCATCAGGAGCACCGAAGCTCATGGAAAAGTTATTCTCTGGTGTGACAACGCTGTGTTTTTTTTTCCGCCAGTTTTTGCCCAACATTTCATGTGAGCTTCAATCTAATTGGTCTCACCCCCACTCCACTTAAGCCATTTGTGTCTTCACGTTGAGCAGATGTGGCTGATTTCTTACTCTTTCACACTTTTACAATTGCAAAGCTTAACCACTCAAACCGCATTGGAAAATGTCCCCACACCCTTAAATAACGGTTACGTGTGTGTGTGTGTGTGTGTGTGTGTGTGTGTGTGTGTGTGTGTGTGTGTGTGTGTGTGTGTGTGTGTGTGTGTGAAAGAGAGTGAGAAAGAGGTAAAGAGAGTGAGAGCACACCCTGATGCATACTGTCTCCAAATAAAGACTGATGTGTGCATGTGTGTGCATGTGCGCACGGATACAGTTTGTGTGAGTTTGGAAAGCTACATTCTTAATTTTTGATATCTAGCGCATGACATGAAAAAGTGCAATCAGCTCCTGCAGTCGAGATGTCAAAAACTGCCATATCTAAATAAATGTCAGTGCATCCAGATACATATGGGACACACACACTCACACATACTCACACATACTCTCACACACACACACACACACACACACACCACCTGTGACATTGCCACTCGTTTCTGTGCGAGCTCCAGTACAAGTCAGATAAATCACGGCGAGAAGGACGTGTCTTAAAGTCACCATGTGTTCATTCTGCGATATACAAAAGACAGATATGATTAGATTGAATATAAGGCAACACGCACACATGCACACACACAGAGAGATGGTGCACAGTATCATCTCTCATCTCTGTGACGCCTTACATGTCCTGATGCAATACAGGAGACGTAAACACGCCATTTCACATCATCACAACTAACCCAACATCACGCTCCTTCTGCAGGATTTCAACCGTGACAAAGACCTCCATCAGATAGAGAATAACAAAGTGCTGAGGTTTCATGTCTGTTCACTTCCTCTGTGATTTCAAGAGAGAGAGAGTGTGTGTGTGTCTGATAAAGTGAGAAAGAGAGGCCCTATCTATACTTGAAAACTCACCACTACCACAAATAAGTGAGTGTGATTCATCACTTCCTTCCTATTAAGCACGAACAGTGCAAGAGCAAAGGGTGTAAACCAAACACTACAGTTCAGAGCACCACGCCCCTCTGCATGGTTGCACTACGTACACTATGCACCTGCACGCCTCTATCACATACAGCATGGTTATTTTCTACTTGATGTATAGAGCATTTAGTATGTAGTAAATCAGCTTTTCTAATCATTTAAGTGTTTGCATGTGTGAAGCTTCTGTGTGTGTGTGTGTGTGTGTGTGTTTGTGTACGTGCAGTATGTGTGTGACAGGGCCTCCAAAAAGTTCTGCTTTCGACCTCTGGTGCCATCTGCTAGTGACAGGGCAGAAATGCAAATCAGATGCAGTCAGATAATACACCACGCTCGCTCCCTTCATTAGAGCAGCCTACAGAAATAAACTAGGTCAGACAGACCAGCAGCCAGCTGTGTATGTGTGTGTGTGTAATAAGGCCCATGCGCCTCTCTTTGTGTGGGGAGACAGCTATACGTGTGTGTGTATGTGTGTGTGGGGGATGGGTTTCCAGTTAGCAGTGCGGGTTCATAATATCCTTACTTGTGATAATGCACCCTGAACAGTCCCCGGTAACATATAGAGACAAACGGCAGCTCATCCAGTCAGCACTCCTTCAAAGATGTCAGACAGAGAAGGCCCTTCTAGGCTCTGTGACGGGGCGAAGGAGCCGGGTGACAAATAACGGCTCTTATCTGAGGCTGAAATTAGCCACAGCCCGAGCACAACTGATAGAGAGAGCGTATTAAACTCTCAAAAACGAACCACCCCGGGAGGGTGATGCAACGCAGAGGCAACGCTGGCGTAATGCAGACAGATGCGTCCTCCTCTCTCATATCGCTGCGACGCCTCTGAATTATGAATGAGGCCCTGTGCACCTCTTCAATGCAAAAGCCTTCTCCTCTTCACGCTCACAATATGCTGTTTGTTTTTCGTTAACGCCTCGCACTCAAAACGCCGGCCTCCTGTCGCCACTGTTGGTTGTGCTAAACAGTCTTAAATGAAGGTTAACGGAGTATTTAAATCACCTTTGTCTGAGAACAGTCAAACAGAGCACATACAGTAGCAGACAGGCAGGTGCTGATCTGAGACAATTAGATCGCTTGCTATTGCATTTGAGGAGCTGAACTGATTTATGATTTACAGAGAAACAGCAACTTTCTGGCAAATGCAGTTTTTGATCTAGTTACTTACAGTAAAGCTTCAGTTCCGTGTCCTTCTATGTGGCTGCATCCTGATGCTGCAGGATATTCTGTAAGTTTGTATAATTTCAAAAAATCATACTACACAAAAACACATATGAATAATTACCAAAAAGACTTTCCATGTCTTTCATAAATTCTTCACGAGTTTTAAATCTTTTAAGAAAATAAATCTAGATTCCAAACAGGCATGTCAGGTTTTATTGACTCATTATATGTGATAAACATTGAGCAATATGAGCTGAATAATAAATGACTGCGTGCCTTTCAGAATACTTTCAAACGTGGGCCTTCTATTTATAGACGCTCAAACATTTCCTTCTCCAGCTTTTCTGTTTTCTTTCTTCCTCCAACTGATTTCAGGCACAGATTGTAAATTTGGTCTCAAGGGAGGGTCAATGATTCTCGTTTCCTGCCGCTTGGTCCTCTTTAACCAAAATGAGTCTCCACTCCTTGAATGCTCTCGAGTTCCTCTGAGGTATCTGAGGTTTGTCTTTATATGCTTGTGTATGAATCGGTGCGTGCTCACACCAGCTCGTGATGTGCATGTGTGCAGCGTGGCATGTGTCTGTAGGCATGTGAGTGTGATGCATGAAGTTAGATGAAAAGGTGACATGAGATGAAAAGGTTAATATTTTCCAGGCTGGTGGGTGGGAGGTGATAGCCATGTGTGTTCATGTGTGTAAGTGCTGGTAGTGTGTGTGTGTGTGTGTGTGTGTGTGTGTGTGTGTGTGTGTGTGTGTGTGTGTTTTCTGTGTGGGTGAAATAGAAGAGTTTCGTGTTCTCAGGAAAGTGGATTCATCTCACTGTTTGCTCGACTATCTGAACACAAAGTTGTCGAACATTTTACCGTATTTCTCATGAACTATTGCACATGAAAATAAATCTGATGCTCATGATTGTTTATCACTGTCTTTTGATTCTAATCCAGATGCGACATTTCTGAACATTTTCTGTTATTAGAATTACAAAGTGAAAGGATTGTGCAGCCCTGTGCAAAGTGTATGCACTCACTGAAAGTCAGATTATAAAGATCAACGTTTCCCAACCTTTTCTGTCATGTAGCACCACGGTTCTGTACAGAGGAACTTAATTACTCCTCCTTCGACGCCACCTTTTATGTTCCAAATGTTACACTTACAAAAATGTAATACAATACAATTGCACTTTCTATTTTTAGGTAGTTTTGGTTTTAGTTTGCATTTGTAATACTATCACTTGAAGGAGCAGAAGCTGGATTATCAGCCATGTATCCACTACTTTGAACTACTTCAACCTTAAATCCATTACTTTTAGCCACCAGTTTCAACTGTGTAATCATTACTTAACTACAGTTTCAACTTCTCACCTCACTAAATAACCATGTTACTTTTCACACATTCTAAATGTTGTGTTACAGAGTTACAGATGACTCAATATTGTGTTTTTTTAAACAAATGCTAATACCTCGTACTCCCTGACGGCAGCAGATGTAGCCTTGACTGAGAATCTCTGATGTAAACCACAGCAACAGTTTATGCTAGGTTAAGGGGAATGAGAGGAGCACAGACACATAAAACGTTCATTTATTCTGCACGAGGGCGGACTCAGAAATAGGAGAGGGGTTGTCCTCGAGGTCAGACGCCCTTTCATGTTATGGTTTAGAGACGAACAACAAACGGCTGGAGGACGGAGAGGACAGGTAAAGGACAACACAGGCAGACTTGGACTCACTTTGTCCCGGCCTACAGGCTCGGCTCAGTCTCTCCCTGCTGCCACTCTGTTTTCATTCAGTCCCTAACTGGATTTTCCAATATCAATAGTCCCAATAAATCCATCTCTATGGGACTTTCAACGACATTATTCTTGTCTTCCCTCTGTGCTGGGGGAAAAGCGCTCGGCACAGTTTGGAACAAGACGTCCAATCTGCACTCCTCGCCATTGTCTTCCCCACCAGACAGCCCCAGTGAATGAATGCTCTTGGCCAAATCCCCCTTCCATGTGCAGACGCCGACTCCCTTGCCCACAGATGCGCTTGACTCTAATTAGGCAGACCGCTGGATGTGTTGCGAGAAGGGGGGGGGAGTGAAATCTCTCTGCACAGACATATCGTCTAGTGGCAGCTTTACAGACTCAAGTCTTTTCATCTAGTTTGTCTGCATGTGTGTATGCTGGTGCTGAGGGAGAGAACGACAGGGAGATCTTGTAGTTGCTGCTGACGATTTAGCGATGAACACAATCCTTACTTTTAATGTACGGCACAAAGCTGCACTCAAATAAATGTCTGACTATCAGAAACTGTGTGTGTGTGTGTGTGTGTGTGTGTGTGTGTGTGTGTGTGTGTGTGTGTGTGTGTGTGTGTCAGTGCTGCAACATGTTGCACGGCTTTGCACAGCCCTGCTGCTCGTGCAGTTACAGAGTGCACAGTACGCTTCAGATCTACAGAACTTGCTGAGCATTCCCCCTGAGACATGCGTCATCAGCACAGAGGTTATTTCCTGTAGTTGAAGAGCAGCATGAGTCTCTTCCTGTTCTGTGTGTGTGAAGAAGCGTCAGGTTAGTCCCCCCCCCCCGGTCCCAGTTTCTTACTGGTCACATTACAAGGCAGTTTGCAGTCGACATTTTGTCCTTATTTCATCTTTCACTCTTAAAGAATTCAAGATATCCCAAATAGAGATATCCCTGTCTGAATAATCCAATACCACGCCTGCAGCTTCTCAACAGGAGCCCTGCATATACTGCCAGTCTCATCAGTCTGATTCTTTTTAAGGTGAATGTTTCAAATATTCACTTTGAGGCAGACTCAAGTGAGAACTGTCACGGTGGTTATGTTTAAATGTCAAGTCGCAGCAGTATAGCTGCTGTGAAGTGAAAGAGCGAAGCCTATCCCTTTGGAAGTATAGTTTTCACCATTCGCCTCAGTGCATTCATGGATTATGATTACTACCTGTAGGCCTAAAAGCATTGGCTCCAGCTCAAGTTACAGAAGAAGCATAACTTTATGGAAGAAAATATCAAAAATGAAGCACTCATTCCGCAACATGCATGACATTTTAAATGAACAGATGCATAGTATACTTTAGAGGTGGGTATTTCAACGTGGCACTGACATGCATGCAGTAACATTTCTGGAAATTTTCTTTTGCTTTGCTGGTTATTTTGATTTTCAGGTTAACACTGTTGTGACCCAATTTCCCCAAAAAAGACCTAGTGCATCGTGATTATAGTTAACTAAATCTATAAAACCGATTATATTACAATACAGAATTAATGAACTTCAACACGCAGAAACAATCACAACCATTGAAGTCTTCTGTCTTTCCGTCTGGCGCTTCTTTTACCCAAACAGAAGAGCTGTTACCTTCTACTTCCTCGACTCATCTCCTCCCTCCTCTTCTGTGTCCCCGGGGAGGCTCTGCAACACGGTCCCTTCCAGCAGCTTCCTCCTAACAACAAAAACATTGTCTTATTCCATTTTATTTTTCCTCCCCTCCATCTCAGTGGAGCCATTACTTCTGCCTTATTCTGCATATGAGCTGGGGGCGATGGGAGGCGGAACAGCATTGGCCGTGGATGATAATGTTCTTTCCACAGAGCTGAAATCTGCGAGCGGCACTTATCTGCTGGTGGTTTTGCAGCTATTTGGTTTTGTTGCAGTTCAGCAGAGTAGAGGAGAGTCGTGCTCTCATTGTGGCCTATTGGTAACAGTTGTATATGCTGCTGTTACATTAAGCAGTAGCCCACTCAAAACAGAGAATGAGCAAACTAAATACAGGAGCTTGTGCCAAGAAGACCATGTCCAACTCATCCACTTATTTATCCTCAAAGCTAGCAGCTGAGGGAGGAGACCATCAGGTGCACTTCTTTGAATTGCATGATGTCCACAATATGTTACCATCCTTCAACAGATATTTTTTTCTCTTTTCATAGCCCATCTTTGTAAACAGTTACTTCTGTTGATAAAAGAATGAATGAAGTTTGTTGAAAAGAAAGACGGAAGGAAAATATTGCAGAAACTGTCCGTTGTATGACTTGCATCTGTCCTTCAATAACTAAATATATATGCAAAAAGAGAAGAATGAATGATAGTGAAAGAGCTGCAGAACTAATTGCAAGATCAATCCAGCATGGTCTACTTGCTTTTCCAGATTTGGCTGTGCAATACATGTTACCTGTTTGAACTCTGCGAATAAATGGAAATATATTCCAAAAGTACGAAGACTCCACAGCCACGCTAGCAGCTCTGTGAGGAAGTACTCTGGTACTGTGGTACTTTGAGCTAATGCTAATGTCGGCCTGCTAACATTCTCACGATGACAACGTAAAGTTGATGATGTTCAGCATTCAGCTGAGATGGATGGGAATGCCATTAGCTTTGCACAGATTTGCTCATAAAGATTTGACCTGGTGATGACACTGAAGTCCTGTCTGTCCACCAGTTGTGGAAACACTTCACTCAAAGAAAAGAAAAGTCAGGGAATCACCAAATTCATTAGTATTCATTCTCTGGGGACCACAAATGTCTGTAATAATTTTAATTTCATTGGTCATCCATCCAATGGCTGTTGAGACCGAACCGACATTGCCACACACAGTGCCATGCTGCTTGGGTGGCTAAAACAATTAATTCATGATTTTCTAAAACACCTGTGTATGTGTGTGTGTGTGTGTGTGTGTGTGTGTGTGTGTGTGTGTGTGTGTGTGTGTGTGTGTGTGTGTGTTAATTTTGCTCTATAAGTGGGCCAAATGAGCAGGCAGCAGACTGATACAAATCCGACACCGGGACTCCCTGGGACTACAAAGGCCTGAAATTTGATACACTTGCAAAAACAACCAAATCCCACAGGAGTTCTCCTTCAAGTTAAGTTCTTATTCCCCAGCCAAATACTTTTTTCCTTCGCTTTTGTTCAAAGATAAATTTGCTGTTAACTACACTTGGCAGAGATCAAACAATTATGGCGTTTTTTTTAAGGGTATGAGGTGAGTGTGAGGCATTAATTTCTTAGCGGCACAGACAGAAAGCATTTCCTGCTACAGAAATGGCTTGTATGGCACACTAAGAGCATCATTAATTCACTTCATAGTAACTTTATCAATCAATGAGTGAGATTACATTGATTCATGTGTTATTATGGCACCACGGTTGCAGCTGTCCAGCTGTGCAGTGCTTTGCTTACCTACATAACCTTCTTTATGTCTTTATTTTACTGATTCCCTGTTCAGGAACAACAACAAAAAAGACAGAAATGAGTCAGTAACTGGTGGTGCTGATATGACAAAGATGCATGTTTTTAAACTTTACAACTGGGTGCTGACAACACAATTAAAGTATGATTTAAAAGGAATGCATCACAAACATAATTCAGGCAGGTAAACTCGGTAGTTTAGGTCCAGGTAGTTTTTGTTGTCTAGAAAATCTGCTGTTAGTATTGAATCTCTTAAGCAATAGTTTGAATATATGTGACTATGAATTAGACTTTTAGCAAACTCTTCCAGCCATCATACCTTACAAAGAGCAATAACACCTCCTAGTGGCACAATCTGAGTTTAGCAGTTTGGTTCCACTCTTCAAACCGTACAAATGTCACCGGCTTTCTATTCATGTAGATCCTGTTAACCAGAGCCGTTGCCACCATTGAGGTGCTTTACATTCTGCAAGTAGAAACTCACACGTGGTGTGTGTTTTGAGCGTGGGTACTTTTAGGCCTACAAAAATAATAAATACAAGTCCTAGAAACACATTCCCAGCATCACGGAGAGGGCTTTGAAACACAATTTAGAACCTGTTGGTAAATAAGATGTAAGATAAATAAACAGCTAACTGACTAACTCAAAGAAATTGTGTTTTTCGGTATTTCTAATGCCCTGTATATGGCCCTAATGTGGGGTTTTTCCAAAACACAGAGATATTGCATTACATTTGGCAACGATGATAACCAAATTACAGCATAAATTAAGTTGTATCATAACATACAGCTGGAAACACACATTAGAAAAACCTACAGAACTGTTGATTATATGTACAGGCTACACTGTAAGCAGACATACTGGAGAAAATGCACGATTCGTTGTGTACTAGTGTCAGGAACTGAGAAAGCAAAAGGAAATGAGGAAAACAAAAGTCCCCTCTTGAGTCTCCGCCTTCGCACAAGGCAGCGCACCTTCACCAGTTATTACATCATTTGTAGCAGCAGGATGGATGCTGCTTCAAGCAAGTTTCCCGTGTGGTTCATCGCCTTTGTGTTGCTCTCCCTCCATGTTTATGTGTAAGTACAGTGACACAGACAACAGATATGAAGTGTGTGAGCTCGGAAGTTACGCTGTATGTTACAGACTGTGTTTACGTAGAAGTCTGTAAAGCTGGCGTTAACTGACTGGATCGTGTTGCCGTGGTCTCTCGGTCAACGTTAACCGTTTAATTTGGGTTAACGCTTCATTTGTAATTAGAGACGACTGATAAGGTTTAGGGGAAGGGATGGGTTGAGGTACGTGTGATATTAGATATAGATATATGTGTTTTTAAGGCTTAAGTCGGGTTCGAGTAATACAACTTACTTTCACTTTCGCTTTTGTCGCTTCCTCTCCAGGGCGGAAGGGAGGAACGAGAGCAATCCGTGCGTCGACGGCACGTACGATCACGGCGGAAGGAGATGTTGTCTGTGCAATGCAGGTAGGTAGTGGTTAGGCTGTATGTGTTCACAGGTTGGAAGTTCACTTCCAACCTAAATAATGTCATGGAAATCAGTCTACACATTTTGCAGCCTTCTTTAATGAAGAGGGCGGCAAATAATCCAAGTCCTAGTGGTTAAAATGTGATTGACAGACTCATTATATAGTGCAAGAAAACAACATTTTGATGCAGGGCCCTTTGACATGACAGTGCCTCAAGAAAAGGTAAAGAAACAAAAGAATGCAGGAATTATTCCACAAAATTAACCACTAAGTACCTGATGCATGTCATGGTCCTTGGGGCCCTTGTGGTCTGGGGCCCCTGGGCAGTATTTCTTGACGTAATACGTCCCAGCCTCTTTACTTGTAAGCTCAACCTGTGAGGTAGGTCTACATCGTACAATGAGTGGAACTTTTGTGTTGTTGGACAGAGGCCCATCACGCAAAACCTTTAGCCATTTTAAGATATTGCTAAACATGAACATCTGAAACTGTTAGTGTTGGTTTTGTTTGAAAAGTGGTACAATATCAGCTAGAATATGTTTGTATGTGGCTTTCTGTGAAGGTGTGTAAATCATGATTAAAAAGTATTTTTTTAACTGCCTCTGCCTCATGTGTCTCCATACTGTAGGTCAGTACCTGAAGGAGCACTGCACTACGGATCTACAATATGGCAAATGCGAAAACTGTGCTCCAAAAATGTATAGCAGTCAGCCTAATGACCTGGACTCCTGTGAGCCCTGCACATCCTGCTCACAGCCTAATGGTATAGACATAATAGGACATCACTGTTTATTTTTTATTTTTTTAAGGACTAATACAGTTCAAAGCCATGTGAAGTTTGGTCGGCCCCTCTAATGTCAGTTGTGTGGTTTTACCGTCCTTTTAGCTAATCTCGAGGAGAAGGAACCCTGTACCTCTGGCAGTGACGCTAAGTGCCGATGTAAAAAGGATCACTATTGCAGCAGTGGCACAGAAACATGTAGAATCTGCAATCCTTGTAGAGAGTAAGTTCTGCTCCTTCTAATATCCCGAAACTAGAAGATGTATATATATATATAGCTTCTTCAAGAAATGTCTTGAAAACAGGGTCACAGCGTGTTTATTGACCTGTCCCCATAGACTGCCAGCAGAAAATAAAGAAATAATCATTTTTTTCTCACTCATACTTTCTTTTCTTTTGGTTAAAGGTGTCCGGAGGGCATCAAAGTAGCCTGTTCAGCCAGCAATAACACAGTCTGCAATGAGAAAATTGAAGGTTTGGTTTAGTTTTGCATCATTGCATCATGATGGCCTCGGTTCGTAGCTTGCCATGCCATTTATAAACAGAGGTGTCATAATTTAGTTTGTGCTAAAATATAATGTGTCTTTGTGTTTCAGGGGTAAATAACATTGGGGTAATTATTGGCAGTGTTGTAGGATCACTTCTCTTCATTGCTTTCATTGCTCTTCTTGCATATTGTATATGGAAACACTACTGTGAGTATTTCTCAACTATATGTAGTAAGACCAGTAGAGGACACTAGAACCTCATGTGTTTTTAGGAAAGTACAGTAATATTACCAGAAGTTCTGTTCACGTTCAAATCAAATGCTTTTGTATCTACTCAATAATATATATGTGTGTGTCTTCTTCACGATTTATCTCATAAGGCAAGAGAAACCCGAAACCAGACCAAACGGCAAATGCTGCTGATGTGGTAAGTCATTCTCCAGAGTTAACTCTTTCATTCCGTTTATAACTCTCTGACCAGCTGTTAGGAAGCTTGTCCCTTGTCCTGTTTTATCTCTCTTCTTTTGTCACACATGTACACATGTGCATGTATGATAAACACGTTTCTGTCTCTCCTCTAATGCTGGCATAGCTGCCCCTTTCTATGGGAGGTGCAGGTTAGTTGTCTGAAACCTTTGCTGTCTGTGTTGGTGTGCTTGCTCTGTGTCACTTCTACTGTGCTGTGGTGTATTTGTAAAGCCTGTGTAAGCAGTTTGTTATTTTAGTACTGTGGAGTTGTAATTTGTTCTAAATTAACATTCATGCTTCTTCTGTTTCTCAGGAGGTGCAGCATCTTTCAGGTAAGAAAAGCCCCAGAAGTCCTTTTTGTATGAATGCAATATTGGACCTTTAATTGATATTTCTCTATACTCTGTGTGTGTTAGATTAAATGTCTGATCCATTGATAATCAGACTGAATTGACATTTCATTTGATGTCAATATTCAGTCTGATATTGTGCGTATGTTAGTTGTATTTTATAGTCTTGTCCTAACCAAGTAGTGAGGAACATATTGTGTTTCTAAGTACTTATTTCTAACTGGTTAGCACAACACCAGACCTAAATGAATCACTGAAAACATTTAAGATGTGGGCAGTGATTTAGTGGTCTGGAAACAGGCCAGATTGGTGTTTTTTTGTCCATTAAAATCAAAATGCCTTTATCACATTAATCCCCACTTTTCCTGTCTTTCACGTAGCTCCAGTTGTTGATCTCCAGCCTCACCTGGTTGACATTGCACAAGTGATTGGATGGAGGGATATGCAGGATGTAGCAATGTGCAGCAATATACAAAACACTGTTATTGAGTCTTGTAAACTGGACCACCCTAATGATAGTCAGGAGCAGACACTTCAACTACTAAAGATCTGGACGGAGAAGCAGGGAAGGGAGGCCTCAAAGGTCTTGATCGAAATCCTTGAAGACAGGGGCAAAAGGGGCAAAGCAGAGAAGGTGAAGGATATATTGTCTCGCTCATAACGTCCTGCTTGAATGTGTCTGTTGTGAGCACTTTTTAAATATTTGCAGTACTGTATGAATTATTATTTTGAACTCAGTTGAGATGTCTCTCTGTCTGTACTTGAACTTTGTGTTGGGGTCTGACGTTGTGTCATGTGAAATCTTCATCCAAACACACAACTGAGTCACAGACACCCCAGGACTTCCTGTGGTGCAGCTTTGCCTGTCCCTGAAACTACAAAACTCTCCGTCCCATCCAGCTCTTGGCTTTGCTGCTTTTAAAAGAAAATCCTAGGCTACAGTATTAATTTCTCTGGACGAACAGACTGTTTTGTTTTTGGACCCTGAGGCAGAGAACGGATAACTTCTATGCCCCGTTCTCTCCTCGTTAACGTCGACTTTGTGCTGGTTATAAGGAAGCAGAATACCCTTTATTTCCGAGGAAAACGCTCTGCCAACAAAGTGGTTTTATCCCTGTGCTCGAATTCAAACCTTCACTGTTCACTCTGAATGTGAAATAGTACTTTGGCTATTGACATTGTGAGTGAATACTAATTATGAGACTTAGTTTACTGGTCCCTGTTCTCAGGGTGGTGCCCCATTATTGTTAATAATTGTTAATAATCTTACTGACATTAATAATTCTATTGATGTCAATAATTTTGTTTTTCATATTTGCTGATAACCAAACTCGCTCCTTGTCATTGCCAACATTTGTAAAAGCTGAATTTAGGACTTCTGTGATCTACCTCCAGTTTTATCGTGTTGATATAACGATGCTGGTCAAAGGCTGAACAAAGTCCATTTGTGCCACAGCTTGTGTAATGTGTATTAAACCTCATTAAATGTATTTTCAGGAAACATTTCACTGTTGGTTTCTAATATGTTGTGAGTGGTCTATTGTCTGTTGCTCATAGACAGATTTTTCTGTTCAGTCATACATCTACATCCTCATTGATTTCTTATTGCCGTGTATCTACATTGTCTTGGTGTCTACCAGCAAGTATTTAATTGGGACTAGGGCTGCAGCTAACTATTACTTTTATTATTGATTTATTTGATGATTATTATCTCAATTAATCAACTGATCAGTATCAGACAACAGTGAAAAATGGTGCAATTTCCCAAAATGTAGTTTGTTTCAGTTTTCTAATGAGGTAAAAGAAAATCAACAAAAGCTGCAACCAGTACATCTTTACTTTTGCTTTAAAAATTAGCTAAATTACTGACAATTACATTCCTGTCAACTAATTACCAATTGGCGCCTTGCTTGTACAACTAAATTACTTCCATAGTTGTAATTTAATTAGTAAAAAGTGGTTTTGATAAAAAACAGAAAGTAGGGCTGCAGCTAACAATTGTTTTTTTTAGTTTGGTCCATAATATTTCAGACTATAATGAAAAATGTACACCACAATTGATGAATGCCTGAAAAGATAAACCACTTCCAGTTCAGTGTAGTGGTGATGTGATATTGAGAGTATTGCCAAGTGCACCTTCCTTTTTGTCTTGTGGTTTAGTTGCTCTGTCCGAGTGCCACATTCTTTAAAATGCTGATTAAGTAGTCTACACCGACAAGAAGTTGGGATGGGGAAACTGATCAAACAAGTCGTGGTTCAATGTTACTTATTATGTAAAGGAAAGAAAGAAATCATGGGAAATTGAACTTTGAGATTGTATTGAAATGATTTTAAATGGTAGAAACATTGTGAGAATGTGTAATTCAAAAAGTTACTCAATAAATAACATAGTTAAAATGGGATTTACAAAATAATTACAAAAAATAGATCATTGAAAAAATTGTCAAACGCATGAATAAATAATGACTTCAATACATCAGCTTGACAGCACATGTTTTAAACAGGTTTAGTATCTCAGGGGCTTTCCATTGTGTCATCCTTTGTTTCTGTCTACTGATGGATCTTAAAGGGTCAGTTCACCCAAATCACCCGATCTACATGAAACTTGAATCTTGGTTTTATTGGTTCATAATTTGAAATATTTGTTTCTGAGGAACACTTGAATGCACATTTGTTTGTGGTGCTTAAGTGTGAAGTAGTCACATAATCCACTGATCCCACCTTAAATTAGATTTTTTTTCATATTCAATATTTCTTATCCTTCATGTTTTCTTTTTTTTCTCATTCTTATTTTTCACACTTAAAGAGTTTTTAACATTAGTTTATGTGACAAGTAAAATCTTTGAATAGTTGAAACTTTGTAGGTAAACCTAAAAAGAAATAACTACAATATACCAGTAGAAGTGATAAATTATGATTTTATTTTGTAATGTGGGTGAACTGACTCAGCTGACTGCTGACTGCTCAGCATTCGATGTTAATAAAAAAAAATGGTTCATGACATACCTCCATCTTCAACCTGAGCAGAGATAACAAAGTGCGCAGGGCCTTTAATCATTCATTCATTTGTCAATCCAACTATACCCATATAAACATACCCATACAGCAAAATGAATAGTTTCTCTCAGAACAATTGTATAAGAACAGAAAACCACCTCTACAGATTCATCCGTCCCATAAATCTGAGAGGAAGGAAGCCCATCTGTTTATCCGGTTATTTCGGGTCTGCTGATTAGCCTGTCCACTTTCATTTCTCATCGGCCCAAAGTTGCGACATTGGCACAGGGTTAGAATCTCCACTGAAGGGAGAACTGACGGTGCATCGGTGAGTTGAGAATATAACAAGTGACTGCTTTGAAATTAAACACTAAGAGATGGTCGCAAGATAAAATGTACAATTGTCAAAATGGAGAGAAATGATACAGCAACTTCAACATAGAGAAACAAATAAAGAGACATTTGTTTTGTAATAAAAAGATGAATGAAAAGTCTGAATTTTAAAAATGTCAGCATGACAGATATATACAATTTTGTTTTTCTTTGTTAGTAGCTTTTCTTGCAGGTTAACAGCAGAAAAAAAGTCCTTCACTGATAATCATGACCTCTTTAAAGTGTCCCTCAAATTCCCCTGTGTCCCCTGCAGCGTGCCAAGAAGTCTGTCCCAGTGAGTGAAGTACGGCGCGTAGTTGACTTTGAATTTGAGGTGATGGAGGTCATGATGCCGAGCTCCTCCATAGAGGCCGAACGGCACCAGTCTACATGGAGACCAGGGGAATTCATAGCCAGAGTGCGCCTCCACAGACAGATACATGTTTGTGACAAAGAAGAACAACTCGGTGAGCGGATGGCAGCCCAGCAGGGCAGGGTTCAGGGCTGCGAAGAAGCTGAGGCTCAGCGTCTCCCAGGCACCCGTGTTTTCTGTCGTCAGCGAGAAGGTGGCTGTGTAGACGTGGTGCTCCTTGTGGAAGAAATGAT
The DNA here is from genome assembly GCF_023349555.1 of Cebidichthys violaceus. Classification (NCBI taxonomy): domain Eukaryota; kingdom Metazoa; phylum Chordata; class Actinopteri; order Perciformes; family Stichaeidae; genus Cebidichthys; species Cebidichthys violaceus. The sequence continues at coordinate 3,652,027 of NW_027176263.1, read as the reverse complement.
AGAGCCAGGGCACCTTGTGATGCAGCAGATGCCACAAAAAGTACTGCATGTCGAACAGGAGGAGGCAGGCCAGCACGTCCTTGACAACAGTCAGCAGCTCGGGTGCCGGTGCAGGAGAAAACACGGGCCTCCAGTACCAGTGCACAACAGAAATGGGGAAAATGAAACAGATATGGTTGTGGATTCTGCATATGAGCTGGGGGCGATGGGAGGCGGAACAGCATTGGCCGTGGATGATAATGTTCTTTCCACAGAGCTGAAATCTGCGAGCGGCACTTATCTGCTGGTGGTTTTGCAGCTATTTGGTTTTGTTGCAGTTCAGCAGAGTAGAGGAGAGTCGTGCTCTCATTGTGGCCTATTGGTAACAGTTGTATATGCTGCTGTTACATTAAGCAGTAGCCCACTCAAAACAGAGAATGAGCAAACTAAATACAGGAGCTTGTGCCAAGAAGACCATGTCCAACTCATCCACTTATTTATCCTCAAAGCTAGCAGCTGAGGGAGGAGACCATCAGGTGCACTTCTTTGAATTGCATGATGTCCACAATATGTTACCATCCTTCAACAGATATTTTTTTCTCTTTTCATAGCCCATTTTTGTAAACAGTTACTTCTGTTGATAAAAGAATGAATGAAGTTTGTTGAAAAGAAAGACGGAAGGAAAATATTGCAGAAACTGTCCGTTGTATGACTTGCATCTGTCCTTCAATAACTAAATATATATGCAAAAAGAGAAGAATGAATGATAGTGAAAGAGCTGCAGAACTAATTGCAAGATCAATCCAGCATGGTCTACTTGCTTTTCCAGATTTGGCTGTGCAATACATGTTACCTGTTTGAACTCTGCGAATAAATGGAAATATATTCCAAAAGTACGAAGACTCCACAGCCACGCTAGCAGCTCTGTGAGGAAGTACTCTGGTACTGTGGTACTTTGAGCTAATGCTAATGTCGGCCTGCTAACATTCTCACGATGACAACGTAAAGTTGATGATGTTCAGCATTCAGCTGAGATGGATGGGAATGCCATTAGCTTTGCACAGATTTGCTCATAAAGATTTGACCTGGTGATGACACTGAAGTCCTGTCTGTCCACCAGTTGTGGAAACACTTCACTCAAAGAAAAGAAAAGTCAGGGAATCACCAAATTCATTAGTATTCATTCTCTGGGGACCACAAATGTCTGTAATAATTTTAATTTCATTGGTCATCCATCCAATGGCTGTTGAGACCGAACCGACATTGCCACACACAGTGCCATGCTGCTTGGGTGGCTAAAACAATTAATTCATGATTTTCTAAAACACCTGTGTATGTGTGTGTGTGTGTGTGTTTGTGTGTGTGTGTGTGTGTGTGTGTGTGTTAATTTTGCTCTATAAGTGGGCCAAATGAGCAGGCAGCAGACTGATACAAATCCGACACCGGGACTCCCTGGGACTACAAAGGCCTGAAATTTGATACACTTGCAAAAACAACCAAATCCCACAGGAGTTCTCCTTCAAGTTAAGTTCTTATTCCCCAGCCAAATACTTTTTTCCTTCGCTTTTGTTCAAAGATAAATTTGCTGTTAACTACACTTGGCAGAGATCAAACAATTATGGCGTTTTTTTTAAGGGTATGAGGTGAGTGTGAGGCATTAATTTCTTAGCGGCACAGACAGAAAGCATTTCCTGCTACAGAAATGGCTTGTATGGCACACTAAGAGCATCATTAATTCACTTCATAGTAACTTTATCAATCAATGAGTGAGATTACATTGATTCATGTGTTATTATGGCACCACGGTTGCAGCTGTCCAGCTGTGCAGTGCTTTGCTTACCTACATAACCTTCTTTATGTCTTTATTTTACTGATTCCCTGTTCAGGAACAACAACAAAAAAGACAGAAATGAGTCAGTAACTGGTGGTGCTGATATGACAAAGATGCATGTTTTTAAACTTTACAACTGGGTGCTGACAACACAATTAAAGTATGATTTAAAAGGAATGCATCACAAACATAATTCAGGCAGGTAAACTCGGTAGTTTAGGTCCAGGTAGTTTTTGTTGTCTAGAAAATCTGCTGTTAGTATTGAATCTCTTAAGCAATAGTTTGAATATATGTGACTATGAATTAGACTTTTAGCAAACTCTTCCAGCCATCATACCTTACAAAGAGCAATAACACCTCCTAGTGGCACAATCTGAGTTTAGCAGTTTGGTTCCACTCTTCAAACCGTACAAATGTCACCGGCTTTCTATTCATGTAGATCCTGTTAACCAGAGCCGTTGCCACCATTGAGGTGCTTTACATTCTGCAAGTAGAAACTCACACGTGGTGTGTGTTTTGAGCGTGGGTACTTTTAGGCCTACAAAAATAATAAATACAAGTCCTAGAAACACATTCCCAGCATCACGGAGAGGGCTTTGAAACACAATTTAGAACCTGTTGGTAAATAAGATGTAAGATAAATAAACAGCTAACTGACTAACCCAAAGAAATTGTGTTTTCGGTATTTCTAATGCCCTGTATATGGCCCTAATGTGGGGTTTTTCCAAAACACAGAGATATTGCATTACATTTGGCAACGATGATAACCAAATTACAGCATAAATTAAGTTGTATCATAACATACAGCTGGAAACACACATTAGAAAAACCTACAGAACTGTTGATTATATGTACAGGCTACACTGTAAGCAGACATACTGGAGAAAATGCACGATTCGTTGTGTACTAGTGTCAGGAACTGAGAAAGCAAAAGGAAATGAGGAAAACAAAAGTCCCCTCTTGAGTCTCCGCCTTCGCACAAGGCAGCGCACCTTCACCAGTTATTACATCATTTGTAGCAGCAGGATGGATGCTGCTTCAAGCAAGTTTCCCGTGTGGTTCATCGCCTTTGTGTTGCTCTCCCTCCATGTTTATGTGTAAGTACAGTGACACAGACAACAGATATGAAGTGTGTGAGCTCGGAAGTTACGCTGTATGTTACAGACTGTGTTTACGTAGAAGTCTGTAAAGCTGGCGTTAACTGACTGGATCGTGTTGCCGTGGTCTCTCGGTCAACGTTAACCGTTTAATTTGGGTTAACGCTTCATTTGTAATTAGAGACGACTGATAAGGTTTAGGGGAAGGGATGGGTTGAGGTACGTGTGATATTAGATATAGATATATGTGTTTTTAAGGCTTAAGTCGGGTTCGAGTAATACAACTTACTTTCACTTTCGCTTTTGTCGCTTCCTCTCCAGGGCGGAAGGGAGGAACGAGAGCAATCCGTGCGTCGACGGCACGTACGATCACGGCGGAAGGAGATGTTGTCTGTGCAATGCAGGTAGGTAGTGGTTAGGCTGTATGTGTTCACAGGTTGGAAGTTCACTTCCAACCTAAATAATGTCATGGAAATCAGTCTACACATTTTGCAGCCTTCTTTAATGAAGAGGGCGGCAAATAATCCAAGTCCTAGTGGTTAAAATGTGATTGACAGACTCATTATATAGTGCAAGAAAACAACATTTTGATGCAGGGCCCTTTGACATGACAGTGCCTCAAGAAAAGGTAAAGAAACAAAAGAATGCAGGAATTATTCCACAAAATTAACCACTAAGTACCTGATGCATGTCATGGTCCTTGGGGCCCTTGTGGTCTGGGGCCCCTGGGCAGTATTTCTTGACGTAATACGTCCCAGCCTCTTTACTTGTAAGCTCAACCTGTGAGGTAGGTCTACATCGTACAATGAGTGGAACTTTTGTGTTGTTGGACAGAGGCCCATCACGCAAAACCTTTAGCCATTTTAAGATATTGCTAAACATGAACATCTGAAACTGTTAGTGTTGGTTTTGTTTGAAAAGTGGTACAATATCAGCTAGAATATGTTTGTATGTGGCTTTCTGTGAAGGTGTGTAAATCATGATTAAAAAGTATTTTTTTAACTGCCTCTGCCTCATGTGTCTCCATACTGTAGGTCAGTACCTGAAGGAGCACTGCACTACGGATCTACAATATGGCAAATGCGAAAACTGTGCTCCAAAAATGTATAGCAGTCAGCCTAATGACCTGGACTCCTGTGAGCCCTGCACATCCTGCTCACAGCCTAATGGTATAGACATAATAGGACATCACTGTTTATTTTTTATTTTTTTAAGGACTAATACAGTTCAAAGCCATGTGAAGTTTGGTCGGCCCCTCTAATGTCAGTTGTGTGGTTTTACCGTCCTTTTAGCTAATCTCGAGGAGAAGGAACCCTGTACCTCTGGCAGTGACGCTAAGTGCCGATGTAAAAAGGATCACTATTGCAGCAGTGGCACAGAAACATGTAGAATCTGCAATCCTTGTAGAGAGTAAGTTCTGCTCCTTCTAATATCCCGAAACTAGAAGATGTATATATATATATAGCTTCTTCAAGAAATGTCTTGAAAACAGGGTCACAGCGTGTTTATTGACCTGTCCCCATAGACTGCCAGCAGAAAATAAAGAAATAATCATTTTTTTCTCACTCATACTTTCTTTTCTTTTGGTTAAAGGTGTCCGGAGGGCATCAAAGTAGCCTGTTCAGCCAGCAATAACACAGTCTGCAATGAGAAAATTGAAGGTTTGGTTTAGTTTTGCATCATTGCATCATGATGGCCTCGGTTCGTAGCTTGCCATGCCATTTATAAACAGAGGTGTCATAATTTAGTTTGTGCTAAAATATAATGTGTCTTTGTGTTTCAGGGGTAAATAACATTGGGGTAATTATTGGCAGTGTTGTAGGATCACTTCTCTTCATTGCTTTCATTGCTCTTCTTGCATATTGTATATGGAAACACTACTGTGAGTATTTCTCAACTATATGTAGTAAGACCAGTAGAGGACACTAGAACCTCATGTGTTTTTAGGAAAGTACAGTAATATTACCAGAAGTTCTGTTCACGTTCAAATCAAATGCTTTTGTATCTACTCAATAATATATATGTGTGTGTCTTCTTCACGATTTATCTCATAAGGCAAGAGAAACCCGAAACCAGACCAAACGGCAAATGCTGCTGATGTGGTAAGTCATTCTCCAGAGTTAACTCTTTCATTCCGTTTATAACTCTCTGACCAGCTGTTAGGAAGCTTGTCCCTTGTCCTGTTTTATCTCTCTTCTTTTGTCACACATGTACACATGTGCATGTATGATAAACACGTTTCTGTCTCTCCTCTAATGCTGGCATAGCTGCCCCTTTCTATGGGAGGTGCAGGTTAGTTGTCTGAAACCTTTGCTGTCTGTGTTGGTGTGCTTGCTCTGTGTCACTTCTACTGTGCTGTGGTGTATTTGTAAAGCCTGTGTAAGCAGTTTGTTATTTTAGTACTGTGGAGTTGTAATTTGTTCTAAATTAACATTCATGCTTCTTCTGTTTCTCAGGAGGTGCAGCATCTTTCAGGTAAGAAAAGCCCCAGAAGTCCTTTTTGTATGAATGCAATATTGGACCTTTAATTGATATTTCTCTATACTCTGTGTGTGTTAGATTAAATGTCTGATCCATTGATAATCAGACTGAATTGACATTTCATTTGATGTCAATATTCAGTCTGATATTGTGCGTATGTTAGTTGTATTTTATAGTCTTGTCCTAACCAAGTAGTGAGGAACATATTGTGTTTCTAAGTACTTATTTCTAACTGGTTAGCACAACACCAGACCTAAATGAATCACTGAAAACATTTAAGATGTGGGCAGTGATTTAGTGGTCTGGAAACAGGCCAGATTGGTGTTTTTTTGTCCATTAAAATCAAAATGCCTTTATCACATTAATCCCCACTTTTCCTGTCTTTCACGTAGCTCCAGTTGTTGATCTCCAGCCTCACCTGGTTGACATTGCACAAGTGATTGGATGGAGGGATATGCAGGATGTAGCAATGTGCAGCAATATACAAAACACTGTTATTGAGTCTTGTAAACTGGACCACCCTAATGATAGTCAGGAGCAGACACTTCAACTACTAAAGATCTGGACGGAGAAGCAGGGAAGGGAGGCCTCAAAGGTCTTGATCGAAATCCTTGAAGACAGGGGCAAAAGGGGCAAAGCAGAGAAGGTGAAGGATATATTGTCTCGCTCATAACGTCCTGCTTGAATGTGTCTGTTGTGAGCACTTTTTAAATATTTGCAGTACTGTATGAATTATTATTTTGAACTCAGTTGAGATGTCTCTCTGTCTGTACTTGAACTTTGTGTTGGGGTCTGACGTTGTGTCATGTGAAATCTTCATCCAAACACACAACTGAGTCACAGACACCCCAGGACTTCCTGTGGTGCAGCTTTGCCTGTCCCTGAAACTACAAAACTCTCCGTCCCATCCAGCTCTTGGCTTTGCTGCTTTTAAAAGAAAATCCTAGGCTACAGTATTAATTTCTCTGGACGAACAGACTGTTTTGTTTTTGGACCCTGAGGCAGAGAACGGATAACTTCTATGCCCCGTTCTCTCCTCGTTAACGTCGACTTTGTGCTGGTTATAAGGAAGCAGAATACCCTTTATTTCCGAGGAAAACGCTCTGCCAACAAAGTGGTTTTATCCCTGTGCTCGAATTCAAACCTTCACTGTTCACTCTGAATGTGAAATAGTACTTTGGCTATTGACATTGTGAGTGAATACTAATTATGAGACTTAGTTTACTGGTCCCTGTTCTCAGGGTGGTGCCCCATTATTGTTAATAATTGTTAATAATCTTACTGACATTAATAATTCTATTGATGTCAATAATTTTGTTTTTCATATTTGCTGATAACCAAACTCGCTCCTTGTCATTGCCAACATTTGTAAAAGCTGAATTTAGGACTTCTGTGATCTACCTCCAGTTTTATCGTGTTGATATAACGATGCTGGTCAAAGGCTGAACAAAGTCCATTTGTGCCACAGCTTGTGTAATGTGTATTAAACCTCATTAAATGTATTTTCAGGAAACATTTCACTGTTGGTTTCTAATATGTTGTGAGTGGTCTATTGTCTGTTGCTCATAGACAGATTTTTCTGTTCAGTCATACATCTACATCCTCATTGATTTCTTATTGCCGTGTATCTACATTGTCTTGGTGTCTACCAGCAAGTATTTAATTGGGACTAGGGCTGCAGCTAACTATTACTTTTATTATTGATTTATTTGATGATTATTATCTCAATTAATCAACTGATCAGTATCAGACAACAGTGAAAAATGGTGCAATTTCCCAAAATGTAGTTTGTTTCAGTTTTCTAATGAGGTAAAAGAAAATCAACAAAAGCTGCAACCAGTACATCTTTACTTTTGCTTTAAAAATTAGCTAAATTACTGACAATTACATTCCTGTCAACTAATTACCAATTGGCGCCTTGCTTGTACAACTAAATTACTTCCATAGTTGTAATTTAATTAGTAAAAAGTGGTTTTGATAAAAAACAGAAAGTAGGGCTGCAGCTAACAATTGTTTTTTTTAGTTTGGTCCATAATTTTTCAGACTATAATGAAAAATGTACACCACAATTGATGAATGCCTGAAAAGATAAACCACTTCCAGTTCAGTGTAGTGGTGATGTGATATTGAGAGTATTGCCAAGTGCACCTTCCTTTTTGTCTTGTGGTTTAGTTGCTCTGTCCGAGTGCCACATTCTTTAAAATGCTGATTAAGTAGTCTACACCGACAAGAAGTTGGGATGGGGAAACTGATCAAACAAGTCGTGGTTCAATGTTACTTATTATGTAAAGGAAAGAAAGAAATCATGGGAAATTGAACTTTGAGATTGTATTGAAATGATTTTAAATGGTAGAAACATTGTGAGAATGTGTAATTCAAAAAGTTACTCAATAAATAACATAGTTAAAATGGGATTTACAAAATAATTACAAAAAATAGATCATTGAAAAAATTGTCAAACGCATGAATAAATAATGACTTCAATACATCAGCTTGACAGCACATGTTTTAAACAGGTTTAGTATCTCAGGGGCTTTCCATTGTGTCATCCTTTGTTTCTGTCTACTGATGGATCTTAAAGGGTCAGTTCACCCAAATCACCCGATCTACATGAAACTTGAATCTTGGTTTTATTGGTTCATAATTTGAAATATTTGTTTCTGAGGAACACTTGAATGCACATTTGTTTGTGGTGCTTAAGTGTGAAGTAGTCACATAATCCACTGATCCCACCTTAAATTAGATTTTTTTTCATATTCAATATTTCTTATCCTTCATGTTTTCTTTTTTTTCTCATTCTTATTTTTCACACTTAAAGAGTTTTTAACATTAGTTTATGTGACAAGTAAAATCTTTGAATAGTTGAAACTTTGTAGGTAAACCTAAAAAGAAATAACTACAATATACCAGTAGAAGTGATAAATTATGATTTTATTTTGTAATGTGGGTGAACTGACTCAGCTGACTGCTGACTGCTCAGCATTCGATGTTAATAAAAAAAAATGGTTCATGACATACCTCCATCTTCAACCTGAGCAGAGATAACAAAGTGCGCAGGGCCTTTAATCATTCATTCATTTGTCAATCCAACTATACCCATATAAACATACCCATACAGCAAAATGAATAGTTTCTCTCAGAACAATTGTATAAGAACAGAAAACCACCTCTACAGATTCATCCGTCCCATAAATCTGAGAGGAAGGAAGCCCATCTGTTTATCCGGTTATTTCGGGTCTGCTGATTAGCCTGTCCACTTTCATTTCTCATCGGCCCAAAGTTGCGACATTGGCACAGGGTTAGAATCTCCACTGAAGGGAGAACTGACGGTGCATCGGTGAGTTGAGAATATAACAAGTGACTGCTTTGAAATTAAACACTAAGAGATGGTCGCAAGATAAAATGTACAATTGTCAAAATGGAGAGAAATGATACAGCAACTTCAACATAGAGAAACAAATAAAGAGACATTTGTTTTGTAATAAAAAGATGAATGAAAAGTCTGAATTTTAAAAATGTCAGCATGACAGATATATACAATTTTGTTTTTCTTTGTTAGTAGCTTTTCTTGCAGGTTAACAGCAGAAAAAAAGTCCTTCACTGATAATCATGACCTCTTTAAAGTGTCCCTCAAATTCCCCTGTGTCCCCTGCAGCGTGCCAAGAAGTCTGTCCCAGTGAGTGAAGTACGGCGCGTAGTTGACTTTGAATTTGAGGTGATGGAGGTCATGATGCCGAGCTCCTCCATAGAGGCCGAACGGCACCAGTCTACATGGAGACCAGGGGAATTCATAGCCAGAGTGCGCCTCCACAGACAGATACATGTTTGTGACAAAGAAGAACAACTCGGTGAGCGGATGGCAGCCCAGCAGGGCAGGGTTCAGGGCTGCGAAGAAGCTGAGGCTCAGCGTCTCCCAGGCACCCGTGTTTTCTGTCGTCAGCGAGAAGGTGGCTGTGTAGACGTGGTGCTCCTTGTGGAAGAAATGATAGAGCCAGGGCACCTTGTGATGCAGCAGATGCCACAAAAAGTACTGCATGTCGAACAGGAGGAGGCAGGCCAGCACGTCCTTGACAACAGTCAGCAGCTCGGGTGCCGGTGCAGGAGAAAACACGGGCCTCCAGTACCAGTGCACAACAGAAATGGGGAAAATGAAACAGATATGGTTGTGGATTCTGCATATGAGCTGGGGGCGATGGGAGGCGGAACAGCATTGGCCGTGGATGATAATGTTCTTTCCACAGAGCTGAAATCTGCGAGCGGCACTTATCTGCTGGTGGTTTTGCAGCTATTTGGTTTTGTTGCAGTTCAGCAGAGTAGAGGAGAGTCGTGCTCTCATTGTGGCCTATTGGTAACAGTTGTATATGCTGCTGTTACATTAAGCAGTAGCCCACTCAAAACAGAGAATGAGCAAACTAAATACAGGAGCTTGTGCCAAGAAGACCATGTCCAACTCATCCACTTATTTATCCTCAAAGCTAGCAGCTGAGGGAGGAGACCATCAGGTGCACTTCTTTGAATTGCATGATGTCCACAATATGTTACCATCCTTCAACAGATATTTTTTTCTCTTTTCATAGCCCATTTTTGTAAACAGTTACTTCTGTTGATAAAAGAATGAATGAAGTTTGTTGAAAAGAAAGACGGAAGGAAAATATTGCAGAAACTGTCCGTTGTATGACTTGCATCTGTCCTTCAATAACTAAATATATATGCAAAAAGAGAAGAATGAATGATAGTGAAAGAGCTGCAGAACTAATTGCAAGATCAATCCAGCATGGTCTACTTGCTTTTCCAGATTTGGCTGTGCAATACATGTTACCTGTTTGAACTCTGCGAATAAATGGAAATATATTCCAAAAGTACGAAGACTCCACAGCCACGCTAGCAGCTCTGTGAGGAAGTACTCTGGTACAGTGGTACTTTGAGCTAATGCTAATGTCGGCCTGCTAACATTCTCACGATGACAACGTAAAGTTGATGATGTTCAGCATTCAGCTGAGATGGATGGGAATGCCATTAGCTTTGCACAGATTTGCTCATAAAGATTTGACCTGGTGATGACACTGAAGTCCTGTCTGTCCACCAGTTGTGGAAACACTTCACTCAAAGAAAAGAAAAGTCAGGGAATCACCAAATTCATTAGTATTCATTCTCTGGGGACCACAAATGTCTGTAATAATTTTAATTTCATTGGTCATCCATCCAATGGCTGTTGAGACCGAACCGACATTGCCACACACAGTGCCATGCTGCTTGGGTGGCTAAAACAATTAATTCATGATTTTCTAAAACACCTGTGTATGTGTGTGTGTGTGTGTGTTTGTGTGTGTGTGTGTGTGTGTGTGTGTTAATTTTGCTCTATAAGTGGGCCAAATGAGCAGGCAGCAGACTGATACAAATCCGACACCGGGACTCCCTGGGACTACAAAGGCCTGAAATTTGATACACTTGCAAAAACAACCAAATCCCACAGGAGTTCTCCTTCAAGTTAAGTTCTTATTCCCCAGCCAAATACTTTTTTCCTTCGCTTTTGTTCAAAGATAAATTTGCTGTTAACTACACTTGGCAGAGATCAAACAATTATGGCGTTTTTTTTAAGGGTATGAGGTGAGTGTGAGGCATTAATTTCTTAGCGGCACAGACAGAAAGCATTTCCTGCTACAGAAATGGCTTGTATGGCACACTAAGAGCATCATTAATTCACTTCATAGTAACTTTATCAATCAATGAGTGAGATTACATTGATTCATGTGTTATTATGGCACCACGGTTGCAGCTGTCCAGCTGTGCAGTGCTTTGCTTACCTACATAACCTTCTTTATGTCTTTATTTTACTGATTCCCTGTTCAGGAACAACAACAAAAAAGACAGAAATGAGTCAGTAACTGGTGGTGCTGATATGACAAAGATGCATGTTTTTAAACTTTACAACTGGGTGCTGACAACACAATTAAAGTATGATTTAAAAGGAATGCATCACAAACATAATTCAGGCAGGTAAACTCGGTAGTTTAGGTCCAGGTAGTTTTTGTTGTCTAGAAAATCTGCTGTTAGTATTGAATCTCTTAAGCAATAGTTTGAATATATGTGACTATGAATTAGACTTTTAGCAAACTCTTCCAGCCATCATACCTTACAAAGAGCAATAACACCTCCTAGTGGCACAATCTGAGTTTAGCAGTTTGGTTCCACTCTTCAAACCGTACAAATGTCACCGGCTTTCTATTCATGTAGATCCTGTTAACCAGAGCCGTTGCCACCATTGAGGTGCTTTACATTCTGCAAGTAGAAACTCACACGTGGTGTGTGTTTTGAGCGTGGGTACTTTTAGGCCTACAAAAATAATAAATACAAGTCCTAGAAACACATTCCCAGCATCACGGAGAGGGCTTTGAAACACAATTTAGAACCTGTTGGTAAATAAGATGTAAGATAAATAAACAGCTAACTGACTAACCCAAAGAAATTGTGTTTTCGGTATTTCTAATGCCCTGTATATGGCCCTAATGTGGGGTTTTTCCAAAACACAGAGATATTGCATTACATTTGGCAACGATGATAACCAAATTACAGCATAAATTAAGTTGTATCATAACATACAGCTGGAAACACACATTAGAAAAACCTACAGAACTGTTGATTATATGTACAGGCTACACTGTAAGCAGACATACTGGAGAAAATGCACGATTCGTTGTGTACTAGTGTCAGGAACTGAGAAAGCAAAAGGAAATGAGGAAAACAAAAGTCCCCTCTTGAGTCTCCGCCTTCGCACAAGGCAGCGCACCTTCACCAGTTATTACATCATTTGTAGCAGCAGGATGGATGCTGCTTCAAGCAAGTTTCCCGTGTGGTTCATCGCCTTTGTGTTGCTCTCCCTCCATGTTTATGTGTAAGTACAGTGACACAGACAACAGATATGAAGTGTGTGAGCTCGGAAGTTACGCTGTATGTTACAGACTGTGTTTACGTAGAAGTCTGTAAAGCTGGCGTTAACTGACTGGATCGTGTTGCCGTGGTCTCTCGGTCAACGTTAACCGTTTAATTTGGGTTAACGCTTCATTTGTAATTAGAGACGACTGATAAGGTTTAGGGGAAGGGATGGGTTGAGGTACGTGTGATATTAGATATAGATATATGTGTTTTTAAGGCTTAAGTCGGGTTCGAGTAATACAACTTACTTTCACTTTCGCTTTTGTCGCTTCCTCTCCAGGGCGGAAGGGAGGAACGAGAGCAATCCGTGCGTCGACGGCACGTACGATCACGGCGGAAGGAGATGTTGTCTGTGCAATGCAGGTAGGTAGTGGTTAGGCTGTATGTGTTCACAGGTTGGAAGTTCACTTCCAACCTAAATAATGTCATGGAAATCAGTCTACACATTTTGCAGCCTTCTTTAATGAAGAGGGCGGCAAATAATCCAAGTCCTAGTGGTTAAAATGTGATTGACAGACTCATTATATAGTGCAAGAAAACAACATTTTGATGCAGGGCCCTTTGACATGACAGTGCCTCAAGAAAAGGTAAAGAAACAAAAGAATGCAGGAATTATTCCACAAAATTAACCACTAAGTACCTGATGCATGTCATGGTCCTTGGGGCCCTTGTGGTCTGGGGCCCCTGGGCAGTATTTCTTGACGTAATACGTCCCAGCCTCTTTACTTGTAAGCTCAACCTGTGAGGTAGGTCTACATCGTACAATGAGTGGAACTTTTGTGTTGTTGGACAGAGGCCCATCACGCAAAACCTTTAGCCATTTTAAGATATTGCTAAACATGAACATCTGAAACTGTTAGTGTTGGTTTTGTTTGAAAAGTGGTACAATATCAGCTAGAATATGTTTGTATGTGGCTTTCTGTGAAGGTGTGTAAATCATGATTAAAAAGTATTTTTTTAACTGCCTCTGCCTCATGTGTCTCCATACTGTAGGTCAGTACCTGAAGGAGCACTGCACTACGGATCTACAATATGGCAAATGCGAAAACTGTGCTCCAAAAATGTATAGCAGTCAGCCTAATGACCTGGACTCCTGTGAGCCCTGCACATCCTGCTCACAGCCTAATGGTATAGACATAATAGGACATCACTGTTTATTTTTTATTTTTTTAAGGACTAATACAGTTCAAAGCCATGTGAAGTTTGGTCGGCCCCTCTAATGTCAGTTGTGTGGTTTTACCGTCCTTTTAGCTAATCTCGAGGAGAAGGAACCCTGTACCTCTGGCAGTGACGCTAAGTGCCGATGTAAAAAGGATCACTATTGCAGCAGTGGCACAGAAACATGTAGAATCTGCAATCCTTGTAGAGAGTAAGTTCTGCTCCTTCTAATATCCCGAAACTAGAAGATGTATATATATATATAGCTTCTTCAAGAAATGTCTTGAAAACAGGGTCACAGCGTGTTTATTGACCTGTCCCCATAGACTGCCAGCAGAAAATAAAGAAATAATCATTTTTTTCTCACTCATACTTTCTTTTCTTTTGGTTAAAGGTGTCCGGAGGGCATCAAAGTAGCCTGTTCAGCCAGCAATAACACAGTCTGCAATGAGAAAATTGAAGGTTTGGTTTAGTTTTGCATCATTGCATCATGATGGCCTCGGTTCGTAGCTTGCCATGCCATTTATAAACAGAGGTGTCATAATTTAGTTTGTGCTAAAATATAATGTGTCTTTGTGTTTCAGGGGTAAATAACATTGGGGTAATTATTGGCAGTGTTGTAGGATCACTTCTCTTCATTGCTTTCATTGCTCTTCTTGCATATTGTATATGGAAACACTACTGTGAGTATTTCTCAACTATATGTAGTAAGACCAGTAGAGGACACTAGAACCTCATGTGTTTTTAGGAAAGTACAGTAATATTACCAGAAGTTCTGTTCACGTTCAAATCAAATGCTTTTGTATCTACTCAATAATATATATGTGTGTGTCTTCTTCACGATTTATCTCATAAGGCAAGAGAAACCCGAAACCAGACCAAACGGCAAATGCTGCTGATGTGGTAAGTCATTCTCCAGAGTTAACTCTTTCATTCCGTTTATAACTCTCTGACCAGCTGTTAGGAAGCTTGTCCCTTGTCCTGTTTTATCTCTCTTCTTTTGTCACACATGTACACATGTGCATGTATGATAAACACGTTTCTGTCTCTCCTCTAATGCTGGCATAGCTGCCCCTTTCTATGGGAGGTGCAGGTTAGTTGTCTGAAACCTTTGCTGTCTGTGTTGGTGTGCTTGCTCTGTGTCACTTCTACTGTGCTGTGGTGTATTTGTAAAGCCTGTGTAAGCAGTTTGTTATTTTAGTACTGTGGAGTTGTAATTTGTTCTAAATTAACATTCATGCTTCTTCTGTTTCTCAGGAGGTGCAGCATCTTTCAGGTAAGAAAAGCCCCAGAAGTCCTTTTTGTATGAATGCAATATTGGACCTTTAATTGATATTTCTCTATACTCTGTGTGTGTTAGATTAAATGTCTGATCCATTGATAATCAGACTGAATTGACATTTCATTTGATGTCAATATTCAGTCTGATATTGTGCGTATGTTAGTTGTATTTTATAGTCTTGTCCTAACCAAGTAGTGAGGAACATATTGTGTTTCTAAGTACTTATTTCTAACTGGTTAGCACAACACCAGACCTAAATGAATCACTGAAAACATTTAAGATGTGGGCAGTGATTTAGTGGTCTGGAAACAGGCCAGATTGGTGTTTTTTTGTCCATTAAAATCAAAATGCCTTTATCACATTAATCCCCACTTTTCCTGTCTTTCACGTAGCTCCAGTTGTTGATCTCCAGCCTCACCTGGTTGACATTGCACAAGTGATTGGATGGAGGGATATGCAGGATGTAGCAATGTGCAGCAATATACAAAACACTGTTATTGAGTCTTGTAAACTGGACCACCCTAATGATAGTCAGGAGCAGACACTTCAACTACTAAAGATCTGGACGGAGAAGCAGGGAAGGGAGGCCTCAAAGGTCTTGATCGAAATCCTTGAAGACAGGGGCAAAAGGGGCAAAGCAGAGAAGGTGAAGGATATATTGTCTCGCTCATAACGTCCTGCTTGAATGTGTCTGTTGTGAGCACTTTTTAAATATTTGCAGTACTGTATGAATTATTATTTTGAACTCAGTTGAGATGTCTCTCTGTCTGTACTTGAACTTTGTGTTGGGGTCTGACGTTGTGTCATGTGAAATCTTCATCCAAACACACAACTGAGTCACAGACACCCCAGGACTTCCTGTGGTGCAGCTTTGCCTGTCCCTGAAACTACAAAACTCTCCGTCCCATCCAGCTCTTGGCTTTGCTGCTTTTAAAAGAAAATCCTAGGCTACAGTATTAATTTCTCTGGACGAACAGACTGTTTTGTTTTTGGACCCTGAGGCAGAGAACGGATAACTTCTATGCCCCGTTCTCTCCTCGTTAACGTCGACTTTGTGCTGGTTATAAGGAAGCAGAATACCCTTTATTTCCGAGGAAAACGCTCTGCCAACAAAGTGGTTTTATCCCTGTGCTCGAATTCAAACCTTCACTGTTCACTCTGAATGTGAAATAGTACTTTGGCTATTGACATTGTGAGTGAATACTAATTATGAGACTTAGTTTACTGGTCCCTGTTCTCAGGGTGGTGCCCCATTATTGTTAATAATTGTTAATAATCTTACTGACATTAATAATTCTATTGATGTCAATAATTTTGTTTTTCATATTTGCTGATAACCAAACTCGCTCCTTGTCATTGCCAACATTTGTAAAAGCTGAATTTAGGACTTCTGTGATCTACCTCCAGTTTTATCGTGTTGATATAACGATGCTGGTCAAAGGCTGAACAAAGTCCATTTGTGCCACAGCTTGTGTAATGTGTATTAAACCTCATTAAATGTATTTTCAGGAAACATTTCACTGTTGGTTTCTAATATGTTGTGAGTGGTCTATTGTCTGTTGCTCATAGACAGATTTTTCTGTTCAGTCATACATCTACATCCTCATTGATTTCTTATTGCCGTGTATCTACATTGTCTTGGTGTCTACCAGCAAGTATTTAATTGGGACTAGGGCTGCAGCTAACTATTACTTTTATTATTGATTTATTTGATGATTATTATCTCAATTAATCAACTGATCAGTATCAGACAACAGTGAAAAATGGTGCAATTTCCCAAAATGTAGTTTGTTTCAGTTTTCTAATGAGGTAAAAGAAAATCAACAAAAGCTGCAACCAGTACATCTTTACTTTTGCTTTAAAAATTAGCTAAATTACTGACAATTACATTCCTGTCAACTAATTACCAATTGGCGCCTTGCTTGTACAACTAAATTACTTCCATAGTTGTAATTTAATTAGTAAAAAGTGGTTTTGATAAAAAACAGAAAGTAGGGCTGCAGCTAACAATTGTTTTTTTTAGTTTGGTCCATAATATTTCAGACTATAATGAAAAATGTACACCACAATTGATGAATGCCTGAAAAGATAAACCACTTCCAGTTCAGTGTAGTGGTGATGTGATATTGAGAGTATTGCCAAGTGCACCTTCCTTTTTGTCTTGTGGTTTAGTTGCTCTGTCCGAGTGCCACATTCTTTAAAATGCTGATTAAGTAGTCTACACCGACAAGAAGTTGGGATGGGGAAACTGATCAAACAAGTCGTGGTTCAATGTTACTTATTATGTAAAGGAAAGAAAGAAATCATGGGAAATTGAACTTTGAGATTGTATTGAAATGATTTTAAATGGTAGAAACATTGTGAGAATGTGTAATTCAAAAAGTTACTCAATAAATAACATAGTTAAAATGGGATTTACAAAATAATTACAAAAAATAGATCATTGAAAAAATTGTCAAACGCATGAATAAATAATGACTTCAATACATCAGCTTGACAGCACATGTTTTAAACAGGTTTAGTATCTCAGGGGCTTTCCATTGTGTCATCCTTTGTTTCTGTCTACTGATGGATCTTAAAGGGTCAGTTCACCCAAATCACCCGATCTACATGAAACTTGAATCTTGGTTTTATTGGTTCATAATTTGAAATATTTGTTTCTGAGGAACACTTGAATGCACATTTGTTTGTGGTGCTTAAGTGTGAAGTAGTCACATAATCCACTGATCCCACCTTAAATTAGATTTTTTTTCATATTCAATATTTCTTATCCTTCATGTTTTCTTTTTTTTCTCATTCTTATTTTTCACACTTAAAGAGTTTTTAACATTAGTTTATGTGACAAGTAAAATCTTTGAATAGTTGAAACTTTGTAGGTAAACCTAAAAAGAAATAACTACAATATACCAGTAGAAGTGATAAATTATGATTTTATTTTGTAATGTGGGTGAACTGACTCAGCTGACTGCTGACTGCTCAGCATTCGATGTTAATAAAAAAAAATGGTTCATGACATACCTCCATCTTCAACCTGAGCAGAGATAACAAAGTGCGCAGGGCCTTTAATCATTCATTCATTTGTCAATCCAACTATACCCATATAAACATACCCATACAGCAAAATGAATAGTTTCTCTCAGAACAATTGTATAAGAACAGAAAACCACCTCTACAGATTCATCCGTCCCATAAATCTGAGAGGAAGGAAGCCCATCTGTTTATCCGGTTATTTCGGGTCTGCTGATTAGCCTGTCCACTTTCATTTCTCATCAGCCCAAAGTTGCGACATTGGCACCAATGTGCCCTCATTTGCTTTTAACATCAGGCAGTACTGCTTTAAAAGCATCATGTTTGTAATCTGTAATGACATCCAACCTCAATTTATAACAATTTCGTGGATCCTTCTAGTCGAGACATAAACATCATATGGGACACATTGGTGTTATTATTTCTACAGCAACTCAACATCATTTCCTTTCAAGGAAATTCAATTTAACATGTATATCTAAATTATAAGAAAAGGATTGCACAGGGTTAGAATTTTCACTGAAGGGAGAACTGACGGTGCATAGGTGAGTTGAGAATATAACAAGTGACTGCTTTGAAATTAAACACTAAGAGATGGTCGCAAGATAAAATGTACAATTGTCAAAATGGAGAGAAATGATACAGCAACTTCAACATAGAGAAACAAATAAAGAGACATTTGTTTTGCAATAAAAAGATGAATCAAAAGTCTGAACTTTAAAAATGTCAGCATGACAGATATATACAATTTTGTTTTTCTTTGTTAGTAGCTTTTCTTGCAGGTTAACAGCAGAAAAAAAGTCCTTCACTGATAATCATGACCTCTTTAAAGTGTCCCTCAACTTCCCCTGTGTCCCCTGCAGCGTGCCAAGAAGTCTGTCCCAGTGAGTGAAGTACGGCGCGTAGTTGACTTTGAATTTGAGGTGATGGAGGTCATGATGCCGAGCTCCTCCATAGAGGCCGAACGGCACCAGTCTACATGGAGACCAGGGGAATTCATAGCCAGAGTGCGCCTCCACAGACAGATACATGTTTGTGACAAAGAAGAACAACTCGGTGAGCGGATGGCAGCCCAGCAGGGCAGGGTTCAGGGCTGCGAAGAAGCTGAGGCTCAGCGTCTCCCAGGCACCCGTGTTTTCTGTCGTCAGCGAGAAGGTGGCTGTGTAGACGTGGTGCTCCTTGTGGAAGAAATGATAGAGCCAGGGCACCTTGTGATGCAGCAGATGCCACAAAAAGTACTGCATGTCGAACAGGAGGAGGCAGGCCAGCACGTCCTTGACAACAGTCAGCAGCTCGGGTGCCGGTGCAGGAGAAAACACGGGCCTCCAGTACCAGTGCACAACAGAAATGGGGAAAATGAAACAGATATGGTTGTGGAGAGTTTTGCGCAAGCACCTCCAGGCCATCGCCCATGTCACCCCACTTAGAGGCTGGAGCTTGAAGCGGCGCACCAGGGTCAGTCTGGAACAGAGCAAATCCAGGCAAACATAAGGTAAGCAGCAGCTCAGGTAAACTGTCAGAGAGAAGAAAACTGGGAAAAATGGGGATCTGAGGAGATTCTGATGTCTTAACCAGTCCCAAAAAATCTGCAGGAGTCTCCCTGTGCCCTCTGAGGTTGTCATCTCTGCAGTCTTTGATAAGTTGAATGGACTGATGCATTTATACTTAGTGAAGGGTGGTGTTAATGACGTAAGACACAAACGCTTTTCCTGAGGTTTTTTTTGCATGGTACACTGCAAAACAAAACATTTGTCATTTCCGTTTCCTGTATGTAAAAAGTATGCAAATGTATGTATTTGTTTGAGGTTAATATACCCATGAGATTCCCTGTGTCGATGCAAAACATTGTCTAATAATGAAGGACAGAATTTTGATGTGTTTTATGTCTGTAAGTTGGTGGACCTCTGCTTCCAAAGGCCAAAGTTGTGATTGTTGTTGCGGTTTATTCCTGAGTAGCCTGTGTTCAATCTGTATGTCTTGTGTCTCCTGCCCTCCTTTACTTTTAGACCAATTTGCTCAAGCATGAAGCGCCACCCTGTGGATGCAAAAAAACATGTTCATTTTCAGAAGTAAAACGGAAGAAAGGTTTGGTTTGGTTTACATTTTGCAGCAACTTAGTTCAAGTAGGTGGAAATTAGCAATATTACAAACAACTGCTTTTATTTAGACCGTTCACTGATGATTATGTTTTTAGGGGTTTCAAAACTACAGATTTTCTAATCATCCAAGTTCTGCAAAATAAAATAATTGGTTATAAAATAAAAAGTTGGCTACATTTTCCTGATTATACTTACATATTTTTATATAGGTAACATTTTCAATGCAGGGCTTTTACGTAATAGAGCAGTTTTACAGTGTAGACTGAATATATTCAGATTATTTGCATAGGTTTTCTCTAATCACATGTGAATTTTAGAATGCCTGTCATTTCCAGATGTGACATTTGGTTTTGGTACGTATGAAATGTTGTGGAAAGTTTCTATTTTAATCGGGAGAAGAATTTTATTCACAAATTAATAAATAAAGTCTTCAAAAGATTTAAAGTTGTCTTTGTCTGTTTATAGACTTGCAAGTGGAAGATTGTACAACAGAACACGTATCACAGCAGTCTGTTGGAAAAGCCTTCAACGAAAAACAATATTCAATACTCTTGATACAGTTGTTATGTATCAAGAGAGTCACACCCTCTAGGGCTTATCTTGTTGTATTCTGCTGAGATAACATACCTGTTATCTTGCATACAATGCTGAAATATTAAAATAATGGACAGATTCATGTTTGGGAAAATAAATAAATGAATAAAAAAAATGTATTAATTGTCTAATCAACCCCAAATTTTGCAGACACCCTAGGGGTGGCGGACCCCTGTTGAAGATCTCTGTTTTAGAGGAAACGATGCATAGTTACAACATCTTTCACTTCAGGTTAATAGCAGACCACCTCAAGGTGTCACTCAAAGAGAACCAGGGCATTCTGATGTGGCATTTCACCCACTGCTGCGGGTAGATATGGTGGTGGTGGTGGTGGTGCATGTGGCGGGCATGTGTTGAGGAGAGGGCCGCCAGCGCCTGTTAGACTCGGATACATAGAAGAGGAAGAGAATGGTGGATCAGTTTTCTCTGACACTTATTTCTTTACACATTTCAATTTTTTCATAAATTTAATAAATATTAATATTTCTCTACTGATCTGTGCTATACACGTAATTTATGTATGATTCCAATCATTTCAAGTAATTTTATAATCAAAATCGCTGAATTAACGCATGTCCTGTTCAAACAGAGGAGACAGTGAGGTGAGGCAGCGACGAGCTGTGCCTCACCTCAGATTGTGAATCCCTCACAAACTGGGTTGAGCGCGTGTCTTTTGCTTTCTCATTGTTTGTCACCACTGTAATATTTGTAGACACTTTTATTATATGTCCTTTCTTTACATAGAATAGGTAATGTATTTCACGTCTGTGTAGAACATATTTAGTGTTGCTGATCTGACATTAAACCGCAGTGAAAAAGCACACAGGGGAGGCAAACACTACCTCTGCCTCAAAGAAGAGGGCGTGCGAGAGCCCACGGGTCGGGTTCATGCTTGTTCTGTCTTTGCTCTTCTTCTACACTTTTCTTCTTCTTCTATTTTGCTTTGACCGCAAGAATATAACATTATATATCCAAGCTTAAAAATGTCTCAAAAAACAAGGAAATATGACCAAATCAACAGCAATTCAACGTTGGACAGGTAAAGTAACCTTTTATGTGTTTGTTGTTCTCTTTATACATCCGTGGTTGTTACGCAGATTATCGCGGAATCTCACGATTTTCGCGGGTGGTGCCCTCGAGCGCTCCGCTTCTGAAACGCTCCCGGTGGGGCAGATCGCGGCGCACACGCTCCCGGTGGAATCAAACATGTACCTTACCTATGTGTGTGTAAATAATGCTGATATGAAAAACAACCAGTTGTCAATGTGCAAGCTGCCAATTGAATGGTGATTTAAGCTACTCTATTGGGTTCATATATTTGTAAATATGACTCATGTAGTGTCAGTGCCTCGCCAGCCACGAACGTCACCACACGTCACTGGTTACGAACCTTTAAACAACTCTTAACAACCTTTGGGGAAAGCTCCCTGAAATAACTGTTGCTGAACTCCAACAATATTTCCTACGTTGTCACATTTTCTATAAGATGACTGTATTTTTTACATTCAAATGGATTTAATAGTCAATAAAAAATAGGCCACACACAATTGCACAGTTACAGCAGCATGCGTGCAATAGACAGTGAGTGACTTCTGCAAACGCTGTTATTCAGACTGATTTGAACTCTAATCAGAATACTGGATCACATCAAGCAAAACCATTTCAATGTCAATGTTCATACTATTTTCACAGCCATAGACTGTATGTAAGAGGTCACAGCTCTATTTTGGATGAAGAGGGGGAAACTGGGCGGTGTCTCTGTTCATGGGTGGAGCGCATAGTCAGGAAATAAGAAAAGAGCTGCGAAATAGTTTCCCTCGTTGTTCACACGAGTTTTTCATGATGCTGCTTTCACCGGGGAGAGCCACCAACATAAGTTCATCAGCATGACTTTAGACAGAGAGCAGCACAAAGGTAGGTTTACCACCGCTTTCTTACACTTTAATCTGTTCAATGTACTTCTCTTGACGTTTACATCAACGAAGAGCGAGTTCAAAGTCGTTAAACATGCAAATGTGTTGCCCAAATGATGCTCGCTGCGTATATTTCCTGGAAGATAAAAGTTTTAACTGTCGCTTTTTTTTGTTGCTTCAGTGCTTTACGCAGCTACTAGAGCTACTATAGAGCCCAGTTTGTTCGATGTTAAGCGACACGTGTGTCTGGAATAACGTTTTTTTGCTGCCGCGACATTTTCGTGATGAGCGGATTACTATTTTGTTGCTGAGACAACAGAGGTGGTAACCGTTGGCAGTGTGTGTAAGACGTCACTGTACACCGTTACGTCATAGTGGGTGTTGAACTTTTACATTGAGGCCTTCTAAAGTACTTACAATAAGTGCAAAAATACTCCTTATTGCTACTTTTACTCAAATAAAAGCAGCAATATCACGGTTTAGAAATACTTGTATGCTATTTCCTGCTTTTAAAATGAGTATTTGCATCAACATAAACTTGCAGTGTCAAAAGTACTCATTATGCATAGTGATCAATTTCAGATTAATTTATGTATTATTATTGTTATTATTATTATTATTATTGGATTTGACTTACTGATGCAACAATGTGTAAATCATTTAATGTTGTAGATAGTAAAGGTTGATCTTAATCTGTAATATTACATCACAATATAATAGTTCTCATTTTTTTGTATTGATAATCTGAAGTACAATATTACCTTCTGAAATATAGTTGTGTAGAATTCTATTCAGTAATTACTGCAGTAATGTACAAGTACCTAAAAAAGTACAGGGCTTGAGTACATTAATGTTACTTTAAACCACTGACTGTAATTACATTTCCATGTACTCTACTGTACTTTTTACTCCACTACATTTATTTGACAGCTGTAGTTACATTTCAGATGAAGATGTTTCGTATAAAAATGATCATGTGTGAATTAAAGTCTCCTCCAACTCGACCAGCTGCACACGATGCTTGCTGATAACACTTATGTACCTTTTAGTAGTTTTACTTTTACCAGAGTAGTTTTACATAGTGGCCTTAGCGCTTAACGTTGTAACTGAACTCTTTTTGAGGAAAATTGAGTAGCACAGTATTCTGGCCTTGTTTATGTGGACTACATGTTCTGTAACAACAGATGATTTTTAATGAACTGTACTGCACAGGCCTCTCTCTGTCCGGCTTCATGTTTGTTTGGATGGACTGAACCATGTAAGTGTTGGAGAACAGCCCAGTGAGTAAGTCATGGGAAGTTTCCCCGGCTCCGTGGCCGCACATACTCGGCCATTACCGCTGTCATTTTAAAGCTCAAGTCTTGACAGAACAGCTCATACTCTCATGATCTTACAGTGAGATCATGATGTACTTCCCATTTCTTGTTCACTTAGTTTGCCGAAGGAAGGAAGCCTCAAACACATAGTATTCCTTTAAAGATTATAATGGTGATGGCTAGACTAGTCTATCCTCACCAGTGCAGTTGTCTCTTTAACTTCTACTAAAAGCTTGGAACATAAGCAACAGACTTATGCAATTTCCTCTTCTCTGCAATATATTGCATGAGTTGTCGGTTATCTGACGTCCAGGAAAGAAGATAATAACGTCAGTGTCAGTGTTTCCCACATTGTTTCACTTACAAGCTGAATTTCATCGTGTGTGTGTGTGTATATATATATAAGATATATAAGATATAATCTTTTGGACATTTTCCAGAAAGGGAGGCGTTACTCATTTTATTTTGGACAAAATGTTAACAGGATGTCAATGCTAACAGGCACAATGTTGGTAACTGAAGAGGGTTATCTGAGAAGGGGGACCAAAGGGGCCGATCTTCCTTCCTCCCATGTTGCACAGTCTGATACTGGACGAGTGTGTCACTCAGCCCACTGCCTCTATATTTAGAGGGACAATCTGTGCTTCCCCCTTGGGTGGAGTGCTTTACAAAAAAAACAATGTTTACACGCCATGATTTTCATTCATTTTATTCAGCACATCAACACTAATTTTTGCTAAATTCCACTTCCCAAAAAAAAACAAAAAACAATTTCTGTTTTTTTTTGTTTCAGTATCTGAGCCGCAGCTGCCCGGATGTCTGCCTGAATGTACGTGTTAGAAAGGAGCTGAAGATGCAGGGGGCCATTGCTCGGGTGTGTATGGTGGTGGCCGCGGCCATATTAAACCACCCGTTGCTCTTTCCTCAAGAGAACGCCACGCTCCCAGAGCAGGACGAGGAGCTGATGGCTCGGATGCAGCAGCACGAGGAGAGGCTGGAGATGGAGCGGGCGAGGCTGGAGAAAGAGCTCTCACAGCTGGACTCGGAGCAGGAAGAAACCAGCTCGGAGGAAGGTTACATTTGGTGCTTTTGGAGCGCTGTGTCTTTCGTCGTATTCTTCGCTGTCGAGGTGGGCAGGGTGCAGGGTGGCGCCGACGCAGAAAATCGGCCAGTTGAGGATGAAGACTTGTTTTCTGAGGGTGGATCCGTCAATCCGAGGACGGTGGCGCTGGATAAGGAGATCCTGAGCAACTTCTGCGACAAATGCACCTACACTTCAGCCCACGAAAACTGGAGGGTGAGGGAGTTTGTCGAGGGTTTCGCATACGACTTGCTGGAATCGCTCAGGAGCGTATGTGACAGGCAGGCGGACATGGAAGTCGGGGACTTTGTCGGGATCGGAAGCATGTTTGAGTCGTGGAAGGTGTGCAAGCCGCTGACGTGTGACCTTATAGTGCCTTTCTCGCCTCCAGATCCGCACTCCTTCCAGTTCCAGCTGTGGTGCAGCCCCTCCAGTGACGTGCCTCCAGACATGCAGGGCTGCGGCAGGATAAAGGTGACCAGGTTCGGGGAGAACGAGGAGGGCTGCGTCTGTGGCTCCGCTAACCTGGGAGAGGACATGCTTTGTCTGTTGCACGGCGAGGATGGCGGTCTCCAGGTGGACCGCAGCCCCAATGAACTGCTGTGCTCCAGGAACACGCGCTTCTTAGCCAAAGATCAGGTCACAAAGTGGTTTCAGGTCTCGCTAACCAAAGCGTGGGGACGCATCTCTTACAAATACGACTTTGAGCTCACTTTTCGCAACCTGGACGCCGCCGGTGCTCTGAAGATCCGATTCTGTTCCGGGAAAGTGATGGTGATGAACATCATACCGGCGGTTCAGCTGGAGGATACAGACGCTTATTTTGTCTCGCACTTCCCGTCAGATTGCGACGGCTGTCCGGACCCGTGCTGGCCCCTCTCTTTTGCCGTCTACGAGAGGAATTTGCTGAAGCATTTCTCTAAACGCCTACCGCAAAATTCCTGTCATTTGCACTGCCTTCAGATTGTTACTTTCCTACACAGGAAGCAGACGGCGCTCACGGGGAAAAGCGCCCTCACTAGCTACCATTTAAAAACCGCTCTGCTGCACCTGCTGCTGACTCAAAGGCCCTCCGTGTGGGGCATCGAGAGTACGGAGCACAGGCTCCGGGATGTGCTCGGCTTCTTGCGGAGGAGCCTGAACGAGAAGAGACTTCATCACGTTCTGATTGGGAACAGTAAAGTGCCGGAAGAAGTCCGGGTTCCCGAGATGTTTCGCAAAGCAGAGCCCGTCAATCTGTTCCGGTCCCTGGTGCTGCAGAGGGAGCTTCATGCAGAGACAGTCGGGCATTTCCACGAGATGTTGAGAAACGCACCGGTGCTCATACAAGAGTACACACACCGCACTTACACCGCAGACTAGATGGTAGTCTGTGAGCTATGGCCATGTTTCTTATCATGGCAGCTCTTTAAATATCATTCGGTGTTACAAATAGTTGCACATGATACACAATTACTCAGATGAGAAGGGTGCACTTACAACAGTTATTTTAGTTACAGCTGATATCTTGACATGAAGTATTTTTTTGTTGCTGCAGCTGCTTTCTTCACACTTGACAAGGTAACCAGTGGGACTAAGAGACTCCAATTCACTCCATTTAAACAACTGTAGGAGAGATTTTACAGTAGATATCAGTCAGCCTTTAAGAGAAGCAGCTGCAATCTAATTAAAAGATCATTTTAGAAATGCATTTCATCATTTACCTTTTTAAATACAATGCACTTTTGTCAGTTGGGAAAACATTTGAACAGAAATACCTCTCATATTACGCCGGTCTAAACAGTATAGCAGTGCTTTTTTCATTCATACTGTTGCAGATCTGATGGCAGCTATTAATAGTGCAATGTTTTGTATTGCTTATCAAAAAGCATTTTGTTTTGCCTGTTACATTTCTGCTCTGTTGTCTTCACTTTATTAAATTAGACCATCCTGCGTAGTCTGGGGGGGGGGAAACCTAATGTAGTTATTGTTTATTAAAACACAGACCAGAGTCATTACATCCACAGTTTTTATTAGAGAAAGCGCTGGATCATTGAAAACACATTGAGTCAATTTACTTCACTAAACCTCATTTACATTATGATTCCTCTTTTTCCGTCAATAACAAAATACATGGCCAATAAAAACGTACCCCTTCGATGAAAACTCATCATAGTATTTGCTACAATATATTTTTCCTATTTCATCAAAGTTAGAAAAACAGACATGACCCCAGAGTAACATAAATCAAAAGATGGGTATGAATAATAAATGGGACGGTTTGAGCTTTTGATCACTTCTTTTCTACAGGCCATAGTCGTAGTTGGGTTTCCCCTCCCCGAAGGACTTGTTGAAGGCCTTGTGGGCGTCCACACTGTGCATTGTGGCTTTGACAGTCGGGTCCTCCAACATTCGCTCGGTCCACTTCGTCAGCTCAGGTCTGCCGTCAAGGAAGCTGCAAAAGACGACGGGAATCAAATCATTCCCCTGAATACAACACATGAACATGAGGCGCCCTCATGAAATCTGACATATCAGACGTGGAAGAAGACTTGTTTGCTCTGTTCTGATGACATTCCTTGCTCTTTATGCATGTCTTACTGTTGTACTGTACCTCATGTTTGTACTTTTACCTTGAGTGAAATGCTTCCATAAATAAAATGTATTTATTTTTTAAATGTCTTGGGAGAGTATTGCTTACTGTTTCAGCCCAAAGCTCTCCAGCCTCTCAAACCATGGCCACATCATGTAGTCGATCATTGTGATGGAATCCCCACCGAAGAACTTCTTGTTCTCCAGGTCCTGAGAAATAAATATACGTTAAAACAGCCTAGTACGAAACAATGTAAACTAGTTGTGTCCACGCTTATTCCTGGGTGCAGGTTTAACTTCACAACCTACCAAATCACATCAGGTGTAAAGAATCCAGAGCGCTCTACTACCTACCTTATTCAATTTGCAAAGCTTCTCGTTCAGTTCAGCTTCTGGTCCTGAGACATCCTCGCCCTTCTTTTTCCCCATTACAATCTTGTAAAAGTATGGTACAATCTGTAGTAAACAGCGGCATTAATATGATTATTTGATAGTAACAGTAGAAAGTATACTAAACAAAACATCTGATATAAAGTCTTCATAGAGTGCACCTTGGAAAAATTCTCCAGCATCATCCTCTGTTTAGCTTTACCCAGAGCACAGGAAGGAAGCAGCTTCTTCTCTGGGTAAACTTCATCCAGGTAGTCACAGGTGATGGGAGACTCGTATATCACCTCACCATCAAAGGTCTCCAGGGTTGGAACCAGTCCGAGAGGATTCTTCTCAAGGAACCACTCAGGCTTGTCCTTCAGGTTGATGTTGATAATGTCATGTCTGAAAGACAAAAGCAGGTTGTATAATCAAAAAGCAGATAGGTATTTCAGGTTCTGGAAGTAGTGATGCTGTGGTTTTACATAAGAGTATAATTATAAAACGTGTCTTTACTTGATCCCTTTGGCGTTCAGCACCAATCTGGTCCTCTCGGCGAAGGGGCAGAATCTCATGCTGTAAAGTCTGATGAGACCGCTGGGGACAGGACCGGGTGCGGCGCTCCCTGAAAGAAAAATATGGCAATTCCCATACATGACTCAGCACAACTGTCGACTGATTTATGTTTGCTACCATTCATGCCTGAACGTTCACCTCTGTTGCTGTTCTGTACTTAAGCTCTAAAAATCACAACCAACGCAGACTATAAATCCATGAACATTATAGTATACATTCATGAAAAGACAGCTAGCAGTGAGCTGGCATTATTTTGGCAATTTTATGTTTTCCCATTAAAACAGCTGTAGTGAGTAATACAGAATATTTAGGCAAGTGATGCACACGAGTACATTTTTGAGGTACTTGTACATAACTTAAGTATTCCCATTCCATGCTACTTTTTACTTCAACTGAAAAAAGTGCTTTACACCAACTTATCTTACAGCTACAGTTATGAGTTTATTTGTAGGTTTATGATCTACATGCCAAACCTGTACAAATGTAAAACATGATGATTTTTTACATATTAAACTATCAGTACATAAATATATAACAGTACATTTAGCCTCACCTCGACCAACTACAGCATTACAATGCTTCATCCATGGTAATACCTCCATACATAATAACACAGTAATGCAATATATACGATAATGTTAAAGAGAACATTCTGCGGTATGAAAAGATAAACTTGTATTAGATACATTACATTATATGATAATACGCCTGTTCTTTTTGAGTGCGAAGTACTATTAACGTTACTACTTTAACGTAAGTAAAGAATCTCGTAAATGTACCCATCGCGTTACAGCAGTCTGTAATGTAATAATAATAATTATAATATAATTCATAATGTAATGTAGTTGGTGTCTATTTGGACTCAATACACTCCTGTAACAAACCTGTACCGTTAGCTTTATGACAAAGGCTAAATAATGCCAAGTCATCGCCGGACTGAGGAGGTTACATAAGAGTTATCAAAACTTTAAATGAAACTCTGGCGTCTCTTAACGTAACAAACAGTCTCCCTCCTGAAGTGAGACAGGAGGAAACCAACGAGCAGTCGAACACCCGGCAGCACGTAGAGTCTTACCTTTGGAGAAACACTTCTCTGTAGACATGATCACACTGCAGGTGCTGAAAGTATCGTAGTCTGAGCACGAGAGGAGCAGGTGACTGACTATATACGGCGATATCAGGCGTCTATTGCTGAAATATACGTTTAGCCTACTTCCGGTAAGGGCGTGTCAGCTAGAGCATCAGCCAATAGCATGACAGGGTAGTTGCCTAGGAGACTTCTGGTGCTGAGCATAGGTGCGGCAGAACAGGTTAGGGTGCTGTTAGCTTCCTTAAAGGAATGACATGGCACAAGGGTCAGAGGCTAGGATTTGATATGTCTAGAGTGTAAAACATGGAGGAGAAAATATAGGTTAGTGTGGTATTATTTTTATTTTATTTTATTTTATTTTATTTTATTTTATTTTATTTTATTTTATTTTATTTTATTTTATTTTATTTTATTTTGGAAAGATTGTCTATTGAGAAAGTCTATTGGCTGCTCCACACTCTTGAGCAGAAGGTGGCGCTAATGCACCAATAAACTGGATGCCAACCGCCGTAAAAACAGAAGAAGAAGAAGAAGAAGAAGAAGAAGAAGACGAAGAAGAAGAAGAAGTTTACTGGTTGCCAGGTGTACGTTACGACTTGGCTGTTTGTTTGTCGGTTGTGTTGATGGGGAAAAAAAGGGTTTAATTTCACCGTGTGTAGTTTTATTGTTGCCATACAATGGATGGCATTGGAAGTTTAGAAGTCAGGTATGTTGCTGCTATAAATACACATATCTATTTTAATAATGTATCGTTTTTATCACAGTTTTATCTCAACCCCATGTTGCATATCCTCTGTTTTACTCCCTCTAGGTGGATACGAGGCTTTACAAACAAGAGTATCGAGTTTGTCGATAATGAAACAGTTTGCTACACATGTGGGAATAATATCTGTTTCCTCAACCTGGAGACAAAAAAGCTAAATGTGCTCCAGAGTCCTGGAAAAGGAGTTGGTGCATTGACGGCCAATGGCAACAATGGGACTTTTGCTTTCTCTGAGGAAAAGCTCTCCCCGTCTATATTTGTGTACATTTTCCCCGAGTTACAGTTGAAGAATGAACTAAAAGGTAAGATATTGTGTCCCAGCAGAGATCATTAGCTAAATCTATGCAAATTAAATAAAATTTCAACTGGAAGGTGATGTTTTTATTCATGATTTAACTGTAATTTTCTTCCAAGATGTGTTGCGTTCTTAATGTTTGTTTGTTTGTATGTATGCATCCATCCTACATTTATGCTATTTTCTTTCTTCTAGGCGCAGCACAACTGGACTACACATCTCTTACATTAAGTACTGGTGGTCCTTATTTGGGCTGTTGTTCATCTCTGCCAGATCATACCATAACAGTGTGGTAAGCCATTGAAAGAAGCAGCACACCACTTTATATATCGTGTATTCCAGATTTTTCATTTATGTTTATTTAGGTCTGAGCAGCTCTGTTACTGTGATTATGACTGTGATGCAGGAACTGGGAAAACGCTGAGCCCATTTGTACACAACCACACGCTGGGCAGGATGTCACTTCTTTGGTGTTCAACCCTCTGAATTGGCTCCAGCTCTGTGCTTTGGGCAGCACGTCCCTCACTTTCTGGACTATTGAGAAGAGTGCCAGCTTTCATGTCCTAAAACCAAGGTGAAGCAGACCTGGGTGTGGTAGCATTGCATGTGATGTAACTGATAAATTAACATACATTACCTGTGTTTTTATTGCTTTATGTTCAATAAGCAGCAAGTGCAATGGAGACTGATATTTGCCATATTTGTTGCATTGCAGTGTGATAGAGCTTCCAGCAAATGATGGCTTCTTTGTTGAGAGATTGGTGCTCACCTCTCATACCGTCAGTGACAAACTGCCCTATTTCGGTCTTGAGATGCCTCCATCAGCTATCTCAGGGCTCAAGGGAGACAAGGCAGAACGCATTGTGGTATTGTCATTTATACACAAATACACAAATCCAATACACTTTCACCACATTTTTTGATATGTTTGCACAAAAACAAAGACTGTTACACAACTCCACCTGTGTTTACGCAGACTAAACTCTGCACCAAAGCCAGACTAACTCCTTGTGCCGTCTGCTGGACACCCACATCAGAGCTTTATGTGGGCTGTGTGGAAGGCTTTCTGCTCCTTGTTGACCCAGAGAGCCTCTCTGTCTCAGTCATCTTCAACCCCACAAGTAAACAAATACACACATGGCACGTGGCAGATATTTTAATCGTCATTGTATTGCCTTATTTTATTCTGCAACAGAAAAGACAATTTACATCTGATTTGTGTTTCACTTTTGTTCAGCTGCTGATGCCATCCTTGAACTCAGACAGAGCAACTTCCTTGGTTTAACCCTTGACCGGAATGGTTTGATTGCTGTAGGAAAGGTACTGGCCCACGCATCCATTAACATCTGCTCACTGAGTATGACACATTCAAAACTCTTCTGCTAATCTGTGATGTGATTTGCAATTTCAGCCATCAGGAATTCTCAATTTCTCAAATTTAAAAGCACCTTAAAATGTATGTTTCACAGGAGGGTGTGGTGCACTGTCTGCAAATCAAAGCGACTCAGATCAACATCACACAAACGTGGCAATTAGAAGAACCTGTCACAACTGTGATGTACTCCCCTGACTATGAAACATTGCTTTTGTCGTCTAATACAGTAAGTACTTAAATTGTACCTCAGTGTGGCTTATTGTACATAAAGTCACGTGCTATTTAATTAAATAATAATAATTACATTCAGTGGTACAGATAATTACTCAAGTTAAATAGGAGTTGGTGTCTGTTTGGACTCAGTGCAATACACTCCTTTAACAAACCTGTACTGTTAGCTTTATGACAAAGGCTAAATAATGCCAAGTCATCGCCGGATTGAGGAGGTTACATAAGAGTAATCAAAACTTTAAATTAAACTCTGGCGTCTTTTAACGTAACAGTCTCCCTCCAGAAGTCAGACAGGAGGAAATCAATGGGGAGTCAAAGAATGTCTTGCATACGGTGCCTTGACTTTTATTTTGAAATATTCTTAGTTAGAAGGACCTGTCACAACTGTGATGTACTCCCCTGACTATGAAACATTACTTATTTTGTCTGATACAGTAAGTACTTAAATTATACATCACTGTGGCTTATTGTACATAAAGTCACATGATATAATGTAGATAATGACATGTAACTGAGAGAAAAGAAAATAGATGATTAGAACATAACAGGCTTTTTGTATTTCAGGGTCAAATCTATGTGTTCAACTCATCTGACGAAATTGTGAAGCTCCCGGATGTTCTCAGTGGCAACTTTGTGGCAGCGGCTTTGTCACACACTGACAAAAACATCTGTGTGGTAAATCAGTTGTCTTACTCAAGAATGACAGTGTCTCATGATGGCATGTGTCATTTGGGTCAATGTGTCTTAGGTCAGTGGGGATGTTTGTGTTTTTGTGCTGATTGCAGTCGGTGAGGGATTCTGGAGCACTGCAGCTGTGGTCTGCAGATGGCGTTTGTCTTGGTTCCCTGTCTCTTCAAGCTGAGGTTAGAGTCACAACATATGAAAATTCAGAACATATCAGCGGTGCCGCATTATTACACCTGTTCTGAAAATGTAAGAGGGAAATTAAACAGAATAGAAGTAAAGTTTAAGCTTGTAATCTGTGTCTAATTAGGTGACAAGTCTGGCCTGCTGTCCTATTGCACAATACGCAGCTGTTGGAACGGCTTCAGGAAATGTCCTCTTCATTGACCTGAACAGGGAGCAGCAACCTCGCCTGGTGCACCAGGTTCATCTTTACCACACTCCTGTGGATCAACTGGTGTAAGCATCTCCTATCCCAGTGATGCCACAGAGCTTCAGTTTAACACTAACACAGTATTATACACATCATACATTTACGAAGTAGAGGCAGGAGTTATCTCTACCCATAAAACCCTGAGACGACAACTGCTCCTCCCGTTCTAGTCAGCAAATTAAATTATTATTATTGTGTTTATATACTGTATATCAGCGTGTGTGTGTGTGTGTGTGTGTGTGTGTGTGTGTGTGTGTGTGTGTGTGTGTGTGTGTGTGTGTGTGTGTGTGTGTGTGTGTGTGTGTGTGTGTTTGTGCTTTTACAGTTTTGATCAAGAGGGGCACTACCTTCTCACAGGTGCCTCAGATTCATATATCTATGTACTAGACGCAAGGCCATCAAAGACATTTTCAGTCATAGGATACACAGGTAGATACTCCTTATTTTGTTGATTGGACATGTTAGTTTTATCATTTTATCTTAGAATGTATCTATACTATGTAGAAAGTAATTGTCCTATTACTGTAACACTTCAACTAGAAGCGAGATCAAGCTCACCTGCATCCTTTTGTCATTTGATTTTCCAGTTGTTCCCGGACCTGTTTTGTCACTTTCCACTCAGTGTATCAGAGCCAGTGAGCAGGTGAAAGTTCTTGCACTGTGCACAGGACAGGAGCTCACAGTGCTCTCTTTGCCTACCAGGGACCTTTCAGGTACAGCACTGATGTAGTGGATTCATTCCCTAAATATATATATATATACTGTTTTTTAATTAGGGGAATTTTGGATATGGGTCAGAAGTTGTTTTTTAAGTCAGCACTGGTTGACCCTCATAAAATAATCTGGTACAGAGGAGAGAGAGAGCTGTTGATAATAGAGCTTTGATTAGGTTCAGGGGCTTCTACCTCTATCTGGTGGGGACAGTATCAAATATGAACGATGGAACATTGAACATAAGATAATAATTTACTTTGCAACCGGTGGTTAATGAATCATCTCCTGTCAGTAAGGAGAGCGTCAGCAGTCAATAATAGCGATACTTTCTCTTGCCTTTTGTTCTTAGTGTTAAGTTTAAGGCTGGGAGTCTCATAATTCATCCATGGGAATGCTCTGACAGTGGACTACAGTTTGTTTTCGAAGAGACAACCACAGCCAGAGACATTAGCATAACCCATTAATAGTACTCAACTGGACATTTTTATCCAATTGTTTAGAC
The DNA here is from genome assembly GCF_023349555.1 of Cebidichthys violaceus. Classification (NCBI taxonomy): domain Eukaryota; kingdom Metazoa; phylum Chordata; class Actinopteri; order Perciformes; family Stichaeidae; genus Cebidichthys; species Cebidichthys violaceus. The sequence goes on along the minus strand of NW_027176263.1, from coordinate 3,617,633 downwards.
ATGTTGTCACTAACACACTGTTTAAAAGAGAGGAAAAAATGACCGAGCGGTTTACAAAACCACACCCAAAGTTTATGCAGCCTGTTGAGTAAGAAAGACCACGAGACAGACGGGTCTCGAGAGGAAAGTGCAAACATTAGATCTAACGTGTGGCTGCAGAAGAGCATTGTGCCTCACACTGGTTAAATCAGAGTTATAGAACTAAAAATATGTCTGTAATGTATTTTAAGGTGCTGTCTACATGACACGTAAAAACACCAATGACAATGACTTTGGTAATAAGCTTTGACTGTTTCCAATTCCAATTATTTTTAACACATTGATGATGTGCCTTTGCTGACCTGCAGGTCCAGATTGCGTAGACCGACAGGGTTGTCTGTCTACTCTCGTTCTCAAAGTGTCCAGATACAAAGTGCCTCATCCTCTGGAATCCTGTGTTCTGGGACTCAATGAGGTCTTTGCTTACTGCCAAAAGAGGAAAACTCTTCAGCGATTTAAGCTTCCCCAGGTTCACTGCTGCCTAATGTGACAGATTATTATGATGTCTTCATCCACCTGAAATATCATTGATTCAATTATAGTAAACTACTATTTTACTTTGCCAGTCATCAACACATTATCCTGAACCCTGATTATTCTGCCCAGGACACAGACGGTCTCTCCAGTGAACAGCTGGTCCAGCTCAAACCAGAGCAGGAAGTGAGGGGTCACCCTCTGGGCCCCGCCTCTCTCAGTCTGTCTCCTCATCAGTCATGGCTGGCTTCCGTGGGCCGAGATGGCCTCCTACTTATCCGAGAAACGGCTTCCATGGTAGAAGCTCCTTTTATTTAGTTTTAATTGCTACTTGTAAATGTTTGAATCTTGTTTCCATTATCTGTGTATTACAATGCTGTTGACGCACCTATAGGAGCGGCACATTGAACTGCAATGTCATTCATGCCGTCTGGGTGGAGTTTGGAGCGTGACTTTTTCTGCAGACAGCCAGACACTCCTCACTGCTGGCTTTAACGACGGCTCTCTTGTGTGCACTGATCTCAGGTAAACCAGCAAGCAGCCTGTCATGCTTACATAATGCACAGCTGTGAACAGCAGAGGGAACTGTTGCTCGCAGTCCTGATGCCGCTCTTATGCAGTTTGATAGAGTGCATTTTAAACTGTATTTTTCCTCTCTTAGCGTTGGCCTCAAGGAAAGTAAAATAGATACAACTGAAGTGGTGGGTCAAGGGGGATCTTGATCATAATCTGAAGGAAAACAAAGATCCAATAAATTTCACAGCTGACTCTCACTACTGAATAGGATCACATTCCTCGTCCGTCTCCTCCGCTCGCACCCGCACGCTTTTGTTCTGAAGTTCAAAGATCTTTTCCTTTTCCATAGCAGATTCTACTTGTAGAAAAACTATTTTAATCTTCCAGAAATTGGATTTTTTTTTTTTTTTTTTACAAATCCCATGAAAAGACCAAAGCCAACAATTAATTGAAAAGTACAAGTAGTGTCTCTGTAGCCAAAGCCTTACAATATATAGCTCATTCCTCTGTGCCATGAAGATCAATTTTGTCCAAAAACTATTGAAAACACATCAATGAGTCGCAGCTTTACACATCTCTGACCTGCTCCTTTGGTATAAACAACACGGGCACTGTGATTTACTGTATTTTGAGTCAATCCCGTATACACGCTCCTGCTGACATGAATACTCACCAGTGTACCAAATAGCACAGCTGAAAATAGTCCTCCATTAAAGCACAACTTACTCGTGTTTGAGTAACATTCACAAAACAAGAGTTTTATGAAATAGCTTCAAAACCTTTTTAAAAAATGAAACCACATACTTTTCAAAAATGTATGTCTTCAGTAGAAACAAATGGGCTTGGTGTGCTGTGCCACAGGTGAGGTAGGGAAGTCTGAAATTATAGAGAGACAAACTCATTTAACTGTGACACACCTAAAAAGTTTTACTGGGATTTGTAGATAATAAGAGTGTAGAACATTGTCAGCCTTAGCCGTTACGATTATTCTACTCTTACACTTGATTATTCATGGTTATATTACAAACAAAAACTGGCTACTTAATGTGAAATTAATTATTAAGACCTTGAACTCTACAATTCACTTTATTCCATGTATAGACAGCATGATTTTTTTTTTTTGAAAGATCATATAACATTTCATTTCAAATTTTATTTGGATTTATGGATCAACTGGCCATCATTATCTTCATATATCTGCTCTCTTATTGTGTATACCTTGTGTTTTCCACGGCTCCATACAGAATTAAAGGCACGGATGCTGGTAAGGTGAATGAAGCTACTAAGCACAGTCAGTCTATGAATCATTTCTTGAAGACCATATTCAATACTGAGAATCCCATCCTCATTGACTTGCCTGAGTGGGGCCAAGGGACAGTAAAACCAGAGGAAATTGAGGTAAATTATATTCTATTCTGTTTTAGCAGTAAATTAGTAGGCTACTACATAACAGTGTACTGACTATGATGATGTTTGTTGCCTTTGGAACTCCGAACAGTTCACTGCAATTGCAGAACATACACTCACGTGCTAAAACTAATGCAGTCTCATACAACAGCCCTGCTATACAATTGTACCTTCAGGAAAGGTATGTTGTTCACTTATACTGAATGTTTTATGTGTTGGGGAAAAAAAAATATGAACGCCTCTCAGTACAACACAACACAAACTACAACCTCCATAACAGTTATGAAATTGAATCAATGCCTCCCTAAAACAGTTTCAACAAGTACATTGTATGACAGACTTTACTAGGCAGCAGATTATGTTGGTGCTGTAGGTGATAAAAGTGTGAGGCAGTAATGATAAATATGAATTGTTTGTTTCTGAGCTGTTTCAGCGATAAACAGCTGAGCACTTTGTGGTCTTAATGAAAGCATCGTGGTATAAATCTGGTATGAATATTACACAAAACCATAGATATTAAATGTAATTTATTATACATGCAAAGCCCTCGTTCATTAATAGATTAAAGGTTAAGCAATGTGTCAAAGCAAATGTTTTTATTTATCTGTATCTGTGCGTTATTTATGTGTTACCACTCTGTAGGTCAGCAGTGGAGCAGATACTGTGGATGTGACGGAGCAGGATGAGAGTTATAACAGCCTGCTGTCTGCACCACCTTCACACCCCACCTGGCTGGAAAGCAGGCGAGTGGCGGTCAGTGACTTAACATGCCTTCATGGTTGTGGTTGTGGCATAAGATGTGGATAACTATGTTAAGGTACTTCAGCCGTTGCAGGTGGAGAATTGGAGAATTTCGAAAGTGTCCTTTGCACCTCTGTGAGGTATCTAGCTGTGTTGCTTTTGGCACAGTTTGTCTGTGCAACAGCTTGATTTATCGCCACGTATTATAGAGTTAGGAGTAAACCAATTAGCAAGTGATATGGAGCTGTAAAGCAGATAAGCATTTGTAAACAAATGTGCAGTACTTTGTCACCTGACAAAGCTTCTTGATAACAATAAATTGATACCGAAGGTGTGGCAGGCTTTGAATTGTGGGTTTTACACCTCATCGACATTCACACATGGGAAAACGGGTAGAGGCAATTTCAAGCCTGCTTTTATGCTACGACATGCTATCTAAACTGACTCGCGTGTTCTGGGGAATATAAGTAATATTTTTTCCCCATGTTGTAAAATGAATTAACATGCTGTTTGTTTGCAAGTCAGGTTTACTTACTGTAGGAAGATGGGAAAGTGTTGTGAGTTGACATAAGTGTACACACTTTAATACTAACTAATATTCAATAAATATCTCATTTGTTTTCCATCTGTATATTTTGAACAGGTTATAAAAGAAGACAATGAGCAATATTCTGAGACAAAGAAAAACCTGAGGAAAACCATCAAAGAGTTACGTGACGATGTAAGTGAGTTTTATTACATATTTGTTCATTTAAATCTTCACTTAAGAGGAAACTCACAGGTTCTTTAGCAGGAAACATGTCATGAAAAACATTAAACAACATCTCACAGTCCATGTAAGCCTAAATACTATATCATTAAACATGTTCGATAAGTGCTTTTCAATTCAATGAGAACCATCCCTGTAACTACGCGCCGCAGCTCACTACCAGGGCGACACATACACACACAGTAAAAAAAGCTAAAGCAATCATAAGCTAAAGGATAAAATCTGTATGTGGAATTCCGTTAATAAATACATATTGAACTAAATTGAATAATACATAAATAAATACTCTACTATCAAACCATGCCAAGTGATCCAATGGTATTTCAAAGCATCATCAGGTCTGTCTCAAGAACATTTGACCTATTTTGAATGTTCTACCATTTTAATTTCCATTTGAATTGTTTTCTAGGATATACAAATACTGTATGCTCTAAGTCCATCATGAAAAAGTAAAAAAAAACCAAGTTATATTTGTAGTAATGTATTAACAGTCCAATCCAGTATTTAGGGTTTGGGTTATATTAAAGATAATTGCACAGTTACGAAACAATTCACAAAAAGTTTGTCTAACAAACAATATGATGACTAAACCGTTTAATCCGTGTTGCAGATCCAGGAGATGATGTGCGAAAATGAGAACCTCCCAGATATTGAGCGTCTGGAACAACAAGAGTTCAACCTGGATGTTGAGGAGCAGAGGAGACTGGAGGCCACGGTGGAGCAGGAAGTTACTCGGGTAATGCACACACACACAAACATGAACTCAATGACGGTAGAGATCAATGATGATGGAAGAGATTCTTAACGCAGTCACATTGTAGGTGAGAAATGAAATCGAGTTGGAGAGTTTAGCAAAGCGTTACCTCTGTGATGTCCTAAGAAGAGAATGCTGGGATTCCGTGAAAGTCAAAGGCAAAGCCGTTAAGGTAAGATGGCCGAGGAACAAGCTCAGAGAAGTGTTGCATTTCTTAATTATCACAGGATTGTATGATCTGTACTAAAAAATCTAAATCCCTTCTGGCTGTCTGCCACAGGCCTTTTACTCAGAACAACAGGTGAAGAACTATCCTCTGAAAGAACGAACCGACAAAGAGGTGGAGGACCTTCACAGGGTTCACAACATGAGGAAGATTGAAATGGCTGCTTGTACCGTAAGCTGAACTGGCCCACAGGCCCGAGCATTCTGTGGTTTAGATTCTTGTTAACGTAACGCCGTATTGAGAAGCACGTGTGATGAGTTAGAATAGATTAGATGATATATTTACTGTTTGTAATGTGAAACAGAAAGGCACCGTGCAGGTTTACATCTGGAAAATAATTTGATGCTTTGAATCACAGTCCTACGTCTGACCTTTCACTGCTGTAACTTTTTCAAATGCTTGAATATGTGCCAGTCCGCCACTGTTGAAATTTCTCTAGATTTATGGCTGTGTGGCTAAGAGATAGTTGTTAGGATAGCTTCCTTCACTGCAATATTCTTGAGATAAAGTTGTTAGAGAGTTAGAGAGATAGAATCTTGTGGCTACAGATTCTACCCTCAACATTTATTTCAGCCCTCTCATTCAATGCATTTGTCCCCACCTTTCAGCTGCAGCAGAGCAGTTTAAAGAAAAGCTCCAACACAATCCGTGTGAAGGAGGAAGAGCAGGGGGAGGAAGGCCACGACACAGAGAGTGCTGCTGTAACGGGAAGTTGCTCCGCTCAGTTAGGATGTTCAAATCCTTCTATTTACGATCAGTTGTGCCTGCAAACCACAGAACAGAGGATCAACCAGATAATTCTGCTGCAGGTGGGAACTCAGTGAAAGTGTGATAATAAAGCCTTTTATAATGCAAAATACTTCTCCCAAAGAGTATTAAAAACACCCCCAAAAACAATAGAAATAGAAAATGAAATAAAGAGCACTTAAATATCATGATATTATGATCAAAATTGCAATTTTTTTTCTTTGCTGAATTTCACTTAACTCCGAATACAGGATGTGATTTATCGCATCAAGACGGCTTTCAACGCTGACTTTGAGGTCGCGTACCAGCAAAAGGTGCAGGAGCTGAACCGTGTGAAGTATGGGAACAGACAGATCAGGGAGATCATGCTGGAGCTGGACGTGAGCGAGGAGCTGTGGGAGCCCGGCCTGACCACCAGCGAGCAGCCAGAGAGGCTGCTCACTGACTCTGAGGTTACTCACCTCCTTGAGATCTAAACAGTTCACATTAAGTTCAACAAACAAATAGTACATGTTGAGCCACTTAGTGGTTTGTTTGTTTTTCTTACTGAAATGTAAAATAGTATTGTGGGGTCTTCATCGCATGAGATGCTTTTTCACAGAGAGATATGCACTTTTGTCCCACTTACAGATAACAGCAGAAAAGTACCTCACCCCAGAACAGAAAATGGAGGAGGAGAGGAAGAAGTTGGAAGAGCAAAAACGTTTGGCTGCCAGAGTATGCGGCAACAATAAATGTGTTTTTGTTTTGCAACTCTTGTTTGTTGCTATTTACAAATTCTTTAAATACTTCCATCTATGGAAAGTGCTTCTAGGATTATTATTGGCAACAGTAAGAGTAAATTTAACAGTGCTTTACTTTATTTCAAAAATAAATTAAATATATGAATATTATATGTTGATGTGATGTACAGTATTACACAGAAATTCATAAATGTAAGTAGTTCAGTTCCTTCATATTGATTGATCTTTCTATTGCAGGAGGATAATGTCAGAGACAGGGCTCTCGATGACATGATGGATGGAGTGCGTGAATTAAAAAAAGAGGACATCTTGAAAATGGTGGGTCAAAATATTCAAATTTTTGTTTCGGCATTCATGATGTAATCGATTGATCTCAGTCATATAAAATAATAAACAAGTTGTATATATTTTTTTTCTTTTGAGCATCTAGTCAGTTGGCAGATAATAGGCAACTATTTTGATAATTAATTAATTGTTTTAGTCATTTTTAAAGCAACAATGGCAAACATTCTCTGGTTTCAGCTTCTTTACTGGGAGGATTTGATGACTTTCTTTGTCATATATGACATAAGCTAATCTTTGGGTTTTTTTTAAACTATTGGCGCAATAAAACAAGACCTCTTCTTGGGCTGTTGGCAACTATGATGGGCGTTTTATTTTGCAGTTTTCTAACATTTGATAGAATACACAATCTATGAAGCTATTTGTTAGTAGCAACCCTAATTTAAAGTTAGTTTCTTGAATTTTTATTTCATTATTAAATGATGATTTGTTACCTATATAAATCACAGAGTATGCAAGAGTTAACATAAAACATGTTTTGACTTTCTGGGGTAGAAAGAGTAGAAGAAAACTCTTCCCTCCCTCCTGCAGTCATTTCTTATGACGTACACAAAACACTCTCACTGCACCCAAAATTAAATACTTAATACTTACACAAGAAATCTCGCGCTTTAGGCATATTATGTCTTTTTTTTTTACATGAATATTTTTCTAGGAAGTGTCAGTTGGATTAGACAAATCAGCATGAAGTGCACATAGTTTCTTTTGAATTAAAACCGCAGGAAATACCTCCGCCTGAGTTTGTTTTGACCAAACCTGGCATTCAGTGGAGCGAGGAGGAGAAAAAAGTCTATAAAGAGTACGAAAAGAAAACCAAAGACCTCAGTGAGGAGAAGGAGAAATACAAAAAGGTATTATATAAATGTGAAAAAAAGTAATATGATAAGCCTCTGATCAGTGATCAATACAAATCACCTGTGAACTCTGTAATTGCAGTCAATGGAAACTGAAATGAAAAAACTACAGGCATCTAAAAGGGATGCAACCGAAAGGTTCGATGAAACTTTGACAAAGCTGTTTGAGAAGAAAGTGAAATGTGAAATGGCTATTTATCAGGTGAGCCTACCCACACACACATGCAGTACATGTATGTGACACATGTACTCATAACACGAACACATGAAGTCAATCTGAATCACATTGATTCCTTTGTTTCCTTTTTCTCATTGTCCTCACACAGTCTGAAGGGCCCTCTGTTCTCATTGTGGTTCCCTCATTAAGATAATCATGATATATGATATCTCGCGGATGTGGCACCTTAAAAAAAAAAATCCTGTTTAATGTTGTTTTTGATGTATTTTACAGGAAGAGCTCAAGATTACTTATCTTGTGTATTCAGTCCTCGTAGAAGACGAGATGAGAAATCGAGAGCTGGAGCTCAAGCTCAGACTTGACGAAACGTTGGCATACAGGGTCAGAAAACTCATAGACAGTAATGCTGAAGGAATTTATGATTACCAGATTCAGTTTCTGTTATTTGTGACATACCTGAGTGAACGGCAGCGATGTTCTTCCAAATTTCTAGTATAATATCTTTCCATCAGTCAGGTGTGTTCTGCAAGCACTAACCTGCTCATTTTAAGGCTGTCAGAGACCATTTATCTTAATTGCTGCTTTCGTCTTATTGACCTGTATTTGTCTGACAGGAGGAAATTAGGGAGGAGGTCAAGAGACGTGAAGAAGAACTAGAGTTGTTTCACGAGTCCTATGACAGCGCTGTAGCTGAGGACAAAGTAAGCCAGCTGGTAAAATACTGAAATAATTTGGGCAGTAAGTGATGGCGCACATACATAATGTCCATCCATTTCTCCTAAGGTTCTTGACAAAGAGTTCAGAAAGGAGTTCTTTGATGTGCAAGGCCATGTGGTTGATCGCCTTTATAAGTTATTCAAGTGTCGACCCAGGTTTGTAATACTTGCTTACCTTGATGTCCACAATGCACTTTGTAAATTACCTGCTCAGTTGCTGCACACTGTCTTTTATGCCTCAGGGTTCAAAAGATGAGGACCCAGGCCGACAACAACTCCAACCTGTTTAAAGAGCGGCGTCTGTGCAGTTCTCTGGCTCCCGATGCACTCGGCAAAATGCTGAAGGCCATGGATGAGCTGGACGCTCTGGATAATGTACCAGAAGGCGTGAAACTACAAATCTGGGAGAGGTTTTGTCTTGTCCGCAGAACAAAAGTAGAGAGTGAGCAAAAGGTAACTGTGAGGACATGGGTTAAAGATTGGAAATACAGACGAGCATTGCTAGTCCACTAAAATACTTTCCGAGGTTTCTCACACTACAAACATTCAATTACTGTAACATTTCATGGTCTGTTTACAAACTGAAATTGTTTTAATTGCACTAATGAATTGATCTTATCACTATCATGTGTGGAATTGTCCACTCACGGTTTGACACCTCCTTTTCAGGTAAAAGTTAAAGCTTTGACTCTTGCTGAGATGCAGGCGTTCCTTCAGAAGAGGAGAGATGAGGATAGCGCCGCTCAACAGGAAATTAAAAATCTCTCTGACGGACTTGAAAGGTATGACTTTCAAGTCTTAATTTAGTCAAGTCTTAAATTTGAGAATATGTCTCATTCTCTATATATGTATATGTGTGTATATATATATATATATATATATATATATATATATATATATACACACACACACACACACATATTCAAAAGTAGATTTGTTCTATGTCTCTATGGAAGAGTGATCCTCTCGTGCTTTTTTTTTTGTTTTTTGTCATCCTGCTCCCTTCTAGTCTGCACAGGGAGAAGAACCGTTTCCTGACGGACATCATGGTCCAGGTCCTGCTCAAACAGGGCCAGGTGGAGGTGTCCACCACAGACCTGACTGCTGACTACACCGACTCTGTACTTTCCAACAGAAGTGTGGTGGAGAAACTCAACAGAACCATCAGGGTCAGCCTACACCACTGGACACACAGACACTCTTATTGCAAAACAAGGATAAGCAATTCATTCTCTTATGATAGATCTACTGTATATACACAAGGGGTCATGATTGCATATATGCTTTGTACTTAATTACAATACTTAAATACAATAATTTCAAGTGTCGGTCAGATACATTGGTGATAAATGTCTGTGTCTGTCAAATGATTATCATCTCTATGATCAGACACTGGGAGAGCAGAAGATAGCTTCCATGGTGAACTGCAAAGACTTCCGTAAGGGCGTCATCCAGCTGCAGTGGGAGCACAGGATGATGAGGATGCAGATAGAGGACCTCAACACCAAGGCAAGGGACATCCAGATGTTACGACTCTCTGAGGAGCAACAGGATGTGAGTGATATCGGGATACTGAAACATTGTGATGCAGTACTCTTTATTTTTTAAAGCTTTTCTCAAGGACCGGGATATCTTTTATTCTCAAATAGTGTCTTGGCCTCAATAAGGAAATATGCACAAAGTAACATTTTAGGAGGAACAATGCTACTGGATAGTAGATAGACTTTACCTTGCACATAATTCATGGGAATTATGTCAGATGTTTTCAAAAAGTTCAGCATCTGCTCGAAATGAAAATGGCGTGTCGGCATTTATGTTGACACTTTAACCCCGTCAGCATTTCTGGCCAAACCTCAGTCGTTGATATCAAGGCAGGTATTTTGGTTTTGGCAGCTTCACATGTTATGCGAGCAGAAAATTGTTACCATCCCCCAAGTACAGATGGATGACGTTTTGTTGACACAGACACATCGTATTCACGCATGCTCCCCACCCTGTCTCTTTCTTCTTTTTGTTTTTTAAAACTGTTAAACCCAAAAGGTGGATATACTACATGAACAGGCAGTTTAATCAAAGACGGACAACAAAATCCGACAGATACTTTGTTCCCCGTTGAAATCCGTTAACCCCTTCATACACATTATAAAACACAAGTTTTTTCATTTTGTGATATAGAAAAATAATAAGGTGGTTGAGCAATGAAAAAATACATAAAGAACAAATGAGTCACCCATCATCTTATTGTCAATGAGTCGATGAGTGTAGCACACAGTAAACATGTCTTCAGGCCTGGATGTTTCCTCTGCCAAAGGTTTCAGGTTAGCTCTACTGTGGCGTAGCGTGCAGCTTCCTCTCATTGTTTAGCTCCCTGAAACCTCGAGAGGGAAATACTTTGAATATAATCAAATCCATCCTGAATGATCCATAACATTTTACGATAAACCATTTTTTGCCAGAGGTAAAAGAACTAGAGTAGACACTGAATAAAAAAAAATCACGTTCTTTTTGCTTTTTCAGTCACTTTATTCAAGTCGGTTATTTCCTTTTCTTTCTTTCCAGCATCTCAACGAGACAGATCTAGACGGACGTGTGTCTAAACAAGTTTCCATTCTAGAGATAACTATTGCTTTTCAGGAAAAGGTAACAAAAAAAAGTAACAATTTCATCTCATCAATCATGTCTGCATTGTGTACTTTCCATTAACTGACTGTTAAATTAACAGACATTATGTCCTCCTTTTAGACTCATTTAAAAAGTGTGGAGCAGCGCATTAAAACCATTGAGCAGCTGAACAGGCAGGCAGCAGAGAAAGCTGAGAAGAACGCGACTGTGGAACAGCAGCTGCCTGATATGACTGTGACTGTGGCAGAGAGGACACACATCTGTGAAGCAACAGGTAAGAAAACAAACATTTCAGCTCATTGCAAAGGGAGATTTTTAGAGCCTCTTCTGACTGACAACGTGAACTGTTTGGTGTTTAGCTTCAGAGGAAAACCAGGCAGCTAAAACAGAGGAGCGCTACCAGGAAATCCTTCACAGGAAGAACTTGGAGGACCTTGCCAGAGCGCAGGGGGATGAAATGGCTTTCCTCTGGGCCAAAGTCGAGCGTCTCAGGATGAAGAACTTTCCTTCAATGGATCAGCTGAAATACAACTGAACAAGGCCGTCTTGTCAACAGATAACACACTCTTATTTACACCAAGTAAACGTAGCAACAAATAAAACAGTTAACTCTCATGTGATGGTGTTAAAACATGTATTTTTAGGTAGTGAAGTCGTCTTCTGTGCGGTCAAAGTGCAGGATGCCATCCTCCAGACCAAAGAGGTCAATGAGCCCCGACAGGCTGGCCTTCTGTCCTTCTCCGATGACATCTGACTGGAGCTCATACAGTGCAGCCTGAGCACAGCTCCTCCACTTGTCAATCAAGGTCTGGAGCTGTGTTAAATCATTCTAGGGAGAGAGAGACGGGGAATAAGTCGTATAAAATTACCACTTTCAGTCAAGTTAAGCAAAATAAATCGAAACGTTCATGTTAGGAGCAAACCCAGACAGGTTGAATGTCGCCGGTACCTTGTTCCTGTACATTTGAACCATCTTGAGCCTGCGCAGAGTCTCCATCTTGTCTTTAACCTCCTTCCTCAGCTGGTCTCGTTGTTGTGTAAAGTCTTTAGAGGGAGGATGTGTTGGTTTGGGAATGGGTCCAGAAAACCGTTCACTCCCTGGTTTCTCCTCATTTCTGTTTACATCAACATCGGGCACGATCAGCGGAGGGTTATTAACCGTCTCTGCTGAAACTTGTTGGCCACCCTCCTCCTCCTTGTCATCAACACAAAGGCGTTTGGCCACAGAGAAGAAGGGCGAGGTGAAGGAGCGCCTCGATCTCTTCAGCCTCTCCTTCAGTGAGGAGCTCAGCTGCTGGTGATGCTGCGGAGATGTCAGTGCATGGATGACACACAGTGTGATAGTAGCAGATGTTTCATCAATTTCAATTCAGTATAACGTTGTATGTTGACGTTCATGTTACTAGTTGCCTGACTAGTAACACGCAAGCACAATTGCACTTCAACCCACCTTTTCCTCTTTGTACTCACAGGGGCTTGACTCCGCTGAGTGACGAGGTGAATAACACACAGGTTTTAATTTGGCTGCTTTAGGAGTGACCTCCATCGGGGAAACGTGGACTCGTGGATCTTCTGTATATAACCTACAGTCACGTTAATTAACTAGCTAGTCACATAGCGTCTCATCGACGAACGTAAAAACAACACTAACACTAATACTGAACCACACGTGTTGATGGACGCGTTGTCAATACGTAGAGAGCAACCGAGGGACTTTTCTCGAAAACGATAACTGAGATACTAAACGGTGAACGCGACGTGAGAACTTCCTGTTTTCCCTATTTTTGCGGCTCAAAGTAAACCTCCAAAGTCAGCGATTGGGCAGAATCTGATTACGTGGTACCGAAAAGGATCTTGGGAACTGTAGTCGTTGGTGATTTGATACGTTACAGCACAAATCCCAATTTTTAAACCCATATTCCGTTGTTGTTTTATACCTAAATCGCAACCACAAGGCTTCATCATCTTTCTTGTGTTGTTTTGGAAAAGTTATACATATAAAATTCTGTAAGTGGCTGATGTGATGGAACAATACTTCTTTTTAACTTTCAATTTTTTTCAAACAAAAATTCAAACTAGAATTTAAAAAGAAAATACAGTGTGTGTATATATATATATATATATATATATATATATATATATATATATTTGTGTGTATATATATTTGTATATATATATATATTTATATATATATATATATATTTTTATATATATATATATATTTTTTTTTATTCTCATATATAATATATATATAATATAATATATGTATATATATATTTATAATATGAATAATAATAGTGTCAATAATAATATCATACATGAAAATAGGAAATAGTAAAAACCTTTTTTTCGAGAGGAGTGTTAGTGGGATTAAAAGGAGACAGTTGATCCAGCTGAACTGTTTCTCACAGTTAGTGCTCAAAGGAAGTAAAATAGTTGAAGATTTTTTTGTGGACTTTAAGGAGGGGTTCAAAGCAATGTTACTTGGCTACTCCTTGTTACTAGGGTCGACTCAGATTGTGATTCAGCTCTTCTCATCAGTTGATTCATCTCTATTAAAGGATTTATTTAACTCCTACAGACGGATTCATTCATGGCTTGTTGAAGATTGTTTTGAGACGGGTCCAGATATCTTACATTTTTTTAAGTTGTGTTTTTCTTTTGCCCCAAGGAGAAAGGTGTGAATTAAACCGTGATCTTGCCTAGACTTGAACATCAATGCTTGGCAGTTTTATATTACACACCTCAGGGAATGGGGATTTTTAACATTTTGTGTGGATGAATCTTGCAGGGCTGAGGGTTGAAGATAATTACTGTGTGAGTCAGGGTTAAGGTTAGGGTTAACGTCTGTGCTTTTTAACTTGTGAATAGCTGACATGAATACTTGTGCTTGCTCCTCAGCATTGAAACTGTTGCAATGATCTGGGTTTATAGAATCTAGAGGCTATGTGAGACACTAGTGAGGATGCCAACTCTTTCACTGAATGCAGGTGTGTATGCTGAGCAGCCATAAATAAAGCCACATGTTATGTTTGTCTCTCATGATTCACATATGAGTCAGCAGTATTGCCATCTTAACACCTACGGTAATATGTTTCTGTCCGGTATTTGAGGAATATGTTGTGAGGAAGACGCACTGATTGTCTTAAATTTAGTGTCAAACACATCAGCTTTTTCCCCTTTTCTCTGGTGTCCCAGTGGAGGAGATGTGATGCGGTGTCACGCGGGACAGTCTAGTTCAGCTGAAAGGGTGCTTTGTACTCCGGGTTAGTAGGTTATTCTTTTTTTTTTTTCTGTTGATGCTCTACGATATCTGTCATGTCTTTGTTTAAATTTCCCTTTTATGTGGTACTAATGCCTCGTCAGCAAACACTCCCTTATCTGCAGGTTCACATAAGGACAACATAATAAAGATCTTTAAAACAGAGTTTGACACAGGGTCTGTCTACAAGGCACGGCCACAAAGTGATCTAAAGATGCAGGATCTTGTAGTTGATATTATCTTTCAGTGATAGAAAAATTCCTAACAAATGTGCAAATAATCAAATAGCTAAAACCAACTGATGTGCAGTGAACATGGGACTTTTTAGGCCCCATCTGCTCTTTTTCACAGTAGACATTTTGACTTGTCATGGTAGGTAAAGCACAGGCGTTACTAAAAACGTTGTTCTGTTATATTAAACTTGTGTTTTTCCGACTGCAACATGTCAAAATGTCTACTGTGAAAAAGGCTGATGACTATTTTATATTAAAATGCTTTCAAAACGTCAGTTTGACTTTCTGAATACGTGAATGAGATTTGTTTTCTTGTAATTATAAAATAATGTATGTTGACCACATAAGTCAAGACTTTTCTTTCAAAAATAATTTTTCCATTTAAGTCCTCACAAATCCTCACAATTTAGAGCTGTAATTAGGGAATATTTGGCATTCAAGAAATTACTTTAATGATTAAGAGATCATCAATATAATTGCTGATTAGTTTTCTGTCAATCAACAGGATCAAATTATTTCACCTCAAGTTGAGTTTACGGTTTGATAAGTGAGAAAATCAACTGAAAAGAAGTTAAAAATAAGTTGTTACATGCTCTCTTCAAACATTTCCTTAAATCATTTTCATCCATAATCAAGGTAAATCCAGATAAAATGCAGTGAGGACTCACGCTGCCGTTCCTAAAACCACCCACAAAGAGTGCTCCCCTGGAACTTATTATATGCCGTTGTTTCTTTTTGCCGGAGAGAGGTTTACCAGCTTAACTGAGAACAAAGTGTGAACCTCAGCTTTGTCTCTTTAAAAATCTAAACATCCAAAATGCGCGTTCGAAGTTGAGTCAGCCTAAATTATCTTTTATAGTCAACAAAAAACAAATGCAGAGAAAATATACCTGCAGGAGGTTTCAGCAGACAGCGATTCCTTCAAAACCCACATTCAGGAAGAAAAACAATACAAGATATCTATTCCATCAGTTAATGAAGCACAATGAGTGATGTATTCTGGTATACCTGAGGAGAACTGGTGGTTTCTTTACAACCCTTTCACAGTGAATCATGAACGTGTGTACATATTACATTATCTTGATAAACCTTGAATGATTTAAGTTCTTTGGTTCTATGCTAACACACTCCCTGTAAACCAAATTTGGGCACCTTTACAGCTGCCTCCTTATTTCAGGGAAATGATGAGCCCTTATGTGGTAAAGCTATTATCCTCAACACAAACACAAGTGTGTTGTAGCACAAAAGGGCTGCACAAAACCAGTCAACTCCTTTTTTTTTTTTCACCATCCTGGAATCTGTTGTTTTAAACCAGCCCCTTTCTGTTAGATTTGGCATTATTCAAGCTTGCACATAGATGTGAGGGGAGCAGCTCCTCCTCCGTAACACTGTCCTTGGGGCCATTTGTTTTCCATCATTCTAGCAGATTGGAGTCATGCTCGCTGTGAGTCATGCAGGGTGGGTGGATGTCTACACTGGGTGTGGTGGGTGAAGGATCTTAGTGGCGCTTGTGGCTGCAAAGCAGAGGCATAAAGCGTCCAATTTGGCTAAAAATTGCATGAAGCGGATAGGGAACTTTTATTATGATCATAGAGAGTTAAAAACAGAGCTTCTGGGTGTGTAATTCCTAATCTCAGTAGTAAGCAGGAAAACTGACCCGTCAACAGCTGCACAAACATGCTGATCAGCCTTTTGTACAAAGACCTGGAAGTCAGTTAAAATGTCTTTCACTAGCATATTTAGTTTTGCATGCTGCTGTTTTTCCACAGAAACTCTGTTTATGCGTGTTCAAATACTGTGTGTTTATGTAATAACACAGTGACTGAAACCATATAGTCTCAATGTTCTGTTTCGACTTCCAATGTGGGCACCAGATGTGTTCCAGCTGCAACAGCACGCTGCATAGCCTACAATAGATCAGCAGACACTGAAATGGTTGCACGCCTGCAATCCATAAAAAGAAAGACCCCCCCCCCCCCCCCCCCCCGAATCACTCCTTCCCTTCCCACCTCCTCACAAAACTTTGCCAGTTTTGAAAAGTGGCGACTCAAGCAGCAGCAGCAGTCCACCACTTTTCTTTTTCACAGTCGACTATCTGTCTTTGCAGAGGTGAGTCAAGATAATTGCTTCCCTCAGGCGCTGTTTTTTTTCTTCTTCTTTTTTTAAATTCAAACTGTTCGTGGCGTCTGCTACACCTGCCTGCCAAGCTCCAGCACTGATGGGCGCGGCTGGGACCTGTGCCCAAATCTCTGTTTTGACTCGCCTGGGAAAGTTAAGCAAAAAGGCACAAAGGGACTGAGGACTTTAAGAACATCCCACCACGACGCGTCAACATCATATCAACACATTAGCTCTCCAGTGGACGGGAGCAGTCGGTCCATCTTGACAGGAATCGGGATTTGATTTTGTTTGTTGTTCGAGCTGGCTGAAGGTATGGATTTTAACAACATAAAGTACACTGGAATAACCTGGAGACTTTTATTTATATATATATATAAAGTTTTTTATGCTGGATGGTGCGGGGTTTTTCTTTTCCCACATGGCTGTTGCATCTCTGCACTAACTAATTGCTCTCTGGGAGTTTGGTGATGGGCTGTCAAAACTTTTTTTTGGCTTTATAGTTATAGGCTTTGTCGTGTGGAATTGCGCAAAATCCTCTATTATCCCGTTAAAACAACTGAACGTATTTTATAGCTTGTCTTTAAGGTCTTGTAGTTGGTTTTGGGATCAGTTTTCTTCCGGTGGTATCTATAGAATTAGTCTGTTATAGTGATCTCAGGATAGTTTTACATGTATTTTTGCCGTGCTATTTGCATCCTTCTAAATATATTGCAGGACCTGATAGCTGTAGCACCAGCTTTATGTGACTACAGCCTTGTATATTTGCTCACCAGGTCAGTTGCAGGCTATAATATTGAGTATGGTACAAGCTTTAATGGAAACAAAAAAACAAAACAGCAGATGTATTCAGAAATGTTGGTTTAATTGACTTTCACTAAAATTTTGCTTTTCTCAGAGATGAAAG
The DNA here is from genome assembly GCF_023349555.1 of Cebidichthys violaceus. Classification (NCBI taxonomy): domain Eukaryota; kingdom Metazoa; phylum Chordata; class Actinopteri; order Perciformes; family Stichaeidae; genus Cebidichthys; species Cebidichthys violaceus. Next base: position 3,599,985 of record NW_027176263.1, on the reverse strand, counting down.
AAACTCTACTCACTTTGATGAATATTCTTTACAGGCTTGATTCTGGTTTCAGTGGCCTAGGCTATGAGGAAAGAGTAAAAATGTCATTCTTTGGATTATTTCTGCCATTGTGTTTTCTAAACGTGATGTTAAAGTGTGCAGTAAATGAAGCACATGCTGTTAATGTCCTTGGCTGGCAGGGTGTGGTGAGAGGATGGTCTTTCAGAGCTGCTCTTTTGTTCTTTTGTTAGTCTTCAAGGCCACAACTTGAATAAAAAAATCTATTGAAATCTATAAATGATGCTTTGTAAGTTCTGGGGCCTTTAGTGTGGTTTCCATTATTCACATGACATTTAAACATCTAAACAAAGTTATTCATTTTTAAATACGATAGAGGTGATGTCTATATCTTGGGCCTACTGCAGAATTTCTGTATTAGTCAAAATCAGTAAAAACAGGATGTTCGAGGGCAATTGGATCCACTGAAATATTAGATTATGTTTTTTTAAAATATGATCATGTGACTGATGACATTTTTCGGTCTTCAGTGGCATGAAATTTCACATTGATGCAGTAAACATCAGATACAAACGGCCTGGTCTTTAACCCAAATCCTTCCTGGAATAACAACTGGTATTTGCCCTTTTTCCCATCAAGTGTTTGCTAAAATGCCATTTAAACAAGTCAAGGAATAAACAGACTTTTAACAACAGTTGGCGCAGTAAACGCATGACTGTGGTCAACATTTTATCATCATCATCTCACCAGATAAAATGGGATGGACGAGTTAACGAGACAGATGGACTTCTCAGGAGGCTTGTCAGAAGAAAGGGGTGAGATTTCAGAATTTATTTATGATGTTTTTAAAAAAAGAGTTCAACATGTAAACACGAGTTAAAGGGCTGGTTCACCCAAAACACTTTCACACACTTGTAGATGTATGCAGATAATAAGGGTTTTATACGAAGAGTGTTGGCGATATACGCCACTGAAATGTCTCTGGCAACGTAAACGCAATGGAAACATGTGTTTTCCAAAAACAATGCAGACCTCAATGTGGCAAGATATATGAAAATATGACATACAATATGATATAAAAGTGTAACTGACCCCAAAACACCTACACACTTATTTTCTTGGGTGATGCTTTTGTCTCTCTTATTTGGGGGCTTACTATCTCTAACATCATGGCATGCCTTCACTGGTGTCGGTTTCCATTTCTGTTCCTCGCTCTCAGGGTGTAAGTCATCCTCCGGGTTTTCCTCCAGTCGTCATAACTGAATGTAAAAGCGCAGCTCATCTTGGCCTAATGACTTTTGACACGGATAAGGATGGCGAAGCCAAGGAACGCCTGATTATATGTTTGATGCTAACTGAGAAGAACATATAATCAGCCACCCTGTTGTCCTCATGTTCTTCTCTTTTTCTATATGTCACTTTTAAAAGAAAGTTGAGTTTGTCTCATTTACACTCAAAACAGTTTGTTTCAAAGTGCTTTACAGAAGAGTGAAAGGACAGAGAGGAAAAAAAAGAGATAAACAAGATACAAAATTGTATACGCAGTTGGAAGATAATAAAAAGCTAAAATAAGCTTTAAGATGATTTTAATGCACTGATTTGGCTTCTCCGGGACTTTGTTGGAGGTTGTTTAAAAGTCGAGAAGCAACGGCATCAAAAACATGACCACCTTTAGTTTTGAACTTTGACTCTGAAACACACGAAAGTCCCTAAAAGGGTGGAGACCAAGGAGGAGGAGGACAGGAGCGAGGAGGCAGCATGAAACTGAAATGGAATCTACATTATCTGTAACTGTTAAAACTCAACAGGCTGCAGCTGGAGAACAAGATGCCTCCTAGTGGAGGAAGGGTGTTATATTAATATAAATGATCTGCACCACTTCATTATAAACACAACATATACACACACTTTATTTAATGAACTCTCCACACTTCCTTGTATGCCTCTATGTATTATGAGACTAAAGGGCAAACAAACATGTATACATTCACAGCATCGAGGCCAAGTTTAGGCTGAAGGTTCATTATTGCCCTTAAAAATAGTTTAACAAAAAAAAAAGGAAATTTGGGCACAAAGAACCACTTACTTCATGGAGATGATTTAGCTGTTATTTCATTATTTATCTGGTGATAACAATTAAACAATCTCCATGACAACTGAGCAAACTATCTGCAGATGAAGGCCGTTAGATCTGGCTGAAAGCTCAGGAAAAAAGTGTGTCAGTAAAAATCAAAGCTGTATCACTCCCAGAAAAGACTTTTGTGTTTTTTAGTTGTTTTTAAATTTGACAAGAATTTACTGTGCCATCTAAATAAACCTTAACTTGAACTAAAACTACTTAAACCTTTACACACGATTACTCTCAACATTCAGAAACACTTTGGAAACACATTGAAAACAGTTTCTAATACGCACCGGTTATAAAGGTTATTAATAAGCTGCAGCTAATGGCTTCAGATAGTTAGTAAGTCACTTATGGTACTAATGCGTTATTAAACAGCTCTAAGCCTTTGATGATAACAACAACTTTTAAGTCGTCAGTTTGTGGAGAATCTCTCTGGCTGGTGAGTCATTAATAGTCAAGTGTTTACTTAAAAGTTCTGAATGTTTAACTTTCTAATAAACCACAGAGTCTGCAGTTATACCTGTTTGTAAGTCGTTAGTCAGCATTAATAAGAGGCTGCAGGCATCTTACTGTCTAATAAGGGTTATTATAATGATGATATTAATCCATTTAACATGTACTTGTAAATGTTAATAACTTTTGAATAAATTGATTGTGGTTCAAATAGGTCAGAGGTCAATGGTTAGAAAGACAAAGCAACTGTCCTGCTGGAGGATAACAACCAAACCTGGCAACCTAAAATGCTTTTTCTTACTTATGACCTATCACTGATATTAGGCATTATTATAAAATTATTATTATTATCAAACTATATTACAAAGTGCAACTGAAAGTGTTACTACAGCGCTGCACTGACGCTAAATCCATCAACACTGTATCAATCAAAGTCACATCAATTTAACTCTGGAAGGGTAAAAAATCATCACCAGGCCAGTCACTCAACACTCCAGTCAGAACTCATAGATAACTCTCGGGATAATACAGTCATCATTTACTTTCTTTTTCATCTGCTCAGTTGTGCGAGAAACTGTGACCTCCACGTCCAGACTGACTTCTCTACCACCAAGTGAGTGTCTCTTTCTTCAAGTCATGCTCGCTTTAATTATAAACTAAATGCATATTACAATAATTATAGCCGAGCAGGTCTAAAGGAAGTACCCGGTGAGTAACAGCGTCTCCTTGTTTTGCTGTGTGTCTTCTCGTTGCTAGAGGGAACCAGCGGATCAAATCACAGGAATATGTCCAGCAGTGCTGGAGGGCTGGGCTTGGAGAAGAATGTCTTAACCCAGAACAGCAGTGGAACTTATTTCTCTTCATGTGAGAGCAAATTTCCACTCATGATCCAAAATTGGGAAGTTGTGGGTTCGTCTTTGGACGAGTTTTGAGACGTTGAATGTTGTATTTTTAACAACCAGTAGAAAGAAAGAGAAGCACTGATTTAGATTTAGTTTCACATCACTTGCAGTTTTTAAGAACCTCCAGTTCTTCACTACATTTATTTGATTGGTATAGCTGCAGGTTACTTTAAAAAGTCAGATTTTGTTTACAAGATGTATGAAGAGCTTATAAATTATGAGGCTTTGTTATAGATTACCCAACAGTATACCTGTGCAATAAGGGCAGACACAATTTATTACACAGTTTACTAATCAAATAGTCCAAATCATTTGAGAATAATTGGGACTGTTTTGATGATCAGCTTTAAAAAAGGTAATGGTTCCATCCTGTCAAATGTGAGGATTTGTAGATTTTACCTTTTTATTATCATCATTGTTAATATTATTGTTGTCAAATAGTCAAAACAAACAATGTAAAAGTGTCAGATGTCAATTAATCAGTGAATTAATTGGGAAAATAATCATAATGAAACTAATCATCAGCTTATGTAAATATAAATAGCTCCACCTAGACCAACTTACACATTAACTGAAGTATCTGAATACTGCCTCCACCACTGCCCATAGCTTCCTGTGATTTCCTTGAGAGGAACTGAAACTGCAAACAAATAAAAAAAATCCTGCAAAGAGCTTTGTTATTTGGTACATATCATAAGGAACATGGGCACAACATTGAATCACTACACTTGCAAAAATCTAGATAGTCTTATAGTCAGTGCACAGCCGGTCAGCTGAACATGCAAAATGTAAAAAAAAAAATCCTGCAGGTAAGCATGAAGTTCAACATATGGTGAGTAACGTTTCAAATAATAAATAAACATTTACTTGGGTGTCAAAGGATCAGTGTTTACAGTCATTAATATTGTTCCCTCATAGAAATTCCTCTGCAAATCAATGACTATTCCCAAACCTAACACAATTAATCAGAAATAAATGTCTCCTTAATTTTGCAGATCTTTCCACAAAATTCCTAGAAAATTATAAACAAATAATGGGACCTGTGAAATACAGTGTTACTGTTAATGTATATACTTATACTGTTGGGTAGTTTAACGCACAATGCATCATAATCTCAGCATATGTTTTGTTTTGTATGGAAATCTTGATAAAGTAACTACAGCTGTCAGATAAATGTAGCACTTTAAAGTGACTCAGGCATATTCCTTTTTCTGTGGACGTGATCAGGTTGCAGGAAATCAAAAATAACCTGCATGCATCATCTCCCCAGCTTCTGTAGGCGTGAACACGAACAGCTACAGCTCCTCCTCAGGAGTTTACCTCGGAGGAGACTCCTCAGGAGGTGATGGAGGGGGGCTCTTCATAGACGGAGAGGGGTACGGAAGCGCAGGAGGAGGAGGAGGAAGAGGAGGAGGAGGAGGAGGCGGAGGAGGAGGAGGAGGAGGAGGAGGAGGAGGCGGCGGGGGAGGCAGTAGAGGGGGAGGCAGTTATCTGGTAAGCTCCGTGTCAAAGGTCAGGTCCAGCTCATCGGGTGGTGCCAGGAGAGTGCAGACTGCTGGCTCATCAGGAGGCCTGTCTCCAGTTTTCCGGGAGAGGACGCACATATCCAGCCGCTCAGGAGGTTATGACGGTGAGATCCTGTTAATATAAGAAGTTGGCATCAAGGGAAGCCTAAAACAGAAGCACAAAAAGTTCAGGAAACGGTTGTGTATGAGGGCGCTGTTAATATCTCTGTTGCCATTGTGTTTTTCTTTTCTAGGAAGTTCCAGTGCCAATTCCTCTCCAGAGTTTACACGCAAAGATTATGGAATCTATTGTAAGTGAGAGTGACAGCTGTATGTGATTATATACTTTATGATCACGCAATATTTTTTCAGGTTTATCCTCATATGTCTGTGTTTATGTTGTTTTTTTTCCTGTCTGTTTTTTTTTTCCCAGGCTCCAGCGCCTCAAGAGGGAGGAGCGAAAGCAGAGGTATTCAATAACTGTCCCCCCCCCCCCCCCCCCCCTCTTCTCTTCATTATTTCTGCACAATCTCACTCTGAATTGTCCCGGCTTACTTTCTTATTAAATCTGGATTCCTTTGTCCATTTTCTGTGTGTGATTTATTTCCAGAGAGCGAGATCAGAGCCAGATTACAAAGTGCCTCTCCCACCGCCAGCAGATGTAAGACACATTCATCCATTTACTGTTGGTTATGTAATTCCTCATGAAGCAACAAAAGCATCTTTATTAGAGTGTGTCCATTCAAAGTACCACATGGATAGTGAAAAGATTTTTTTTTCCTGCAGGGTCACTTCAGAGCAGTATGTTTTTTGAATTACGATGCTGTCGAATGCTTTGGCTCAGCATAGGACATTCCTTCTCTTCCACCTCTCACATGCATGTTTATGTCCATGAAATCTCAATTAGTAACACATGTGCAGTTCACCCCAGACATAAGGTGTACAGAACATCAGCACATGAAAAAGCGTGAGATTTCATGGGATCATGGGTTTGTTTGCATTGTGTTCATGTGGGGAAGAAGTGAAGGGGTAGATTTGTGGTGGCAACAATGGCACACATGAGTCACTGTTTGCAGCACCACCCTTTCAAAACTAAGCAGTGGAGAAGTCAGAGTTTTACAGACGCTGATCGCTCCCCCTGCTGACTAAAGTGCATAACTGTTTGTTTTTTAACAGTTAGTCATTCTGTGCCACCTTAAACCTATCTCAGTACAGCTGGGTCTCAGATTGCTATACTGCATATTATGCAGTGGTGGAAGAAGTATTTATTACATAACATTTATTTAGCAATCCAACAGCATGGAACAGAATTGGTACTGTAGGCCTACTCGAGTACAATTTGGAGGAACTTTTACTTTACACTAAGTTTAATACATTTTAGGGGGAAATGTCCTTTTTACTCCACTACATTTGGTAGATTAATCTCTTTCAAGATTTCACACACAAAACACATTGACTCATAGAGTATGATGCATTGTTACACATCAAACTACCCAGCAGTAGGCTGAAGTAGTTGAAAATATGTGTCCCACCTCCACCAGCTACAATGTTAAAGGGTAATACAACACTGACAGCAGCCAGTCTTGACACGGTGGAGGAAACTGACTGAACCCAAATTTCAGAAACACACAAAACTGAGACAGAGAGCTGGTGCAAATGAAGAATTTATTAACAACACTTAAATGTGGTCAAAAGCTTACGTCTTAGCAAAAAAGATAATGTACAATCTAGAGTAAATCCATTATCTGATCTGTGGGGTGGTGGAGTTTAAGGAAGCCCAGAGTTTATTGAGGATGATTAGGCAGCTTGCCACCACATCTGCACATCTGATCCCACTCCTGTAATCAAGCACACCCACCCACACAGTCAAAGAGAGAGCAGGCTAGCAGGAAGAAGCAGATAGTATCACAACTCTACCTTACTTGTATGATTGGAGCACATTTTGTTGACAATACTTTTGTACTTCTACATCAGTTAAAATTATGAATGCAGAAGCTTTATTTTAGTGAAAATACTCCATTACAAGTAAAAGCCCTTTGTACTTAGAGGTAGGCTATAACCACCCACATATACTAAAGTATTGAAGGTAGAAATACTGATCATGAATGACCACTTTCAAAGTATTAATTGTATTGTTTTTTATTTAACGTTGGATTTTAGACTGTTTATATTAGTGCACCCTCTTGCCACACAGATAAAGCTAACTAGCTATACAGCTAAAGCACGCTAGCTTGTAAGATAGTGGCTAGCCTTAACTAAAACTAAAGCTCAGTTTACTTATTGATTTAGCCGTTTTCGAAAAATGTCCAATTTGATAGACTGACATTGTGCCAATTCAGTTAGTAATTCGACATAACTAATTGAAGCACTAAGCTAACGAAATCCAATCATGATGGAGGAAAATAAACCTAGCTTAAACTCTGCTAATGTTAACTAGCTTAGCAGATCTCAACAACTGCCATTCAAGCTTTGGACTCTAGTGAATTTCATATGATTTGGTGTGGTTAAGGTACCTTTAGATGATATATATAATTGTTAATAATTTATTTCATTATACATTTTAAGAGTGGTCAGACCGACAGTCAATCAGTGCAGCAGAGAGAGACATTTAATTTCTATATTGACTGTAAATGAGCAAAATAAAGTTTTTTTAAACAATTTATTTAAAATGGAAGAAAGCTGAAAGAACATATTAGTTGGTAGATACTGGGTTTTTCCTGAAGATTAGCTGAAGGCAGAGTGCAGTACACTATCTGTATTTTTAGGTATTGAAATTAAAGCATTACAAACTATTACACGGTTTTCTGTCCAGCCTAATAAATCCTTTTTTTTCTCAATTTAAATGCTTCTGTAGTTACGACTCTCTGCCTATGGTGTAGTTTGTCGATTCAGTAAATATAATTAAGTAAAAAGTACAATATTTGACATAAAATTTTAGTGGAGTTTAGTGAAATTAGAAGTACCTCATTTTGTTTCCTGAAATGAATTGCTCTGAGATATTGCAGTATTATATTTGGTGAGCATTGTTTGTGCGACTGTTTTGCAGGGACGGAGCTGGATGACGTGAAGAAGCTGCTGAAGGGACGCTCCTGCAGCGTCAGCCCCACTCGCTCCTCCAGCGCCTCCATCACTCTGCCTGTCCCTAAAAAGGCCAGCGTGGAAACCAAAACCATCTCTGTGGCCACTCAGTCGGGTATATAGCCTTACCAGAGTTGAACACATGCACATACTCTACATGCACAGACACCTTGTCTCCCTCCTACAGAGGTGTGGTTTAAAATAGCCTCTCATGTATTAGCGTTACATCTGAGTGAATCCTGAAATACTTCTCTGCTGCACGAATAAAATGACATACAATATCTCCTTTCTCATTGGAATATATCAATACATTTTTACGAGTGAAGGTTAAACACACTTTGTTTTGATTTATGTATTTTCTTTCCTGCAGGTTCATTTGGCTCTGGTGTGAGATCAGCTGGGTTCCAGACCATTGATACATCAGGATTTTATGATCCCGCTCTGACATCTGGGCAATTTGATACTGGTGTAAAATCAGGCCATTATGATGTCACTCTGAAATCAGGCCAATATGATACTGGTGTCAAATCAGGACAGTATGACATGAGTTTGAAATCAGGGCAGTATGACACCAGTGTGAGATCAGCCCAGTACGATACCGGTGTGAGATCAGCTCAGTACGATACTGGTGTGAGATCAGCTCAGTACGATACTGGTGTGAGATCAGCTCAGTACGATACTGGTGTGAGATCAGCCCAGTATGATACTGGTGGGAGATCAGGCCAGTATGACACGCTGGACGCTACACTTCCAACTTTCTCCTGGTCCACCACGACCCTGCCCTCTGCCTCCACCACAGTGGTTGCTGGCAACACCAGCAGCTACGCGTACCAGGCCGGCACCAACAACATGCCAGGAGGATCGTTGCCGGGAGGCCTCACCTCCCCCTCATCCCTGTCAGGTGAGACCAAATGTCCCTTGAACATTACCTGCAGGTGAAATGTCGTCTTATTTGTAATGAAGTAGTAAGAGATGTTTTGGTGACTGTTTTATCTCTTCTAGGGCAAAATGATGTACTGTATATAGAGTTACACATACATAAACAAATATACAAATGAGCAAACACTTTTATATGGTTTGTTTTATTTTAATTCATTTTATTTTTTTATTTTTCTGTCCATGTATTGGTTTTCTTGTTTTGTGAATATTCATGTGCAGCCTGTGTGTGTGTTATTTTATGTTATTTAATCAAATCAAACCTTACATTCTGTTTACAGTTTACGGCTTCCAGAATAATCTGGCTCCCACTTCTGCCAGTGTGCTCACCACCAGTGGAGGAAACATTAATGCTACCGTTGGAGGTACGGCTGCATGTTCTGACAATTTCCACTCTATCTTACATCCTACATATTTTGCACTCAAAAATAAAAAATAGCACCTTTCTTTAGCAAGTGTTTAACTTTGTGTGTTTGTATTTACAGGTTATGGCGTTCAGAAGAACTTGTCAAATGGTGGTGGTGTCGTCAGCTCTGGAGTCTCTACAAGTAAGTCCACAATAGTTTTAATATAATCGGAAATGTATCACAGTCAAAAACAATTCTCAAACTTAAATGATTCCTGACTGTCTTGTCTGTTGTCAGCCACTAGATCCCAATCTGATGATGCATACAAGAGAGACTATAAGTTCCTGCTCTCTGAAAAGGAGAACGTTCCAGCCAAGAGGGATGCAGAAATGCTCATTATGGCTAAAGACAGCGGGAAGCAGTTCACCAGCAGCAGCGTTCAGATGGGCGGAGGTGAGTCAGCTACTTACTGCCTCCTTCTGGAGAAACACTGAATTTTCTCCCAATTTAATAGGTTTCTCAACTCTTTGTACACCCAATTTCCCCACATCCACAGCAGGCTGTAAAGCTTATTCAAACAGTGTACAAATATTCTGTTTTAAATAATGGCATACCATGCAGCCTTGATATTGGTCACTTGGAGGCTGTTAATAGACAGTCCTGATCCCATTGTTAAACTATCTCTGCATTGATCCAACATATTTGTTTCTTAAGAAAGCATGAACAACCTGATTTGATTTTGAATTAACATTTACAAATGTTTCTAATGGTTAGATTTCATAAATCGTTTTAATCAGAACAGGAACTGAAGTACTATCACCATTACCAGTATTTATTTGTTGTCTTGGGGACAGAAAAAAAAAACATATTTATTATTTATTCTCTTCTATCTTTCTTCCTCCTCTTTTAAATTGAAGATATTTGCTTAATTATATACTTACGTATATACTTTTTTGTCTTTGTTGGTAAAGCCCTCTCTGTGTTGTGTAATTGTTTATTAATACTCAATGTTCTCTCATTCTTAAACAGCTGTGTTTTTTTTAGTTCTGCTTGTTAAACACAATAAATACAATAAAAGTAGTATTTTAAAAAAGTGCTTCTAATTTTCCAGGGTCGTTATCAGGAGATTCAATGAAGAAAGAGAAGCTTATTTCAAGCTACAGTGAGACAATGCCACTGAAGACAGAGACGGGCAACTCTTACTGTGAGTAGTTCTAAATGAGTAAAATCTAAAACAACTAGAAAGGCTTTGATTCTAGAAATAGATATGTGATGTTTTTTTTTTTATTTCTTCATCAGATGGATCATCTGGAGTTGTAATGAAAGACAAAGCCACCTATGCAGGTATTTTTGATTGCACGTATGTTAATATTTACATTAATAATGAATATTTTAGTGTTTGAAAGTGAGGATTTTGCACTGTACTCTCCGTCTTCAGAGATTCACAGGGACAGCGGCATCTTCGGAGGAGGCGGAGGACTGTGCTGCTGCTCCGACGCTTGTTGCTCTTGGTGGAAATGGCTGCTGGGTCTTCTCCTCCTCTCCCTGCTCCTGCTTGGACTCCTGTTTGGGCTCATTGCACTGGGTAAGGCTGGCTTATACAACACAATGACATTTAATAGAGAACAATAAAAAATCTCCCCAAAGATAAAACCTTAGGAGTCGTGGGATACTCTCTGGAGCTACTCTGCAAAGAAGCGCGTGGGAGGGACTGCTTTTGTTAGTTTCTAAACGATAAAATGTGTGTTTCAGCTTTTACGGGCTAGTGAGCATTATTTCACAGTGCTGCTAAGAGCTGTGGGACAGTAAATGTAATCCCCTCCCTGGAAATTTGATCCGTGGGTACTGTCCCACTGCCATAAAGTTGGCCTGGCATTCATCCTCAGTGGAGCAGCTCCAGAAATGCTTTCTTGATGACATCAGAGAGTTTGTTTTCCTGCAGCAGGAGACTTGTTGATGTGAATTCATCCTGAAAAAAATGTGAGAAAAAGAGAACCATTTGCAACCTCTAATGCTTTTAATGATATGTAAGCTTGTGCATGCCCAAACCTGTTGAGCAGGTACTGACTGATGTATAGTGAAGTTATCTGATAGGCCTACATACAGTAGACTATATGTGACGTTCCTAACTAAATTGAAGCTGAAAAGAATAATGTTCAACTGCTCTGTAGCAGGTTAAAGGTAGATACAAAAAAAGTCAAAGGTTTAAGTGTCATACATATTGCATATGTTAAATATGAATTGATTAGTAACAGATTCATGAACTTGTGAGTTAAATCTGAACACACAGACATGATGCACATATTTTAAAATTCACTGTGACTTAAACTTTCCAAGGACATCATTATCATTATTTCCATAGTAAATAAATGTCCAAAGATCTGAAAAAAATGCGTTCCTGGCAACTCCAGAACTTGCCTGAGAATCCTGTTTTTCTAAGTATGGAAGTAATCCAGTAATGGTTAACTGTTTTATTTCAATGTTATATGCTTATCTTATACTATTATTCTTTTTTTTAATCAATTATATAGTTCACCACCCCATTCCAAAATATATCATTTTTGTATTATTTTTTTTTTTATTTCTATTGTCGTTTTTACAGTTTCCCTCTGAAATTCAGTTGATTTAAAAGTCAGAATGGTGTATTTAAGTGTTATTTAGATCAAAAAAGTGTCTTCCCTGATGACCATTATCTTGTAAATACAATACTGTTTTAATAGTAACAATAATAAGCTTAATTTTTATAGCAAAATGTCATGCATAAATGAAACACAAACTGCTTTACATGAAAGTGAATGCAAAACAAATAATCATGCCATTTACCATAAAATAACAGAGATAAGCATTCAGCCGTCAATTTTCAGAAGTCGAAGCGAGAGAAGTCTTCTACAGCGGATACGTTCATAACCTGTGGAAAACACTATAGTTTATATATATATATTTTCTAATCACTGCCTACACAAGTGGTCCTTGTATGTTTATCTTACCAAATGTTGACGTCTCTTTCTCAGCTGAAGACGTGAGAAAGCTGAAGAGTCGAGTGGCTACGCTTGAGTCCACGGGGGCTTCTGCTCATACCAGCCGGCTGTCAAGTTCTTCCAATGACATCGGCATCCATAGGGCCACCGGAGCTGCAGATACCGACAACACTGACAACACGCTGCACGTCGACGCTGGAGGTGGAGGCTCGAGCTCCAAAACACAGATCGCTGGTGCTAAAGTAAATGGAGATAGTTCTGCCACTGGGGCTGTAGCGTCCACCGAGGTCAATGCTAAAGCTGCCGGTACCAGCCTCAGTGTTGGCACTGGCCTTGGGACCGGAGGACACATAGACGCTGCTTCTCTTCACATGAAGATCCAGCAGATGTTAAAAGCTGAAATGCAGTCACAGTCATACAGAGGTACTGCACATATATACTGACTACATGAATACACAAACACACACACACACACCCTGCATTGAACTGTTGTTTTCTATCCAGCTTTTCTAGCATCGTCAGTGCAGGGAGAGAGAGGACTGCCTGGACCTAAAGGTGAAATTAAAATATTTATTTCATAAAATCTAAACATATACTCTTTTATTTTTTAAGTTAATTAACATGAGTGAATTTGTTATTCGTTTCAGGGGACTCTGGAACTAAAGGTCAGGAATAAAATCACTTAGTGTAACTTTAATTCAGCTACTGTGGACTGTCATCTAAATTAAATGTATGTTTTACTTTTCACAGGAGATTCTGGTTTCCCTGGACTTCCAGGTGAGCAATGATGACTAATATTTTCATTGAGTCATTACCATTATTTTGCTATTTCTTGGAATTTTTGCATTGCATCGTAATGTCATTTTACTGACTGTGACTGTTGACTTCAGGTGCTCCGGGTGCAATGGGACATGCAGGCCCTGAAGGTCCAAAAGGACAGAAAGGAGTCCAAGGTACAGAAAACGCTTAAGTTGAAACTACATTGTGCAAGTACACTGCTTAGCTTCTTAATAGTGAGGCATTTTATCTGTGTGTAAAATGTCCGGTCAGGTGATCATGGAGTGGATGGGGCACCAGGCATCAGGGGTCGCGAGGGCCCGGCTGGCCCCAGAGGTGAGGCAGGATCTTCAGGCTTCACATCGAAAGGTGAAAGAGGTATGGCTCAGATTCTCAGCATCAACAGAGCTTTTGTGTGTATTAGTAATACTAATGAGACCTAGTTTATCTTGATTGTGTCACTGCAGTATCTCATGTTTTGTTTTATGCAGGTGCCTCTGGGGATCCTGGGCCCGTCGGCCCGGCTGGACCAAAAGGTGACAATTGTTGTAGTCTTTTGACCATTCAAAGAGCTTTACACTACATGTCATCATTAGCCCATTCACATACACACATTCACACACTGATGGCAGGCTGCCGTGCAACGTGCCAACCTGTCCATCAGGATCTAAATTCATGCACGCTCACACACCGATGGCACCAAAATACATTAATTAATTCAAATAATAATAATAAATTAGAAGAATATCTCAAAGAAACTAACCAATTTGAGTCATGGCAGATAAAATACATCCACATATATATCTATTGTCTAGGGGTTAGAGAAATAAGTAAGTTGGGGTTATCACTACATAAAATATTTTTTTTTACATAAAATTACCGTTGGTTTTACTTGCTGACAAAAGGTGCATTTGTAACGTTTTATTGCCTCATTGTGTATGAACGTCAAACGGCACCAGGTGGCAGCATATAGATAGCTTGTGAATAAAGCCTCCATATTGTTTTGTGAAAAAGCAAACAAGCTCTACCTTGAGGTAGACGCATACAGTAATTAAGAATGAAAATGCCCCAAATGGTGAATTCTAGTTATATATCTTTATCTACTGTATTACAATTATTCATATTTTTGATAGAGTTCTCGCTATAGCACCCTTAACAGTCAAAATATATAATCAATTAATTTAAGTAATGTCAATAATGTATAAATAAAAGAAAAAGTGTGATTATTTTGCAATTTTTAGGATAATTAGGCTTTTATAGACCTTAATTCCAATGTTAGTTCCACATTAGTTAATTCAACGTTCTTATTCAACATTGTTTTTCCTTTCTAATAATTATTAATCTATGATCTAGGTGCACCTGGAGGTCCTGGACTTTCTGGAGCACCAGGTCAGTTTCTCCCGGTCATCATTCATGTAGATCACAGTGACTCCAGAAACACCGGCTGAGTTTAATTCAAATTTACCAACTGAAAATACTGTTAGCATTTTACTTAAACTGTTTTGTTTAACGTCAACTAGGTCTTCAGGGGTTCCGTGGCGAGGCTGGGCAACCTGGACCTAAAGGTAGGTCACATGGACTTTGTTCATTTGAAAAATACCCTGAAATTCGCTGTTAGTTTATTTTCTATATTATAATGTTACTCACAGTCATATTGTCCCTCAGGTGACAGAGGGATTGGTGGACTCCAAGGACTTAAAGGTTTGTTGTAACTACATCAGTTTCTCATAGGACTTGTGGGGTCAGTGAATGTTTCTAACTACTTTAATTCATGTTTATTTTAGGTGAACCTGGTGACACAGGTCTCAGAGGTGTGAAAGGTCAGTATAGCTTTGTCAAATCAGCATGTACTACACTCTGTGCAGTTTTCTAAAACAGTTGTCTTACTCCTCAGGTGATCCTGGTGTACCAGGGCTGCAAGGGTCAGCCGGAGAGAGAGGACCCAAAGGATCAACAGGTGAGTCACAGGAGCTCCAGCCTCAGATAAGTAATAATGATAATGAATTCTCAGACACTCAGAGTGTGGTATTGTGCTTAGCTTAGCTTAGCACAAAGACTGGGAGCAGGGGGAACAGCTAGCCTGGCTCAGTCCAAACACAATTCACCCACCAGCACCTCTAAAGCTCACTAATTAACATGTCATATCTTGTTTGGATTAAACAAACAATATATGATGTGTTAATTAATGTAAATTTTTTTAACAACAAAAAAACAATGTGGTAACATGACAATTAGCTTTTTTACGAGGGGTTGTGTGCTGGACTATTTCTTGTCTCTGCTGGTTGCCTGGAACCTGCTCAAAATGTTGAACTATTACTTTAATAGGTGATGAGTGTGCATCACAACAAAACATTCACCCTTCCAAAAAAAAACGGAGAAAGCGTTTAAAAATTGTATATAAACAATTTAATTTTGTCTTTTTTAACTGTATACATTAGTTATTTAAACGATTTAGATAAATGTAGTTTAACTTAATAGCTCACTTATCTTTCTTTCTATCTTTTTTTCTTAACTTGTTATTGTTATGTGAACACACCACAGCTGATTTCAATGAGGCAGCAACGAGAGTATTAAACTAGAAAATTCCGCAAGAAATTTTGACAGTGTGGCTGCTACTGCCCGAAGACGTCGCAATATATACACACACCGATATTACTGGTAGTATCGTTGAGGTTCGATTGAGATATCGCTTCTCTCGTTTCTGCATTGTAGATTCATACTCTTGGATTGAATCTCGTATTTGTGGGGCTTTTATTTTGAAAGGGTGGGACTGGGTGGGTGAGAGAGGGGGAGAGGAGACAGAATCATAATGTTTGACACACATACACAGGTTATTAAATGACAGGCTTTTGTGTGTGTGTGTGTGTGTGTGTGTGTGTGTGTGTGTGTGTGAGAGAGAGAGAGAGAGAGAGAGAGAGAGAGAGAGAGAGAGAGAGAGAGAGAGAGAGAGAGAGAGAGAGAGAGAGAGAGAGAGAGAGAGAGAGACAGACAGACAGACAGACAGACAGACAGACAGACAGACAGACAGACAGACAGACAGACAGACAGACAGACAGACAGACAGACAGACAGACAGACAGACAGGAGGTCTAACAATGCCTTTGACTGAATATCTCCAAGTCATTTGTGTGTGTGTGTATAGAGAGAGAGAGAGAGAGAGCGTAACTGGTTGCCATGGTGAGGATGCACCTGGTGTTAGAGGCAGACTGATTAAGAAACGTTACAGTAAACAGTGATTTTGAACAAAACTCTTGCCTCCTTTTAACAAAAAGCAGTAGTCTGAGTGCCAAAATATGGGTATCATGAGAAAGATAAGACTCTGCCGAACGCGCTGATGAGGGTTTTAGCTCTAGAGCAATACAGAAACTGGTACCGTCTGCTTTCTTTGAGAAATTAGTGTCTAATGGAGCAGTTGGTTGGATTTCTTGTTGCTCTGCGGCTCTTTGAGCAAAATGTGTAAGTCCGTTGGATCCATAGACATCTGCGTTTGACAGCACAACATTTCCAAGCTTTTTGGCCAAAAATGGTGTATAAAGAGTACAAATTGTGGGACACAGAATATTTTCCTGCTCTGCTCCACTCTGACAGTTATGCCCTCACTCTAGCGCTGAACATTCCGTGCAACACACACCCATTATAAAATCTGAAACGGACCCAAAATTTTCCTAAAACTTAATCTGTGACTTCATGAAAACTGTGCTAGCTATCAAAATGTCCATTTGGCTCAATAAAGTCCATCGTTTTGTCTATGTTTTAAACTTTGAATAATTTTTGTACGTTAATGTATGGCTAGTCAATATGGGCCCAAAGTTAAGTGTGTTTTTGCTCTCTTCATGCCGAAACCCCATTCAAGTGAATGGAGAAATTTTGCTCAGATTTTTGGTATTTTCGGGGAAACCGCTGGGCAAATCTCTGTAGAAAATACATAGCACACGATTCCCAATCAGGCCGCACGTTTTGATGTATTTTTTTGCGCTGGTGTTGGCAACGCTGTGTAAGGGAGAAGCGCGGGAAACTTTCTGAATAACTATTATTATGATTAAGCTCAATGGATTATAGACAGTGTGCTTTGGCACAGGTAGTACTGCCTTTGTGCTACAAAGCCACACTGAATAACATAATCCTCCAGTGGGTCTTCTTATACAGATAAGATACAACTTTATTTTTTCAGAGGAAAATTGCTGTGCAGCAGGTGCTATACAAAATGGGAAACGTGTAAATACAAAATTATAATATAATTCTATAATAGAAAGCCTCTTTTACTCTTCATACTAATAGATTGACATTGAATATAATTGTTTTCTTTCCTTTTTATGTTGTCAGGGTTGTCTGGAGCCGATGGATTTAAAGGATCAAGAGGTAAATGAGTCATTATACAAACACTACAGATACATCTATTGAAATGTTGATTTGATATACACAGTGATTTAACATTTAAAATCTCACTCAAAAGTGTAATTTTTTACCCTCAGGTGATGTTGGACCTGCTGGGCCACCTGGACTCAGAGGTCTTTCTGGGCCTGCTGGAGATGCTGCACTTCCAGGTAAACTGAACCTGATGTCACTCCCATGAAACAGAGTCTGCAGCTATTTCAACATTATCATTAGTATTAGGATGATATAAGATATATTCATGATTACCCCCCCCCCCCCCCCCCCCCGGTCTGTAGGAACCCCTGGGCTTCAAGGACCACCAGGTACGACTCTACTATCTATTCAGCACAAATTGTAGATTTCCCTATTGGTTGTGGGGCACTATGATTTTGATGCTCTCAACCCTAAAAATGTACTTGTGTCTTGCTTTTAGGGATACCAGGGAATCCAGGAAGACCCGGCTCTAAAGGTACATCTACTGTTAACTTCAGCTTTCCTTGAGGGTCATCTGCTGCAGAAAGTGCACTCTGTCTAAAATACCACGTGTGCTATTCATCTGTGCGTCTGATGTTCCACATTTCTTGTCTGTTTTAGGTGAAACAGGTGAACCAGGAAGAATCATCAATGCAGGTAACAGATTGTGATAAAAAAAAAGATATTTTAAAACCTTGTTGATTAGATTATAGTTTGAGGATATCTAACTATGACTTGTATTTATTTACCAGCTGGCTCCACATCTGTCGGCATCCCAGGACCACCTGGGCATGCTGGCCCTCCCGGTCCTGCGGGTCCTCCAGGATTATCAGGTCTGACCCTTGACAGCTGGGAAATAAGCCAGATGGTGTCCTTGGCATTCTGCATTTTAGCCCTGAAATATAACATCAGTAGTAACAATACTTATACTATGATTTACCTCCTCAGGTCCCATTGGCCCTGCTGGTCTGCCTGGCCAACCTGGTAGGTCACTGCAGATTATGTCTTTTAGATCAGATATGCGGCCATCAGAGTCTCATGAAAGCTGCATTGTTTGTTTTCACAGGTGCTAAAGGTGACAGAGGATATAAGGGAGAGCAGGGAGAGCAGGGAGAACAAGGATTAACCGTGAGAACAAGTGAAAGTCTAAGCTCAAGCTCAAGTGAGTACTTTTTTTGGGATGTTTTCTTTGTGTTTAGAGGTGAGAAATGACCTGCTGCGTCTGTGGTGTAAGATTATCTTCTGAATACAATAAAAGCGACGACTATGTCTCACTTAAGTAAAAGCATGTAAGTGTTATCAGTACTTAAAGTAAAAGTACTCATTCAGACAAATTGCCACTGTGATTGTTATATGACATTATCATTAGATTACAGTACTTGAGTAAATGTACTAAATTACATCCTACCACTCGTAGCTCATAGTAGCTAATTCTAGCAAATAATGAAGAGTACAATGTCAGTTTATTGACTGTACACTTCCGTACTTGTGCTACTGTTACTACAGGTTAGCATTATTATTGTCCTGTAGTTGTAACCTGTGGCCACAATGGGCGCTGTTGAACAGAAGTTACATCGGGTCACTTTAATGTAATTTTCTACATGTTTAGTCTGGTTTGTTCCTCTCTACAGACAAGAATACTGTTCATTACTTACAAGTATATTTCTGTTTCTGCTTTAGGGCAATTCAGTGCCAATGGAGGTTCAGGACAACCTGGCCCACCCGGCCCACCGGGTCAACCTGGACGTCCAGGCAAATAAAACACACCTTTGTTGCAGCATTGTCAAAGACGACATCTTTAATGATTGATGAATTACCACAGTGGTCTTGTAATGTTCTTCAAACTGTGTTACTGACTGTTTTAAACATGTTTCCATTAGGAGATTCAAGACAAGGACCCCCAGGACCGCCTGGGCCTGCAGGTCCTCCAGGCAAGTATTTAAGCTCATTAAATACACAGTTTCAAATATGGACTGTGGCCGGTGGATCATACCGTGTGTTTGGTATTATGTGAATCTCATCCATTATTTATATCAAACTTTATTCATCTTTTTTTAAGGTTATGGAAGACCAGGACCTAAAGGAGACAGAGGAGACACAGGCTTTGGATCCAGCTCTGGTATGATGCTAAATCTAAACTTGTTTAATGTTGGTTTGACTCAATACAGTAATTAGCAGTAACAGAAAAGATTTTCAACACTGCTCTTCTTACAGGATCTTCATATAGTGGACCACCGGGACCACCAGGACCACCTGGATCATCAGGTGATCAGCTTTTGTGAAGACCTCATATTGTTAGCTTCATTTAAAGAAACGTACCCTTGTTTAGTTTTAGGAATATTTTATTATAACATATCTGTCGTTATTTCAGGTACTCCTGGACCCAGAGGATACCAAGGTAATTGTCTCACTTTATTTATGGTGTATCTCTTTTATAAATCACTCACTCTGTCACCAAACGATCCAATACATCTCATTAAATAACTTGCTTAAATAAAAGTAAATAACTTCACAAAAATAACAGTGCAATCATGTGTGTCTCAGGTGAACCAGGCCAGCCAGGTGTGCCCGGTACCCCTGGAAGACCAGGAAGCTCTGAGAGAGGTCAACACCACACACAAATCATACAAAGTCGCATTAGAAATATATATGATAACCACACTACAAAGGCCATATCCACACATGTGATATAACTGTATGTTCATTTCTTCATTACAGTGTCGACTTACGGTGGAGGAAACGGGATCCCTGGACCACCAGGTCAACCGGGACTTCCTGGACTTCCTGGACCACAAGGAGTTAAAGGTACCAGCACATCGAAACTTGTAAATGCTGTCAATGTTTTATTGTCTGTATTTCAAAGTGAATACTGTGTGCGTCACATGATGAAAATGCTTTTATTGTTTCTAAGGGGACACTGGAGCTCCTGGTTATTCTGGCTCTTCAAGAGGTAGAGAAGATCATGATTACAATAATACACAAAGTCAAGCATTTTTATCTTGTAAAAGCATGAATAGTTCCCAGTTGCTTTAAATGTTTATATTACCTTCAAAGCTTTTACTATCTCATTTTTTCCTCAGGCACTATCTCAGTCACCTCAGGCCCTCCTGGCCCTGCAGGTCCTCCTGGCCCTCCAGGCCTGCCGGGCTCCTTCGCTTCTTCCAGTGAGATGCGTCAATACATCAATGACTATCTAAGTAAGAGTTTTTCTGAAGCAAGGTCTCACCCTCACAGGCTGTCAAGGGGACAGAACAGAGTATAAACAGGTTTTATTTGTTCTATGCAGGTAGAAGCAGACAGTCCAGTATCCCCGGACCTCCAGGTCCACCTGGGGCTCCAGGAATCCCTGGAACCTTCTCAGGCTCTATCGATGACATCTCCACTCGTATCATTGCATATCTGCAACGTAAGTCTGCGCTTCTCCCCAGGGTGCATATTACTGAATGACAGTTGGAGGAATGTTTACGTATGGGGCATAATAATAGCAGATTGGGGGCCACCAATAACTGTGTTCTGCAATTTCAGGCTCTGGCTCAGGCCTCAGCATTGGTGTGCAGGGTCCTCCAGGACCACCTGGTCCACCTGGACCTGGCTCTGGCTCTGGGTCCCTGACAGTCAGTGGTCTCATCATCATGCTTCAGAGTAAGTACGATACATACTCCGGCTGAGCCAAGTGGAATCAGATCCATATAGTCTCCCTACAGCACTCTACTGTCTCTGTAAACCCTTCAACATCATCTTATTTCACTGTGAAGACAGAGAAGTTTAAACTAAACTAAAAGCTGAACTATGTCTCTCTGCTGTGATCTGTCTAGGAGACGATGTGAGGAGATATTTGTTAGGACCACCAGGGCCACAAGGACCACCTGGACCACCAGGCCTATCAGGAGGAATTTCAGGCAGTTATAGTGTTGAGGAGATAGCCACATACATCTTCAAAATCATGAATGGTAAGCACAGGTGGCACTAAAAGAAAAACAATAACCCTGGAAGTGATACCTGTACTTAATCTATTAGTCAGTCAGTCAATCAAGTTGCTTTTATTGTCGTTTCCAGACAGAGGGATTGCTAGAGGTCCGCCCGGCCCGCCCGGTCCTGCTGGGCCTTCTAATGCAGGGGGCTCTGGCTTCACTACCGCTACCATTGACTATTCTGCCCTGATGAGAAGTAAGTCATCGTGTTTTCCATTGACAGACACCATCTTGTTGTCGAGCCGTGAAAAGTTAGTCACTCACTCATCATCCATCCTAAAAAACAAACCATATACTTATAAACTTATTGTGTCTTCATCTACTTAGATTCAGAATTCCGCACTTGGATTAACTCTGCCCTACAACACGGTACTCCCGGTCCTGCCGGTGTCCCGGGGCAACCTGGCCCTCCTGGTCCTCAGGGTCCGGCAGGAGTCTCCACTACCAGTGTGCATACGTCAGGAGGTCGTGGCTACAGCATGGAGGATATTCAGCGTTACCTGCAGGGTGAGTCTGACCGAGTGAACGAACTTCATATATTGTATAAACTGAGGCTGAAATCTTGAGGCTTAGATTCACATAGCAAGGTAATTTAATGCAAATGTTAAATCGTACAACAATAAAAACCAAATGAGGTTGAACACGATCCATTACATTTAATGGCTTTAATTTAATCATTTTGATTTGAATCCATCGTCATCCTATCTGTTATTACACTGTATACAGTACAGTTCAATTATATCTATATATATATCTATATTATTCATAGTACCCTCAATTTATAACAAAGCATTAATTACACTTAGAAGAGGAAGAAAATAATGATAATTATAATAATTATAATTGCCCCCTTGAGAGGATATTTACTGAAAACTAAATTAAACATTTATACAAAAACAAAACAGATTGGAATTTATTTTAAACATGAACCAAAGACAGTGTTTTTATGTTTGCAGATGCATTTCCTTTTTGGTGTTTTAGACTATTTCCGGTGACCCTATAAACAATTCATTACTACCAATATATCACAATAAATACCATGTATACAAAACATTACATTCGTCCTCCTCTTTAAAAAATACTGTTCTCTAAATATCATTGCTCTAGTTATGAAAATTCCAAGAGAAATATCAACAATCACAAATAAAGAATATAACATTATAAACAATACACTCTTTCATCTTAACTCATCAGCGAGTACAAATGTTGAATATCCATTTTTAAATATAATCATACAAGAAGTGTGCTCTGTTGCACCTTTAACCACACCCAACAGTGATCTCACGGTGTACTGACACACCCTGGAGTTCACCTCTACATCATTGCAGCAAGAGTGAGGAGGTAAACCACTGGAGGACAGCAACAACTTGATTTTCCTACCTTTATGTCGTGTAAAATCAATTAGAGACGTGTTCAATCAACTTCGTGGTTGCTTGATGGTTTTTTGTTGTCCACTCTCGATTTTGTAGTCTACAATCAATGAGGTTGCACAAGGTTTCCTCATCTCCCTGTGCACGTGTACATATTTGACTGACAATAACGTTGACTTGAATCTTTCTCAGGTTCTGGTTTCAGAGGTGTTCCCGGCCCACCTGGTCCACAGGGTCCTCCGGGACTACAGGGTCCACCAGGCAGTTACAGTGGATCAATTTCCTACAATGGAAACTTCCCTCGGGAGACTATCCGCACTGAAATTCAAGAGTATCTGACCAGTAAGCTCCTACACAGACAGGTTAAAGACATGTGAGCACAGATGAGTGCGGATATCAACTATGAACTTCATCTTTCAGGTGACGGTGTTCGTCGTGCCATCAGTGGCCCTCCGGGGCCTCCAGGGCCGAGGGGTCAGAAGGGAGATCGTGGAGACCCGGGTCACATCCAGAGCTACGCGCAGAGCCAGAGCTACACTAATAGTGACTCTCGATATGGCTCTGAGCGCAGAGAGACCGACATCAGCAAGCTCTCTGAGACTCTGGATTACTCCAGCGTCGCCGTAAAAGTTTCAGACTACATCAAGAGTGAGTCGAACCTAAACACCCCCATCGTCTCCCCTTCATTCATAGTGCAATCTTTCTTTGTTTAGTTGATATGCTCTACTGTACTCTAACTACTCTAAATATGCTCCAACCACAGTTCCCATAATGCTTTGGAGATGATGCCCTTTCTGAGGATGTCATTATCTCAGATGTCGCCAATAAACGTCCATAAATTTGCAGAGTTATGTTTTTTAAGTTTTATTTAGTATCAAATAAATCCAGTGATATTTATCTGTACATCTTTGGGTTAAGTGCAAACAGGAGGAACTGCTCATAGCTAATTTGGCATACCTTGAATGGTGCTAATATAACCAAATTTAACAAATATCAGCTAAAATCAGAGCTCATATTGTTGCCCAAAGCTCTCAATTTTGTTTGAGTTTGCCCTGAGTGTCAGCCTTCTGACTTAAGTGAAGGATCAGAGTACGTCTTCCTCCTCTGGCCAACAACGATGATAATGATGAGTGTCACTTCAGTACTTTGATGCATCTACCCTCCTCTAGGTCAAGGCCTGCTGCAGGAGTACCTGGTTCAGGGTCCCTGGAGGGCGAGTGTGAGAGCGATCCAAGGCCCCCCTGGTCCACCGGGCCCCATCGGACCTTCTGGTCAGAGCCGCGTCATCGGTGCCTATGGCAACGTCACAGCTGACCTCATGGAGTTCTTCAGAGGTGAGGATACAAGAGTTTAGAGTTCAACCTTACAGCAATAGAAAACCAGACTCATGTAAGTGTAGTTGGAAAATGTTGTTCATCACAACTGAATCTGTGCTTCTGCTCTCGTGCAGCATATGGCACCATCCCCGGCCCCCCAGGAGGCCCTGGACCAAGGGGTGACCAAGGGTACCCGGGACCCAGAGGAGAAAAGGGTATATTTAAACACAGCGTATTTTCCAGAGTGCTGTTTTTCGTGAAGTGATTGAGAAAAGCAAGTCTGAGATTGTCCTTATGCTCGCAGGTGATCCTGGGCGCCCAGGTATACCGGGACTACCAGGGTCCTACACTTTCCAGATTCCACACAGAGTGCAGAAGAGGGATGCAGGTAACTTAAGTGAAATGTTGTTAAATCACATAAAAAATGTCCAGTGTTTCAAACAAGTAACAGCGTTTCTTTTCATCCACTGTAGGAGATAAAGTTGTTGGTCGTCGGCATCGCCGTCACGCCAGCGGTGGCTAAACATACTACTGGATCAAGTCAGATTTATTTTAGTCATCTTATTTTTTAGGTGTTAAACTGTAGCAATGCAAGTAGTCAAAAAGCTTTTTATTGTTGCCAGCTGTAGAACAATCACAGGACAAGTTGAGAAAATAAAAGTGGCCAAAAATGCAATAAGTCTCTTTAAACCTGCTTAAGTAGAGGCATGGATTTAGCTGCTGGTCAGTGTCTTTGTCACACAGACTCGATTATTTTTGTGGGTGTATAATGTTTACTTTTCTAAGTTAGCTTGCAATCAAAGTTTTTTATTTTCCAGGGGCAGCTTTGCTTAAGAGAATATCTATTTTTAAGCAATTAGTAGCTGAGTAGTATTTTAATGGCACTTTGCATCTTTTCCCACTGCTCTTGTAACTTGAGTTACTGGTGTACGTTTATTTTTTTTTCTATTCGTTGTCTTTTGAGGATTATATTGTATTGAGGACTATATAAGTGTTAAATGTTGCGTCAAGATAACCCTTAAATGATTCATAAAATTCAATATTGGCAGATTATCCACATAAATCTAGTCGACCTCCAGCCTGTACGTTATACATTCACCCCTAACAATTTACATTTGTTAACTATATAAAGGAATGCATCATTACCAGTCAGAGTGAGGGTCATTTGTGCAGCAGGGAGGGGACTTTGGTTACCGTAAATGTTGCTGTAGTGAGGACTGATGATTTACTTGAAAGGTTTGTTGGTAAAAGAAATAAATAACATTGTTCGCATGGTTGAAAGACAGATAATCACTAAGAAATGACTGATTGGATTGTATATTTTTGTATGAGAGCGCACTGAAATTGATCTATTTTCTTTATACCATTAAGTGTTGAAAAGATTAAATTATAAAATGTTCACAGATCATGTTTTACATAGTGAACTTATTGACATCTGATCAATATATTTGAAAGACACACAAAATAAATCTATTTTTGGACTTGGGAGTCTTGATCTTCACTCGAGGTGTTTCCAGACATTTAAACAAAGGCCAAACAGTCAATATTTTATTTACAACTAAAGAAAAGTCAATTTATAAAGACACTTTAAATACATTTGATCCGACATCGAAAGAATGTTCAATGTCGTAGAATCACAACTTATCGAAATGCTGTAACTTAAGCAAAATAAAAAATATATTTGAAATCTATGGGGCATTTGGTGTAATTCACAAGACAATCTCCAAACAACCCCAATAAAAACCCAGCATTCATGACAAAACACTCGTCAATGTCAGCATACAGAAATCATAACATGCAGTGATGATATGCAGCAACAAAATAAACTAATCAGGTGTCTTCAAATCTCTTTTTGTGAACCATCAATACTTTTGCTCCCAAAATACAGCGAAGAATGTCGTCTCACACATTGAAGCTCAAGCGTTTTACCGTTCACACAACACCGGTCTCCAGAGCAAGAAGCTCGCAGACGAGAGCAAATACAGCATCGATAATTCAGGAATACATGTTTAGAAAACTAGATGGGATCATAAAATACTAAAGGGCATATTTGAAAAAGAGTAAAATTATAAGTAAAAAAAAAGACAATTCTGTCTATTTGGAGTTGCTTGGGTGAGACAAAGGTGACTCACTGTCAAAATACATTGACA
This sequence comes from Cebidichthys violaceus, assembly GCF_023349555.1. Lineage (NCBI taxonomy): Eukaryota > Metazoa > Chordata > Actinopteri > Perciformes > Stichaeidae > Cebidichthys > Cebidichthys violaceus. The sequence continues at coordinate 3,573,733 of NW_027176263.1, read as the reverse complement.
GCTTTACTACTGCATATTTATTCTTTAGCTCATGTGGCAAAAACAGTGCAAATAAACAGCTTTACATTCCTTTTAGTTTTCATATATTATGTATTCCATCATTCTCCAGGAAGTAACAGGTCAGCTCTGTGTTTAACTATGTGGGAATAAGCACTGAAATTAAATTGTAAGACCCTCATGGCAAGCACAGTATCTGATTAAACACCATATGTAGGTACACACGTAACAATTCACTCAGCGCATCATTTACAACACGGTACATTCCAGTTAATTTGAACTCACAGCCTTATGATCTTCAGACTACACAGCCATAACACAGTCTCAGAAGTACTCAGTCCATCTCCCTCCTACCAGCTCTACCTTACATGCAGCAACATGAGATCTCAGTCAGTTTGATCTCCCAGCATCTTGTGATTGTGGGTGGAAATGATAACCAGTTATTCAAGACATTCAGGGGGGAACCGTATTTACTCTAGATGCAGAACAAAAAAGAACATATGAGGCACTGGAGTTCACTCAATACAATAATCTGATTGGCCTTCGCTACCAACTGCAAGCTTCTAAAATTTGAACATGCTCAGAAAAGTGCATATTATTATCATTGGACATTTCTCAAATAGCGGAGAAAGATTTGATTACGTGAGGGAACGGTGTGTAGGCACGTCATGCTCACTAACGAGGGAATCAAAGAGGTGAAGACATTTTATCGGTAACGGTTGAGAGAAGTCATGTCGCTCCACCAGGAAGAGTCTGTCCGGGAGTCCGTTTTGTAGCACGGACGGACGGACGGGGGCTATAAACCAGAGTTGTGCAGGTTTGGGATGGGGTAGAATTTGGATACTCGACTCTGGGTGCTGGGGTTAAGGCATTCGGATTCGCCGCTCATCTTGAAGAAGACCTCCTGCTCCTGCAGCTTCCGCGTGAACTCCTCCTCCAGCGCCTGCAGGGGACAGCAGATACAAACAACTGAGTCGACCACTGAGACGATTATATCACAAACAAACCAGACAATCGGAGACGTTCTTACTCCCAACTGTAGATGGAGCCTGTAAGAGACGGACACTTACGTCAAAGAGTAAACAGATGTTAATCATACCTTCTTCCTGGGTCTTAGCTTCTCTCTCCACTCCTTAATCTCTTGACTGTGCTCCTCATCCAGCTCCTTCAGCTTTTGGGTCTCATGTTCAATCAGAAGGTGGCATTTCTCATTCTGAAAGAAAATGTGGGTCAACGCATGTGGCTTCAGGATAAATGTGCTGAGATCAAAAATCATTCTCTCTTATTCTATTTCTTTCCTCACACTTTTTTCTCTAATTATCCTGTTATAGATCTAGGTATTAAACAGTGTGCTCATAGATGAGAACGCAAGCTCCATGCTGTGTGTGTGTGTGTGTGTGTGTGTGTGTGTGTGTTGTGCGCTCACCTGTAGCTGCTGCAGCTCCCTGATGTTTGAGTCACACTGCAGCTGCAGATCCCTCATCTGGTTCTCGTGTTTCTGGTGTTGGTGGAGCCTCTCGTTCTTCTGCCTCTTGTCTTCCTGAGACGCGAACTGGACCAAGCAGGCAAAACAAAACACACACAACTGTAACAGCACCTCAAAACCAAACAAAGCTACTCGTTGATTTGTCTTTTGAGACAAGTTGAAAAATCATGTTGACGATGTGAAGCTTGTTAAATGGTGACTTTAAAGTTGGATGAATAAGGCCATGCATGTTCCGCCACTTCTCCCTAAATGTGAAGTAGAAGGTAGAAATGATAAATAACAGCAGCGTGAGTCCACAGTGTCGTCACCTGTTTTATCCGCTCTCTCTCCTGCTCCGGCGTCACGGCTGCGGTGGCGGTGATGCGGATGCTCTTCTTGAACATGGCCATGCGGGTCTTGGCCTCGCTGCGCTGAATCTTGGGCAGACGAACCCTCTCTTGAGTCTGTTTGTTCTTCATCTCCTCTATCAACCGCTGGTTGTAGCGGTGCATCTGCTCCATCTCCTATAAAACACACACACGCACACGCACACACACATGCACACCGTTCAGAAGCACTATTTAAAATACGACTTTACTCTGAGTGGACTTCTCTCCCAGCTCTTACTTTCTCATGTCTCTTCAGCAGCTGGTGTCTCTGCAGGAAGTACTGGTCCTTCAGCTGCTGCTTCAGCTGCTGGTGCTTCTCCTGCAGGTGGCGCTCCTCCAGCTCCCACATGGCCGCCTCTCGAGCTACAAAAACACACACACACACACACACACACACACACACACACACACACACGCACACACACACACACACACACACACACACACGCGCATGCAAAAACATCACATGAGGCCACGTACGTGTGAGGTACCAAACATGTGCATACATGTTAGCTGGTGACGATTGGAGCGATGAAACCAAGACTGACGGGAAACACGGTCAGCTAGTTGGACGAGCTGCAACACGTCTGCACGTCAGTCATTATCTACACACTTTTATTTGCGTCACTCGTCCTTTCGACTTATTCTTCTGACCTTTCAGGCTGTTGCTTGGTTTCGTGTCGGTCTGTTACATTACTTGAAACCTACACAGGATGTTTGAGCTCAGCTGGTCGCTTGAGAGTTAATCCGTCCCGTCATTTGTCAAACTGAATGGAAATGCACTGATTAATACCAAAAGTGTGCTGACGTGGTGCCTTCAGATGTGTTGAGAGGAAATCAGAACCAGAAGCGTCGCCGTGTTTCTCTCACCAGCACATGAACGACAACCGCTTTAAATCAAACCGTGCTTTCTCCAGCTTTACTATGCAACGATAAGAACTCGGACAAAAATGAAGACAGTGTGATATTCCCTATGAATAGCTGCGTGTCTCGGGTAAGCAAAACAACTATGGTTTACTTTAAAAGGTGTTAAGAAGTCATGTAAATATGTGCCGTTGTAGTAAAAGGGCGGATTTTATCCACACTTCCTCCGTCTCCTACCTCTCATCAGCTGCTGCTTGTGGTTCAGGCAGTCTCTCTCAATAGTGGTGATCTCCAGTTTATGCTGCTGGATGATTTTCTTCAGAGCTCCGTCTAGCTCTTGCTGCTGCTTCTGTAGGAACTCTTGCTCCTGAGGAGCCAGAGAGAAGAGGAGCAGTGAGAGGAGGCCAAGATGAGCGTACAGAGGGACAGCAAAGAGCAAGAAAGAGAGAGCACAACACAAAAAAATGTCTTGAGTATCAAAACGGCCTGAAACTAAATGACATTCACTTCAAGTTCAGAACAACACAGAGTGGTAAGATGTCACATCATCAACTGTAGAGGAGACACTCAGAGATCATGGATGGCAACGATCCACAATGGAGGTGAAGAGAGAGAGAAAAGTTAGCGGTTCAGTAAAGATACAGATTCACTGTTTTATGTGAGACAACATCGATATTGACGTCCACACACCGTCCAGAGCTCAGCCTACATTATGCATGACTCATTACATAAGAAGCCAGAATTATCCAATAATTAAATTTTCTTTTCCATCTTTATGCATATTAAAAAATAGAGATGTCTATCTAGCTGGTGGCAAATTGTCCGTTAAATACTGTTATTACTTCACTATCATTAGGTGTAATTCATTAAAAAAAACTACAATAGATATTATTATACTGCTGACTCCAAATAAGGATGGTTCAAATTTGATATTATAACCAAATAACGCACAAAACCAGTGACTTCTACATCCATCTTGTAACTGAGGCAGTCGGTCTATATTCGGACCTCGGCTGATGGAGACAAACATGGATCCAGAAAGAGGATCAGCGACTACAACGCCGCTGGGAGAGAGCACCATTTACTCAACGTAACGCTGTAATACAATACAAATCCCATATAAAATACACAGACTGGATGTTGAACATTTGTGAATACTGAGCAGGAGAGAGAAAGAGAGAACCACCGCACAAACAGGGATGGAAACACTAAGAAACAAAACAACGCCCATGCTTACGTGTGTTGTTCTGAAAACTGAACCATCACAGACTACATCCTGTCACTACATCTAAGTATGGGCCAGAGATGGATAGAAAGAGGGGGGTCAGGGGGTCGGGGGGAGACGACTTACATCCTGCATCTGAGCGTTGAAGAGTGCGCATGAGGACAACTGAAAAGACTGAATCATAACCTGGGCCACTGCCTGTGGAGGAGAGCACACAGCGCACTCATCCTGATCAGGGACAGATAGCACACACACACACACACACACACACACACACACACACACACACACACACACACACACACACACACACACACACACACACACACACACACGCTGATTCTGAAGTTATGTAAGAGATTTTTCCCCGTTGGGAATTTTGGTGAGTTTAAGGCGCACAGCACAGTTCTGGCTCAATGTTAGGAGGGAGTTAATTAATAAGTTATTAATACTCTTCTGGTCTTCTCATGCTTGAAAAGCGGCACTTGAGCTTCATCCAAGTTGCAAAAAAACAAACAAACACAAAAATCAGTTTTGTTACTGTCCATGCTACTGGCTCACGGAGTGTCCCCGTGTTACCTTTCAAAAGAAAAGAAGGCCTTTGTCCACATGACTCGTGTTTGATTGATAAAAGATGGAAAGGGGCTTTCAGCACAGACCTCTACTGTGGAAACAAAAGACGTGTCTGCAATCGCTCGCTTGTTAATTAATTCACTACATGATAAACACTCAGCGGTACTCTGTGGTGAATAGTAAACTGAGAGTGGACACTTATGAATCATTATCATCATTTTTGTAGCACCACTGATAACCGTAATTTCCACAGAAGTAATCTCAGGAGAAAAGGTGAAGGTCTGCATTGTGGAGTGTTTACTAGTAATAGTATATATGTGTGTCAATATATATGTATATATATATATATATATATATATATATATATATATATATATATATATATATATATATATATATATATATATACACACACACAACAATTCATTCCCTAAGATATCTATTTGACTATCAAAGTGGACTAAGAAAAACAGAAAATGTCAACATGAAAGAATCTATGTCACTTGAACACGCAAGAATTGTGTGAGTCCAAAGTGTGCTGCCCATTAATGGGACTCTTTCCCCGTAATGGCTTCATACATCCACCTATGGACTCAGTTTAAATGGTTGACAGATTTCTATAGACCCAAGACACGGAGCTAACAGACAGCGTGATTCCTGTGTTCATGTAAATACTTCACAAGAATGAATCGGGTAATAGAGAGGTCGGGAAAAAGGAAAAAGAGAGAAATCTTTCACAGAGGAGGAGACAGCCGGTGACGGTTTACCTCTGCAGTCTTAAGGAGCGCTAGATCCTCCTTTATGCGTTTCATGAGCTCTTTTCTCATATGTTTGGGTGACTGTCCGACTTCCTGTTGGGCCTACAGTGTATGTGCAGAAACTGGTTGATGCTGTTGTATTCTGAAAATCTAACAAAGCTGGCAAACAACAGTAGAAGACATGCGCGGAGAGATAGTGAACCCAGCCACCGACTGATTCAAAGTCAGCATGCGTGACTATGTTCCTTTGAACGAGCCGTTGAGTCTTTTTTTAGATTAGTAGCACGTCAGAACCGGAAGTTTGAATTGCACGAGTCAAGAGTCAAGACGTGAGGTTGTCAAAAGAAGAATTTGAACTGGTACACGGCAGATGTTAATCTCAAACAGCTGGCCCGGTATTACTTTGCATTCAATTAAGTCCCTCAGTCATCAAGGTGATTATTTTGCCTCCAGAGATTAAATAAGAGTAACTGATGTGGAATCATCGGAGACTACTACCTCTGAATGTCATTTTTCTTAATGCGACTCTATAAGCCAATCTGGTGGCTAAGCTAAACCAGCTAGCACTGTGTGGTGCACCCATCTGTGTAGAGTACTTAGGCCTCAAACTGTGAGAGAGGGAAAGGACTATGAGCGTTCCCCATTGGCTATAGAGAAGGACCACTGACACTTCAGTCACCGTGTAATGATTGCCAGAAGTCTGCCTGCTATGTACAGCCAATGTGAATGGGGAACCTGTGGGTTAAGTTCCTTCACCTATATAAAGTACTGTAATGTTATTAGTTGCCAATATTTTTAACACAGGATATAAATAGGATCTGTTATTGTTGTAATTGGGTTGACCGGTGTTTTGTATAAATTGTGTCGGGGGGGAGGTGACGCGAGGGAAGATTGTGCGCGCAGGCTGGAGGAAGCGAGCTCCGCTCAGTGGACTCAGGAGAGCACCGTTTGCCGGCGATTGCTCAGCCACGGATCCGAAGCAAGACTTTAAGGGATTATCAGGCTGGAGTCTTCGCTGGGAACGGCACAGAGGGCCACCATCGGGACGAGCTGTGGTGAGGTAGCGCGGGTTCGGTGGATACAGGGACCGCGGCGTCTCGCCACGCATCCGCTGGTGTTACGGTTTAACTAGGGACCCTGTTAACTGGCGACCTTCAGCCGAAAGCGTCTGTTGTTGTCGTAGTTACGGCAGCTGTTGTAAATAGGCAGATAACACGTAGCTGTCCTCGTGAATGCCGCATTGATTAGTTACATTGTCAAACCTTCTCATTTACAGTCTTTGGTCAAAACATACCGGATTCCACGTTGGAGAGTCTTTTGAGAAAACGAGTCCACTCGAGTTTGAAACGTCGCCTGATGTTTTTGTTGAAACAGGAAGAGAGCACGTTGCTCTTCCTTTGAAATAATAAAGTTGGTAAAAAAAACACATAAACATCTTTGGAGCCTGTTTTGTTCAAACATGTGTCACGTAGAAGAACTATGTAGCACAGTTAAAATAAGACATATATATATATTAAAAAAATTCAAACTCATATTGTGTGAGGGGAAAAAAGTCGGTAGTCAGAGGCTCTACCACTAGACCACCACCAACGTATTGAACTGTCTTGGAGACTAAAATTAAACAACGTCCAACACAGTCAGCGGTCGCTCTTCAGAGCAAAGGACACCAGATCAACTTGTGACCACACTGCGTGTTTACCGTGGAGCACTCTGTCCTGTACTTCAGAGGCATGTTAAGAATATAGCTGGTTTCCGAAACAAATGGGCGCCTTTTTAAAATCGGACAATTCAAAACGTCTTTGTGTCGCTGCAAATTAATGAGACAAATGTTTGTGATGTTGTCATGAGGTGAAACTACACAATGTGGACATAACGCATCAGAGCAAACAAGAAAAGTCATAAAATGAAGAATTTAACCAGCCAATAACACAGATATGTCAAACAGTTGAGTTAATTTGAATTTAATAAGTAAAATACATAATCACATTTAATTTCACTCGCATAGCATCACACTATGTAATACATGATGGGACTATTTGTGTCCAACTTATTGACCAGGTTGAATGGTTGTCCTTAAAACTGTATATTGTGTGGAAAGCCGATGGCCTCTCTCTAAACCATGGCTCGGTTTCTTCTTCTGTGCCCACCATATTACATATTGTGATGCTATGTGGCTCTGCTCTGAAGTACAGGACAGAGTGCTCCACGGTAAACACGCAGTGTGGTCACAAGTTGATCTGGTGTCCTTTGCTTTGAAGAGCGACCGCTGACTGTGTTGTACGTTGTTTAATTTTAGTCTCCAAGACGGTACTTTAAGTTGGTGGTGGTCTAGTGGTAGTGCATCTGGCTATTGACTTTTTCCCCCTCACACAATATGAGTTTGAATCCCGGAAATATGATTTTTTTAATATTTATATATATATATATATATTTTTATTTTAACTGTGCTACATAGTTCTTCTACGTGACACATGTTTGAACAAAACAGGCTCCAAAGACGTTTATGTGTTTTTTTACCAACTTTATCATTTCAAAGGAAGAGCAACGTGCTCTCTCCCTGTTTCAACAAAAACATCAGGCGACGTTTCAAACTCGAGTGGACTCGTTTTCTCAAAAGACTCTCCAACGTGGAATCCGGTATGTTTTGACCAAAGACTGTAAATGAGAAGGTTTGACAATGTAATGCAAAACTAATCAATGCGGCATTCACGAGGACAGCTACGTGTTATCTGCCTATTTACAACAGCTGCCGTAACTACGACAACAACAGACGCTTTCGGCTGAAGGTCGCCAGTTAACAGGGTCCCTAGTTAAACCGTAACACTTTGCCTCGGGGATTGTTTTTTTTGTCATCGGACTATTTTTCGTTACTTAAAGGAACTTTCTGAACTAATGGGACTCGGGGTTTGGGGTGATCGTTTGTAAATGTTTAGTTTATTGTGCCGAAGTACGGCGGGAGCCTCACGGTTATTTTGGTTTTGTTGTTTGTATGCCGAGTGAATTTTGAGTTATATTAATATATTGTTTTACATTTACCTGGCAGTGTGGTTTCTTTGGTGTCTGGTGTGGTCTATCCTTATAGGGAATAATAGGGCGATCATAGTCAGCGTGTTTTTGTACCTTCCACCAGGTTATTCAGGCAGATATAGACTCTGTAAACCAACCAATTCAGATCCGCCCGTGCCCTTAATTTTAGCGTTTGTACTTTTCCCTTTTTAGGTTTATATAATTAGGTGAATTGTTACAACTGTTGATGCTGCTTTTGTCGAGGTTGCTTATTATTTTGTACCATCGAGTAAGCGTTGTAGCATAAAGGCGCACACCACTCGTTTTAAAAGACAGCTTCTTCTTTCAGCCGCTAACCTGTGTTTTCTGTTCTATTGTCTACTTATTTCTTTTTTTATGTACTTGTTTATACTTTAAAAATCTGTGTTGCAGTGACAGTATACTATAGATGATTCCATATCAGTTACTCGGATGAAAGGCTGTTATCATTCACCACAAAAGAGCCCAAAACCACTTGGAAAAGATCTTCAAATGTCGGCCATCCCATGACCAAAGCCACCGCAACACACTCACACAAGAGACATGGTTAGTTAAATACACAATAACAGTACATCTTGAATGCAGAACACAACATTGCAAATTACAAAAAGTATAAAATATGAGCATTTTATCAATAGCTAATAACTTGTATCTTCAGCTGAACAACCACAACAAAGTACAAAGCTGAGAAGCAACCACTTTGAAGCCAACCTGCAATAATAATTTTAACGACAATAAACGATATTCTAAGTGGCCCAGACAGCAAATTGCGAGCAGCACAACCACCACCAGGCATCATTAATGCACAATGGCTGCCAATCGGCACTGACGCCATTAAAAAAAAAAAGCTGCAAAACACAAAAAACTGCAAGCACACCCAGAACACCCAAAGAAGCATTTTAAGGCAGCACGATAAAGGTAAACGTTTAACCTAAGACTGAACGTTTTATTTAATAGTTCACTAAATAGTTCTCTAAAGACTCAAGTAGCTCAGTGCTGCTCAGGAGGCAACCAGAAGCCTCGGGGCAGATGAATAATGGATGCAGCAACACGGAGCTAGCAGCATCGAGGAGAAGGGCCACACAGACCGCTGCTATCATTTGCACACGTACAGTACAAAAACAGCAAAGGCACACCACTCCCTTAGGGTTAATAGGACACAGCCAAGTATGCCACCGGCTGAGTTGTTAAACACATGCACCATTAAACAGCTCGGATCTATGACATGCAAATGATTACAACCCCGAGCTCCCCCTAATCAGCCCACTAAAGGCCCGTCCATGCAGAAGCAGCCGTGCGCAACAGTACCTCCTTCTTCCGGTTCTTCAGCATGTTTTGGAACTTGGAGAGCTCCTTGTCTTGATCCGCTTTGATGCGCTTGGCTTCATCTCGGAGCCGGCTGGTGTGGTCCTGTTCCAGTCGCTCGATGGTCTGCTTCTGCTTCTTCTCAAGGTTCTCCACTTCTTGGTCGTATTGACGCTTCTTCGCCTGCACGGACAGAATTCAGCAGAAACTCTGGGATCAGCCTGATAAGATCACACAGTGTTTCTATGTGAACCCATATCATAAGATCAGTGCATATCAACACCTTAGGGAGGGGGAAATTAAATGTAAAACACATCTGTATGGCTTCATTTTAACTCAGCTTTAAGAGAGAATGACAGACTCATTTTTTAAGTTTTTAATATTGTGATCATCACTGATTAAAGGGAATTTGCACACAATAGAAATGCTAAAGGAGTAAATGCTACGTTCTTAAATCTACATCTGACTTGAGATGAAGCAGCTTGTTACCTAGGAGTTGGCCAAATAGCAAAATAACACATCACACCACTGCGGCACGAACAAAGTGACTCACAGCAGTTTCCTGTTCAAAGCGGCGGTAGATCTGCTCTCTCTGCTGCTGCAGCTTGTTGCTCAGCTGCTGCTGGGCCCTCTGCTCCTCCTTCTGCAGGAGGCGCAGCTCTCTCAACTCCTGCCGCCTGAGGAAGACAACACCGACAATGTGGTGAGGGGCCACCAGACTTACTCATCCTCAAATGAGTAAACGTCATTGATATTATAGGATTTTGTTCAGAAAAAAAACGTTCCTTTTTCATTTCTTAGATGGGAGTTTATGGTTTGTTTCATTATCACTTATCTTTTTATTGTATGCAATTTAAGATTACAATATCAGTCTCCTTTTAATGTTCAATAGCTGCCTTGATGGTCCTGGCCTCCTCATTTTTGAATTAGTAGTTGTTAAATTGATACACGCTAACTCTGTGAATTACTGACAAAAGATCATAAACCAAACATCAAACAGTCAGACAGCATTTGTGTAAACACTGGGAGCAGCATGTCTCATGTCTTTAAAAGGCAACACAGGAGATGACAGTAACATACTCCGGCATTCATCACAGGAGATAACCCATCTGGCATTTGTAAAACTCTGTGGGAGTTGTGAAATGAACAAGAACTATTTAAGGCGGCCATGTTAAATAGGCCGTGTCACACATTTAGTGCAGCAGTAGGGTATAAACGTACCTCAGGAACCTCATCTCTTCGCTCTTGGTGTCGTTATCGGTCACTATCTTTGACGTCGTCACACTGACCTCAACACCATCCACCATGAACTTACGCGTCTTCTTCAGCGTCTTCTTCTGACGTCTTGACTCCTACAAATAAAACAGGGCTCAAATTATCAGAAAAGTGTTGATAATTTACCAACTGAGGTTGTAAGTGACGCACACATTAAATTACCTGCATAGACACAGAGCCGCCTTCTTTACTCTTTGACAGGAAGCTGGAGATGGACAGATTGAGGTCAAGGCTGTTGCTATCAGCAGCAGAGCTGCTTCCAGAGTCAGAGTCCTTCTCCAAGTCTGGCTTGATCACAGCAGGGCTTCCATGCTCCATCTTGCTTTCTGAATCTGTTTCACTCTCTGGTACAGATACAGCGTCTTGGGAAGTGCTCTCATCTGCACGAGAAGCTTTCTCCTCATCTTCCTTCACATCTTTACATGGGACCACTTGTTCTGAGTCCTCAGAGGTGACTGCCTTTGTGGATTCAGTTGGGGCCTGTTCCTCCAGATCAACCTCGGTCCAACTCTCTTGTTCATCCACTGGCTTTTCCTCAGGCTGACTCTCTGTGGCCTCTTTCTCCAACAGAACCACAGCGGACGACTCATCCACGCTCAACTTCGTTTCTGTGTCTCCATTTATGTTTGTGTCCACTACATTTGATTCTCTATTCTGCATGTCTATATTTACATCTGTGCCATTAGCAGAGTCGTCTATTCTGTCGTCTGTCACTTTATGCTGAGGTGTCTCATCTGGCTCTTTGCTTTCTTCTTCTGCCTGAGCCACTTCCCCTGATATGGAGTCTGGTTCTTCTGGTGCATCTTCAGGTTGCTCTTGGGAGTCTCTGGATTTTTCTGTAGCAGGATCTTTTTCTTCCTCTTCTTTCACCTCCTCAGGCTCTTTTTCTACTTCTATTACTTCAGTAGGTTCATCCTCTGTTTTCTCTCCTTGTGTCTCCTTCTGTTCCTCCTCTGTTTCTTGAACATCTGTTACAAGTTCTTGGGAGCCCACTGTATCTTCAGGTTCTTCTGGCTGTGGCACTGCAGGGTCAGCAGGAATCTCTTCAGCTTGACCATCTTCTGGTCTAGTCGGCTCTGTAGGACCTTGTGAGGATACGTCCTTGGTGTGCTCTACTAACCCAGAGGCCAGGTCTTCATTACTGGCGTCAGACACCTCGTTGAGTTTCTCCTCCTCGGTCTTGTCTACCTCACTTGTTCCAAGTCCTTCATCAGAGAGCTTATCACTGATCCGGTCCTCAGCAGGCTCGGCCTCCTTCTTTTCTGTCACAGACTCCAGCGTGGAGGGAGTTGCTGGGACTTTGTCATCCTCTGAGCTGGCCACACTGGCATCTGACGGCGCCCGCTTGTGCCCAGGAGCCGCCTGAGCCAACAGATAGAAAAATAACAATATGTCTTTCATGAAGATATTAACTCATAAGTCATTTAAAATATATTGTGTTGAGTGCTATTATGCTTGGTATATACATACACCAAATAAAGCTACAAACCAAAGGTGTGTCAGGCTCTTCCTCCTCCTCCTCCTCTTTGCTATCCTCGAGCTCCTCTGTGACTTCAGCTTTGGCTTCAGCTATGAGCTCTCTGAGAGGTCTGCTATCAGTTACACTGGTGACAAAAGGATGCTACACAGATGGACAGGGACACAAGAAATATACATCGTCACCCTTCATAAACTGTTGAGTCACATATCAGAACAAACAGCAAAACAGAAAATGACTATTTAAGTGTGCATGCGTTCTTTGGGCTGTACAGTAGGCTGAGTAGATGTTTGCGTAACGTGAGGTAGCAGCTCACCTGTAGAAGCTGTAGCGTGCCCCACCTATTGTCCACATTCTTATCAAGCGCTCTCCGCAGAAAGTCGTTAAATTCTGGTGACCTTTTGAAGAATAAATAAAACAGAATCAGTCTGTTGGCCATGGAGCAAAGTAAGTGTACCTGGGCCCTGCTTTGCGAAATACAATTAAATACCATTCTTCTCCCCGTGGCCGTTTAGTTAAGCAAAAACGACTAAGCTTTGACACATTTAACAGTCAACGCATCCCTATCTCCAATCTGGAAACATTCCAGTGCCACCTCTCTAGTCTCACCAGCGAGAGGGATGCATGAGTGTGGGCGGCTCGGACTTGGCTATTTTCAGCAGCACTCTCATGGGATTCATCTCGTGGTTGGGTGGCTCAATCTGTGCCACCTCTATGAGGGTCACTCCGAGGGACCAGATGTCGGCCTTGTAGTCGTACGGACGGTCCTTGGACGTTTCGCACATCACCACCTCTGGGGCCATCCTGCAAAAATTAGAAGACCGTGGGGTTTGCAATTAGCTTGGAGCTAATTTTGGACTGCGAGTGAATGTGTTCTTTCGATATCTTCCTGATCCCCGACGGTTAATTCTCTTCACTCTTCAAGGGGTAAAAAGACAATAAAATAGCATGTATGGACATGTCAGTCAGGGATTTGAAAGATAGGAAGCCTATTCAGTATTTAAAGCTGAGGTCATCCAACACTGTGTCTCTAAATTGCTGAATGGGGCCTTCTCCGTTTCCACATTCCATGACAGCTTTTTGTGCCACGGCAAAGAAAAAAATCATAGCTGTGAGACACGCTTGGATGGAAAAGGGGAAAAAGCTCTCTTGTGTGCCAGCTGAATGACTCACCAATACGGAGTGCCGATGAAAGAATCTCTTCTCTGTAACGTCTTGGTATTTTTAGCAGACACCCCGAAGTCAGCTGAAAGTAGAAAGGAATTCTGATTATTTTTAAACTGTATAACACTTTGTTTTAGACAGTGAATCCATCGATGATATAAAATGACATATATGGCAATTCTACAAGAGTCACCCAGGTATTACAGAATTCTTTCGTAGCCAACCTGCTTCAATCTTTTAAATATAAACCCCGTAAGTAGGAAGAAAAACCTCAATCTCCCACTGTCATCATCACTCTCAGCGGTTCTGTTACCTGTGAAACTGTTTCAGGCTGCCCCCCCCCCATCACTTACAGTACACACACATTAGAGGGAAAGACAGATCTATCATTAAGTCCCTGGTGACTGCTTGATAATTATTGTTTGCCAGGTGTCGCCATGACCCTCTGCCTACAGAACATGAATCATCAGGGAGCCAGCAGCTATGGACATGAACAGCAACATGAATACTTTTACTTCTGGAATATATTATATAACAAGCTCAATGTATCACCAACTCCAGTACACAAGTGCTATATACAAAATACAGTTCTTGACGTCATTTTGTTTTGTAACTTCTTTTTTTTAAACTTGACACTGCATGAATGACTCATTCCAGTGTTATTACAGTAAACACAGTCCTGTGCACCATTATCCCAAAAGCCACATAGCTCAGCTGGTAGCCACAGCACTGATGGCAAAGGGATCCACAATTGACTTTACTAATTAGCCTTTTAAGCCTATTAGTGTTGGTCCTGCAGGAAGATTCAGATTCAGAGTGGCCACCAAGGACATCTGAGGCAGAAATCAACAATGAATCAGCTGAGCAATTACCTTAATGTGTGCTTAGCTGGAATAATCCCTTCACATCTAGAGAAATATTTGGCAAAAAGATGACAGATTGTTACCCAGTTTCACTTCTCCATCCAAAGAGAGGAGGATGTTCCCGGCTTTCAAGTCTCTGTGGATGACTTTGTTCTCGTGGAGGTAAGACAAGGCCTCCAGGGTCTGGCGACACACCACGCGGATCTGGGGCTCCGTCAGGGGCCTCTCAAGTTCTGTGGATAAACATGCACACAATAAATTCATCAGCGATTACGGTTGTGGTAAATGTAGTCTTTCTGATGCGCTTTCACAAACACAGACTGGCGATTTTGACACCAGCCTGCATGTCTGACTGAACAAATCTGGGGGAAGGAATCTGTTCTAGGTGAGTCAGACAACAGAGCATCAACATCCAACAGTGAAGTGAATCAACTGGTATCCTCTTCGTAATTCACATCTCAGAGAGAGTGGCGAGGTGTTTCTTCCAGCTTTAAAATAAGAAGGAGAAGCTGCAGCATTAGAAGTGGACTAACCACTCCTTGAAACCTGAGCTACAATAATTGCACAGTTGGAATGGCCTTTGCAACTACGGAGAGGGAAAAATCCCACAGAGGAGGTTTCTGGATGGAATAACAAAAAAAAAAGTTGGCACTTGAGGATGGAGCAACGAAAAAGCTCCAGAAATTTATAGCGGGTTTTTTTCTGTTTCCTGCAATAAATGAGGGACTTACCCAGCATGATGGCATCCACTGCACCACCCGCACAGAACTCTATCAGAATCTGAAATGGAGAAACAAATCGGAACAATAAGTCAGGTTTACTTTAAGGCAATGGGCTGTTATAGTAGGGCTGGATCACCATATAGGTCATTTCATATCTCGATAACAATACATATACATGATATAGCATGTTTTCTGGTAGATCAATAAATAGTCGATATGAAATAACCACATGGTTAAGCATATTGTTGTATAATCCTGTGAATTAAATACTTGACAGATGAGTATTTTCTTATTTTATTAAGAGCTTTAGTGCAAAAATGAACAACCCAGTTTTAAGGGAAACCATAGAGAAAGAATGTATTATATGTCCAGCTATGCACTGACTATGTTTACATGCATTCACACAAATAAAGAGTAATTAAATTAAAACAATAGTTTTATTTAACTGAGCTTGATTAGATTTTCGGGGAAATCTGAGTAGCACATGCTTGTTATTATCAATTGAGACGATGTAATCACGATGTCTCCATATACGATTCCATTAAAAGACAATAAATTATCATATTGAATTACTGCCTAGCCCTACTTTATAGGAAATATATTTATACGTTATTGATTACGCTGTCAGACATTCGGAGAAGCTAATGGATCAGACGCTACACAGCCTCACTGAGCCTCCTGTGAAGACTTCTCTTTTCCATTTCAGGACAATCTTCATGTTTCAATCATTGCTGGATCAAAACATCAGCAAAAAGTTCTCGTTGCAAGCTGGAGACAGGGACTGGGAGGTCAGCCAATTTCTACAAAATAAACTCTTATCCCTTAGTGTGCAAATACTCACATCGCAGATATTTCATCGTACATACTGATGCAAAATGATTTCCTCAAATCACCTAATAAGAGAACTCTGGATTCAACCGATCGCGGAGAACATTTTAGTGAACTGTGTGAAGCTGCAGTGCATTAGATGAACATAACACTGTTCCCTAATACTGTTACAGAGATGTAACACCTGATCTCAGTTGTAAAAGTAGATGTAATGTAACCGACAACCACTTCGTATTTATTGGCACTTGCCAGTTAGTTGACAGCTCTTGGTATCAGATGATAGAAAAAAAAAAAAAATCAATCAAAGCTACAACCGGGCACCGCCTTCTATTGCGAGACTCAAACAAAGAGGAGAAACCAAGTGGTTGTTCCTGTTTCGCATAACAATTCATCGCTCCATGGAAATCTCTATTGCGGTTTACATTGATTCTGATTATCTTAATCTCAGGTTAAATTGAACACATGCGAATAAATCCTCTTTTTTTTTTTTTTTTTTTCAATGATTAACATGAACTTAACACCCAACGTGTGCCGAGCAGAAGCAGTTACACATTCATCATGCTGCTTATAGATGAGGAAGGCCGGAGGGACAACCTGCATGCCGCTCTGAATTATTCAGGCACTTTCTCCAGCCACCAAAACCACTCCATTATCTTCCAATAGATGTGGCCGGTCCACAAGGGGCGGTCACATGACACCACCCGCCAGGACCTAATTGCTCGGGGGCCTCTTACCGCACACAGAACGAGATCTACTGACCATGTATTAAAAGTGCTCTGTGACTCACAGTAAAATAGCAGGACTCTTTACAAAAAATGTGTTTAGAGTTGCACCGCTATCGTCCCTTAATCGAATGATATAAGGGTCCTTTGAGAAACGGCATAACGAATAGCGGCTCGTGATGAATTTGTGTGTGACTGGTTCACTGCCTCAGTGTCTCCTTGGCTTCAAATCAAAACAGTTCACTGAGTCGGGCACTTGCTTACTCACCCATAGTTTGCCTTCAAAATAGAAAGCGTCCAGCAGTTTGACGATGTGATGGTGGTCGCAGGAGGCCAGAATTTCAATCTCGACCATGTAGTCTTCTAGTTCATCCTCCGTCTTTGTGTCGATAACCTTGGCGGCGGCGAGGGTCCCGTTCTGCTTGTTCTGAGCCTGAAAAGCAACATTGACGACAAAGGCTCGTATCAATCGAGCATGCTGTTCAATAATGTGGTTTCTGATCCTGCTGGCTGGACTACAGAACGACCAGCTGGGCTTTAGATGGCCGTGGAGGACCATCCATCAACGCTAACAGTTTCCTTTAAGACAATAGCCGTTTGGAGCCAGAGCAATGAACACTTTACGGCTTGTGTAGCACCTAGAGGACCATTCCTCTATAAATACATTTCAGAGAGACTTTATAATAACACGTCGTTATACATCGGAAAGGAAAAGTACTGTAGAAAACCCACAGCAACAATTTAAAGTCAAAATATTTACAATGCGCCCCATCATCTTCTAACCTACTCTAATAAAGGCTGATCTCAGGAGGTTTTTTAACTTCCTCCCCTTACTTTTCTCCCCTCTCTTCAATCTGTCCCTTCCATTTGAAACACCTGCTGAAAGGTGAAGCAGGAATTTAGACATTATACCAAATAAATCTATGATTTAATAGATCTAACAGGGAAATGGTTAATGCTCATCATCAAGTCTTCAATCCGGATTAGGCTGTAGTGAAGAGACTAATAGGAAAAATGAGCCCACACCCGTGAAACAAGTCACTGAGAGGCTATTTTAAGGCCAGCTATGGATACAGACACAATCTTGGGAGAGTTGAGGAAAAAGAAAAGGGAGGGAGCACTACCACCAACTGCTGCCGAGTGTGTCACACACTATATTTACACAGTTGTGACCTGACACACTCCCTGTCTCTTTCTCTTTGTACTGGCCAACGCCGGTCTAGCATGGATCATCACCGATACATATACAATATTAACTTTGTCTAAACCTGTGATTTATGATAAACTCTATGTGATCTTCTGTTTTGAGAGATTATATATATATAAAACAAAATATAACAATCCTGCACTTTGTCAAAATGATCTTTTAGGACAAGCAAATAAGTCTGAATGTGAATAATTGTAATAAGGACAAATCTTAACGCCCTGCTCCAGCTGTATTGTCCAAAATGAATGGCACGCCTCTTCACTAATTAAAAGGCACAATTGAACCTATGTTTACAGTTCTGGTATCCTCTCTCTTTCACTCTCTAGAACCGCTGATTCACACATTGCTGGCCACATTTGTCACCCCGCCCCGAATGAGCCAGCCATCGAAAGCCTGCGAAATAGCTGGTGAGATAGTCTGATGTTGAGTAACGTGACCCGATGAGGGCAAGTCCTTCCTCCGTGTGTGGGAAGTGAACAGGGGAGTCAATACATGGGGGAAGTGTATGTTTGTCTACAACTTAAGTCTCAGAAGACGTTAGAGTCTGCTTGGTTCTCATCACCGTTAGTTAATCAGCTAATAAGACGTGGAAATGAAGATTGTCTGGACCATTAGCTGCATCGTTTGATCGCAACACTTCCAGGAAGGAACAATATAAGACAGAGAGAGAGAGAGAGAGAGAGAACAGAATTTAACCTCCACACAAATATACAGGTATATGAATAGAGCTGAATTCTTCCCACGTTGTTGATCTTTTCAGTGTTCTCGGCCCAAATACTGATTTACACACAGATAACCTGGAGAGGTGCGTCAGCTGAGATTACAGGTGGTGTTTGCTGTACAGAAGGAAACAACCCGTCTCTGGCACTCTTGTTAAAAGAACTCCACCAGCATTGTTTTTTGGGTATATTTCATTACACATCATCACACTGTATTGGTGTTGCGGGTATGAAGTCCACCTCATGTTTTATGAACACTTATGTATTGATAGTAACCTGAGGTGACAAACCTCTTCACTGAATGTACATTCACACCTGTGCACCTGTTACAGTGTACAGCATAAACAAAAGTACGAGCACATTTTACTTTTTAAAAGGCACCTTCTCTATGATTTATTTTCCTGTTTATCCGCGTCCTCAACCTGAGACAATACCGTTTGACATTTGTGTGGCCATGTTTATTCTGTGGTGGTGAACCACACCTTCAACAGTTTGACTGAGGCCAACTCAATGACATGGCAAAGTCATATTTACAACTTGGCAACGAGGCCCCTGCCTTAAACATACAAAAATGGGCAATACCATTTGACATACTTAATAGGTGAGCTTTAAGCTGTCACACATCTTTACAGGCCATGTTTCTGTACGTATGCATTAGCAGACGATGGTTTAAAGTACAGTAACGTTGTACAGTATGAGCTGTCATAGCATGCATCATTGAGGAAGGATGTGGCCGCAACAGGAATCGTGCTGCCATGTTTTAATGATATTATGACCCGCATGCAACAATATGAAACACAAGCGGAAGCGAATGTCTCAAGAAATCGGTTATAAAACCCCGGATGTAAGACATGAAGCTAACTTAACGTGTTTACCTTGTACACTTTCCCAAACGCTCCATCTCCCAGCTCCCCAATGATGTTCCATATCTCCTCCGGGTTAACGTCTCTGTGCACGTGTTCGTACTGCTTCTTTTTCCTATCAGGTCCCAACTTGAATATCTTCCGAAAATTGAAGAAAGACATCTTTTTTTTTTTTGGAGGATGTGATCTAACAGCGCAGTGGATGCGGTGTGTCTTCGGTTATTTCTGCCACGAATATATTATAGCGGTTCACAGCATACATGCGTCAAAATGAAGGCAGACAATATGCTATTGTGGCCATTCAGCTGTGTGATAATGCCAATTAAAACTTCCCCCGACGGCTGTTATTCATAATCACATCACAGCTAGCGCTGGTCGAGGAGATGAGGGATACAGAGAAGAGTTCGCTGTTACGCACAGGCTAGCATTTCCGTTTGTAAAAATAATTCAACCGAACAAAAACGGCAAATATATCGACCATATGTTGACACTCAAAGCGAAATTTTTATCATTTAACGTTAGCGAGTTAAAAACGGAGAGTCAAAAGATCCCATACTTCGGTTGGCTGACCACGCATAAGTTAGCGGACCCGCGTCAAGCTAGCTAACGTAACGTTACTTCAATAGCTTTCCGTTAAAAAATAAAACGTTAAAAATAAAACCGTTATTAACAAATAGCTGTACAAGACACTTAAAAACGAAGCACCCATTCCTGCAACAAACGGCAATGTAACATTAGCTGTCTTCATTTTGTGAGTGGAGATCTTTTTTTTTAAATAAACACTAACTGTTCGGCAGTGTTGCCATTTTGTCAAGGGTAACGTTAACGCTATACATCTGTTTTGCTGAATGAAAATTAATGTTTCCATCGAGTTTCGTTAACGTTATCAAGTGTGTTTTGCTAAGACGGTTTTGTGTCGTAACAACGAAGAGACCCACTAAAATGCTTTTACTTTGGAGGGTAGATGTGGATACTTCCGCTTTTAGCTGGTCTGTCGGTCGTTAGCTTGACGCAGTTACGTTAGCTGTATCTGTTTCCTGGATCTCCTCAGCAGGACGCGCTCGGCGGCTCAGCCCCTCGGCTCTACCACGCATGCTAGTTGTGTTTCTGTCGTCATGAAGAGGAAATAGAAGTTGTTTTGTTCGGGCTAGGCCCCACATTATGTTACAAGGAGTAAGATGATGTGGATTAATTGATCAGTTCGGCCAATTCACTGTAATTAAGCAGTCATAGCCTGGTACTGTTTAGAGCATGCATAACCTTATGATTCAGTTTAATTGGCCTTTAATACCTTATTTTTTTTTTAATAACTTACAGTACACGTGGGTATGTCAGTCACCACATCAACACACTTGCACAGATACTAAGGATTCCTGTTGCACATTATTGTACTGTTGGATCACAGTACGTTATTGTAAAATACACTCACTCATGTTTATTTAGTGTCTCTTTTAAGATTTTACAGTTCTAGTAGTAAATAACTTGACCCTGACTGAACGTTATAGGGTGAGAGCAGTATTAAGATGCTTTAACAGTAGTAATACTAAACAGTGTAAACAAGATCTACAATAAAAACGTAAGAATTAAAAGTACAGAAGTGTCATAATCAAACTTGTATCAAAAGTAAACCCAATAATAGTAATAATGTATTAATAATACATTCTGTTTTACTGTATTAATGCGTGAGAAGCAATACAAAACTATAGCTTTCAGATAAATGTAGGCCTAGTGGAGTAAAAAGTACAATATTTCCCTTTGTAATGTAGTGGAGTAGAAGTAGAAGAAGGCATGAAATACTGAAACAAAAATACCTTAAAACTGTACTTAAGTACAGTACTTGAGTAAATGCACATTGCTCTCCATGTTTGCAGAGTGTAAATAATTGTAATAATAAATAAAAACAAAACAAATGCATCGCTTTATTAAAAAGAGTAGCTCCTTTTTTTAGTGTTGTGTAGCGCTCCCGTGTGGGGAAATTAAGTACATGTTATTCTCCTCTTCTCCTCCATTCTCCTCGTGGATTTATGTCCCTGCCTCAACTTGGAGGGGGCACATTTGTTTGCCATATATGCAGACGGAAAAGGTGCTTTTTCATATAGGTTGTATGTATTTTCTTCTCTCCAAACTCTCATTGGTTCAGAGCAACAAGAAACAATTCACAAGTAGTCTGACTTCTTCAAAGGGTCCCGTGTCCAGCTGCAGCGGGACCGCCCTGCTGTCCAGCCCCTCTTGAGGGAGGGAAACACCGATTGAACACCAGCTTTTATCGCGTTGTCATGTTTCACGAGGAGTCCAGAAGCTCCGAGACCGTCTTGACTACATCGCTTTTATGGATGCACCCAAAGTTTCTCCTCCTACCAACTCCGCGGTCCTCACAACCTTAATGTTTTTTTTAATACTCAGTATCGTTTTCTATGGGTGAGCATCTTCTTTTGTAGCATTTATTTTGGTGCAAACCCTCCATTTGGTCAAGATGCAGCTCCGAAACGTCCTTGACGTTAACGTTGTGGACGTGCAGAAGAGAAGGAACCCGTCCAAACACTATGTAAGTTGTCTCTTCTTTCTGGGTCCACGCTATCGTGTTGTTGAAGTGACGTTAGTTATTTACTTTACAAATGTTAACATTGGGCTCCAAATTATAAACCGCGTCTTAAGCCAGCAGCTCCATGCATAACAATGTCCGCTGCAGGTCCACCACTTCGGCACTGACTTTAATATCCTAGCAATAATTGGATTGATGAGCCTTAAACTTTTGCACAGACATTAAAGTTATCCAGAGGATAAAAATCACTTTTGTGTTCCCCTGAATTTTCATGTGGCGCCACCATGAGGTTTACATTTCAGTTAAATGTGGATGGATGATGGTTTGACGTGGTACCTGACTTCTCATCTAGCGCCATCGACAGGTCGAAAGGTCCATTTGTACAATGTTTTGGTTGAGGTTGCATGGTCGGTTGTGAGCATGTCAGCATTCTGACTTTAGCCTCACAGAGCTGCTAGAGCCTGCATAGCTATGGACTTTAAATACCAACGGAATTCTTATGCACTCAATCCCCCTTTGCAGTCTAAAATATTGTCAACGTGATGCAAACTTTGTTTGTAAATAGTTTTTTATTAAAAGGAGGAGAAGAGTCTTGGGGGCTGGAGGGACTAGTTTGACTGACAGCAGCTCATAGGCTGATGAGAGAAAAAGTAAACAGCTTAAAAGCCAGCAGTGGTATAGAAGAGTTAGAGCCACAGCAGCATCCAGCCAGCGGAATGTTTGCAGGTATGTTCTTTACATGCTGTTTAATGTGCTGCAGCTGACCAGCAAATTAACTAATATGGCCTGCAAACTGACATTAGCTGTGCGCCCCCCCCCCCCCCCCCCCCTGACTGTTTGATGCAGGACAAGATGTGTTCATGTTCGTAAAGATAGATAACCACGAGACTTTAGCAGGAAGACTAATCTAGGTTATTGTTCAAAGACTGTGGTCCTCAATGGTGTTGTGTAGCAGTGTGACCATCTGTTTATGATAGGACAGTGTTGATACTGCTTTAGCCAACTATGGTCTAAGTTATAACCTTCAGCTAAGTATTTCCTGTGCACTTTATTCTGATAAAAACAATGCCTTGGTGTTCATCAGCCTGTTCTCAATGTTACAACTTTTTGTTGTCCTCTGGGTGCACCTGGCTTCCCATCCCACACCCGTGCTGCAGAGACTGGGTTCTCACAAAAGATCTCTGTGGGACTGAGAAGATAAAAGCTTCTCACAGGATACATTTTAATACCATATAATATAATACCTTATCACATAGTGAGGATACATTTTAATACCTTATCATTACGGTCATTTAGCAGACGCTTTTATCCAAAGCGACTTACAATTCAGTATCTATCTACACACGTAGATGGAGCTACGGGAGCAATTTTGGGGTTCAGTGTCTTGCTCAAGGACACATTGACATTAGACTAGTAGAGCAGTAGCCGGGGATCGAACCACCGACCCTCTGATTGAAAGGCTCTCCACTTAGCCACGGTCACCCCTATCACCATTATCACATAGTGAGGATACATTTTGATAACTTATATCTGTGAAACTGACTAAACAAGAGCTACACGCAGTCTCAGAGAGAACACATTACACACATTTAATTAATACAGGACAATACAAGACAAATATAATATTCTAGACAAGACAAGAATCTACAAGACAAATATAATCTTCAGAAAATTACATAATAGTCAGAGAACTAATGGTACTCTGGCAAATTAATGAATAAATAGATGGTTCTATGGTGAAACCATGATTTTAGTTTTGGAATGGTTTCAAGGGAGAACTCCAGACAAGTGATTCAGAGCAGATGTATATGCTGTAGCAAGGAAAAACACTTTCATTTCAGTTGGAGTTTGGATTATGTGCTTCGGTCATGATTCAGTTTTTAGTCAAAATGTATTGCAAATCAATACCAGCTGTAATCACAACACTAACACACCATCAAGTTGACAACTGTTATGTCGATATGTCATACACAAAACATACTCTCACACGTTCCACGTGAAGAAAAATGATTGGACTGTGCATTGGACATGAAGAGGGAATAAACAAATCAACAAAAGTTTCTTTACCACCTGAAAGCTAAAGTTCTGTTCTTCTTAAGTCATTTCTTTGTACAATTCAGGTTCGGGTCATTTAGTTTTTTCCACATATAAAACATGTTTGTTGAAAAAAATCTATGTACCACTAGCTTATCTTTAAAATGGCAAGGGTCATATTGATCTATTCTGCGGGAGGGAAGGTACCATCCGTGTGGCTGCACACCCATATGGGAAGCAGGACTTAGTCCTGCTTTGGCCAGACACATCCCAAGGTAAGCATCATCAATAGTAATAATTTCAATGGACTTGGACATCTCGTATATGACCAAAGCTGTGTCGACAGACATGATGATGCCCGCACCACTACAGTAGGGAGGGAAATATTCTGCGTTGTTCAGTTCAACTGAAACAAAATACTTGCTCCATGTATCTCTGATTAGAGGTGAATAGACCATCAGATTGCCAACGAAGAGGTGCTTGTTTCCATTGCTATCTTTGTGGGCTTGGAGATACTCAACCATGTTGTTTGTGTTGGCAAAGACGTCATCATCACCATTAAGTAAGAAGCTAGCATGAGGACAGTTTCTTTCTAACCATTCAAAGAAGAGTACTTGCTTTAAGGTGAGATTGTAGAATGAATCTTTAAAGTCCCATTGAAGGATGTCATTGTACTGATGTTGCTCCAGTTCAAGGACTTTGTTCAATCTCTCTCCCTCCCAAGCAGCATCCATAGTTCCTATGATGAAGACCCTCCGAATCTGCTTACCATTTACCAACCTCTCTTCAGCCCATGTTTTGCGCAGAACCTCTCTGCGGTCGTAGTTGGAAGGGGAGCTTTTAATGACCAGCAGAAGGAAGACGTCTGCAGATCCATGAGCCCCAACGCATTTGTCAGGATTGTCCAGTAGCATGGGGAAATGGCGACAGTGGTGATAGTAGAGAAAGTCTTGATAGTTGACAGTAAATGTGCTGAAGTTTTTGCTATTGGCAGCACTCACATTCTTTTCACATTTTGGCCAGGAGTATGCAATGGAGTTGTTTTTGGTTGGTGCCTTGGTTCGACCGCCATCGCTTTTCACATCTTGTAGATTAATGGTTTTGTGGTCAGTAAGATATATGAGATAACCAGCCACAAGTACAGTTCCCAACAGCAAGCAAATTCCTGCGTTGCGTTTTCTTTTTCTTGAACCTCTGCAGTGAAAATTAAAACAAGTTTCACATCAACACATTTCAATCTGATATTAATTAATATATTGAAGACTAATCAATTGTCATGGTTAAAAGACTATTGTTCCATGTAATCATACTGTCCTTTCACAGAAATTGAGATATGGGCTAAACTTTTCTGTAATTTAATTATATACTTATTTACTCACTTCTCTTAGGATAAACCTTTGTTTGGCAAAAGGGAAACAATTTACAAAGATAAATCTAGATGAATAAGCCGGCTTAGTTCAAAAGTGCTCTTTTGCATTCTCAGTGCATACTTAAAAAGTATTTTGAGAATGCAACGGAAGGTTGATGTAATGTAATGTAAAAGGTGGACACAAGGAGTGTCGCAAGCACTGACAAAACAATTCTTATCAATTTGGATAGTTGTAATTGCACATTACCGCAACACTCAATCAAGCAGCCTGTACAGACATGCAGCGAGAGCACACATGTCTGAATATGAATTAATTTCATTCATCAATTTTGAATTAAAATATATCATCACACAGGAGTAGCCCATAAGACTGTGTCTATGTTTAAAAAGCGGTATTCCAAATGTTTTTCTTATAAGCACTATACTTTCCTTTGTCACTTTGAAATGAAACAGCACATTGTTATTTCTGATAATTGTCTTGTCTTGAATTAGCTCCTCTTGATATACAATAACCTGGATTACTGACAATCTACCGAGACAAAACTACTATGATTTCCTGTTTGCAGCCCGTCGCCTAAAACATACCAGTTAAAGTGGATGCATTTTTTTAAGAGCCAAACATATGATACGTGAATAACAATGTGTTAGTGAAACATTTAAAATACATTTTCACCAGTTAAGATGTCATTGTGGACACATGAAATAAATAGAAATAAAGAAATAAATCACAGATATCTGCAATATATATCCAGTCTAGACATTAAATGTTAAAATACCTATACTTATACATATACAGATATGTTACATTTAGTTTTGACTAGTACAACCTCAGTTGTAGATATAATAACACATACAGTAAAATATAATTACAGAGAGTTGTGTAGTTTGATTAAATGTTAAAACAATAAAAAATAAATTACCTGAGGCTGAACATAGTAGTAGATTAATGTGAATGTAAATGGTTAGTATCCCTGATAGGCAGTAGACAGCCGATGGAGGTTTCTGGGGTAGTTATGCCCAGGTATACTCCCAACGAACTATACATGATTTTGAATAGGGTGCAATTTGCTTGTTGACAGACAAGGAGGTTCTGACAGCAAACTGTAACAGGCTGAACTTGCTGTTCAACCTGTTGGAATGTGCAGCCAGTCAGACAATATGTACAGGACTTGGTTAGTGACGGTGTGAGTGTTTGACTCATTCTTTGTGAGCTGTCATGCTAACTGATGGATCACAAAGATAGTTCTTTTGAATGTCTTAATTTCAAAGCCAGTTAGTTTAGCGTAAAGACGTATATACAAAGAAGGAGAATCCGAGTGCTAAACTGCATAAATTGTGAAAGTGATGGGTCGAATATGCTAGTGTGGCTGTAGACTCTTAGTCTGGTTTGATTGGTCTGGTCAAATCCAATGAGCCACAAGACATTTCTCAGTGGGACTGCAAAAGTATATTAGTCCATCAGGTACAATTGGATTAATTAACCTGAGAGGTGGGATCAATTGCATCATCCATCTCCTGCTGAGAGAGACTCCCAGAGGCCACTAAACAAAGGGCACAGACTTTCCCTTGGGATGGAAGCCGGAGATGAGGGTTGACTGGGAAGTCCCCCTGAGGGAAGAAAAGGGAGGGAGAAAAAAAATAAAATCTCATTATCGATGAGCTAAGCAACTGAAAATGCTTATCCGGTTTGTGAGAGGAAAGAAGCAACCCTTTGTCTTTTGTCCCCAAGTGTGACTTCCTTCCAGGGACTCACTGCACTGGAACCAGAGAGGGCATGGCAACCATTACTTGTTTACGTACATAGCCGGAGTATTCTGAGTATTTCATCTAGATTCACCTTGCATGGCAGCCTCTGCCATCGGTGTATGACTGTGTGCGAATGGGGGAATGTTGATATCTAGCCTAGTTTAAATAGCTTTGAGCGATCGAAAGACTTGAAAGGTTCTATGTAAACAAATCCATTTAACAAATGACCACCTCCAGAGGGTAAGACACTCATTCTTCCTTCTGTAGCCCACAGCCCCATACATTTTAAAATCCTTCTTACTGTATGTCTAGCCTATTAATCACAATATATATATAACTTATAGTTAGCTGTCTTAATGTGTGTTTTCAGGAAAATGATAATAAAGTTTTGCTCAAATATTGGTAGGGACGATTCTGTCCCCTCAAAATATTGGTAGGAGCACGTCCCTACTGTCCATATGCAAAACTATGCCCTTGGATTATCAACTAATCAATCAGGTGACAAAATCATATGAGTGTTAGTCAGCTAAAAACTGCTTTGGTCGAGGACAGCCCTATTAAATGCAGACTTTAATATTCAGAGTAAAAATGTGCATGTCAGCTGCATATGACCACCAGTCATAGTAATGTAATCCAGATGAGCCCACACATACTGTCAATGTGTATCCATTTGCTTTGTACTTGCTTTGAATCTGCTGTAAAGAATGTAATCATCGTCCATGAAACTACATTTGGCTCATGAGAAATCAGTATTGTTGCAAACATCACAATCAATTCCTCACAGTGTTCCACGGTTCACGGTTCTTTTGAGGTGTCTCTTGACCTCACACACCCTCACTTTGAGCCATGCTGTTGCCTAAATTCAAGAGTGTCTGTAAGCAATTAGTGAGCTGCTGGTGAACTTGCTCTGGCTCGCTGCACACTCTTTCTGTAATGAACTGTGTGCAGACTGAAAACTGCATTTCAAACTAGTAACTGATGTCCTTGTAGATTGCCACCATATGTGTAAATGCTGCTTTTGTAAACACTCTGTGCCATGCGTTTAGATGGAAATGCATTAGGTGCAGCCATCTGTTTCCGAACCTCAGGGTAGAGGTCGGGGTGCACAACTGTTTGTGGGCCCTTTGTTGTTGAAGGAATATAAAAAAATATATTTTGGGAAAAATTCTGGCAACGATGTTCTGTTCTGTTAATGACTAATGCCTGCCGAGAAAATAATATTCCCATTTCAGCTTATGTATGAGTACACTTCTTCCCCGTCTTTGGGGTTGTAGCCGTATGAGGTTTTTAAGGTACCATAACCATCTCAGAAAATATCACGGTTTCACAATCTAATTATTCCATTGTTAATATTGTTATTATTATTATTATTATTATTATTACTATTATTATTATTGATATTATTATTATTATTATCAGTTGCAATGATCCTTAAAGGCTTGAGAAAATAACTTATCATCTTACATAACTGAATTGTGTTAGTTTACATGAAAGCATGTTAAATTAACAACTAAATGAAAATATTTCCTCTGATTATTGGCAATTAACACATACTGGAGATGTGCAACAGCGCAGCCAGATTGTTCCTGACTGTACCATTAACTCACACACTCTCACTTATGTCAGTTATTTTTAATACCTTGAATAAGAAAATCAACACGGTATGATCCTGGAAGTTGTTTACATAGTGGAAACATAATTTGTTTCCTAAGGCAGTTGACTCAGGGCGGGTTCACGCGTAAAGGTCTTGAATCAAACCAATGGGAGGATGATACTCGGTTACATTTTCCAAATAGGCTGGATTTTGTAAACAAAAGTCATGTGGTGGAAATGTTAAAATATTGGTCATACAGTTTGCTACTCAACTGTTGTATCATGTGGGACAAGAGTGTGTGCATGGAGCAAATAATCACCAGGGACCTCGCTAGCTTGATAGCTCCCAGTGATTGTATATCATAAGAACAATCATGCAGAGTTGTGTTTATAGACCAGAAACAAAAGCCTCATAGCTTTTTGTTATCGGTACTGTTGAATAATTATTAAAGTCGAAACTTAAACCTGAAATATTTTAAAACCACTGAAGTCTGAGTCGCATTCAATCAGCTGCACTCAGGTGTAATTCATTATGAATGGTTTTAATGACATAATACTTGAAATCTATTGGCCCTCTCATTGACCCCTGATGTATTTCCAATGTGTGACGGAAACAGACGTACTTAATGAGTTTATTTGACCTTTCAGGAGGGAAGGCACTTTGTGTCATTAGGGGAAGGCAAGCTAAAGTGGTGCCGTGGTATCTTTGACAAAGTGGCCTTGCTTCTAATGGGCCTCTTTTGTTTGTGCTTCTCTCACTAGGTGTACCTCATCAACGTCACTTACTCAGACTCCACTTCCCATGTCATCTACAGGAGGTACAGCAAATTCTTTGACCTGCAGGTATGTTGTACTGGTAAATTAACTGACTACTTCTACTGTCACTAATTAATCACTTCATGAATCTAAAACTTAAAATTCTTTGTGTGGCCTGGATGTGTCTTTATATTAAACTCTGAGGTCAGTTTGACCTTTTGGTCATGTCTTTCTCTACAGCTGCTGGAAGGCAGTATGCTTAGTGAAAGGTCTTGTTTAAGACTGCTGGAGCTGGCTTGGAAAAAGAGAAATGGGGGGAAATCCAGTCAGTAGATGCAGGAAGAAAACATGACCTCAGTCAGAATACAGCATGGGGCAAAGCTAGGCCTCGGGATCTTTTAGGGATCCAGTAGCCTCCAGGGAAATGTCCACATTTCCTAAAAGTGACTCAGGTTTACATTTTAACCACACAGAGCTGAATTGTCTATATACAGTTTGTTTGTTCAAAAGATCTACATCTAAGTAGCTTAAGCAACAGTGTGAAGGGTGTAAATCTAAATCAATGGATACCTTATCAAGTATTTGTTTTGTTGTAAAAGACTCTCTGGCTCTTGTCTGATAACTCTCTCTGTCAGACTGCACTCTCCAGCGCGGTGGCTCTTGTGGGCTGGCTGCATTGGAGGCAGCAGAGGAAACCCTTTGTTCTCTGGTCTCTTGCTAATAGCCAGGAAAATTCTGCCCTGGTCTGTTTGATGGAAACAGAGCTTCTCTCCTGTCTCTGTAAACACTAGTCTTGTCCATAGATCCCTGCTGCCGAGGTGTGTTTGTCTGGGCAGGGTAATCTGAAGAGCAACTGTCTCCAGCTGTCCATACAAAACGGATAGAGATAGTGTATTTTATTTTTCCTTACATGAATATAGTCATAGAGGTGAAAGATGAAGTGTTTGGAGTGAAGCACACTGGAAGACAATCTACGATTAGTGTTGGATTGAGCAGGTGTAAAAAACAAACAAACAGGTACTTCCAATTCCATTATACCATTATAAAAAATACCTAATAATTACAAACGGGTACTTTTTAGCTATCTGTAGAAGGAAGATGTTGTTTAGGTAATGCAGGGACCAATCACAAAATGCATTGGATGAAATAAGGAGTAAGTTATTGGGTAATGAACAGTTTTGGAGGCTTGGATTTAAGGTCTGAAAAAAAGATGCTTTAGTTTGGAAGTTCAGTTAAGTTGGCTATTTAACTACTGAATGCTGCTGATTTCAATAGTGTTGAGTTTACCTATAGTCTCCCTTCTCTACCGCCTCTATTACAATATTTGTCTTTTCTCCAGGCAGAAACCACTTTAAACAATTTCCCCGTAAACTACTGGCAGCAGGGACGCCAGTAATTTACTGTTTTTTTACGGTGAAGCTACCGTAATTTACTTTTACTGTATTTTACCATATACCGGATTACGTTATGTGAGGATAGCTGGGTTTTACAGTGATTTTTACAGTATAAGCCAGAATGTTACCATTTATTTACAAAGGGTAATACAACCCAATACTTTTGCATTTAATTCCCAACAAATAAAAAAATAACAATAGACATTCAATACATAATTGTAGCAGTTTAATACATGTTCTCAAGACAAATAAAAAAGGGACATTTGTATTACATCACAAAACTCACAATATAATGCATGTTTAGAAGAAAACAAATAAAATCATAAAATCTTTAATAATCGGCTTAACTGAACTCATGAGGATAACCTCAGACCAGTATCGCCAAGATCGAAAAGTGGCTGATGGTATACTGCTAATGTTCAGTGGTAGGTACCTATCCCAAGATACTAGATACTAGGGCTGCAACAACGAAATGATGAAATCGATTAAAATCGATTATTAAAAGTGTTGGCAACGAATTTCATTATTGATTTGTTGTGTCGCGCGATTATTACGCCACTCAATAAGTCGCGGAGATGTTTGAGTATTAAAAAAAGAAAAGTTGAGCGCGGAGCAGAGCGGAGGTAGAGGAAAGACAATCGAAGAGACCCGTAACATTGTTTGAAACACATGGCGGAGGCAGAGAAATCAGTACGACCTAAGTCATCCAAGGTGTGGGAGCATTTCACACTAAATAAATCGAAAAAGTGTTTTAATTGCAAGATGTGCAAAAGCGACATGGCACGGCACGGGAGCACCACGGTGATGATTCAGCACCTAAAACGAAAATATGTTGGAGTCCTTGATGAGGAGGAAGGGAGTTCAACAGCAGGATAAGTCACTACAGAATCCTACTGTTGTTCCGTTTTGAAGTGAGGAACATAACGTCCCTCCAGTAGCTCTTCTGGTGCTGGTGTTTACTCGTTATCCAGCTTGACAGGCATGACAAGTTAGCGTTAGCTCGTTAATAACAGTAGTAAAGCAGGGGTGGTATAGTTTGCAAGACTAAAGACACGTTTTTATTCACTCGCCTTTTCCCCACCGATTCATCGATTAATCTAAAAAATATTCGACAGATTAATTGATTATTAAAATAATTGTTAGTTGTAGCCCTAGAAGGTACCTATCCCAAGAGTGGTATACTGCTATTGTTCAGTGGTAGGTACCTATCCCAAGAGTGGTATGCTACTGTTGTTCAGTGGTAGGTACCCATACCAAGAGTGGTATGCTACTGTTGTTCAGTGGTAGGTACCCATCCCAAGAGTGGTATGCTACTGTTGTTCAGTGGTAGGTACCTATCCCAAGAGTGGTATGCTACTGTTGTTCAGTGGTAGGTACCCATCCCAAGAGTGGTATGCTACTGTTGTTCAGTGGTAGGTACCTATCCCAAGAGTGGTATGCTACTGTTGTTCAGTGGTAGGTACCTATCCCAAGAGTGGTATGCTACTGTTGTTCAGCGGTACTGATACCTGGCGTGGTATGCCAGTACTTTTCCAATGGCACACTGTTTTCTGAAGGCAGGTTCCACTTGAAAGTGGTAGTCCACGGTCAGACAGGCACACCAGTGCCGTGTCTGGATGCATATGCACATTTAATGTAAATTGGATTGATTCACGAACAGTGATGCCGTAAATGTATTGTTTTTACTTTATTGACAAGGTAGCGCAACGCAGCGTCTTAAATAAAGGAATGTATCTATTTTATCTCGTCCATTTTCCTGTTTGGATATATGAAAGGCTTTTTAAATGACAATAAAGTGATTTAATATTTGCTGAAGTGCCTTTAAACTGATATTATCGCCAATGTATGATATACATATACTGTATATGTATATCATACCACTGATATGAATGGCATACCACTCTGATGCAACGGCATATACCACTAATATGAACTTTCAAGCGGCACCTGCCTTCAGGAAACGGTGTGCCATTGGAAATTGACTAGCATACCACACTAGGGATAGGTACCTACTGCTGAACAACAACATACCATCGGCCACTTTTTGATCCCGGCATCACTCCCTCAGACACTGAATCAAAGTAGTATCAAGAACAATGTAATAGAACTGCATCACAGTCTAGCTTATAGTTAATTTGAACAGCATGAACTCACACATGAATGAAAACAATAAAGAGAGAGAACACCTTGAAAGAGGACAGACTGCAGGCTGGTATCCTCAATCTCTGATGACGAGTGACTGTAAAACAATCAAAATAAAAACTTTAGAAACTCATTGTTCTGAACTTCTGGAAAGTTCTATGACATCCAGGATAAACACACTTAAAATAAGTTTTGGGTGTGCCTCACATATCAGTGCAAGTCTTTGCAAAAATACCATACAGTTAAATGAACAGGCTATGTGATGAGCTGATTACGTTAGGTGAAGAAATTAAGCGATGGACCACAATGGACAAACGTTCAACACTAAAATTAGTTTGATCTGGTTTTAATGTTGCTCCTCGGATAACACACACGTAACGTTACTGTTAGTTAGATTTCTGGTCCGCTCTCCATTTTGATAATCGTCCAGTTTGCGGTCCTACAGTCGGTTCAATAATAGCATAAGTAAACACAAGTTAGGTTACTAACGTTACATCTTAACACTGTAATTGGTGATTAACTTTATTTATGTTAACTTAACTCAATGCTGTTAGCTAGCTGACCTTTCTAAGGCTAATTTAGCTCGAGCTAGTTAACGTTACAGATCTAGCTCCACCAATTAGCAACCTAATGTAACTAAACAGACCAGGTGAAACTTTATCTGAGATGTTAACAGTTAAATAATCATAAAGACAAAACAAAACTGGAGACTTTGAATTTCGGATGATAAGCGTGACTTCTCCACAGGAAGAAGGATGAACTGAAGCTGTGCACCAAAGTCATGTTCAAGAGCAGTCAGTCACATCGTGTCACTCAAAAATTACTTGTAGGCAATAAGCAGTTTGAATAATAAAAATATTCTATCGTCATAACAGACACAGTAACCTACAATAGACAGTACGATGTAGATGTATTGTGATTCACTGAACTTGTATAGAGAAGCGTATCCACCACGTCACAAAAAATACTGTATTATGCTGATAAATTACAGTAGTCTGCTGTTTTGGTTAATTGATGGCATTGACGGTTAATTTACATGCGAGGGATGAACATTTAACTGTATCTTATCGTTATTATGAAATACTGTAATATACTGTTTTAAATTCACTGTAAATTTACAGCAATTCATTACAGAGTGAGCATCTGCTTGTGTGTTTGCCAACTGACACCTACAATCTTTCCCCGGCACTGCACAGCTCTCTGTCTTCGTAGCACAATTGCTCGTTCTATGTTCGCGAGAAGCTGACAGAGGAAAAAAAATGCTTTTGCCACTCTTGGCCTGACAAATGTGACCATGATCTCATCAAACAACCATTAATTCAGAATTCAGAAAAGTCAAGTAAGGTCACAGAACAAGGAACGCCTTTTAAGCGGTGGCCAATTGTTCATATTGTGTCCAACATCAGCTAGCACTGTACAGCTGGTCATATAAAACCCCCCACAACAGGCAGCTTTGTTGTTCTTATAAAGACGAGGTATCCACTTTTGTTGCAAAATGGATGTT
Organism: Cebidichthys violaceus; assembly: GCF_023349555.1. Taxonomy (NCBI): domain Eukaryota; kingdom Metazoa; phylum Chordata; class Actinopteri; order Perciformes; family Stichaeidae; genus Cebidichthys; species Cebidichthys violaceus. Next base: position 3,539,192 of record NW_027176263.1, on the reverse strand, counting down.
GAAAAGTGCACTCTCTGCTATTGTTTCAAACCTCCCCATTGCATTAAACATAACTCATAACTGTTCCTCTGGGAAGCAATTATCATCAATTATTAGGATCTCCTTTTTACCTGAATCCTTCTCTTTGTCTTTTCTGCTGACCCTGAAGTGAAGTCTTTATAATGCATGTGCAGAATTAAAGCACATTGATTCCTTGTTTTACAGGCGGTTGTTTTCATGCCGAATACTGCTGAGCCTGAATTCCACCAAATGTTGTTTCTGGTGTCAAAGGGAAATGTTTTTGACCCGCATATGTTTGACGTGAGCAGATTTGGTCAGTGTGTCAGACTGAGTTGACCGTCAGAGAGAAGGGAGTGAGGGCTCCCCTCCTCCACACCCTTCAACCACAGCAGACAGAGCACATAGGTCACAGCATTCCTCAGGGGGATTGTGGAGTGTGCAAGCTGGCTTGGTTTCTTTTTGGACAGAAACTTCTCCAAAATCCCTTAGTCGTCATTATTTTTGGATCGAGGAATTGGACCAGGGTCAACTCTACTCTGTCTGCATTATAATTTCTCTGGCCTATATTCTTGACACATGAGGGAACTTAAACAAGGTTATTTTTCTCTAAAAACGGTTGCTGAGAGAAGACAAACTAATGGCTGAGAATACTCGCTCTTGTTAAAGATTATTTAGAAGTCAGAAGAACTCATTGTGGAGTTTTTTTTAAAGTGTCAAAATCAATCCAGCAGCTAATGTGGCCAAGAGATGAGGAGTGTGCTACAGAGCATCAATAAACTCACTTCTTTCTATCTAGGCACCACCATTTTTATTTTCAAACTTGAAAAAAATACTAGCTGACTGAAGTGATGTCACTTGAGACAATTTTTTAGACTTCACACAGCTTGAGCCACAAAAAGCTTTATTCAACTTTTTTTGACATATGTAAACACACTTTCATGTGTTAAATGATTTCCTTTTCTCAATGAATAAACCAATTGTAGCCATTAAGCCCAGGGATAGAAGAGATGAACAGTCCAAAGATATTAGTGATTTTAAGAGAAAGAGGCATACAATGTGATTTTATATTACTTGTTTCTTGTTTCTGCAGCTCTTTTAGCAACATGCTTGATAAATCTGAGATAGTTTCTGTCCAAGATGGCTGTTGCATCATAGTCTTTCTGCAGTAAACAACTGTAAAGTAGATGTCAAAATACAGCCCGGGGATGGAATCAGATTGTTTACCCACTCAAACATTCCTCCACACCCCCCCCGTCTGAGATTCCTCTCAGAACAGTTTCTTTGTCTGCTGCACAGTGCATTGATGCTTCTATGATCATCATTACAGTGTTCAGAAGCTGCTTGGGTTCCTCCCATCGCCATAATTCATGTCCATAACGTCATAATGCCAAAATAGAGATGGTTGACTATTTATTACACTTCCCTTCTCTGGTGTTTATTATGAGCTGGTGCAGGAAGTACATCCTCTGATGGGCCTTTTCCCTGACGGTGTCTATGTTAGAAGTCCACTTGAGCTCCTTGGAGATGGTGGATACTTGAAGGTTTCCACAGCAGACACAGTGTTGCTCAGTATGGTGATGGTCGTCAGTGTAGAGGTGCTCCCCCTGAAATCCACAGTTTTAAGGGCGTTTCAGCTCCAGGTTCTTCTGTCCACACCAGAGGTCCAGCTGTTCAACCTCCCGTCTGTATGCAGACTCAACACCCTCCCGGATGAGGCCGATGAAGTGTGTAAAAAGAGATTGAGAAACATGATTACATCATAGCACCTGTTGCTACATGGTTAATTTTCCCAGTGGGAACACATGGCTGCCACAGTAGTGTAAGAGACTGTGAAAAATCAGAATCCTCTGCCTTCTTTTAGTGCTCCTAATTGCATTTGCAAGATTCCCCGTGCTTAGTTTGACAGTTTGATTGGAGTCCATGAGCTTCACGAGCAGTGATTGAGAGCTGTGTTAGAGACTCCTTGCCACTGGTTGGTGGTTTTCCTTTGGGCGCGGTGGAATGTTAATGTCAAATGGAGCAATAAAAAGGAGGCAGAAGATTTTTTTTATTTTGATCTGTCTTATGTACTTCTGTGAGGATATATTGACAGTTTGAGCAAATATCACAAAAAGTGTTTTTTTATTCACCGATTGCATCTTTATCACACTGAAGCAATATAGAGTAAATACAGCAACTCACGGCCAAGTCCCTGAAATCTGAGAAATGTTTTCCCTTCAAGTTGTCGGGCTGTTGCCATAGAAATGACTTTCACACCTGTCCTGCAGAGCGGGGAGTGTATCAAGGCAGGTCCCCCAGGGGGATCGGTGTCATTATCGCCTCTGTCTGAGACGCCTCTCTCTCCCCTGAGGTGAAATGGCTGCATCCAACTGGGAGGCTGATATGTATTACATTACATTACAGTCATTTAGCAGACGCTTTTATCCAAAGCGACTTACAATAAGTGCATTCAACATTGGTAATCAAAAGAACTACTAGTCACCAGAAAGAACTACTAGTCACCAATGTATGCAGTTTGATGTGTCAGACAAACAATAGTCGTCTGTAAGGACAAAGTAAAAGGGCTGAGTATGAAGCTCTGGTTAACCACGCCTGCACACAAACACGTCATGGTAAGATTTCTGGTCTTATTAGAGTTGTATGCTCCTAAAACAAATACAATTTAACAGGAAGGGTTTTAATTTCCAGAATTCCCCGTTTCTGTAACACATAATGAAGGCTTCCCTCTTCAAAAGAAACCCATTTCTTGTTAGTTGTCTATATATTGGAGGAGGGGGAAACGCCATGCCCTGAGAGAAATTAAGGGACTTTGCAAAGGCAGCAGATGAGTTCAAGAAACTGAAGAACCACAAGAAGAGAAACTAAACCACCCTTACTTGAACTTCTGCATGCCCAGACATAGTGGATCCCATTTGCCTCCCCAAGCTTGGTTCCATTTGTCCACCTGGTTCTTTTTGGCTCGGTTTAGACCAAAATTAGTCTGCTGGTCTCCTCCTCCCAGTTGAGTGTGCTTTAGCTTGACGCTGACAGTCTTTGCTGTTTATCAGAGCACATCTGGAACAAAGCAAAGCAGAACGAAACAAAGGTGGGGCTGCATCTGGATTTTGAGCTGGCTGTCACTGTAGGATGCTTTCGTGCGTTTATGGTATTATGATTTATTCAAAGAGGAAACCATGATGCAGACACATACATGCACATTTGTAATGCATGTTTTTTTCAGCACTCAGCAAAACAACCTCATTCATCATTCAAAGAACGGCACACTTTCTTTGTACACATGGGACAGATACAGATACAGACATATATGTATCACCCCATAAATGGTTCAATGTATCAAATGTCAACATCAAAGTGTTATCTCCTCTGATGGCGTTTTATGCTCCTTAATCGGAACTTGCTTTTGATATTTTGATTTCCAGATAGTTGTGGGTGACGTAACCTTGTTCACTGCCTCAGAGATATAAGGGACTCTGTTAACACAGTGGCTTTTCAGGCGATATGTATTTTCACCCCTTTTTGAACTCCATATGATGTACCGTAACAAAAGGGTTGACTGTTCCTGTTTGCAACCCCTTTTTTGTTTCTACTCTCATCTCAGATTCCTCCACTTTCAACTTTGTCTGATTAACTTGTAGTAGATAAAATTGACATTGGCATGTATTTTATTATTTTTTTGTTGGTATTAAAAAGGCATGTTTGTGTTACTCTTTACTTTCTCCCTCACTGTTGCAGATGCGAGTACTCGACAAATTCCCAATCGAGGGAGGACAGAAGGACCCCAAAAAGAGGATTATTCCTTTTTTGCCAGGTGATAAACACACCGCATCATAGCATGCACAACACTCTGATATCACTGTTCCATCAATTTTAGATTTATTCAAGACACTGCAGTACTCAAGATCCTTGTAAGTACAAGAAAAAGAAAGGCCTTCAGACATTTTAGCACGCCTACATACTCTACCAAATTACAATGTATTGTTGACAACAGTATTTGTTAAAGGAGCTGTATTTACATATTCATCTAGCAGCAAACAAATAAGTAAAGATATAGTGGTGTAACGTCTACTAGAGAAGTCAGTTTGTGTTTTGGTAAGGAGTGTTGTCTGAGCTTCTACATGCTTGGTTTACATAAGCCGGGTGCTTGTGCTTACAGTGCATGTTAGTGCATGTGAGTGAGCCCCACTGTGCGCTACTCTGCACTTCTCTCATAGCATAGCACCCACCCTCCGGTTCCCCCTCAGGTAAACACTGTTAGCTCTGTCAGCACTTTGGCCATAGTTTTCACTGTTAGCACTGATAGCTATGAGAGCCGTTGAGAGGCAATTAGAATCCTCCAGATCTCGAGTCCTGCACCTTAATCAATTGAAGAAGATTATTTCACACTGAGTGCAAGGCTATAAAAATAGCAAAGGAAACAAACCTGCCATCATAAAGCTTGTTTGCCGATTAATATGTTTGATGTAGTATGGGAGTGGTTTCCACTCTTCAAACATTCCGACCTCACAAAGACCTCATTAAATTTTTCCTTATTGTTTGATTAACTGCCATACTCCACCCAAGCTAAATCAAATTGTGGTCTACCGTGGCAGTAGGAGGAAAGCAGAGAGGGCTTTGTCTAATGTAATAAATTCATTGTGGGCCGGAGCAGAGGAGAGCAGTGAAGAGCTCCTTTGTTACACAAGCTGTACTGCTCAAGTCTCTGTAAGCCCAACATGGGGTGAACTGTCTTCCCTTACACATATCAAACAGCATGCACCACTTACTGTTTAGTGCTACCTTGTGTATTTATTTGACATAGCAGACAGTTGCCTAAGAGTTATAATGTGAGGATGAGTAGCTTTTTGCTACTGCTGACATCAATGTATGGGTCAGAACTTTTGGAGTTTTTCTGCTTTTACAATCAAGCCTGTATTTTAAAAAGTGTAAAACATGTATGCAATGTATGCTACTTTTTCTTTAGTATGTCATGTCAAAGGGAAACACACTTACTTCCTACAGCTGGACTTTATGCTGACAACATATGAATTAATTATTGAGTCAAGATACAGCCTCTGTGTGTAAACTTCCATCTCCTGAGAGGCTCTAATAAATGCTGGTGTTTTTTTAGTTTTAGTCATGTGTGAAATATACATCCTGCATTTCAATACATCAAATTAATATATATATATATATATATACATACATACATATCCACACACGCACATACATACATATATCTATAAGGGATCTCTAATGACGTGCTGGTTTAAAAAAAAAAGCATAACAAATAGCAAGCCTTTTAATAAGTGCGTTTGATAATCTTACATTTAGATTTTTCAATTTTTTTGTGTTTTGAGATTTTTATGTTCAACTGACGGTGCTCTGTTTTTTTCTTCAGGTAAAGTCTTGTTTCGCCGAAGTCACATCAGAGATGTCGCTGTCAAAAGGCTGAAGCACCTTGATAATTACTGCAAAGTAAGACAAAGGCTGTATGTCTCATATTGTCGTATTTAGTATCACATTGTCTGCTGTAAACACAATACACCTTCTCAGAAAGTAAATGTTCACTACTTATGTTGGTTGGAAGAGAATTTTATCCACGTCAATGCTCTACTCCCTGAACATTTTCCACAGTGTTTTCAAGGCAGGTCTCAACATTTATCTCCCCCACCAGCCTCAACAGGAAAGCAACGGCTCTATCTGCACTGGTCATTTCCCGTCACCAATGTAAATAGGCAGCCTATAAAGGAAACAAGGGAAATGGGGGCACACAGGGGTAAGACAGAATCCAAAGAATAAGAATGAATCAGCAGACTTAAAGTGTAGTAGTGAGTGCAGATGGCTACCTGACTCTCTTATATTCATTAGGTTGGAGATATGAATGTGGTGCAAGTGCAGTTTTCATTTACAGAAACAAAGCGAGATTTGCTGCGAAAGCAAGAAGCTTAAATATTTCTTTTTAATATAGTTCCTTCAAGGGTGTCTTCTCTGATTCAGGTGCAGTGGGCTGAAGTTTCTCATTTTGAAAGCCCATGCAGCTGAGACAGGCGATTGTTATACAATATCACCTCTGTGTATTTCCCTTCATTTTAACCCTCCCTCTGGGCTCAGGGCCTTCTTCCTTCCCCTCCACACCCTTCAGCTCTCCGCCTGGTCTTCTCATCTGACTGTACAATGACTCAGTGTGATAAACTTGTTACTCATTGCCATTCAAACCAAACTACAGCACTTTTACCAACACCTGCAATGTTTTTAATATGTGTTTTTGTCCTTCTTCCCCGCAGGCTCTGATGAAGCTTCCCTCCCCTATTTCTCAAAGTGAGGAGGTCCTTAAGTTCTTTGAGACCAAGTCAGAGGACGTCAACCCTCCCACAGAGTGAGTAATTATGACCGCACACTTAAGATCAAAAGCTATTATTAAGCATTAGCATCATCTCGTTACGTGAGCTGTTCGATACCAAACCTTGCCCTTTGGTGGGTTGTGAACACTGGCTACAGTGTGGTTCAGCAGCTGGGACAGCGCTGACCCGTCCTGATCCGGAGACTTTGCTGTGTCTCGGGGATGATTAATGGATGCTGGTTGAGAGACACTGTGTTTTATTAATAATGATTTCTGGGAGGTGACACCCGATCCCTGAAACAAATGCATACGGATCAGTGGTGTCACGAGAGTGCAGCTGAGTTCAAGTCTCAGCACAGATAAGACTCTCATGCTAGTTATCTGTCATACTCACTTCAAAGTCAGAGTGGGAGTAATTACAGTGGCTGCATGATTAATTTCAGATGAAATTATATTTGTTTGTTTCAGTTTGTGTACAATTGAAGTGTGTCTGTGATAGTATTTTCCTCAATTTTAAACTCTTTTTGTTTTTTTCTTTGTACACTTCCCAACACGCTCAAGGAGAAACATGTGGTAACCTCATAAGTGGTCTCTCCACTACCACCAGGCCCACCACCTCTAACCCTAACTGCCCACTCATGTTAATCCCACTTCAAAGTAAGATCCTCCTCCAGTCTTGGAGGATCTCAATTTGTATTGAGATGTTGAGGTCTAAAAGCCATGCCACCCAAGTACTCAGTTCACTCCTGAGGATCTGGAACATTTCTAAATGATTTATAGGTTGTTATTCTTTTCTTTTCTTTTTTTCATACAAACTCACAATATCACAAAAAATGTAATCTTGTGATGCCATTAAATTGCAATGTGTGAGGTACGGTGAAGAAACTCTCTATTTATTGTCCTTGTTAAATTGTTTACCACCAAAATAAAGTCAATCACATTTTTGTAAATAAATTAAAAATAGCATAAAGAAAAAGAGCTTTTCTGCTCATGTGATAATGATAAATTATTTGTTCTGAAGTCCCAGTCACTGAAACATGACGAGTACAGGCAGTAAAAAGAAATTAAACTTGTATCCAATCAATCCAATACGTCTCTATTACAATTACTTGATTAATAATGAGGCAAATCATACTGGTAACATTTTGTCCATCATGAAACACGATTCAGGGACATTTTACTGGTATTTCTGCCATTGTTAGCAGAAGCAGCTAGGTAATGTTGTTTGTCAAGCCCTCATCTGCTACTGCCATCTAATGGTCAACAGATGTCACAGCACAGATTGAAATAAATAAATGGATGCGATGTTGCTCCATCACAAGAGGGAGCCATGCAATAAGCTGGCAAAGTTGTGAGCCGTTCCTCTCGACTTTTGATGGATGCCAGACATTATCTCACTATACTGATAGGAGGCAGAGGTCGTGTGTGTTTGTGCTGTTGTGCTACAAAATTGATAAACGCCTGAGTTGTTGTTCATAGTCAACATGTCTTTACATTACATTACATTACAGTCATTTAGCAGACGCTTTTATCCAAAGCGACTTACAATAAGTGCATTCAACATTGATAATCAAAAGAACTACTAGTCACCAGAAGTCATAAGTACATTTCCTTTTCCAAACAAGCATCTAAGAGCATGAAGCAGAGCATAACTCAGAGCCAAAGTACAGTGCAGAAACAAGAAAAACAGTTAGTGCTATAAGTAATACAAATACAATAAGTGCAACAAGCTAGTATGAATACAATAAGTGCTAAGTGGAAGGCTCAGGGTAGCACTTCCTAAAGAGGTGGGTTTTCAGCCTGCGCCGAAAGATGGGCAGCGACTCCGCTGTCCTGACATCAGTGGGAAGTTCATTCCACCACTGTGGGGCCAGGACAGAAAACAGCCGTGACCGGGTCGATCGGCCGCCAGGACCTCTGAGCGACGGGGCGACCAATCGCCCCGAGGCAGCAGAGCGAAGCGGTCGGGCGGGGGTGTAGGGCTTGACCATGGCCTGGAGATAGGAAGGAGCTGCTCCTTTCACTGCCCTGTAGGCTAGCACCAGAGTCTTAAACTGGATGCGAGCTCTTACAGGTAGCCAGTGTCTTAACCCTATTTTTAATGTTTGATTGGCCTTTTTAGATTTATATTAATAAATAGATTACATCGTGTGTGGCTTTGTGAACCTTCCATGAAAGATACTGTATATAGAACTGTACTGCTTTTGCCCATGTGGAACGTTGTTAAAATGTCTACATCAGTATCATCAAACATCAGTATCAAAAGGACGTAACTGAATATTTCTCAGACACCTGATAATCTACAATTGAAATGCTAAAATAATTTAAACCATTGTGGCAGACAGTGGTTATAAATCTTTTGGATACAAAGTGATGCTTAGTTCACATGAATGTGTTCACATAGTAGTGAACTGTAAATTCAAATAATGATGTCTTCTCTTATGGTAGTTTCAGTGGCCTGAAGGCTGAAAGCCTGAAAGCTAAGAAAAGGGATTTTTTTTAAAGAAACTTGGTGACAAATTTAGAATAATAGTTATAATACATATTAGATAATAGCAACACGTCTTTCGTTTCTTACAGTCCTGATTGGCACATCAAATTACTGTGAAGAAGAGCACATGCAGAGAATATTTAATTATAGAGTTTATCGAATAAGTACTATAAGTTTCGGTCATCAGTCATTTTGTCATGCTGGTTTGACAATTATCCAGATTTGAAACTGGGCATTTGAACTTTTTGCAACAAGCGAAGGTGATTTCTACCTCGTTCAGATGTTGCTGAGATAATATGTGCCGTCAATCCCAGCCCATGTATTGCTTGTTCACTGATGAATATATTTTACTGCAATGTGACTTTGTAGCTGTGGCTTTGTACTACATGTATATTTTTAGAGTGGCAAGAGATAGTCACACTTTATCAGTCCCCATGGGGAAATATGTCCTCTGCATTTGATCCATTCTAACTATTTACATTTTGCAGCCACAGCGTAGCGCCTGGAGACCATCTGCAGATCTTAGGCAAGCAACTTGGTCAAGGGCAAAGGCATAATTATGAATAATACTCGTAAATAAATGCACATATCCATCATCTCCATTTTAAATAACATTTTACTTTTCATACAATCACATCTCAGGTTAAAACATATCTTTTATTAATCTGTTTATGCCTTGCTGACATGTTGATGGGAGGCCTCATTGGTTACTCTGAAGGTTGGTTTGTTCAGTTGTACTGTAGTCTAACAGACTTAAGCGCTACATCTATGTTGAGACTTAGGAGTTTGAGCATATGGGACCCAGTGGGGACTATACTATATACTATACTGACTTGCCATACAAAAAAAAAAATCAAAATTAAGACCTCGATCCACAGAGGGAAATTTACCTTTCCTGAAAAAAAAAACCCTGGAAAATATCAGTACTTCCTGGACTGTACTTCCTGTGCATACATCCAGTCCATTTAAGGCTATGTTCTCCTCCTAAATCTGTTTTCTGTGAGGTTTGATCATACAAGAGAATCTGATTCACCAAACTCTCTTACCTAATTTATCTTAATCACTAATTTCAGCCTGTCAATTGCTGCCACCTCATGACGAGGTGCACGTTCGTGAGATGTTTTCTATGGCAAAACCAACACCCCTAAAGCTGCCATACAAGTCACATTGTGCTGACTTACCTTCATTTCATGGAAATGTATTGTAGCCTTGCCCTTGATCATAACCGCTACATGATTAACCCCAATGCTAACCCTGACTTTGGAAACCAAAAAAGATCCCCACTAGAGATTACAAAACTGACACTCAAGCAAACCTCCTTAAATATTCCAAAGTCTCACATTATTTCTAACCAACTTTTACCAAAAAACACGTTTTAACTCTAAAATTTAATGGTTTATCTTATATCTTATCTATTTATCATTTTGTCCCTAAATGGGAGGAAAGTCCCCACATTGTGAATTTGTAAACACGTACTTACTCAATTGTGCTTCTTAATTTATATGAGAGACAAAAACGTTGTTTTAAAGTCTTTTTTGTTTAAAGCCTAAAGCTTCATTTTACATGCGTGTTTAACCATAAGGGAAGTTATTAGTGGTTGATATGTGGTCAAGCTAACATTCCTTTAGGCTGGCATCACTAGAATCATGACTGAGCTTCGCTGGGGAGTTGGACCTGTTATCACAAGTTTACTGTGCTTGTGTGTGTTCTCTTGTGAGGATTAAATAAGATGCATAATTTTGTTTCTTAAATACACAAAAAAAATCCACCTACTACACCCTTTCTGTGTGCATATCAGACCTCTGCTCATAATCACAATGATTATCTGTTCAATGACGTCGACCTGTTGCCCCCAGAGCTGGAGGTCAGTCCTGCAGAGGTTAATCTCAGGTCAGGCAGGAGTGCCTGTGTAACGTACACATGAAGCAGGGCAGACGCTTCAGTCCTTTGACTTGGCTGAGAAATGTGAGCAAAGGACTGATGTCTCACACATTCCATTTCTAATAGGCCCACCTACAAAGAGTGAGCTGCAGTTATGTGCAAACAGATGGTTATTCTCAACTCAAGCTTAGAATGGACTCTCGTGGGCTCTGATTTTTAATGACGTGTTCAGCCCAATGCGTCTCCTGGCATGGGAGTGTACGTAATGAAACCAAAACTGTGAAGACTATCTCCCAACTTCTGTGACTCTCTATTGGGTAACTAAATGTACCCCTAAAAACATGGCCGCAAAGTCTTAAGCATGTAATAGTGTTAGGACATGCTCTCCTTACCTTCCCTTCATTTATTCGATTCTGCTGGAGATAGAAGGAAAGTGCACTGAGCCAAAATCGGGGGCTCGCTCTCCTCCTGGGAAGAATATTATTCCAGCTCTGTGCTAAGGGTCGCAAGCTAGCAGGGCAGGTCAAGCATCCACTTTATCCCCATTGTTTCTCCCCAACCCTCTAAAGTATAGTGCTTCCCTCAGTTTCATCTCCACCCTACCAGATTTTGACAAAATAAACACTTCATGAAATACTTCAGATATGTTTAACATGCATTACAATTCATTTGTCTTAAACTGTCTTGATGTGAACAGTATCTGAATCCATTACCATAAACATACTGTAATTTATTCCCAAGCTTTCTTTAAGAAATCACCCAGCTTATTTTTCTGTCCTGAAAAGAATCGGTGAACTACTCACAGCGTCTGTGATGTGTGCGTTGTTTGAGTTTAAAACATATTTGGTTTCGCCTCTGATCTGCTAAAGTGATACTACGGGCATCATCTGCTTAGACTATGCTTATTTTTTAATAAACTACTAACCTATTTATGTTGGCTCGGCATGAATATTTAAGATATAAAGGTTATGAAATTAATTTCCACAGTATGAACATTACTTGAAGATCCAATATAAACAATTTTACAGTGTCACAATCAAATTTAATTTGTTGTTTTATTTCAAAATTGAGTAAGTAGTGACGCTGAACTGAGCTGTAAGCTATTACATGTGTGATTGGAAATATCTCATAACTTGTTCATGCATCTGGAAACAGAGAAGCCTTGTGCCAAAAATGACTTTATCTTAAGTAACAGAGGAATACAGTGTTTGGTTAAAAATGGGACGAGACAGAAATTGCAATATAGTTAAAATTCAACTATTTCTAGTTAACTGGAATGAATGCAACACAGAGAGTTGATTAACAAGCTGTAACCTGGCAAATGTTGGACGAGGTTTATCCAAACATTTACTCATATCCATAACCGGCCATGGCTCCGGTCCTGCTGCTGGCCTCTTCAGAGAGCCAGGTGTCCGTTCGCATCTGTGTCAAACTTCAGCTTCTCCTCAGTGAGCTCTCTCTGCAGCTCAGTTAACTACACGAGGACATGCAGTCAGCCAACAAGCTACGAACCACACACAAACCCAGATTCTGAAATGTTGGCCTGTTTTGAAATGTTTATGCATTTCCATTGTATAACAAATTCTTATCAAACAGGATTAAGTAATTATGTGAAGCATCATCACTTATGCAAGTGCATTAGAGTAAATGAAGCATGAGCATTAAAATTGAACTGACAACACTTCAATAAGCGGATTTAAATGTATTCATACTTTGTATCCATTCTAAATTACTAATTTCTGTCAAACTAAAATACTAGCTTCATATTTTCTCTGGCTGAATAGATCCAACAACAGTGACAGGTTTACACCTCTGCAAAATAACCCGTTATTAGTCTAAATGATAAGAAACCGAACCAAAAAGAGGAGCACACAGACGTGTACAGTAAATGTGCACACAGTCAGAGTCGGTGACAAATTGATGCTCTGTGACTCTGATGAGTGTGAAAGCACAGAGCGGGTTCATTGACACTAGTGCCCATCCTTTTGTTACTGTCCAGGCTTTGGAACAGAAAGGCGCTTTCACATCTAAACATGAATGGGACTTATTAAGGGGATATGATACTGTTGTCGAGTAAATAAATGCTGCTCTGTTATATATAGGCAGCTGCGTCGCCTTCATATGCACAACATGTCTGCTATTTGAACAAATACATACATGCAAGGCAGTACATATTAGCTAAAAGCTCTGATTGGTTTTGTTACTGTCCTTGAAACACTTACTGTAGTCATCCACACACACCCGTGTGTTGTATCCCGCCCTGTCTCCCTCCCTCTGGTAGTGGGTCAAGTTCTGCATGCATTCTCAACAAGGGTTTGGCTGGTACTTGTGTGCCAACTGCATTCGGATGGTCCCAGGCAGAGATTCCGCTGTAACCAGTCACTGGATTGATCAAGTCATATTAATGCTCTGACCTCTCTTGCACACACACTCATACTGACCATGCTCCTCTGGTGTTGCTTCCTTTCCAGAGACTGCGGAGGCTCCGGTAAACGTAAATCAGGTAAGAATCTGAAATAATTTTACCTTGGTTGGTCAGTATCCATGCATTTGTATTGTGCCTTCATTGTATTTACTGATTACTTGAATGATATTGTGATTTTGACTACAAGTTTGAGAATGAAAAATATCTGGGGGACATCTGTAGTCCGCTCCTCATCTCTGCTTGAGGCTAGCACCTTGAGGCTACATTAGCCACTGCTAGCATAACTCACCCGAATCTCCGGCAGTCATGTTGTAATGTACCAGGTTTCATCACCTGGTTTTGACAAAGAAGAATGTTTGGAAAAGAGCTGCCACAATTAATCTATTAATTGATAAGTCGATCAACAGAAAATTAATCACCAACTATTTTAAATGTTATTTTTCAGGCAAGAATGTCAAATAGTTTTTGCTTCAGCTTCTCAAATGAACAGATTTGCTGTGTTTTGTTATCACACATGACAGTCAAATATTTGTAAGACCGTACAATGAGGTCTGCGAAATGGCATTTTGCCACAGTTTAAAAAAACATTTGACAGAATAAAAAATGAGTTGAGAAAATAATCTGAAGATTAATTGATAATCAAAGTGATTGCTAGTTGCAGCCCTATCGTTTGTAATACAAAAGATGACATCTCTGGCTCTGCTGGATTATTAATTTAATTCATTTTCATCCACAATATCATAAGAGTGCAATACCAAAATGGCGGTTGAGTTCTTTTTCAAGAGTACATGATCTTCAAAAACACACACAACCTGACCAAAGACTTCTGTATGGTAATGAAATAGTTAAGAAAACAGTGTTAGGTGGGAGAGACCACCTGTTTGTGCATCTGTAAGTTTGCTTTGCTGTTGGCTTCATGTTTGTATGTGAGAGAAGGACAGAAGACATAAAGTCCAAGTGACTCAGCTGAGCAGGGGGATACAGGCGTGGGAGGCAGCAGGAAAGGCATGAGAAGGGTTTCGTGAACAGCTGTGCAAGTGTTGCGTATTTGTGTGTGCGGGCACTTGCATGCATGCAGTCTCAGAATACCCGCACAAATTACTAAATTACACACTAGCCGTGCAATCAGATGCAAAGTTGCTGTGGCCATCCTTCCTGCAATCTGCCACAGATATGTATGACATAGCTGGGCAATGGAAGTCTGTAAATGACCTGTAAGTTAATTTTTCTGTGGGCGATGCACTTTGAGGAAAAGCTGTGCCGGAGTTGCCACCAAACGAAATAAGACCCCAACCTAATTTCATTATATGTTCCATGGTATTGAGGCTTTACGTAACACGGAATTCCAGCTACATAACAAAATGGAAAAATGTGTCTTATTTCAGCTGTGTGTGTGTGTGTGTGTGTCGCGTAACCTACATTCAGTCTGTGCAAGATATTAGATTGGTTTCCAGTCATATTCATATCTGCTGCCTGGAAAGTTTGTCATATAGTGCCTGACGTTTGCATGCACGGTTGCAGCTGTTTCATTCTGAATGGTTGGGTTTGATAGTAAATATGTTATTTCCTAGGCAGTTTCTAAGATGCACATGCATTTATGCTTACAATAAATCATTCGATGGGATCAAGTCGACCGGTGGAAACAATAATAACACACTTAATGTCTGGTGTGCATGATGATTTACTATTCACGTACTGTACAAGCCCTGCATACTTGATCTCTAAACCTTCACTACAGTCCCTATGCTGGACATTAGCGGTTAACGCAGCTGAAAGATTGATCTCTCTCTTTTAAAGCAGGACAGCAGATAAAGTGCAGTGGATCTGTGGTGAATTTGTGCTGTAGCTGCAGCTTATGGTTTCCATAATTACATGGTGCAGGTCTCCATAAGAGTTTACTGAGCCCCTGCCTCTAAACAGGAGAATGTAGCCCTTTACCACAAAACTGCTCGCAGTTAGAGGTTTAACTAGGAACTCTGTTTACCTGGCAAGCAGAAGAAATTAGATGAATCTCTTCAGTTGACACACTCCCAGCTCTCACTATCTTCTTGTCATGACGATATTGGCAACGTCGTAATTGTTTGACTTTTTTGTCTCCCTCCAGACGAATAAAGTCCTATCTTATCTAACTTTTCATTGTTTTTGATACTCTTCGTTAGAAATTAGTTTTGTACTGATAGGTGATGGAGATCAATGGGAGAAAAAAAGTAATTTAAAAGGGAATCATGTGTGTATATACTAAGGTATTTCATCAGTCATATTTTTTCAGTAAGATTCTGGCCCATATCTAATTTATTGTCTTCAAACTGTGACTTCTCACACAACCAGTATGAGGTTGAGGCAGTCTGCATTATTGACTCAGCACCGTAGCCAGGCCACTATCTACAAACATTTCAAAGAAAGACATACTATCTTCTGTCTAACACATAATGGAGTTGTCAGGATTGACTGCCGATAGCGGGCTCGTCAGTATAAATCACTGTCAGATAACTAGGACTGATAAGAAGACATGCTGCCATAACCAAAACCCTGAAGGAAACATCTTTCGACTAGATACCGTGGTGATGAAATACATAACACTTTATCCATACATGGGAGAGAAAGAGCAGGGGAAAGGTTTCATAGGTAAAAGAAAACAATCTGAATCAAATTAACTCCGATTTTAGGATCAACTTCTGCCTACGGGGTGTTGAGGTTCAGGAGATTCAGATCATCTTTAAATCATCAATTCTAATCTTATTCAAAAAGAAAGTGAGATGAGCAGAACACAGTTAGAAATTGAACAGGAGAGAAAAAAACCCTTTCAGGGGTTTAGTGCATGTGAAAAGCTGCTGGAGAGGAGAGGAGGTTTACGTGGCAAGTGGAAACCATTTCAGTGTTGCACACGGACTGAGGGAGTGTGTTTATGTGTGCAGACTTGCTGTCTTTATTTGAGCTGCGGGTCTCTGGGGGCCTGTAGGGTGTGTGTGTGTGTGTGTGTGTGTGTGTGTGTGTGTGTGTGTGTGTGTGCATGAGGTTGTGTCTATGTGGGGGTTTAGATACTGTATGTGGCTATACGTATGCTCGTTGGGAGGAAAAGGGTTAGTGTGTTCACAAGTTAGATGGTGGGGTGGGTCAAGAGTTCTGTGTGTTTGTTTGTATTTGCAGATGGATAAGATTTTAAACTGGCATAGGAAATCATTAAGGCAAATGAGCACTTCCAAATCACTTTAACAAGCGTACACTGTTTCACCAGCTTCTTTCTCAATGAACAGCTCCCCATCTTCTAGGTACAATGTACAATGATTCTCACAGTAGCCCAAAGAATAATATTGTGGGTTGAACCGGATTTAACTATAATCTTACACCTTTTTGAAAACAATACTATTTTTCATAGATATTGCTGTTAATTGTATGGCTACAGCTGTAACATCAGTGTAAAGATGTTGTTTTTTTCCCCCTGAAGTTACAACTTAACTATGCTGGGTCGAAGCTCCACCCCCACCAGTCGAGAGCAGATCCAATACAGGCCTCTCTGTTTCTGATAAGTGACCATTTGTCACAGTGGACTCCCACCCTGGAGGCAGCACTTAAGCTTTTTGCTGAAAACACCACGTTCAAGCCAGAAAATGTTCTGCAATAAATAAGATCAGATATGTTTGTTTGTATAAGTATTTTGTAATTTTGTAAAGGGCCAGTCAAAGATATAAGTTACATTGTTCTTTGATGTTTGCTTTGGCTTCACATACTAGTTGTGTTAAAGGCATCAGATTTTCACCTGGAAAACATAATGATTTGGAGGATTGGAGAACTGCTTTATCAGCAGTTTGCCTCTGATTCTAGACTTTTTGGAAACCATTTTTCTCTGCAGTATCATGTGTAATGGTAACTACTGAAGTCACAGGTACCCTGTGGAGTTTATTACCTCTAGTAGAGCTGTGGAGTGATGCTTTTAAGAGTGTGTCCCTGTTTTATACACACAACTAACTGTAACCTGTGTGTATGTGCACAAAGACGTATATGCACCCCGGTTACACTTGGTGGATGCAAGATGTAAACAATGTAGGTTTCATATTTTTCAAAACCTCGGCTATATTTGAAAATGCTCTTTTTGTCTAATGCAACTTTCTTTTGACTTCTATGACATATACACTTTTATCTAGACCTAAAATACTCAGCAGAGGAAGTGAACATAATTAAGATATTCAACCGATTTTAGAAGCATTGTGAAAGCTGTCTTACTGCAAGATGATTTTGTTGAAGGTTTCTGTACTATTTGTTTGTGGTCTGCCTCTTCTCCCTCAGGGCCACATACTGATTCAATGACATGAGTACATCTGCACTACATTGAACAGCAGTCCTGTGTCCTTTTCTAATCCAACTGCACATCTGCTGCTGAAAAGGCAAACAAAAGCATTGCACTTTGCCAAATTGTACTGCTCTGAACCCAGATCTGCTCTCATAAAGTTACCCCAGAGTTCAAAATATGGCAGTAAGACATGAAGGCCAGTGCCAACTATGCTATCAACCAAAATGCTTGATCCTGAAAAATCTCTCACGAAGAAAAATTCCTTGGTTTAAATGGGTAGACTAGACTCCCTGGTTTCCTCCTCTTGGTGATGAATTATTGCAAAGTTCCTCACTGTCATCATCTTTGGATGGAGCTGATGATGGGTGAGTTGGGGTGGGGGTGGGGGTTGGATGGAGTTAGGACGTCTGGGAGTGCAAGGGTGGGAGCAGGAAGCACATGTATAAATCTGAGCGAGTAGAGATATAAACACAGAGAGTGGCTAATGGGGCTATCTGATGGAAGCCAAGAAGAAAATACTTTTCTTTTCAGAGCTCATGAATACATACTTATGTATCATGAATACATAAGATCTACATTGTGCAGATGCATATTAACACAAACACAGGTTCACACACACACAAAGTTCCCAGCCTTGTTTTATCAGACGTACCCCCACAGCCCTATCAGGTGAACTCAAGTGCCCCTTCAGCAACAGCACCCATCATGTTCCAAATATGTTTATTCCAATTTTACAGTATTTGTATCATACAATACAAACATCAATGTAAATGTTGTTTTGGCTCAGCTTGTATTCGTACAAATACCACTTAGAATTGCAGACACTAGACTTTTCAACCATCTATCCATTACTTTGAACTATTTGTACCGTTGCTCATAGTTTTCATGTACTTTCTTTTTTTACCAACTGTTTTTTAGGTACTGTTTTTATTTTTTAATAAAATCGTAATTTCTATTTTTTCAAATTAGTTGAGCTACTCACACTCTTTCCACATACATCCTGGCAACTTTAGTGGTAATCATGGTTTGAAATCACTGCTCTATATTACTGAATACTATGAAATCACCTTTTTTCAGGGAGTGAATAATTGAAGTACCGTAACTTTACTGGTCTAATGCAGTTCATTGTCGCCTTGATTTGTACACAGTAATTAATGTAGCTCATTTTATACTATTTATTTTGTAGCTCTCGTTACACAGTTCATTTGAAATGAGACCTTTCCTGTCCAAGACTCACAGGATTGTTTCTCATCTTTCTCACACATGTTTTTCTTGTTCTGGCTCTGTCTTCTTGCTGTTGCAAAACATTTCATTTCCTGAATGAGGCTGAAATATTTGCTTTTGTTTTCCAGGCATATTGACTTTGCAAAGAAGGTCTTTACTCACTCACCTCAGGTCTCAGAATTACAGTTCTTTCACAGCAGTAGTTAATTGTTTGTAGTAGAAAGCTCCATTCACATAATTTTACATAGATTATGGTTTTATGAGATCATGACCTGCTGAGTTTTATATCCATCTGTCTTGAAATTATATCGTTGACGAGTGTGTGTGTGTGTGTGTGTGTGTGTGTGTGTGTGTGTGTGTGTGTGTGTGTGTGTGTGTGTTTTATAGGACAATGTCCAGGATAGCAGATTTATTAAAAATGTTGTACTAAGTAAGCACAGGTTCAGACAAAATCTTCAGGTTTGTGGTTTAAATAGAGGGGAAATTACTTCAAAGTAAAGAGTAGCTAATTTAAATTGCACTCAGTAACTATGGTTCGTACTAATAAATCTGTACATCAAGACAAGTCAAGATCAAAGGTCTTTACACATGTCAAATTTTCCTCCTGCATACAAAAATATGCGATATCTAAAAAATGCCTTTTAAAATGTTATAAAGTGGGAAAAAAAGCACATGAAAACATCCTTAATGAAAGTAAAAAGACTGACTTATAAAACCAATAAGTACTGACAGTAATTTCAAGTTACTAGTAAATATTGTGTAATATTTTCACTTTGAATCAGTCTAATTATTTCCTTGTTGATGTCATTTTTATTGATCTTTGAGTTGAAACTCAACCACACGTTTCCAAGAATAGTGTCGAAACAAATATTAGCTGGAACTAAAGTAGTTGCTGTCCTAATACACTTTGAAGAACAAGAAGGCAATACCCCGTATTTGAATAATATGTTCTTTCCAATGTTTCTGCACCCAACTTTGTGGTTTGACAAAACATCTTGCACAAATAACATGAAGCGACATAAACCACAGCCCAACCACAGTAATCCAGTGTCAGACTCTTTGGCAGATTTAACATTTGAGATGTTAATGGTGCTGAATTCATCTTCATAAGTTATGAGCCCCTTGACATTTAATTTTTGTTCCCAACTTGACATCAAAATATTATCCTGGGAGAGAATCTTCAGTCTGAAGGATTGTCGCCAAGTCAGCTCTTTAGAGAAATGACAGCTTAATCCAAGTTGCCTCAATCGTTCCTTATCTAAGGCTCAAATCTTCCATCTGTTGCACTGAACTATTTTCATTTTCCATTCTTGGGACGGAACAATATTTTTTGTTTACCACATTTTTACAAATGTGACATTATTTTGCTTGAAATTATTGTTGATTTTGTGAGTCAAGAACCCACATATTGCTTTTACACCTGATGGAGATTGGTAAAAGCAGCATGTGACCATAAATGGAATTTGCAATCTCTACTGTGGTTGTAGATCCTTTACTGTTATTCAAACACGCCATAAAAGTAAATTGTGTATCTAGCAGCGTTATTAGTGTAAACAGATATAATCTAAAGTTTGCAGACAGTAGCTCCCTTTCTGTCTGGAGCTTTGAACTCAGTGGTCAGCCGAAGCCCTTCATAATGTGTGAACTGAATGTCAGCTGTGGTTGTGTCTGGATTCCAGCTGACTCTTGTTAGATCTGCTTTCGGTCATTTAGCTATGCTTGTTTGAAGGATTCTTCACGATTAAGCCTTCAGCCGGGCTCAGTTGATGCAGGCGAAAAATATTATAGATGTTTGTAATGTTTAGCGGGCATTTTATACGTGATTACAAATAAAATCACATGTTTGCGTCTTAAACAAGGCATTCCTGGAGTTACTTAGAGTGACCAAACTCTGGTTATGATTCCTGGAGTTACTTAGAGTGACCAAACTCTGGTTATGTGGTGGACAAGACCAAGTTATGAAAGCAAGACAGAACTGTGAAAAAAACAAATTCACTGCTGGTGTTTATATGGTTAACTCAGTGAAGTACAGAAAGGAAGATTTCCATTGGCTGGGTTGCACGCTGTAGTGAGAGCTCTAGTGTTTCATTGAGTCAGAGGGCCATCCCTCTGAGCACAGCTCCAGCCCCTTCATCTGGTTCTATTTAAGGCCTCTAGTGCCGACTCTTATGATTGGCGTTCACAACCCCCTACTCTTCCTCCAGCTCCAGCCCTAACTGAGGAGAAGGAGGCTTTTAAGCAGATGGTTTATTTTCCAGGGGAAACCATTTCTTTCCCCCACTCTACTGTCCTGTCCTCAGCTGGCTTTGGCTTACTTTTCTATAGCTCCTGCAGCTACTTCTGTTTTCTCACTGCTGCTCCTCTTTCTACTGTGTTAATGTGCCTACCGGCATCTACTGACCCGGCCCAGCTTTGTCGGACTATCAGGATGAGGCCCTTTCAGTAACACAGAATGGATTTTCTGCACTTGACTGCTTGATCCCTAACTTTTTGGATCTTTCAGCATCTCCATTGCCCTTGTTGTTGGGCTGGAGGGGGATGCAGCTCTATGGCTAGACTCTCAGGAAGATGCACTGAGCCCTGTGAATATTGTGATTGGCTGAGCTCTACAGACAAAGTGGCCTATGGCACAACAAGTGCCCAGCAGTCGTTCTCGTGGACCTATGGCTGGCAGCTGGCTGACAGCATGTTTTTTCCCATCAACCCCAGGTCTGGATGCTTCGGATCCCATGCTCCTGGATCAGTATGTGGTGGTGGCCAGTTACGAGAAGCAAGAGCCTGCAGAAATCAGCCTTCAAGCGGGCGAGGTGGTCGACGTCATTGAAAAGAGCGAGAGTGGTGAGTAACAAAGACACATTGAGCAGGAAAAGGCAGCGTGCATGTTGTGTGCATTTCAGACACAAACTTTCACGGTTGAGTCCATAGTTCCTCAAACATGCTGCCCTTCTCCCTAACTCTACCCTCTCACCTCCTTTGTCCCCAGCTAGCTGTTGCTTAGCCCCATCTGGAGGCTCACTTTGGCCTCCAGTCAGCCCTGTTTTTTCCCACTGTTGGTTTAGGCCAGGGGCCAGAATGTTGCCTCTAGCAAGAGGAATGTCTTCCAGACTCATATTAATTATTGCACCTCACTTAAATGAAAAGCCAGCAAGACATGCCGGATTTTCAAATGCCAGCTGCAGAGAGTCCTTAGTCAGCTGTTTAACCTCTGGAAAGAGCTTGCAAACAGGACAAAGATCATGTTTTAGGATATGTGACTCAGTTTGACAATATTTAATATTGAATGAGTTCGTAGCATGATGACGTAAAGCACTTCATGATATTCTAGGAACATGCTGTAATGCCTCCCGGTACTTGCATTTATTCTGTGTGGCAGAAGACACAAAAAAACCTTAATTATTGTTTCATGTTATGTGCTGTTAATATGAGTATGAAATCATGTGTCTTAGATAAATATACTAAAACTGGCAACTATCACTGACACCCAGGTCTGAGCACATGCCTTTAATAACTTTTATTTTTAAAGGAAATTTGAGTGATCAGAGAAGTATAGGGCCAGTAACAGGGTCTGACGTTCAGCTTTAATGTTCAGTAATTCAGTACGCTGAGACAGTAAAACAGTAATGGGACTCATGTGTTCTTCAGCGGGCGGATGGGGACGGAGGAAACGGTGACCAGGAAGGCAATTGGATTTGGGTTTCATGATGGGTGTGAGTGAAACGCCATGCCACACTGGCCTTAAGGAAGAGGGTCTGTAGAGTAAGCTTGCTTTGAAGTGTCACGTGTCCTGCCTTCGGGTTCATGTATTTATTTTCACTCCCTGCTCCAGTAGGATTTCAACCCAATGGGGAGCCACAATGAGGCGGATATTCCAACACCTTGAAGTCCTTTTATCAGGGGCCCTTATATGAGAGCTTTCCTCCATGAAGTTGAACTGTATAGTCCTGTGCTTTTAAGTAGAGGCCCCTTCACTTTTGTATTTCAGCTGACCACTTTGCAAAGTTACAGTGGTTGATGTGTGTATTGATGATCCATGCAGAATGTGAAACTCTTGCACTTCAATGGTTAGGATTTCCAGGCTTTCGTTTTATTACCATAGCTTAGTTTCCATGTTATTGTTGCTTTGTTTCATCCTCTTCTCTGATGCAGAGACTATATTATGTTGCCACTCTCACTTACGCTCATTCATTCATCTCTGGTTTGGTTGGATTTTTCACAAGTTTCTAAAAAGCAAAACAGTAGACTCCAGGCTCCTTAAAACACATCCTAAGGCTATTTGACAGTTTTATTATACACTGACGGACACTTTCAAAGAGATCTGAAGTAAATACAGCCCCCAACCCCTCCAATTCGCTATGGAGACTGTTTCCAGCAGCACAGCTAGCATTTAACTGAAATCTCAACACCTCCTGCAATGGAAGTTGGCTAAATCTGCTCCATTTGGCTGGGTGACATCACTCCATATCCCTTTGCCAAAACTAACAAGACCAGGTGTGTGCTAAGAAGATTTCAGAGCTCATTTGATTCAGCATCCATTTCCTTGCAGGATAAATACAAAACCCTTTAATAGTTTCTGACAGATTGATCTGTGTATTACAGAGCTAAGCATTAGAAGCACTAAAAGGTGTCTATTACACATGTAATGATAAAAGGTTTGTATGGATTTTTTATTGAGCCTTCAGCTACAGTTTCATATTTTCCTAGAAAGCCAATCACATTTAAACTGGCTTTTGGGGTCCCCCTGCAGAGTCTTTGGATCCGGTGAGTAGAATATATCTGTATGCTGTTATATTGCCAAGTCATTTTGTATCAGCATTGTGCGTCTGGCTGGTTTTGGATGAGGTTTTTTACACAAAGGTGTGATGTATGAGAGTGTAACAGTGACAGATCTACTGTAGAAATGGAAAACTACAGCTCTGTATTATTGTAGCCATTCACCCCAGTCCTTCTACAGAAGTCCTACTGTTAAAGCTACTGTACCATGGACTTTGGCTGTGACTGCTGCACAGTGAAGTTATCGACTTTTCCTTACCTTGGATTAGATAATATATGCTTTTGACAGGGCAGTGAATCTAGGTCAGCCCTATCAGAGAGCTCAGCTTTCCTCATTTTTCCAGCCTGCTGGTCAGAGCCAAGGCAGTATTTTCCATTGCAGTGGCTTGACGATACGGTTTGTGTCTTGGCCTTTGTTTCAGTTGATACAGTACATTGTATTGTTTTCTGTTGGTTTTGAACTAGGTGCAGTATGCGGTAGATCAACAGGGTAGACCAATGACTGCTTGATGTTCTGTTGTAGCATTCAGTTTTTCAGGAATAATACTCGGATGAAAATAAATGCATGGCTTAATCTCAAGGAGCAAATGTTAAGGAAGTTACTATTAAATATTGTCAAAAAACTAAAAATAATTTTTAAAAATTCTGTCCTCAGTCCCTCTGCAGCTATTTTATTTGTCTATTTTATGAGAGTTTGCCAGGGGGAGATTCTGGCTCCCTAGGAGAGAGTAGTGCAATGAGAAACTCAGGGAGAAAATGGAAAAAGCCATTTCCTGCCAAAGTTAGTGGTTCAGAGAGGTTGGTTCATTATAATGGCTTAATGGATCCTCCAGGATGCCTCTTCAGTTTACACTATATTGGAGAGATGTTAACCAAAGCTAAGCTAGCAGCATTGTTGGTCAGTTGAAGTGCTCTGTTTAAACTTTGCCCCTTCATGGAGTAGTATGTAAGAAAGGAAAAATAATTTGCAGCTGGTTTGCCTACACCTCAAGGGCAGCGTTAGGCATGTTGTGCCCAGTGCTGTGTAGAAAATCTCTCTCTGTGGACCAGTCAGGGTTTAACTTGTCTCCATTCCAAGTCTACATCAGCCTCTATGAATTACAATCTGCCAAATAAACTCCAGGAATACCTGTCTGTTTTGGAGAGGCCAGCTCACATCCGCCAGTGCCTCAGGCTCCCCACTACAGTATGTATTATATATCTGCTGCTCCACCCAGCTTACTTTGGCAGGGTGGAGTGAGTGAAATTTCAGCAAGAGCCTGAATGGTCACAGTAATCTTATCTGTATAAAATTGCCCTTTTTGTCCTCACAAACACTAATGATTTTAAGTTTGACAAATGTGAGCCATAGAGTAGCTGGAAGGTAACAGCGGTACTGTAACTGCAGTTGATGATTGGCTCCCTGGCTGAAAGCCCAAAGAGACTGCTGAAGTCAAATCCTGGCAGATTAAGCAGGTCTGGCCCTCAGCATGGCATGATGGATGTGCAGGATGTCTTCTCTACCTTCACGTGGAAAAAAAGTACAATAAATGTCTCAGCGCTCCGTCTTCAGGCTAAAAGCAAAATGATCTCAGGGTACAGCTCAGCGGGAGCTCCATGTTCAGAGAGGCAGATTCTTTTTGAGTTTACTCCAAGAGCGCAGAATTACTGTTACTCTTTAAAAGGATTATTCCTGCAAACTATAAAGTTATCCATAAAATTTTACAAGGCAGTGTGTGTGTCATGGCAAAAAAAAAAAAAACAACTTCACAGATCCAGATAACTATTATGAATCAGATTATTTTAGTTCTTTTTACTGTTTTTAGCCATGCTTGCAGCTAGCTAAAACTACTGCTGTGCAGCCTCACAGAGCTGCTAGCAAAGCTGTAGACTCTTTGAGCTATAGACAAAAACAAACAGGGAATACATAACCTTGGTAAAGGTAATAAACTGGGTATATCCTTGAAGTCTTCAGTCTACAGTATTTATTGTTTCATCTGGGACGTGCTCCTAGGTCCTCATATTCAGCTGCACATATTACAATTTACTAGAATGACCAGCTGACTTTCTTCTGTAGATAATACCACCACCAAACGTTGTGTTGCCATAATATTTAGGTAGTTGAACTGAAATTACTTTGCAGATTTTAGCATCAATGGTTCCTGCAAGTGTGACAGCTGCATGTATCAATGACAGCTGCATGTTTTGAATTGAACTAAATTGCATGTATACTGGTGGTTCCACATTTTCTCTCTCAGATACGCAGTAGGATTAAAGGCAAGGTCAGTGTTGAGATTCTAGTGCTGCTTGTGCTCAAACCCTCAGTTTCCCAGTTTGGTATGTGCAGTTTCAGCAAGAACATGTTTCCTTGTATAAAAGAGGAAAAAGACTATAATTCTTGTCAGCGAACCACCAAAGACATGATACAGACAACTTTGCCAAGTGTAAAATGTCTTTTTTTAAGCAGAATTTGCAGCAGCAGATGGAAGAAACATTATACACTCATAGTAATCCCCATCTACCACATTCTTTCATCTTACCATAGGAAGCACTAATGACCGTCTCAAGAAATCAACCTTATCCTGTATTTTTAGATATGGAAACTCAAATGGGAGGTTTGTAACTGTATTTTGAACATAGGCTTCTGCTACTTCATTTTCTTGCATCTTGTCACAGAGCAATACAGGCAGAAGGGATGAAGAACAGGAGCGATAACAGTATTTAAGAGCACAAATAGTGGTAATAGTAGTGTACAGAAATCAGTCTGGTGCCAAAAGGGTGCCTCTGTCTCGCACTCAAAAATTGACCATTGAGTTGAACCAGCATTTTAAGGGGTGGTCTGTCAGACACTCAAGGACTGCTGTGTCTCCAAATCAGTGGAGCCTAGAGAGCACACAAGCTGGGGGCTATAGCTTAGTTCAGACCATGAGGGGATCCTTTCAGAGGCTGGGAGGGAGAGAAGGTTGTTCCTTAGGTCAACATCAGCTCTTGAAAGTCGTGTTGTGCCGTATTGGCCTCCCCGCCTCGTACCTCAGCCACCCAGGTAATTGAAACCCAGTGTTTAATGAAAACTGGAAATGTGTGTATATTGGGCTGGATACCTTCCCCCTTGTGCTTTGATACTGAATCCACTGTTAAAGAACACAGAAGCTAGAAATGAATGGTGTTCTCGCCTGCTCTACTCAACAGTGGTGTCAGATATCTGCAGGACTGCTGAGCCACTGCATTCCTCATCATTTCAGGTCATGGAGAAAAAAAAAAGCCTCCTTGTGCTGCTGAATCTGTTCTCATATTCATGCTACATGTGTAGATATCCTTTGTGAATATTACAGAGTAACAGAGTTTCTCCCAAAAAAGTCTCAATGAGCTCTCAAAGCTCAGGTCTATTTGTCTCAAATGATTTGTTTGTAGGGATATGAGGACATTAAGGTCCTCATCTTAGGTGATTGATTGTATATGTAGATTGCGGTTTTGTTTTATAGATTGTCCAGTCACCTTTGGAAAAACCCCAAATGTCATAAATCTAGTTTCTTGTTGCAACTGCGAGTCTGTTGTTGATTACAGTAAAAATGAAGCCAGGGTCTTAAAGTTGATAGAGTTTGCAGATGTCTGATACTGTATGAGAGATACTGATACAGAAATGCTGCTCACTCTCATTTTATGTCTGTCGACTGTATCTGCACTTGCAGGGCTAGAATATAAGTTAAAGTTAAGTGAGACAATGAAGACAACTCCAGAAAAGTCTTACTTTCTCACTGCAGAAATATCTATCTCAATACTCTATATTCTATAGTATGACAGTTTTGGATATTTGCCTATATACTTTCTGGAGAAGCGTTAGATGAGAAGGTTGATACCACTCTTAAATATGAAGCTACGACCAGCAGTTGGTTAGCTTAGCTTAGCACAAAGACTGGAAACAGTAGGAAACAGCTAGCCTGGCTCTGTCCAACGGTAACAAGATACACCTCTAAAGCTCACAAATGAACATGTTGTTAGTTTAATCTGCACCACCACCAAAGTGTAAAAATGGAATTTTATGTGCCGGGCTATTTCTTTGCTAGGATCAGTTGCTAGGCTACCATCAGAGATTCCAGGAAGTTACAAGATATAACATGGGCTTCAGAGGTGCTGGTGCTTGCAAATAAGCATTTTTCTCAAATCTGGATCTAAATTATGCAGACATCAACATGTAGGCTACTTCTTTTTTATTACAGAAATATTGGAATCAAGCAGGCACTTAACTTGATACGACCAGAGTTGTGCAGCTCACAGCAGGCTACGGAGGGATAAACTTAGTTACATCTTGCCCTCAGCTCTGTTTAAAACCTCCATTTTTTCATGATGAATTCAACAGTGTTGTCAAGACACAAACCGTTTGGTTTCTGTGTCTGTGACATTTAAGTTTGATGTCTGTGGTCATGATCCTACGGTGTAATGGTGTTATATGACATCTTCACCAGAGGGTTGTGGGTTTAGCTATTGTCTTATGCAACCACTGACCCCACAATCAACTAAACGCTGCTCAAACGTTTAAAAAAAGCTTTTTTTGATTTACTTAGGATGTTGACTAAGTAGCTATAATCTTAATATTGAATAATGTTTAGCAAAGTGTATTGCCAGTCAGCATTTGGCTGTGTTTTTTTTCCTTTGTGGTTAAACTCTGCAGCAGCTTTCCAAGTTTTAAACTTTTCCTAATGTGGACAGCGAAGCAGGCAGACATTGAGAAAAGCAGGTTGTAATATTGACTGATCAAAAAACAGCAAGAGATGATGAAGTGAAGCACAGATAAAGATACAGGTGTAGCTTTGTAATGTATGTGTGCGCTCTCTCTCTCTCTCTCTCTCTCTCTCTCTCTTTCTCTCTCTCTCTCTCTCTCTCTCTCTCTCTCTCTCTCTCTCTCTCTCTCTCTCTCTCTCTCTCTCTTTGTACTCGTCCAAACACACACCCACACACATATTCCAGACATAAGGTATTCTTCCTTCAACTTCTTCCCTTCCACATCTGTACAGATAATCCCTGCTGTCCGGAAACAAGGAAGAAAGAACACGTTCTTTTGCTAATCTTATTTCCATTATCTGCCACTTCGCCTTTCAGCAGCCAAATCCACAACTTCATTCATTCACCTCACAGTATCTTTACTTTTAACTTTTTCACTTTCAGAAAAATGACTCAGAAAACAGCTGTTTTTTTTTGTAATGACCTCAGTTTAAGTTTTGTGTCATCATGAAAAATGTACAAATGATTACCACATCAAATATAGATGTATTTAATTTGAAATTTATAGCCCTAAACATAATCTATTTTGTGTTGCCGGTATACATCAATTTATGGAGCTGGTTCTGTGCAGGATTCAGTTGCAGTCACTCTGTGAATGAATGCATGTGATGAAAGACATGAAGCAGGTTTCTCTTTTAGAAGTGTTTTTTTCTACATTTCATATAATTGCAACCTGCCTGATATAAACCTGCAATGGCCAGGAAATCGGCACTTGCGTAATGTGTATGTGTGTTTTAAAAGTACTTTTATTGCTTCTTTTGAGGTTCAGTGAACTCAGCCTAAGCACCTGCCATATGGGAGGATGGCTGAAAAATACAGGCAAGTTAGCTATAGCCATCAATAACAGTATATATTTACATAGGCCTTTTTAAAGTGGCAGTGAGTCTTTGCTGCGTATGTATTTTCAGACTTTCAGTGAAGTGTTCTCAATTAAAGTACATTCCTACAACTATTTCTTATATTTGCTTACATCTTGCAGTGTCGGTATGCTGAGGTGAGAATGACATTTTTCCCAAGCAGGCATGTCAGTGTGAAAATGGCAATTTGCAACTGCAAGGTTTTTTCTTTATTGAGCTGACGCAGGTCTTTTTACTCTTGCCAAGCTGACCTTTCTTTAAAATGGACAGTTTAATTTAATGTGCCATTAATGTAGTCGATGTTGCCCTTTGCTGGTCATTAAAACATGACTCATCAGATTTATTTAAATGTTTTCACTGACTCAATGAGATATACAGGAAGTAAAATGTTGGTATAATTAACTTATTCATCAGGGTAATAAATGCTTAACAATACTTGAATCTTTTCACCGCTCCACTGTGGTGAAACAAAGTCTGTATTTTCAGCCCTGAATATTGTAGACACCATTTTGTTTTTGTCTGATTTATTGGCATGAGGTTTTGTTCAAGCCCCAGCTTTGGTGCAAAGCCTGAGCGCATTACATGGCTTGTTACGTACCTGAGCTGTAGCCAGCATGTTGCTCAGAGCCAGGCACTAACAGCAACCTCCTCTGTGGACCCACCCTAACTCTATGCAACGCTGTTGTGTAGCTGAGCAAGTTCATCAATTAAATAATTAATTCGTCATATGAATCACAGAGATTGCATGTGTAGTTACAAAAAGGTCTGGAATGAATTTCTTTATTTCCTCTGCTGAGAACGGATCCGTCAGCAGGATATCTCCAATGCCTCTAGTTTCCAGACACATTTGGTGAACAAATTCAGTTATGTTAGTCATCAGAATTTGAGATTGCCAACATTTCTGAATTATTAGTTGTTTTTTTAAAACCAAACAGTGTAAAACTGCCTGAGAAAGGAACCTGATACCAAATCCTAAGAGCATTCTTGCAGAAATCAATAAATTGTAGTGAAAGCCGCAATGTCTTTGAATATAACAGCAGGCTGAGGAATTTTTCAGAGTTGGTAGAGGTTTGTATCTTCACCCTTATTTTGTTTTTACTCAGAGATAAGATGACATGATCCAAGAGGTGTGAAAGAAATTTTACTTTTTGTAATTATAATTTTTCAAAATCTCTCTCACTTAACAAAATATTTTCACCACTTCAAGCAGATTCAACATAATGGAATGAAACACTGTGTACTTTCCTGTACACCTCAAACACCAGTAATAAGCTCTTCTAATCACAGCAGCCTTTAATTGCAACCAATCTCATTATGATCTCATTATGAAGGACATAATTACAACATATTTCACTAAATGCAGATGAATCATTATGTCCTATTATAGGCGTCTACATCTTGTTTATGTTATTTCCACATTTTCATCTCATCCTTTGCCATATCATTAACTAAGTAATACGTCTTTTTTTCTGTTCCTGTGTATCATACTACATTCTGCTTCTTTTTGTGTGCCACTAAATTACCTCATTACTCACCATTTCTGTAGGAAAATGTACACTGGATGTTTGGACCAGCTGTGAAAGTGTGATGGAACACCCCTATCCTCTTTATGGGTTGTCCAGACAGCTGTCAACCATATTGTATTCCCGTTACCACAACAAATAGCATATGTGCGGCATTCCCCGCAGGACAGTTTTTGTGCCAGCTTTGTCCACCACATATGTGGGGTGACTTTTTGTTGAACTGATTTAGCACAAGTTAAAATGTTCGGATTAGTGTTCATATGTACTTTACATTTCCCACAAGATCCTATAAAGCACACCTTATTGAACACAATGGATCGCTTTACCCCACTCACTTTATTGGGATCAGATTTTTTAAGTGTACTATGTATGTACACCTTTCCAGCTTTGGCATTTGTCATAAAGAAGTTGTCAGAGCAATGCCGTCATACTCCGAGGAACCAAGTCAAATTAGCTGCGACATTGCAAATGGATATTTTGGCTAGAAACAGCACTTTAAAAAGGACCTGCCCACTGAAATTATGACTGATCCTGATGAAACACAGGTTGACAAAGTCCTCGTCACAAGTCGAGCTACAGCCAGGTGGTGTTCCCTCTGATGTTCTTGGCCTTCATCATGGTTATAGATTCTGTCAAATCAGGACTCAATGACTAAAAGAAATCCTATCACAGGCCCAAGTTCATCTGCAAAAAATTTCAACAAATCTTATCTTGCTATGTTGTGGATTGTATGACGTACAATGGATTGTATGACCTACAGTGCACACTGTGCACCACTTCACATCGGTACACTCTACATAGTCCTGGTGATTTTCAGCCTGTGTATGTTTCCACAGGTTGGTGGTTTGTCAGCACTGCAGAGGAGCAGGGCTGGGTCCCTGCTACCTATCTCAACTCCCACAGTGGCACACGGGATGACTTGGAGCTGGGCGCCTCTAAAGCTGGGGAAGGTAAGTCACCGCAAAGTCTCCTGCCACTTCCCGACCACACACATAC
Organism: Cebidichthys violaceus; assembly: GCF_023349555.1. NCBI lineage: Eukaryota > Metazoa > Chordata > Actinopteri > Perciformes > Stichaeidae > Cebidichthys > Cebidichthys violaceus. The sequence continues at coordinate 3,507,660 of NW_027176263.1, read as the reverse complement.
AAACACAACCTCACACACTCTGTTATAAACCCACGCACACGCCACCTCTGCCCTCAATCCTCCTTTCATCTGTGACAAAATGGAGCAAATTCACCCCTACTTCACCGCTGACGGCCTACGCTGACAGCTGACGCCGGTCTAGTGTGAACACCTCTCTCTGTCTGCCTGCCATCATAAGCACGCTTGAACAGAGTGTAGATTCAGACCTTGGTAAACAGCAGGGAGGAGTTCAGGAGAGACTAGACCCACAACCGCTGAAGTGATGTACTGTACAGAATGGATTCAGTGCAATATTAAGCGATATGACCTCCGTGGAGTGAGCTCATGAAAGAAGCGTATGTTTCTATCAGCAGTAAGGAAAACAACATGAGAATATTTCACAACTAATGCTTTTTAAATTACGGTTATAGTAATTTAAAACAAGCTCAAGACATGAGTTATGCTATTTCATGCTGTGTCTGCTTATCATTGTGGAATGCAGATAAGTTACAGTACAGTAGATGAGTGTTGATGTCATGTTTCGTGACCTTACTGGAGTCAGAGAGGGATCCAAAACCCTGATAAGAAACACACCTATGTAGAGTTTGGTTTGCTAGAATAAAATGCACATGTGAGGACAGCGTCCAATTGTGCAATCATCTTGATAGCCCTGTCAGATAAGGTTATCAAGCCATTGTTTCATTCTTCAAGCCGTTTCAATATTAGTAGAGAGGACATTTTAATCTCAGACCAATAAAGCTCAATAAGTGTCACATACTCAGATTTTGATAGTCCTGACAGGTAGTGCAGCAACTACAGCCTGTTTGTACGGATTTATGCAGCCTTGTGTTAGAGAGAACCCAACAAACTGGAGGCACGGAAATAATTAAGTTGCAAATTACACTTCCAAACAAACATCAAGATTTTCCAGCAGTCTGTCCAAAACATCTTTTTCTGTACAATTGCTGTACTCTGTAACAATGGGACCCAGGATCCCCTTGGTGTTGTATGTAGTATGACTCAAGGATGAAGGGAGAGAGAGAGAATACATGAGGCTAAACTGTTACTGTTTCACAATATGTTTAAATGTCCTTTTCTCCCCAAGATTTCAACATGTATGCATACTGCAAATGTATGACCACACACAGACACAAATGCAAACGTCTACACCCATCACTCCTATCTGCCTGTCAGAGATAGCTGGAGTTTGCTGCCAGGGGGTTTCGGGAAGGACAATCTGTCAGTGTAATTAGTGTTTATGTGTCGAGTCAGTCATGGGAATGGCATGAAACTCATAAAGCATCTCTTTGTCAGTCCTGTGGTCTTCAGCAGTCTGTGCCACCACGGTGTCACAGAAAAAAAGTTTCTTAAAGCCAAAAAACTGGCATTGGAATTCATGATGGTTCTTTCGCAAAGCTAAAAAATAGACATGTTGAAAGCTCAGACAGCATGAGATGAGACTTCATGCACTGATGGAAGTGAATGCACATCCTCCTCCTTGTTTTGGTCAAATTTTACACAAAAATAAACATATTGCCTAAAGGAATGGTTAGACATTCTGGGAAACATGTTTTTGTGCATCCTGGCAGAGAGTTAAATGAGGAGATTGATTCCACTCTATGTGGTAAATAGGAAACTAATGCAGGCAGCCGGGTAGCTTAGCCTAGACTAGCATAAAGAATGAGCGGGAGGAAAACAGCTAGCCTACTGTAGCTCTATCCAACGGTTATAAAATCCACCTACCATCCCCTATAAAGCTCACAACTTAACATGTTATATGTAAATACTTTGACTGCAACTATTGACTTCCTGGAGTCTCTGCTGGTTGTCTGGTAACTGCTCAGGAAGCAATGAATTGTCTGGTACAGAGCCCCCATAAAATATTACATTTTGTATGAATTAAACACGTGAGACACAACCTATTTATTTGTGGGAGTGGTGTCAATTTTATGTCCGTCTGAAAGCTAATATTTACCAAAAACTATTCCTTTAAATTTGACTTTGTTGTTTATCACATTAGGATCTAATTTAAATTATCTGTGATTTTGTCTGATATTATCATTAAGAGAATTTAAAGGTGCCTAATACCAAATTTAGAGCACTAACATGCATGTGTGGCCGCACCGGCTACATAAACAAAGCACAGAGAAGCTGTGATTACAACACACAGTCGTCATTCTCTGCTATATAGTTGTTTGTTTTGAATTTAACACCTTTAAGTGATGAAAAGTATTTTCTATTTCCTATATAAGATAATTTACAGGAGCTGCATTTTCTATCATTTTGGCATACGACACAAGATCTTGCGGTTGGCAGAAATCATACCCATCTTCACTGTATTGGGAAACTTAAACCTTCTTAGGCACACAGCTCCAAGCAGCTGCTCTATTAATTGGTTGACAGTCTTGCAGCCGCAATGTGTGCCCCAGACGCTCTAACACAACAGGACCATGCTAACAACATCCTAATTACAATCCACAGAGATGTCTTGGGTTTAACACTTCCTCTGTAACCTCCATCCATCCACTCCAACTGTCCACCATGTTTTGCTTTGCCGTGTTGTTTTCATGTCCTCCATGTAGCTAATAATGGGGTCTCTTGTTGGATCCATGTCATTTGTGTGTTTGTGTAACATTTGTGCTCGCTCTTCATGTCTCCCGTGTTTGTTTGTTGTCGTCTGGTCACCACGTGTGTCTGTCAGTTACTAAGCGGCATAAGGCTCATCTGAAGAGGCTGGACCGGAGATGGACGTTGGGGGGTGTCATCAGCCGGCAGCAGAGCCGAGGTGATTTGAGACAGATGCTGCATCACCTCCCTCCCTTCCTTGTGTTCTTGTCTTACTTATTGTCTCTTATCACGCGGGCCATCTCCTCCCTCTCCTCATGCACATATTTGTTCAGTCTTTCCCTCTGTGTTGTCTTCCAGCAAATGCATTTATCATGAGCCACAATCCACGACTAACTAACCACTAACTGACTTTAATATGAAATGAGCTTGGAAAGCAAAGGTGAAATCATCAACTTTATATACACCAATTATTGATGCTAAGCTCAAATTTTGTTACAAAATTGCCCCATGTAAGCATTTTTGTTATAATTAAACTCTGTGTGCCAAAACCAATTTTCCCAGAATCCCAGAAAAAAGACGACCCACTCATCTGAAAGTAGTTGCGTAATAGACTTTGGAATGCCTTATGCTGCATTTTAGAGCCATATTTTGCTTTTTTATGAGCAAATGAAGTGTGCATGTAGTTTTTTTTAATGAATGCATGTTCTAAAAAGTGTAGTAGAAACATATTTATCGTGCTGTGGTGCAGATAGCAACCAATATTGACCGATAAACAAAGACCCTTTTTAATCTCTCACTTATTTTTAGCAAGACATTGTCAATCACAGACTGGCACATGTTCTTCTTATCATGGTCAAGATGCTTTTTTTCACTGGAAATACATTTGGATTGCTGACAGTGGAATGAGGATAAGCTGTTGAGTTCATTCCAAACTTAACGCTTGGCAGTGGATGCTGCTCTCTAGAGTGGAGAGAGTTGTTTCCACCCTAGGACTGAAATCCTGCTTTGTCCTTTAAAAAAAGAGAGAAAAAAAAGAGATATTTTGCTGACTCCACAAGAATAATTTATAACACTGATCCAGGCGATGCATGTTGTGGTTAACATAACATCTGATTCAGAGTTTCCCTTCATTTGCTCTGCTGGATATTGTTTGAAGGAGGTTGGTGAGAGGAAAATGGTTCACCAGCCCTGACACAAAGAGGCCGGAAGAACCAGTCAAAAGGAAAATAAAGCGTACAGAAATATCCTTACCCGTGGTGCCTACTCTAGTTTTTGCAAGTAAAGGGATTTAGAATCCCACACCCAGTCAGCTCCGACACAATTTAGGAAACGGGTGGAGAAAAGGAAAATGGAATAATTTGTTGCTTCCTGTTTACCAACTGGGAGGACGGCATATATAGTGCTTTTTTAACATGGCCTTCTCCTTTTTGAACACACCTCTTCTCCCAGTGCTGTCTGTATTTACAAAGGAATTGCTATAATGACAGGAAATGATGTCTTTGCTCTGCCCCTTGGCCTCATGGGAATGCATAAATCAGCATGAAGCCTCTGCTCTCTATTATGTGCTGAGTTTGGAGGTGCTTGCTGTCACAAGGCCAAGGACACATCTAGGTCGCTAGCTGGCCCCATGAGCTGTAATTCCCCATGGTCAATACCCTTAATGAATACCAGCTAATTATGTTAAGATGGTTGATATGATGACACACTACATTTTATGACATTTTGAGGAATATGCACTAGTACTAGTTCATTTCTATGGATGTTATTTGACAGGTGATGTAGAGAGATTACAGGAAATGAGGGGGAGATAAGGTGGACGTTGCAGTTCATAGTGGGCCCAACATTACGATTGTTGAATTATGAATATGATTTAGGTGTTACGACTGATTTGACCACAGTTGAAACATACGTATAACAAAACAATCTTCAGAGAAATACATACAGAATCATTTAGGTTATGTAGTTCTTCGCTGCGTTATAAAGTCGTCTGTTTCATAAAAAAATTGAAGGCAAATCTCATGTGCCAAAGAACATTTAAACACACAGCACATGCACTTGCACATCTGGCAGCGGAACCAACTGCCAGAAAGCAGAACAGTTCCAGCCTGTAATATAGAAAAAGATACACCCCTCTTTCAGTATCACGTTGCAAAGTTGGTGCCAATGAATCACAAGATAATCTATCTTACTGTATATTTGTGAACCCTTATCTGTCATTTCTGCAGTATGATCATATTAACATATAACGTCTATAGAAAGGATTTATAGAATATACTTTTCTTTTCCAAGGATTATTTTGTTTTCACAGCTCTCAAAATCTTAGCTTTGTTGTCATTTTCCGCTCTTGCTTTGGCAGAAGAGAAGTACGTAACAGTGCAGCCCTACACCAGTCAGGGCAAGGATGAAATTGCTTTCGAGAAAGGAGTAATAGTGGAGGTGATTCAGAAGAACTTGGAAGGCTGGTGGTTTATCAGGTAAGGCTATGCTCACTCTTTTCAGACATTTTTACATCTATCATTTCAAAAAGATGATTCTTTTTTTTTAAAGATCATTTTGTTTTGTAACTTACTTTACAGGTACCAAGATAAAGAGGGCTGGGCTCCAGCCTCTTACCTGAAGAAGATGAAGGATGATCTCTCTCCCCGCAAGAAGACGGTGACGGGACCTGTGGAGATCATCGGAAACATCATGGAGATCAGTAACCTGCTGAACAAGAAAGCCTCGAGTGAGAAAGATGTGCAGATTGAAGGAGTCCCAGAGAGCCCCCAAGTGGCCAAGAAGGAGATCAGCCTGCCAATCCCATGCGCGGACTCCAGCCCTGTTAATAGTCCACAGGATGGAAAAAGTAAAGCAGAGCCTTCCTCACCGGCAATAGCCCGCATCGCCCCTCATCGGGTGGAAATTGGTTAGTCATATCGTTATGATTGTTTGAATTTCTGTCATAACTTGAATGCCTGTCAATCCGTAACAGTAGATTTCTAATTACTCAATTTTAAACTTTTTTTTAACATCATTCTTTATCAATGTCTATTCTTAAATGCAACCAAACAGTTATGTATGGTTTTTTTTTGTCTCTGTTGTTTCACAGGTTCCCCGGTTCTCAGGCAAAAACCTCCTCCTCGAAGAGATGCAACCCTGGTAAGAGCGTGATCTTTTAGCCCTCCATTTCTCCGATTAATGGTCATATGCAGGATTTTGATATATGTGGCTTTTCCTTTCTACAAATAATAAACAACAAACAGTGGTAGAAAAAGTATCCATATTCTTTACTCTAGTAAAAGTACCAATAGGGTAGAAAAAAAAACATTTTTTATCTATAAAATGTTATTTGAAAAAATTATTTGTCTGATCAGATCTGTCTTTGGCGGAAAGGCTAACAGTTTATAACTACAGACATCTGAAACATTACAAGGGGCCCCGATCTGTTTTTGTTTGTAAGGGTCCACGAGTCAGCAAGGCTGTAAAATCTGAAGTCTGAAAATGTAGATAATGGGTGTAGTTGAGTAAAGAAATACAATATGTTGAATGTATGGCAGTAACAATTAATTACAGCATGAAATGGAAATACTCAAATAGAGATAAACTACCTTTAAACTGGACTCAACTTGAGTACCCTTGAATTACCTTCCACCACTGACAGTACTTCTAACAATGCCAATTTCTTTTGTGCTAAGGGATTTCAGTTGCCCTCCCCGCCAGAGCCCCCTACAGTGGAAGCCGAGTATTATACCATTGCAGATTTCCAGTCCTGTATATCTGATGGTATCACTTTCAATGGAGGACAGAAAGCAGAGGTAAGCACTTTTTTTCAAGGTAAACTTGAGTAACAAGAACAAAAAATTGAGTACCAACTATATATCTCTTACTATATCAATTTATTAATCTAAGCTCAATAACAACTCTGCTTTCTCCAAGAGAAATTACAATTTAAATGTTTAAAAATGCCATCATTTAAAGACTACATTTTTTTTTTAAATGTATTTTAGGTCATTGAGAAGAACTCTGGTGGTTGGTGGTACGTCCACATAGGAGAGAAGGAGGGCTGGGCTCCCTGCTCCTACATTGACAAACGTAAAAAGCCCAACCTGAATCGTAGAACCAGCACTCTTTGCCGCCCAAAAGTTCCACCTCCAGCTCCGCCTGTCAAAAAACAAGACTCAGTGGAGACTGCACCTCCCAGCAGCCCTGGGCCTGAAGCTCCAGAGTCCCCTGTGTCTCCTGGAAGGCCTGTGTATGAAGAGCCAGAATATGATGTTCCTGCCATTGGTGATCTGGACATGGAGTCTGAGTTTGAGTTTCTGAGGGGAGAAGGTTCCTTGGTGGATGTTAAAAATGAGGACGCTTCCTCCGAGAAGGGATCCCACCAGTTCTCAAAGCCTTCTCCGGCTTCGTCGTTCCACAGTGCCTCCTTCAAGATGTGTGAGTCATTTGAAGATGGCCACGACGCAGAAGGGGAGGCGGAGGCAGAGGGAGAGTGTATCTATGAGAATGACGGCTTCCGGCCCTTCAGAGAGACGCCTGAGCGGCAGTGCAGCAGGGACTCAAATTCCTCCAAGACAAGTGTCTTGTCAGAAACTGGCAAGACTGCAAACCCGACATCAGGTGGGTGGAGACCTGCAGGTAACAAGCTCAAGGTGGACTTGAATGGGAGCCCATTTTCATCCAAAGCTGAGGAGACATCCAGTCCTAAATCTGCCTCCACTGAGTCCACTCCAGATCTGTCCAGAAGTAAGAAAGACCAAGAGGAAAGCAAGGCATCCTGTTCCATCAAGTCCTGCTCTAAACCAAAGCCAGTGGTGAGGCCTAAACCACAACTAGCCAAGGCATCCAGTGCAGAGAAGATGGACATCAGCACTTTGAGAAGACAGCTGCGGCCAACAGGGCAGCTGAAGAACGGCACCAAAACTAAAGGTGAGGACTCTGAGACGGCTTCAGTCATCTCCTCAGAAGACTCTTTCTCTTCCCAGAGCACGTCGGATCTCTCCTCCATCTATTCTAAAGGCAGCCGGGGAGACTCAGACATGGAAGGCAGCAGCCTGTATCGAACCACAGATCCCTATGAGAAAGTCCAAGAGTCTGAGCTCAGCTTCCCTGCTGGTGTGGAGGTGGAAGTGCTGGAGAAGCAGGAGAGTGGCTGGTGGTATATCCGCTGGGGAGACACAGAGGGTTGGGCTCCAACTTACTTCCTGGAGCCTGCCAGGCAACAAGATGACATGGCAGGGTCTGAATCTGATGGCACCCCGACTAAACCTGGAAGCCTCAGCAAGTCCAACAGCCTGGAGAAGAATGAACAAAGGGTGCAGGCGTTGAACAACATCAACCAAAACCTAAAGAAGGTCACCCCACCCATCCCCTCCAAGCCTCCAGGTGGCCTCTCCAAACCCATCGGCTTGTTTGGTTCACGAAAGCAGAACAGCACCAAACAGCAGCAGGTTGTGAGACCTCAGTCCGTCTTCATCTCAGCCCCGATCAGGGACGGTCCCAGTCCTGTTGGCTCTTTAAGGAGAAACGAGTCCCTCAACTCAACGGACCATCCTCGTGCCAGCCCCACAGTGCGCCGCAACGCCTCCTTCGGCACTGTGCCACGCAGCCTGCCGCCGAACAACATAGGACTACCCAACAGGAACAGATCTGGTACCGGTAGCTCAGAATCCCTTGGCCTCAGCTCTCAGAAGAATGTCCTCCCTGTATCCACAGTCAAACCCAAGCCCCACATCATTCATAACAACCTCAGAGAGGTATATCTCTCTATAGCAGATTATCATGGTGACGAGGAGACCATGGGATTTCCTGAGGGGACGAGTCTGGAGGTCCTGGACAGAAACCCCAATGGATGGTGGTACTGCAAGATTCTGGACAATGGCAGACCAAGGAAAGGATGGGTTCCCTCAAATTACCTCGAGAAAAAGCACTAACATTCACGTGTGGAGCTGGCAGAACTCTGAACATGCGCATAAAGACTACGTCAACAGATTTATTTTGTGAAAAAGGCTAACCCAAAGACATTAAGTAAGGATGGAAATCTTACCCGGTACCTTTGCCAAAACGAGCAGCCAGATCAAATTGCGACTTTGAAATGAAGTGAGACATCTGGTAAAATGAGTCTACATGAAACAGTGCCAGAGACGTCGCATTAGGAGCAATATATTGAGACTTAGTGACGCAGCCAAAGAGAACACCAGAGAGAGGAAGAATGCTTTAATGATATTCTTCAAATGTTACCTTTAACTTGAACTAAGATATAATTTTGTGTCCACTCCTTGAACCTTTCTCTGTAAGTTTATAATGTAATTTTTTAAAAACTTTTTAAGCATTTAAAGCTTATTGCATGTTTGAAATGATTCATTATACCGACGATGCCTTGAGCTGTTGAAGTTAAGCCTTTTTCTCCTCCTTTCCGTAAAGAAAATCTCAGTTGTTGCCGAAGCTGCTTTGTGTTAGTCTCACCATGGTGCTGTCTGTTTGCATGTTTTTTTAATATCTCTTTATCCTGTACGTCACCGTTATGTGATATATTTTATCCATTTCATTTTGTAATATTGTCCTAACGAAACAATTTGTGAGCATCTCTGATTATCACAGTTTTTTCCTACACTTAAATGTAAAAAAACAATTGCTTGTGATCTTTCCGTAAACTGATTTTTGAGTTTCATTTCAGGGGCTAATTGTCCCAAATTCAAACTTAACATCAGTGAAAAATTATTTATTCATTACTTAAAAATCATATTATTACTTATTTTATTATTATTGTGAATTTACTGATAAAAACAATTTCACAACCGCTTAAACATTTCTAAGAACTGCTCTATTAATAATGATAACAGTTTGAATTTCTGCTGGGCAGTAAATTTGACATTACTCTTCCGCTGCAGCAGATGCTCACTTTTGTTTTATGTTAACTGTGTGACCAGTGATGATAACTGAAGTGCCAAAAGAATGAATTCAATAAATGCACTTTTGAACAATCATTAGTACTTTCTCTTTTTTTTAACTATTCATCTCTCCTAGCTAATGTTTGCCCACACATTTGGTCCTCTAGTACAGTGTTTCCCAACCTTTTCTGACATGTACTCCCACAGCAATGTCACATGAACTCAAGTGCCCCTTCAACAACACCACCCTCATGTCCAAAAATGGTCCTATGAATGGATCAAAAGCCGGATGTTATTTAACAGTATTGATTATATAAAAAGGGACATTGTCACATTACCTTTTCATATAGTCAAATTAATAATGTTAGGGTTGCTTTTGTACCATTAGTGGCAAATGCTGGGCGTTGTATCCCTTACGTGTATAAATCACATTGAAAGCATACACACATTCATGCACATTACAATAAATCTACACAGTTAACTAAATTCAATAAACTGTCTCGGTAGTGTAATTGACTATATAATCACAAAGTCCCCAGTTGAAGTCCAAACTGGGGACCCAATATGGAATAATGGAATACCCCCCCCCCCCCTTTTTTGTCTCACCTCTTAACTGTCTGTTATCAAAATAAAAGGCAAAAAATACCCCCAAAAAAATTGTATTTGTATTTCTGTTAGTAGTAAGCCATATATTATTTTCAAGTATTTAAAGTATCTTTTTCAGTCCAATTGTTTTCCTTCTTTTGTAAAGGAAATATCCGCAGCAATGCACTTCCTCTCCTGGAGGGGCGTGTCCGGGTTTGATTGACAGCAGCTGTTACGCTGTCAGTTAGCAGGTGATGCACCGAAAACGTGTGTAAGGATCAAGGATCGATCCAACATGTAACCGTCCGGACACAACTGACCTATACAAGTAAGTTTACTGTTGAAAGTGTTGCAGCTGAGCAGCTAATTGACTATTAGGCCCATAAACCGACGTAAACAGCTCATTTCCCCCTGTTTGTTTGTTTGGTGGCTCGTTCAACAAGCGCAGGTATGCAAAGTAGACTTTATCAGGAAAGCTAATGTTGGTTTTTGTTCCTGTTTTAGCCATCATGAAATCAAATTTTATAAATGTTACCCTCTTGTTTTCGGATATTTTCTTCTCAGAGAAGGCCTATGCTGTAGCAGATAAATAAAAAAAAAAAGCAATTTAATTTGACTTTAATGCCCCACATGTGGTGTTTTGTGTGGTCGTGTGAGTAATCATCTTCTGAATTAATTGCAAGTTAATGTGGCGTATAATAAGCAATGTCATTAAAACATATCACAGGCCATAATCACTGGTTATGTTACGTGGCTTAGTTGTGTTGCGTTAAAAGCTTTTTGCATTGGAATGAGGAGAAGATCTCTATTGAATGTGTTTATATCCAGAATAAACTCACATCTGGCCATATGCAATACAGATGAGTGTTTGACCAGCTGGATGCTGTAATGCAAATAAATTAGATCACACTTGGTTGCCTGACATGTCTTCCATTGTTTTACCCATAACACTGAGCCGCATAGTGGTGCAATTCACTTTGATTGACCTCATCTAGCAGCTTCTGCTTCAGGAGAACCTGCACATACACATTCTCAGGCTTTCATTCTGTGGTCACTGGGCTGCTTAATTTAACTGACCAAGCAAAAGTTTAAGTTACAAGCGCGGAGTTGTAGCCCATAAAATTGTCACCTTCAATTATAATCAGAGAAACACCAAATCAAAACACTGATGCGGTTTTCCACTGTCAGACACTGCACATTTTTTATATATTAGATTTGGTGCCTGAAATATAATAAGATTTACAGCCTACAGGAGTTCAATGTGAAATATGTCCATCCCGCTGGCTGTTTCCTCCATTGGGATCTCATGCTACACTCACTGGCTTGGAACGAAGCTATGGATGCCTGTTGATCATCTTTATACCATGTTTGTCTGCTGGCTGTGTGTCTGTACTTGCTTGCTTGTTGTACTCATGTGTAGAGTATGTGTTTATTGCAAATAATAAATCACAGGAGTTAGAGAGAACGAAAAGGAAATGAAACATGTTGCAGGTGAGATAAAGACCCCTCAAGAGGTTTATAACATAAAATGTGGAGGTGATGTGTCAGCCATTGTGTCACAGGTTGTTCAAAACTCAGAATGTAATGTACCGAGTGTGGAAGTTCATTCTTGAGCTTAGAAATAGTATTCTGACAGCTGAGCATATTGAGGAAGACTTACAAAGTGATTTAAAGCTAAAGGAAAAAAAAACTACAGTAAGTAGACTTTGAGTCAAAAGGATTTTGACAAATTGATATTATTTATACCAAACAGGAAAAAAAGTTTGAATATATGAATGCAAAGTCAGGGTTCCACATTAACCATGGCCCGCCGGCCCCTGGCCACCAACTATTCTCTGTCTGTGGCCACAAAGTTTCCTCATGTCTCTCTTGAGAACGAGACTGTGTGTCATTGAAATTACAGCTACTGCGTCCTAACTGAATGTGACGCAAACGAGCGATGGCAACACAATCAGTTTGACTGCATTGTTTGCTATTGGAATGTAGTGCCGGTTCCTAAGTCTGAAGGTTTTTGTACATTTTGTTTTTCACAAAAAACACGTTGACTCTGCCTTGAAAAACGATGAGCATTACTATGAAGTAACCTCTTCCCAGTCTATTGTTGTTATTAAATCATTGCTGATGGTTTTGTCTTTGAGGGTTTCTCCGTAAGGTGCTGGAGCTGTTTCTGGCCTCTGGAGGGCAGCAGCACTCAGCTTCTCATTACAGATTGAGCAAAGCATCACAGTAACCTTCAACTCTGCCTTCATCACCCCTAATTAGACGATATAGGGTTGAGATCCCTTTTGCATCGTGAACAAAGTTGTATTTTTAAATATAATTGCACTTCTCCTCACAGTCTGTCCCTTGACACTGCAAATCTCACCGAAGAAAAGATTTTACATCACGCTGAACACCCAAAGCTTAAAGCCTTAACTAGAACAGAGGAACAAACTCAAACTCCGACTGTCAGATGTCTAGTTAGAATTCAAAATCGATACCCTCGCTCTTTTTTTGGAATACAAATTTGATACCTTAATAGACGGCGTGTGCGTTTGACCAAACAGCTGTCCAGATGAGATACCACAACGCAGCTCAAACAAGTCTGCCAAGCCCTTAAGCCTTCAGAAGGCCAGCAGCCAGGTTCACTGAGAGGTCTGAGTGGAAAGTGTGTGTGTACACAGACACCAGTAAGATATACTGTATTCATGTCACTGTCACAGATCCTGGCTGTGTATTACCCTCGCACCTTTGAGAACACTTGGTCATGAACGGCAGCCACTGCTGCCTGTTTCATGTCCGGACATCATGGATCGTCTTCGTGCCTATTGGAGTGCAGCATAAAACAGTGCTCCATTAGAGCCAAGCCCGCAGGCTCGTAAATAACCGATGATGTTCACTCTGGCCAGGTCTACATACCACAACTCTAAACAGTTTCTCTGTGAGTTATAGCTGTTTACTAAAAGCCCTTGTCTTTGTTATTCATATAGTATATGGCGGGGTGTTAGTCAAGTACACTACTGCGGCGAGTGGTTGTGTTAAAGATGGCTGCTCTTTCGTTCTCTAACTTTTGTCTACTTTGAATTTTCTTGCATGAGACGCCAACCATTTGTATAATGCACGCTTTGGGAAAACACAATGGCACTTATGCTCTCTCATTCCCTATCTTTTGTGCCAGATTGACTTGTTTCCTGCTGTGCAAAAAAACATAATAAGGAATAGCTGTGAAATGGTTAGTTTTAACTTTTTATTGTAATTCGTCCAATGCATGAACAGAAGTAGGCGACAGGCTGTCTCTTGTACATAAAGAACAGTATGAGCTCAATGTGAAAAATAAATAAGCAAAAAAAGCCAGTAATTGAGACTTAAACTTTATTTATCAAACTGAACATAATTAAACCACCTTAAGAATGTTTTTTTAACAACTAATATAAATTTCAAGTTATGAGCTGATTTTCTTGTTCCAAAATGCACAATGCCCACTTGCACTTGCTGGTTTTGTTTTGTTTTGTTTGGACAGCAAATATTTGGTCACATTTGAAAAATTTCTGATCATACGCATGTCTGCTTCACTACAACACAAAGCCAAGATATCATTTAAATATGCACAAGTAGGACAAACTAGCCTAGCCTTAACAATTACTATTTTTCACCAACTAATTGGTAACCAATGCCACCGTTACACATTTTATTCTCTTAGCATAATTTAGTAGCCAATATGGCATTTAAGGAAACGTTTGACATCTTGGAAAATACGCTTATTTTCTGGCAAAAAAATTGATAAAATAATTGATACGACTCTCATACTTGTCCAGCAAGTGGCCACAGACTGAAAACAGCTAGTCTGGCTCTGTCCAGAGTAGTGGTGCAAAGCTACATCGATCTGGATCAATATATGGATTCAATGATCAATGATCCAATATCATCAATGCAAAGTGAAAACATCAATATAATCCTCTTTAAGATATGTCTTTATTTTGAAATTCTCGTGGCACATTTGTGTCACCAATTTCTGTCCAAGCGCACCTCCTTCCTACAGAACCCAGTAATAAAGTTGTCAAATCATATTTTAGATCCTTTTTGTGAGTTGATATAAATGTCACTGATTGTGTTAAATGCCCGTATGATATCGCCTCATATCGATCGCAGGCCCCTGAATTCAATCAAATCAAAATTGGATCGTATCATTGTCAAAAGAAAAAATGCAATAACATACTGAGTTGATTTACACCTCTAACTCAAAGATTACAAAATCTGCCTACAAGCACATCCAACATGCACTAATTCACATGTTAAAGCGTGCTTGTTTAGAACGGTTTAAAAGCTCTAGAGGTTACTGGCTGTGAGCTTCAGAGGTGCTGGTTGGCAGATCTTTTTTTTACTGTTGGATAGAATCTGGCTAGCTGTTTCCCAGTTTCCAGTCTTTAAATGAGCTCTATACAAGATTGGGAGATTTTTGATTGTCTCTTAACATGGCGACGGCTGAGCATTCGGCTCGCAGCAAACCGTGCTTACAGCGCTAACAGTGCAACCACTGCAAAAGTGCTGACCGGACTAACAGGGTTTACCTGAGGGGGAACCGGAGGGTGGGTGCTATGCTAACCAATGGGGCATACTCACATGCACGAACATGTACTAAAGCATGCACAGCTACAAAGCAAGGGCAGCTCTGTCTGCTGTTTAGTGCTGAGGGGGGGGCTGCTGCAGATTCGGGTGATAATTAGCAACCCCTCTCACATTATCACATTGTTTTCAGGTTGGCATTTGATACATTGTTATTGTAAAAATGATTATGGTTGTTTTACGTAAAAGTTGTAACCTATGCTAATACCGAAATGTCAAATGCACTTAAGGTATCAAAAGTTAAAGTACTCCCATCAAAGTTATATTATTACATAGAATATTGCAATAATTCTTACTGGTGCAACTGTGTATAAGCAAAAAGTAAAAAATACAATATATCCCCTGTGTAAAGTAGTATAATTTGGAAATACATAAGCAAAGTACACACAACTTATTGATTACAGTACTTGAGTATAAATACTCGGTAGTAGGTTCTGTAGTACTAGAGCGAGGTATCAATATTCTCATCTAACTCTCCTAAAAGGTGAATAAGCGTAGATCCCCAAATGTCAAACTATTCCTTTAAGTTAAAATCAACTTGACAGATCCACAGAGCATTTCAGATGAAGACAGGTTTATAATCTTTAACTATGCAACAATAAAATAAACTATTCTTACTTTTTGGAAACCCTACTTATTAAACAAACTGTGATAATTCTTTATAGTAGTATTGACAAAAATAAATAAAATGTACAGTTAATATTACACTCATCTAGACTATTTTTCTATCAGAAATGTTTCACAAATATTTCATTTCTGTTAGGTCATATTTGGTCAGGAAGAAAAACAAAAACAGGTAGAAATATAAATGGCTGAGCATCTCAAGCACAACAAATTCCAGTATTATGCATTGCAGTGACAGGGAGGACAAGGCGATATTCAAACATTTCATCTTTAGCAGTGAATAAATTCACACACTGATATTAAGCACACTGAAATGTTTGTATTTATAGGTTGTGTGGCTAAACCTGCTCACACCAGAGACGTCACAACCAGAATGACTATAAGATAAATATGAACATCCTGGATTTCACAGCGAGCAGCCTAACAGACCAAAAGTGTGTTCAGACTTCTCTTTTCAAAGGCACACAAGAAAACTTAACCGTGACTCAAATATTGTACAACATAACTGCTAATTTTCCACCACAGCGGCAAAATGACAAGCTTCAATACCTTGAAAAACAAAAACAAATCAGCGCTTACTAATTAACGAATTACTGAGTAATGTTTCAGCGAGGCCAAAATAACACCTGAAAATAGCTTGTATTTCTTAACAATTCAAAGAAGCACATAATGCATGAGATTAGTCAAGAGGAAATGTCCTTGGAGTTTGCTTTTACAGATGAAGAGCAG
This sequence comes from Cebidichthys violaceus, assembly GCF_023349555.1. Classification (NCBI taxonomy): domain Eukaryota; kingdom Metazoa; phylum Chordata; class Actinopteri; order Perciformes; family Stichaeidae; genus Cebidichthys; species Cebidichthys violaceus. Next base: position 3,491,701 of record NW_027176263.1, on the reverse strand, counting down.
CACTCAGAAACTGATATGCAAATGAACGTCTCGCAATGCCCCACAATAACAAGCTACATCCTTGCCACTGACTGCACTCAAGTGATTTTTTTTTTTCCACTTGAAGACACAGTGTGCTGAAATACGTCACCACTGAAAGCAAATATTCATGTTTAATTTGTATGTACATATGAAAGAGAAGTGTGTAATCTGAAGCCAGCACAGCCATCTGTGACTTATAGTGGGATTTCATGGGTTTCTTGCGACGATGGAGAGGTTGAGTCGTCATCCCAATGTGCTCGTTCAGCATTTCAAAAATACTTCACTGCCCACCAATGTTTATTTGAATGACTTTTGTCCAATCACAGCATCCAGCCGGCTCACTGAGGCCGCCAAGAAGCAGGACATGCAACTCATGCAAGTCCCACATTTCACATGGCTTTCATACAAACCTATGATGTATGGGGTGTGCCTGAGTGAGCAAACACTTTCTCTGCACTGAAACGATGTGCAGACACACACCAAAAGGTACCCCTTCCTCCACTGTCTTCATCCCAAACATACAACATCCTCCCTCACTCTTTCTTCACTGATTTACATCCTCTTTCACCTCAAGCGTGACCTTCTATGGTGACAACACTCACTTTTTTACCCTTTGCACAATCTAACCTTGCCTGAATTTTCAGCAGGTAGTGAGATATCCAACAAAACAGTTTCTTTATTTATTATTTATCCTTAAGGTTTAGGCATTGCATTGTGTTTTATTGCAGGAGGAGTATTTTTCTTTTAAATGGCTTATTTTAGACCATAGTTTTCACCATAAAAACTCTTTCTTTTTACATCCTCACTGGCCTCTGGAAGCCTTCAGGAAATGTCAAATTTAACAAAATCTCACAGAATTGATTCTTACCCTAAAATAACAGTTTTTGACCCAATGCACTCTGACAAGCTGTGGAGTAGCAGCTGGTGAAACCACATATTTATTCTTATTTCTTGCGCAGTTCTGGACAATTTTACGTCTTCTAAAACTAGCTAGCAGCAACACAATCACCAGCAGAATGAAGGGTTACTCTGCAAGAAGTAGGACAGATGCCTCTTCAGATTACTCTTTCTCTTCAACAGATGCACAACTCACTGAGTCACTAGACAATAGTAGGTAATGGCCCTATCTGCAGTACCTGCACATATTTTGTTTCTGTTGATCACACGTTATGATAAACCTCATTGCTTGGTCCTTACTGTGAAGACGCCATAGGCAGGAACTCTGAGCTTCCCAAGAATGTGCATTAGCCATAACAGAAATAATGTTTTAATGGAGTTTTTAAGTCCTGTTGTAGAGTACCTGAGCAAGATTGCACACGCAAACAAGCGGGGATTTCACTTGTGCTGCATCCGACTTTACAAAGTCTTACATGGCTTTGAAAACCTTGAGCTGAACCTGACGATGCGACACATTGTCTTCACACAAGCCTACGTGCTCCGGTAGGTCTTGATGATATCTTTGATTGTCCTCCTGCAGATGGGGCAGCATGCGTTGGCCATCTTCTTGAGTTTGAGGCCGCAGGTGTAGCAGAGACACATGTGTCCACAGGCGTAGAGGACTGTGTCCACCACATTCTCGTAGCAAATGGTGCATTCGTCGCTCCACGAGCCCGAGTAGGATGGGAAGGTAGGGGACTCTGGGTGGCTGGAGAATGGAGAGCTTGGGGTTGTACCTTTAGGTGACGAGATTGAAGACATTAGAGATGTGTGCGTGTGAAAGAGAGAACTTTAACTCAGAAATGCCAGAAATTGGAGGAAGGCTCCCAAGCAGTTCAGGCAGACAACTGTAGTTGCATTGCTACGCTCACATGTGTGACACATATATCCAGTGCACCTTTTTTTATTTAAGCTGTTAATACCATCCCTACTGTTTTCCTTTGCTAATTAAGCTTCTTGTGCTGCCATTATCTGCCAGGAGTTTTCCTGTCGTGCTGTCTGCAGCTTTTAACAGAAGTGACGTCTGGGATCACAGCTTTTTTTTTTTTTTTTTTATTGTCACAGCTGTTTTATTGTCCTCCTGCATGTCTGCATTTTAATACATTTCATACACAAAGAAAACAAACATCTGGACAGAAATTCCCATGGGGGGAGAATAATGCTAGAGAGAAGATGGACAAATAGAGAGACGAATAAAGTGGAACACTTGGACAAACCTGTGGAGGAGGAAAAGACTGTGTAGTAGCTGGAGTTGAGGCTTGAATTGAGGTTGATGTTCAAGGGAGTGTTGAGGTTGGGTTCGGAGTTGCCGCTGCCAAGCATTGTGGGGGTGTTGGGTGTACAGGATGGGGAGCTGGGGACCGAAACGCCTCGTGGGTCCGGGTGTGGAGATGAGCCTGAAGGTAAAAAAACAGACATCTGGGTCACAACAAAGATTTAGCAACATACAGATAATCTATGAAAGTAAGTGTTAAAAAGAGCCAAATGCAATGCTTTTGGAACTGGGAATCAAATATTTCATTTTTCACACTCTGAGGAGTTATACAGAGCTGATAATTAGCAAATGGAGGTGAGTGAATATCTTGTTGCATCTCTGATACTGTCTGTCTCTTTCTCTCTCTCTCTCTCTCTCTCTCTCTCTCTCTCTCTCTCTCTCTCTCTCTCTCTCTCTCTCTCTCTCTCTCTCTCTCACACATACATTAAATCTCGTCAATTACCAAGCAGATGACTTGTGAGGCCACAGCGTCTGCGTGTGGGTGTGTGTGAGTGAGTCAAGAGCCCATGAGTTGGTGTAGTCTCGTCAGAGACGCAAAGCACCTCCACCCCCCCTCTTTTCTTCATGAGCCCATGATCCCTCTGGGTAGGGTACAAAATGCTTTCACAGACGATCTGTTGTCTGTCCCGTGTGATCCGCTCCCCCATACCCACCGGCTCTGGCATCAGTTCTCATATTGGCAGACAAATTCTGATCCAGCCTGCCTGGCAGGAACACGCCATTGTTGTTTATACATTGTCCTTCAACTGACCATGGCAGAAATATTGCCACCCTGTCGGGCTGGCCGCTCACTTGGCACCACCGTCCTTCCATGTGTCAAATTATCTAATATTGGTAGTTTACATCCGATCACACACCACAATTTGCTTGTCCAAACTTTCCTACAATGACAGTGTTGAGTGGAGTAACGACTAAAAAAAGAACCACAGATGGTGAGAAATTGCTGAAATAAAGAAATACTGTTGGTTTAAAATAAGAGACACATTTATGTGGTCTGTTGTTAGCAAAAAAAATGCATACAGTTTGTTAACTCCACTGCTCTGAAGTCGTGCATTTTCTTCAACCACTCCAACCACTGCAGTCTCAGTTTCAGCCTACGTAAACAAACCATAGTAGCTTTTTAGTCATGCAACAAACGACTTGCTGCTTAAAAAATCAACAGACGTAGCAAATATGTATGAATACAAGACCACTGGTAATCTATACAAAAACCTTTCCATAATTAGTGTGCTTTTTAGTTTAGTGCTGAGATCAATGTGTTTGTACCACTTTGCTGAGACAGGCTTTTGTGAGAGTCCTCTATTTATTTATATTATATTTTAAAGTGGATACAGAGACGTGTATGCATACTGTAGCATTTACACACCATTCCATTACCTACTTATCGTGATCCATGTGACAGCCCGGCTGTTAGCAAATGTCTTGGTCAACTCTAATAAGGCAGAATGGAAAACCTTCATGTCTATTCATGTATCCTTTCATCTTCTCTTGTATTATGAATTTACTGCTGGCTGTTTGACCAGAATGAGTATGTGCATGTCTTTAGTTATGCAGGCAGTACAGGATACTTATTTGTGGTTGAGTAAGTGGTGGCTTTCAATACTTGCTCATCAAATAAGCAATCTGTTATTCAGGTTTTAAACCTGCAATGATTCATTTTGTCGGCCACTTGGGGGCAACAGAAACAAGCTTGTAAACACAACGCGAACATAACTTTTTGAGCCGACGTGGCAAACTTGTTAGCAAACAGTTGCTCATTTACGCATTCAGCAATGGCGGACAATGTTGCCAGATTGGCCTGGTTTCCGGCCAATGTAGCTATTTTTGAGTAAGTTGGGTAGCAAAAAATGACGCTGGGCTAGATGAAATTTAGGCTGCAACATAAGGCATACGATTCATATTATCTACTCACTTAATTCTAGAATGACATGAGTTGTATTAAATTGTCATTGGGGATAACGGAGGACCTACTTACCTTGATGTCATCATTTGACAGGAGCATTTGGATTTCTGACCACTCTTTTTGGGTAGCAATAGCCTAATTATCAAACATTTTATATTTGGTTATGAGATGCAGATATATGATGCTTGGGATGTGTTTTCAGTTACTCATGTAATTGTTGTTTACGCTTTTACAAGGGTGTCTGGCAAGGTTATGATTTGGGCTGTTTATTGTAGCACTGGATGGGTTTTAAGTTGTGATTGGGCTGGGATCTGATCAGGCAACACTGGTTATGGAGCAACACTAGTATTCATAGGGTTGAGTTTGTGTCCACATAGTAAATGTAAATCCAGAATGTTTGCTCTGGGAAATATGTCTTTTAAGCAGCTAGCTTAAAGGCTTCCCTCTTGGCACAAGCTAGCCGCTAACTGTCTTTGTGTCGTATAGTTTTGGAGCTTTATCACTGAAATCAGCTTTCTGATGGAGCCGAAAACGATAAGAGCGATGGAAGTGAATGAATTTGTGGACTGGAAAACCAGCAATCAGTTAAAAGATGTCCAAACCCTCCGTAGAGCTGAAGGGAGCTTCAGAGTCGGGCGATAATTCCCTGTAGGTTTGTCACTCAGTGTGACCCCTTTCCAATTTGATCAATTGTTCATATAAAAAATATTGACTATAGCAGCTTTAAGATTACACAACTACCAAAAGGTCATTATTGATTCCAAATATCTCACATGAAATTATAAAGATAACACGGACAAAATGATTATGTGAGAGCAACAGACTGCCATCTGTTCCACTTCACGGGCTCGACAACACCCAGCCATGACAAACTGTCACTTGCCTCACTGGCTAGCTGTTTCCATGGCAACTCGTGGCATGCGGCTCCAGCGAGTGGGTGAGCAGAGACGTCACAAATGCACTCCCCACAGCTGGAGTGGTTAATGACTCGGAGAACGGGCGGCGTGCGCCACCGGGGGGGGGGTGGGGGGTGGGGGGGTTGTGTTAGAAAATGCACAGGGAAAAAAAGGAGATGATTGGCGGACCAGTGTTAAGGGAACGAACTGTGGGTGGAAAACCCAGCATCTCAAACCTCTTTGCAATTACATTTTAATAATGCATATGGAGGGCAACATAAGGAGCTATCACCAACCCCATCCTGATGCATAATGCTGGCTGCTGGGAGCCCACGCAAGACAGAAATAACCTCCTCAGCCCTGGTCTGACTGACTACATGAAAGAGAGGAAAAACTGAAATCCACAAATGAATCACGAGACAGAATTTAAACTAATTCTAACAAACCAAAGTATTTTTAACATCAGTTTCTCAGAAAAGTTTGCCTGTAGTAATACATTAACTGTAAAAAAATAAAAAAAGAGCGATAACTTAGCTAGATGACAACACCGGGGTGGAGGAATCTTGTTTTCAAAGAATTAAGATGAATTGTTTTCATCTGTGGCAACTGCAAACAAATCAAAAGCACTCTGCAGTATTTCAGTCATTATACCAAGTCGAAGAAATGCTGGAGCTCCATCTTATGAAAAATGGAGAATTTGAAATCCTTAAAGTGCAGAACTCTTAAAAAATGGGTGAGACGTACTGAATATTTCAAACTTACATTGGATTTGCACAAAATGTGGTGAAGCTTCTTTAACTTTTTGTTGAAGATGTGTTAAACTAAATATTAAATTCTCAAAAATCATACAAAGAATGCGTTGTGCATAAATAGACAATAAAATCATCTGAAGATGTTCACATGGAGGCAAATGAAGAAAACTGTTTCTCATGTCATCAAAAGAATACATTCAGCCTGTGTGTGGTTCATTTCATTTTCACTTTCAAAATCAAAAGAACCCAGAAATTCTTTTGGAGAGGAAAATAATACCAAAACGTACAACCACTGCTTGACATTAAACCACCATTTTCAACAGCTCCTGAACCCGCTAGACATTATATGTTCTCATCCTGCTCATTTTGAGTCAAACTGTCCCACATTCAGGGCTGATTAACTTCAGGTATATCATTGTGTGAAATCTGCTGGAATCAAACGGCGCTGACAGAAACTCAACCTCAACTAAGGATACAAAGTTAACATTCATATGCAAACTGTGAGGGCGTAGAATGTAAATTCCCAAGAGATATGAGTTGATAAAAACTCAAGGGAGCAGACAACACGGCTAAGGAGGGGGAAACTATTTCATGACTAGGCCGACTGGGATTTCAGCCTCCAAAGGTCATTGAAGGATCTCAGACTGCAGTAACTTCTAAATGGAAATTGTGTAAAGATCCATGGAACATGCTCAAATTCCTTGAACCGTGATTTGATTTAAAAGTCAAACTATTGCTAAAACTAATGCAAATATGAAATATTGATCTGTGTAGGTATTTTATCTTGTACCAAAAAGGCTAAAATCTTAGTTTGTCTCTTTCCTTTTGAGTTGTGCGTTTTCTGTAGTCATCAAACATAATTACTAATGTTTGAGGGCTAGTTGTTTTTGGAGGGAATAATAACCGTTCCCTTTTTCCTGAATTTTGACATTTAAATACATGGTTTGCATTGTATTCCCAAACATATTTAAGATCACAAAGCTGTTTTTATGCAGTTAACACGCAACCTAAGTGTAGTGAGCTCGTACCTAAAATCCTGAGTTGTGTGAAGGTTCCGTGCAGACCGTAGAACATCCAAAGGGGTCTGGAGTTATCGACACACAGCTGCATCCCTGCACTGATGCCGTTATGGCTCATCATGACCTCCCCTTCTGCGTTCACCACAAAGCCCAAGATATCGCCGCTGTGGAGCGGCACCGCCACCCGACACACGGCCCAGAATTCCTTGCGGTCAACCAGGGACTCTGGGTTGGACGGGAGGTCACTGGGCCTCAGGGTGGCCGGGTCACATGATGTCACACCGTAAGAGAGAGACCCGGGC